>NW_028261383.1:69801917-71001917 GCF_051295495.1 Thamnophis sirtalis | reverse complement strand
TTATACTTACTGTACAGTCACAGCCCTTTTGATAGTTGTTTTTTAGATTTATCTTTTGAGAATCGGTAACTTCATGCCATTTTTTAATAAAATCGCATAAATAAAGTATAAGCATTCCATTATTTGACAAATTACCTGAAGTAAAGAAAATATTGAAATGAGGGACTCAAACACTCTCATGGCCAAAGACATAATCCACAGGCACTAAATCAATCACATTGTCTAGTAGAATATATAACCTGTTATAGGTTCAGAAAAAATTATGATGATTTAAATTTATGTATCACCAACACCTACAAACCTTGTCCAGTTTTCTCTCTCCCCCTCCTTTATTTTTAAATTATTGGAGGGGAAGGGAAATAAAAAGTATTGTTTTATTTTAATTTATTCAAGGAGGTGGGTCCACATATCTTGTAATAGGAGTGATGCTCATTTGCTCTTATAATTTACTTCTACATGCTACATACAGAGAGAGGAAGGGAGGGAGGTGGGAGAGGAAGAGAGAGTGAATAATTATTTTCTAGAAATGTTTACATTTTTTAACAGAAATGTCACTAATAGCTATAAGGCTCAAATGTTGATATTGTCTGACTTTGACAATTGACTTTAATATACTATACCTGAAATAAGATACTGTTCCTGCTTCATTCCGACTTCTAAATCTACCCCGCAGACTGCTGATGAAATAGCTGTAAAAACATACTTGACGTCTTTCACCATTTCAAAACCTTTAAACATCTATTAGGAAAAAGAAAATTCTAAATAAGCCTGCATGAAACGGTTCAACATTATGCTGTGGAATATTAACATTTGCACTACTTAGCTTCCCACCTTCTCTATTGCGCTTGGTGTATCTCTGTACAAGAGAGCATGGGGAAAGTGGCTTGTTTGATTGTTGTTGCCAGGGGGTGGGGTTATTGTTTTTACTCTTTATATAGTGGGTTTTTTTAGTTTTTATAAGCAACAAATACTGTGAACACCCATGAATGAATTAGATTATCACATTAATTATAATACCATGGACAGCCAAAAAAATAGAAAATGGATAATTGAACAAGCCTCTGCAAGATCTCAATCAAAGCACAAATAATGAAGCTGAAGTTACCCTACTATGGACACATTATGTGAAAATCCGGTCCCCTGGATAAGGCTCTATTGCTGGGAAAGATGGAAGGAAAGACAAGGGGATGATCAATAGAAAAGTAGAGAAATTTTTTAAAATAAATAATAGTCAATGTCTTGATTTAAAGTTATTTATCATTCAAAATAGTACTTCCTAACCTGGCATGGTAAATCATAATACTAAATGTTTTCTCACTAGAATCTTGCTGATAGGATTCTTTTAAAATATGAATATATGACTTTCATGTTTATTTCTAAAGTTAAAATCTAAAGTGGGTAGGCATGTTCCAGATCCATTAAACCCTGCCATCTTGTGGGTCCTTGGAAATATACATTTTCCATTATACTCCCTGCCCTATGAAACGCCTTCTCCCTAGAGATCCAAGAGGCCCCTATCATTTTATCCTTTCAGAGGGCATTCAAAACGCTGCTCTTCCCCCAAGCTCCAAGCTAAGGTAAGGTGAAGCTAAGATGAGAGTTGGCCTCAATATCATTGTGGCTCCAGGTTTTCCTGCTTTTTAGTTTTATCATAGTTGGTTTATGATTCTATAACTCTTTCATTGGTTGTAAGCTACCCAGAATTGGTTTTAATAAGGGCAGTTACGCAAATGTTATAAATAAATATATAAATAAAATTGTATGGAAAAACATCAAACAAAAATGTTTTTTTTTTAAAAAAACACAGGGACAAAATCCTTTCTGAAGAGAAGTCAGCACTTTGAACTGGGATCAGAAATGAAAGGGCAGGTATTTTAAATCAAAACAGATTAGTACATACAAATCCATTTTAGAAAGCTGCTGTTTTCTATAGTACATTAGGTACCTTCATTATATTTATTTAATCTGGAAATAGCAAACCATGAATAGAGTTGGCTTTGTTTTCATCTTCCAGAGGCAAACATAGGCCTCATTCTTCCAAACTAGGGGGTAGGGTGGAGTATGAACTCCAGTTACTATCACTTAGGAATACAACTTGGGTAGCCGTGTTGGAGAAAATAATCCTTCCAGTAAGGGGAAACTATACAAGCAGGAATAACCAGTTTGGCTTTTTGATTGTTGCAAATCAGAACTGCACTTGGAGTAAGAAAAAAAAAGGTCACTAAGGGTGGCAGTAAACAGTGATATAAACAGAAGAAAATGTGAAGTGTTATTCCTGTTTCTTTGAAAGGAAAAAATGTCATTTAAGAATGTATTCATGCCATTAGGAGAAGATGGCCTCTAGTGTAAAAATTTAGTATATTTGTTGATGTAATAATCTCTTAGTTCCTACTTGAAATAACACTGACAATTATTTAATTTATTTTAAGATTTCTAGAATGTTGGGAAAGATTGTGCCTTATATAACTTCCTCTTTACAAAAAAACCTACTCACTATACTATACCCAATTCCAAGAAAGCAGTCAAAAAAAATTAACAGCCAATATAGTCAAGACTCGGAGAATCAACAGTAGTTACTAAATGTGAAAGAAACAGGATCCTTTCTTTAGCAAACGTACAGAACAGATAGCAATAGTGATAGCACTTTATTGTGCTTTATTGTGCTCTCTAAGAAGTTTACAGAGTCAGCATATTGCCTTCATCAATCTAGGCCCCCGTTTTACCAACCTTGGAACAATGGAAGGCTAAATCAACCCTGAGCCGGTGAGAATTGAACTACTGGCAGTTGGCAGAAATAACTTGCAATACTGCATTCTAACCACTGTGCCACTACAGCTGTTGATGATGTCATATCTTACCAATGTGTTTTAAGGTTATTAATATATTTTAATTACCTTACAGATCATCCTGGTAGAAAATCTGGCAATATGACATGAAATTAAAGTTGATATTATGTTCAGAAAAGAATTATTACTTTTTTATCTCTTAACTTTATTGTTAGATATTATATCTCTTCAAGTATACTATGCTTTTGTTCCTCTTGTCTCTTAAGGATTCTTCATATTTCTGTAATGCTGCTATTTTTCCATACAACACAAAATCTGTTCATAATAAAATGGAATCTTATTTGAAAATGTTTGGAATAATGTTTGGAATTATCCAAGTTTTGTTTCTGACACACATATTTGTAATTACGTTTACATTGTTTTCAAATTCACCGTTATTTATCCTGACTATGAATGAGATGCTATTTTTCTCCCTTAGCTACTATGTAACTAAAGGTTTGACTCAGAAATGGGTTACAGTTGAAGAGGAAACTGAGTTTCCCACTGATTAATTAACAGTCTTGTTGGATCTCTCTTGGCTTTTGCTAGAGTTAAACATCTTTTGCACATGGGTAACATTTGTTTGCAGCTGCACAGGATCGTTTTGTTCCAATAATTTCTAAAGGTCAGTCTGTACAGGAGAATCTAATTCCCAATCCTTGATCTGCCAGCATTATTGCAGAGTTGCAGGTTAGCGTAAAGGATGAAAGTATAAATCATGTAAGAGGATAGCCACTATAGTGAGCAGATGAGATGCTTTCAAAGTCTTTGTTGTTTTGGGTCTTTGGAAAGAGATGTAATTTTTAATGAAAAGCTAAAGAGAATGGGGAGAGCCATTATTGCCATTATTAGCTAATAAGTGAGGCAATTCTGCTCACAGACCAGGAAAGGCACCTTTCAATGGTGGCCATTGAGAGCTGCAGATGTGGATTACAAGAACACCAATACTATTTAATTAAATAGTAAAATAGTGAGAAGAGCCTGTTTACTTCCTGCTTTGTTTCAGTTCTGAAATGGAAGACTTGCATGAGCACTATCTATCTTACAGGTGTCTTTACTTCCTATTGAAGCATTGGTTGTAATGTCAATAGAATGGAACAAAACAAATTTTAGTCTCCTAAATGGATGTCTTTTTTCCTGCCATTTAAACCTCAGAAGAGACAAAAAGTTTTAGATACCTTTGTTTGCTTGATTTCATACCGGATCATTTCTTCAGAAGAAGGTGAATCTTTAACCACTGTTTTACTCAGTATGTTTGCAACAATCACTGAAATAAAATGAAACATTATTGGAAAATATTGGGTGGAAAAAAAAACTGTCTTTCCCCCTAAACATCAGTAATGTGAAAGCAATTATTTATTTTATTTAAATGATTTACATCCTGTCTTTCAGGATACAAATTTTACCAAATTAGCTTACGTGCTATGGTAATAAACAGACACAAATCAAGAATAGTTTTCAAAAACTAAAAAGAACTTTGTTCCTTGTCACAGCATTGACATTGGTAGCATTGGCTCTCTGAAAAAGGGGAGGAAAGAAATGCTATAGCACAGAGGTTTCCAACCTTGGCAACTTTAGGAATTGTTGGCTGAAGAATTCTGGGAGTTGAAGTCCACAACTCTTAAAGTTTCCAATATTGAAAAACACAGTACCAACTATCCTCAAAGATAAATTAAGAAAAATGATATAATATGCAGGTACAAGGAGTCCTTGACTTATGAACACAATTGTGACCAGACTTTTTGTGGCTAAGGAAGGTAGTTGTCAAGTGAGTCATGCCTGATTTCCTGAACTGTATCTGTCATGTTTGTTAAATGAATCACACAGTTGTTAACGGAGTCCAGCTTCTCCCATTGATTTTGCTTGTCAGAAGCCAAGCCAAATTACAAGTGGCAATCACAAGTGGGAAAATTACAAGTGGCAATCACCTGACCCCAACATGCTGCAACCATCATAAATACATGCTAGTTTCCAAGCTCCTGAATTTTTATCACTTTTGACCATTACTAGCTGCAGTGCTAGTATGTGCAAGAACTGGTCATAATATTGAAACATTCCCTTTTGAAATATTTTGAGTTTGAGATTTTGGCACAACCATGAGAGAGATGATTCACTGTAAATTAGAGGATCAAGCATATTTATTCTTGGATCAAAAGTTTTATGATACAGGAAGTTGTAACTTTGAATGTTCACTAAAGAAATGGTTGTAAATTGAGGGCTACCTGTAAGCATTACCTGCAGTAATAACCATTTAACTTTCCTTAATGTCAGCTTTTGAAACATAAATGTGCATTCTTTCACAAATGCTATATTCCTAGTTATAGTTATATTAGTCATACAAGTAGTCCTTGACTTACAATGATTCATTTAGTGACTGTTCAAACTTATAACAGCACTGCAAAAAGTGATTTATGACCATTTTTCACACTTACAGCATCCCCATGGTCATGTGATCAAAATTCAGCCACTTGGCAACTGGCAACTGGCTCATATTTATGATAGTTACAGTGTCCTGGGGCCATGTGATCCTTTTTTGTGACCTTCTGACAAGCAAAGCCAATGGGGAAACCAGATTCACTAATTCAACAACTGTAGAAAGAAAGGTTGTAAAATGGGGCAAAACTCACTTAACATGTTTCAACATAAATTTTGGGCTCAATCACAGTCGTAAATTGAGGGTTACCTGTGCCATATCATACCACACTGGATTGGATTGGATTGGATTTATTACATTTATATGCCGCCCTTTTCCCCGAAGGGCACTCAGGGCGGCTCACAATTCAGTCAGGGAAGGGGGTACAGACAGGGGATAAAAAGACGAACATAACAATACACAATTAAAACACACAACAACCATACCATTCGAGGAGGGGGGCAAAAGCTCTTTAGCCCCAGGCCTGTCGGAACAGCCAGGTTTTAAGGGCTTTGCGGAAGGCCTGGAGGGTGGTGAGGGTTCGAATCTCCACAGGGAGTTCGTTCCAGAGGGTCGGAGCAACCACAGAGAAGGCTCTCCTCCGGGTAGTCGCCAGTCGGCATTGGCCGGCGGATGGAATTTGGAGGAGGCCTAATCTGTGGGATCTGATCGATCTATTGGAGGTAATTGGCAGCAGGTGGTCTCTTAAGTATCCAGGTCCAATACCATGAAGGGTATTTATAAGTGACGACTAGCGCCTTGAAGCATATCCGAAGACCAATAGGCAGCCAGTGCAGCTCGCGGAGGATAGGTGATACGTGGGTGAACCGAGGTGCATCCACGATTGCTCGCGCAGCTGCATTCTGGACAAGCTGAAATCTCCGAATGCTCTTCAAGGGCTGCCCCATGTAGAGCATGTTGCAGTAGTCCAGTCTAGAGGTGACAAGGGCACGAGTGACTGTTGTGAGGGCCTCCCGGTTCAGGTAGGGACGCAACTGGTGCACCAGGCGAACCTGGGCAAATGCCCCCCTGGTCACAGCCGACAGGTGGTGTTCGAAAGTCAGCTGTGAGTCCAGGAGGACTCCCAAATTGCGAACCCTGTCTGAGGGGCATACTGTTTGACCCCCCAGCCTGAGAGATGGAAAACCTGGCCAATTTGTAGGAGGGAAACACACCAGCCACTCGGTCTTATCCGGATTGAGTACAAGCTTGTTATGTTGTACCATTAGTCATATTACTTATATTAAACACTGTACCATTAGTCATATTACTTATATTAAACATGATCCCATGTCACATGATTCTTCAGAATTCAGGCAAGCCCTTTCAACTGGAACAATTTTCTATATCACGATTTTGGTTGCTAATGCCTTGAGATGTATCACCATTAAATTACTAACTTGATGTACAGTAAGGAAGGAAGTGAGAAGTTAATCTTTCACAAGAATTATTACAACTTGAAAGTTTCTTTATTAACTCATTCAGTTGCCAAGACAGGAAAATATATCATCTTTATAGTCCTCCAGCGGGTGATACAATGCTTGCCTCTACTCTGTTATCATTTCTGTAGTTTCCTTAGTCTGTTGATTTCCAATGTCCTTTCTGTTGTATCTATTGTTTCTATTGCAATGATGCAAGTCCTTGCTACCTGATGTGTAAATGATGAAACATCTTTTTTTAAAAAATAAGAGTCTGTTCAAGTAGTCCCTGCCAACCTTTGTTACCTTAGCCTAAGCCCATTCATTGATGGATAGACACATCCTAGCATTATAACACCAACAAAATCTTTTTGCAGGAAGCATTTGAAATTTGGACTGTTTCAATTCTTTCTTTTTTTTTAATGGCCAATTTTCATTTTAAAAATGTTGCCCTAAGTATAAAACAACCTCTTCTGGTTGTTGCTGGAAGACTTTTGAAGTCTTAGTATTTCCTACTTCCTGGGAAAAAAACCAATTGAAGAGAACATTTTGAATTTTAGTTTGAAACGTTCCATTTTGAAATATTTTGAGTTTAAGATTTTGGCACAACCATGAAAGAGATGATTCATTGTAAACTGGAGGATCAAACATATTTATTCTTGGATCAAAAGTTTTATGATACAGGAAGAGGAATCATGAATGGATTAGGAATGATTAATGAATTAATGAATTGTGCATAATTAAATTCTTTCCAAAAGTGGTTACCAAGGGAAATGGGAATTTAGTGTCCTATGAAAAGTTCCATTTGCTGCTGGTGAAGCAGGGCAATTTTCCTTGGCTCCCAGTCCTTCCGTCCTCTGAAGACCACCACATTGCAGTCATATGGAGCACAGCTGGGGGATTTTCTTGTTTACTTAAGCCAACATCTACATAAAAGCAACCTTATTGTATGACAATTATAGAATATCCATTTGTAAATAGCTTCAGTAGATAGCATATAATTTCTTCTTCTCCAATTATTATTCCAATGGAGTTGGGCAGCAAATAAATTTAAATAAATAAATCTCAGTAAAAGAGAATATTTGTAGCTCATGGTTGAAATGAGGGATACTTGGTGCTCACAGAATTCAGAGTAAATAAAAGTTAAATTAAAGAAAATAATCACAATTCAATGAATAAATAATCAAACACTTAGTAGAATTGACTTTTATGAATAATGAAGTTCTTTTTATTTGTAGTTTACTACAAAAAGATAAAAATATTTAGATGGGACTTGACTGTAAACATTCAAGTCTTCCTGCCAACCTGTTTTGTTCCAGAATATTTTATTCCTGTCTATTTTATTATGAATATGTTTGCATGTACCATAACATTAAAATTGCTGTAGGATGCTCTTCTATGGATCTGTTAATACCTGCTATATATTTTTTGTAGGATTACAAATATAACATGTGCACTGTTTAATATGATCTGTGTATGTAGAATAGACAAATACTGATAAGCTTTTACTTCTCACAAGTGCTCAACAGATTAAAAACAGAGAGCCCTGAATAACCAAATCTTTAATAATGCATTTTTAATGTTGGTTTTCCACCTAAAATTCTATGTAGTGATTTGTAATTGAGCTGCCGAAAAACTATTTTAAGCTCAAACTATGGAGATATGGATTTTAAAATAAAGAAATATAAATATAAACTTAACTTAAATCAGAAGTTAACTTTCTATAATTATTTCATCTCAACTGATCACAATTACATGCTGTGTAAATATATAACATATTTCAGAAAAGTAATACACAAAAGAATTCATAGAAACAACACCTGCATTTTGTGAATTGCTTTATCATTAAACTAAGTTATTTTTTCTCTTATAATTTATACTGCTTGTCTAGGTAATTTTCTTGATGGATTTATTCAGGTTAGAGCTTGTCATGGTTACAAAGATTTTATCAACACAGAAAAGCAATCAGTAGGCAGAAGGTTCTGCCTCTTCCATACAAATGGTAATTTTGTGACATTTCAGAAACTAATGTTTTACATTTGCTCTTTAATTCTGAATAGAAGCTATATCTTGAATTGATAAAATGACAAAATGTCGCATTTGGGATAATTCTGGATTATCACAGTGTAAATTTTTAATATATTCATAATGGAAAACTATGCGGATTATATATTTGGCAAGGAGAAAGAGAGAGAGAGAGAGAGATTGTCTATAAATAGTATAGTATATACCATACTGTATATTGTATTTAGTATGCAACATATAGCAACATGAATTAACGAAGTCCCATATCGAAACAGAGATAGGGAGGAAAAAAAGACTCATAGAATGTCTAGTATATGTTGTAAAAATATTCAACTGTGAAGTTTAAATCAGCTGAAAGGAACTTGATAAATCCTTGATTTAAGATAATTAAGAAGCAGATTATAATTGTAAATGTGTACTTTATTTTACTGTTATCATATGTACAGCATGCATATTACATGACCCCTATTCATGTTTACTTATATATTAAATGTTAGCAATATGCAGAAACAGTTCTAGTACATATCATTCCATAGATTACTGAAAATAAATTCAATATAGCAAGTCCAATAAATTATTAGAGATAAAGATGATAAACAGAGAATTCCAAACTTTTACATGCTTTTGAAATTCATTTTATCCTGGGAATCCTGTGTGGTAGTGTTTTACAGTGCTGATTTTCATTCTGAGATATGGATCCTAGTGCATTGCAGAGTTGTGAGCATACAGCTAATCATGTCTCTAAACTGTTCTGCTAGTTTGTCCAGTAAAAAACATAGATGATTCGTGACTCACCAATATTAGACCCACATATTTCTTCCTGTGGATGAGCTGGGCGACAGTTGCAAGCTTCAGTCAGATCCTGAATACTGAGGGTTAGAAGGAGCAGTGGTGGAAATAGCAAGGAATTGAGTAGAGGAGTCATGCTGCTTGAAACACACCTGGATGACTGGCCAGCTTGAAGAAAATGTTCTTTCGCTGTTTAATATATATCCCCCTCCTAAATTTGCTAATGACGATCCAATTTCCTCTTAGAGCAGGCAGCAATTTAATTTCTGTGCCCAATTTCTATTGGGCACAGAAATCCTCTGGCACTCCATTCTGAAAATATATTTATCTTAAGTAACTTTTAAGGTTCCTGACATGGGAACTGTTTTTCCTTTCTTTAAGCCAAAAAGCCATATTATTGGTGAAACATGAGAGATTTCTTATATCAGAAGAAATGTACTTTAATTATTATAAGTCATTGTCAGCAATGGTTGGGAAAGCACTTTAGAACAATATTCAATTCTGGGATATTTAGCAAATTGCACCTGTGTGGGTATACTGTAAATCAGATTTTCCATTTCATACGTTATCTGAGTAAACAGTGTGGCTTATTTTCAGTTTTAGTTTAGTTTATTATTATTTATAGGCCGCCCTTTTCCCTGAGGGGACTCAGGGCGGCTTACAATTTATAGAGTTCAGTTCTAGTTTGTAATCTTTTGCTGTCTATATATTTTTCATCACACCATTATGCTGATTATACAGACTATCATTTGTGAATGGCAAGATTTCTGCCATATTTATTATGATTGTATAATTAGTAATTACATAAATGCAGTAAATTCATTCAGCAAGCAGCAGTAGTTTTGTTCCAGTTTAAGATTGTGTTTGTTTGTCTATGTCTGCGTACACGGGCCAAAAAAAAAGAAAAGAAATCACATTTTCTCCGTACTAAACATAACACACACCCACACCCACACACACATCATATTCTACAAATTATTATCATTTCATTCATTAAATTTAACAATAAATAAAATGGAGAAAATAAATATGGATTAGTAGCTCAAATATCTTAAGCCTTCCAAATTGTAGTACAGCCAGCAAAATGCTTGTTGAACTTTAAAAGAAAGGTTAGTCATTCACACACTTCTGGAAAATAAGAATAATTTCTTGTCCTGCCCTCATGTGCTTTGGAGAATACGTGGCATTTCAAAAGGCTTCTAATGCAACCTTTTTATCCACAGAGAAACATGAACTTGATAATGAATTATCTATTGGTTATGTAACTATTTTAATTCTTTCTTTTCTTTTCCTTACTTTTCTTTTCTTTCGTTTCCCCAGCTGACATTGCCAACATTTCCTGTTGTTGTGAAAATTGGACATGCTCATTCAGGCATGGGAAAGGTGATCATGCTTTATTTATATATCTTGGGGAAAGATAACAAATGATTTTTAGAAGATGGTTATGTAAATATTGCTCAATTCAAACTCTCCAACAAAAAAGATTAAAACTTCAAGCAATTATTATGGAAATTTTTATGATATGGTGTCTGTCCCTTAGTATTTGCTTAATTTTAGGTATATACTGCCTGTTAGTCCCTTGAGCACAAGTTTAAAAACTCATAAAACTCAAATCATAAGCTGAAAGACACTTTCAATTGTAAAAATTCTTTGAAGAAAATGCTTTGTTTCAAAAGTAGAAAAATTTTGTATATTGTATATTAGTTCTATAATTTGTCAGGTCCCAGCCAATTGATTTTACTTTGGGACAAACTTATAAAAATTGTTTTTCAGGGTAATTTTATTTATGGAATATCATGGAATATCACATATGACAGGATAAACAGGAATGTCTTCATTTTACATAGAATATATAATCTGTCTGAAAAATTATATGTAAAAAGATTTTCCAACTTGCTGCTTTCCAGATGGGTTGCATTGTATTATAGCCCACATCTGCCCCTCAAACAATCAATTCCTGTCTATGGATGATTGTAGTATAAATGTAGAACTTGGAGGAGACCGATGCAGACAGATAATTAAATATCCTATCAAGCCTCAATTGTTATTGGTAGTTAAGAATGACTAGTAATGTATTTCTCTTAAAAATCTATTATGCTTAGAAATACTGTGTCCATTTTGCTGAGAAATTTAATTGTTGCTTATTCCTTTTTCTTCTTCTTTTTCCATATGCAAAATACCTTTGGATGCTGAAAACAGGTCAAAGTAGACAACCATTATGATTTTCAGGATATAGCCAGTGTGGTAGCCCTTACCCAAACCTATGCTACCACTGAACCCTACATAGATTCCAAATATGACATCAGGATCCAAAAGATTGGAAACAACTATAAAGCCTACATGTGAGCAATTAGATTCTGGGATTGTATGATATTGTTGTTCTTCCATATTGAGACTGAATGAACATTATTTACTCTGTTTTAGGAAAAGTAGGTAATCTGTTTTCTTTAGCAGAACTGACAATCATCAGTTCTAATAATATATTTAAATTATTCAGAAATATGAACTGAATCTTTCCTTTTTCAAACAAATATTTTAAAATAGAGTGAGAATAAGAGGCATTCTGAACAAACATGAAAACATTATTTAATATAATTTCCAATATTTTATTTATGTATTCTGTATTTTTCAAATTTATATTAAAATTAAAATTTAATTAGTTAATTTAAAACAATCCAAATGAATTTCAGTAGTATTCAACAGAGAAAATAATATACCATAAAGCAATTGCAAAAGAACAATTTATTTATTTGATTTTTATAGCTGCCCATCATAAAATCAATCAACAATAAAATAAATAGTGTATAGACATAATATAAATCCAAAGGTATTGTCATATTCTCCAATATGTGGGCATGATAGTTCTCTTTCACTATCTGATAAGTTGGCATGTAGCAAATGGAACAGAATTATTCAGTGTTACTTCAGAAGGCAAGATAAGAAACCGTAAGTATATATTCAAAAAAAAAAGATTTCTGTTGGCTATCGGGGGGGAGGGGAGTTGTGTTAATTGAAACTGCAACAGACTACCACGAGAAATGGCAGGCTTGCCAGTTGAGATGTTTAAGCAAAGGCTAGATGGCCATCTGTTAGGGATACTATAGAAAAATGGTTTTGTGAGACAGTACTGTCTGAGTAGTCTATTTATCTAGGGGGTTTTTTGTTTCATATTTATACATAATATAGTCTTGGGATTGTTATTTGATATTTGGTACATTTTTCAGTGGCTAAAGATGCTGAGCTTGTCAATCAGAAGGTCGGCAGTTCAGCGGTTCGAATTCCTAGTTCCGTGTAACAGTGAGCTCCCATTACTTGTCCCTGCCAACCTAACAGTTTGAAAGCACATAAAAATGCAAGTAGAAAAATTGGAACCACTTTGGTGGGAAGGTAACAGCGCCCAATGAACCTTCGCCAGCCACGTGACCGTGGAGACGTCTTCAGACAGCACTAGCTCTTTAGCTTTGAAACAGAGATGAGCACTGTTCCCTCGAGCCAGAAACGACTAGCACATACAGTATGTGCGGGAGAATCTTTACCTTACATTTTTCAAACATAAATATGAATACATTTAATTTAATTTAAAATTTATTTTTAGTACATCTTCTCAAAGGATGAGACATTAGAAACTTTGAGACAAAATCCTTTAGCTTTTACAGTTAAATCATATTAAATATTAAAATACTTGAATCATAGTTATACTACAAATCAACATTATTTTGATATGTTTAGTCAGGAGCTTTATGTTCCATAACAGATTTTAATCTGTTTTGGATACTTGAGATTTTAGCACAAAGACCTACTAGTTTAAGAAGTGGCAAAGGAAATATAAGCTGCCTTGACAGCTTCAATGCTGTTTTCAAAATCTCTGGTACTGCAATCTTCTGCTGCTTACGTACATGATAATTAATTAATATCCAGTTGACTAAACTACAGGTAGTTGGGAATTCCCAATTTCAGAGCGCTTGTGATGTTTAAAGATATATACATGTGGGCATTGCATTATGCACTTAAAGGAAATGGCACAGTGTAAAAAACAAACACCACAAAAGCAGACATTAATAGCAGTAGCAATAGCAATAGCAGTAGACTTATATACCGCTTCATAGGCCTTTCAGGCCTCTCTAAGCGGTTTACAGAGAGTCAGCATATTGCCCCCAACAATCTGGGTCCTCATTTTACCCACCTCGGAAGGATGGAAGGCTGAGTCAACCCTGAACCGGTGAGATTTGAACCGCTGACCTGCTGATCTAGCAGTAGCCTGCAGTGCTGCATTTAACCACTGCGCCACCTTGGCTATAGGAAACTCTCTACATGTTCACAATATAATTTTTACCTAAAAATACAGTGCAGAAGCACACAGGTTTTATTTATAATACTGGTTAAAGATTCAGATATCATTGTGTATTGATTAATCATATAGTTTTTATGTAATTATATAATTATTGACACAATGCCAACTATCTGTCATATTAAGATATCTATTTAGGTTGAACAGGAATGCTTTCTCTTTTAAAATAGGTTTCCTGAACTTAAATTCTTAAGTTGATCCTTTGTATTGTTAAAATGACTACAAGTTTATTCAATGCAGAAAGCTATTTTTCAGTATCTTCTTTCTTGATCAAATCAAATTACATACTTTTGTTTATTCAGGATTTTTTTATTTTATATTTTACAGTTGTATTGGAAAGCATTTTTTCCTAATAAATGCACAGTGATTAACAAAATTAAATTGAAAAGACTTATGTGCTTCTTTAGCATTTCTATTTCTCCACAGGAGAACTTCTATATCTGGAAATTGGAAGACAAACACAGGATCTGCAATGTTAGAACAAATTGCTATGACAGACAGGTAAATAAATCTTTCTGTAAATTGTTTACTCGAGAGTTTTTATTTTTACTTTCTCTGTTTTTTAGTTTTTTTCTTTTCATAATTTTCTGTTTCTATTGAAATCAGAACCTATGGAAACTGTAGAGATGGTAGGGCCATTTCAGAAGCATGTACACACAGAGATTCAGAAACAACTGCTTGAATATGAAGTAGTTGCGGCAGCGTTAGCAATTCAAAAAGAGGTGTTTTGGGGGTCACGTGTTCCGAAACACTTCTTCTGGGGAAGTTTCATAATATCAGAATAAATACTATGGTGTCTTATTGTTTTTTTTTAAAAAAAAAAAAATCTAAGCATGCTACAAAATCACCTGGGTATTTTTTTCTACTGAAGCATAAAATTATGCCTGGATTTGCATGACACTGTTACCCTAATGGGACCAGAATGTCATGTGAATATAAAAACTCAATAAATTCTGCAAAGGAAGAGTAACAATTCTAACCCAAAATAGCATTTAGGAATTATGAGCCCAAAAATTCTTCCCCAGTTAGTCTTTCAGGCAGATGTCTAGTCCAGGTTAAAGAAATCTCACCTAATCAATTCTCCAAAAAGAAGACAATGAAAAAAGCAACAGCTCATTACATACAGTAGTGTACTATTTCTGCCTATCTATTTCTGCATATCTTGGAACATATTTCCCAAATATTTCATTGGTTTTATTTGTCAAACAATAACTCTATGACCAGAAGAGTCAAGATGTTTGAAGACAGTCCTTTTAAAAGCTCTTATGTACAGGCATGAATCCAAAACGAAAACAACTCTCAGTATAGTGTCACTTTCCCTTATTCATAAATTCTACTCTGGAGACAGATTCAGATAAATTGAGAACCACAAAGCAGTACCAGGTGTATAACTCTGGGGTCAGCAGCAGCAAACATCAGGCTCATTTGGAGCAAAAATGTAGCTTTTTATTTGTGCGGTAAATTTCCATTGAATTTCAGCAAACTGATGGTTGAGAACACAGATCTGCACAGATAAGATGCATGCTACTGCTTCCATTTGTACAGTTTGTTCCCAAACTTCTCTTTATCTCCAACCATCTTGTAATTATTCAGCCCACTGCCCTGTTCTAAGAGAACGGCCATATATTAAGAGATGTATAGTTTAAAAATGAAAAATGTATAATAATAAGAAACACAGCATGATATACATTTCCCCCAGAGCTGATTCACTCATATTAAACTTTCTTCAATATTCTAATGGGAAATCTCAGAACTTTATGGCATTTTTAAACTCCCAAGTAATGTATATTGATGCTTAAAATAGATATGTTGTAGCGGCTTCACTGAACCATTTGTATATTATAAAAGTATGACAGCTTAGATATACAATATTCCAATTACTGCTCTATGTGATTTTTTTTTAAAGAATGGGATACAAAATATCCTGAAAGTAGTCTAAACCAAAACCATTTAGCTGAATCTCCATTAGGACAGTATTGTGCTTTTAAGCTAATGGGAACTTGTCTTCAAATTCCAGATACAAGCTCTGGATTGATAGCTGCTCTGAGATGTTTGGTGGCTTGGATATATGTGCTGTCAAAGCAGTCCATGGGAAGGATGGAAAGGATTATATTTTTGAGGTACAATAAGTGTGTTTTTCTCTGTCACTGCTGTTATTTTTAATTAAGTATTTATATTGTGGATTTTGAGGTCTCATGATTCCAAAAAGGTCCTTGGTGCCTTGCAATTTTTAAAATAATATAACATTCTAAAAAAGAAAGAAAAATGGTAACTTGGAGAAAATTACATAAATAACATCCAGGAAATAGTTCAACTTCAACCTAGAGTTGGAAACAAAGCCTGTGGAATGCTAACGTTCAAATAAGGCTACATATTGTGGTAACATAGTGGGAAAGCACAATCATACTATGAGTTAGGCCAAATATCAAAATATTTCCATATTTCTTAGCAAACTCTCCCTGAGTTCTTTGGGCATAGGATTTATGGGTTACCTTTCCTAAAAGAAACCCCCCAAAATTATACACTACATGAAAAGGGAAATTGAGAATATAGTTATATATCCTTTTAAAGACATAAAATATACTTTCCTGTGCTATATATTGATGTATGCTACTCAGGTCAGTTAAATGTGGTTTATAGAATAAATATTCTTTAATTCATAGAAAACATTAATCGTTCAGGATTGTTTAACCAATAAACTAGGATACATGTGAGCTTGATAAATCTGTCTTCTAATGAAAATAAAGTTAAAATTAACAAAGGTATCCAAAAGCTGTTAGCAGATAAAAGAGATAATAAATAACATTTTAATCTTCTGGGAAAACAAGGAGCATGAGAAAGAGACACAAAATACCTCACCTAAATTCTGTATGACAGACAAGTCAGTTAGGTGAAATGGGCAGTATAGAAATGTGATGGATGGAGGGATGGAGGGATGGATAAGGAAATTCTTGCAGACTGTCAAATGTCTGATATTACACCCTGCAACAATAAAACTAAATCCTAATACTTCTTGTGATGTCTGTTTCCTGAGCTGGCCTTCCTAAAATGCTGACACCTGTTTAGCAAAGGCAGAATCCGACTTAATTTGATCAGACTCTTGACTTTGAACAAATGAGAAAATCCTTTTTCTAACTTTAAACTTTGTCCTTTCTAGGCAGAGATCACTACCCAAGCCACAGACATGGATTTCCTGACAAAATGCATAGAAATTTTTAAAAAGTCTTTTAATCTTTTTTTTTAACTTTTGAGTGGACTAAAAGGGAAGGCCCTCTTAAAAAAAAATTGTAAAAATGCATATGAAATATATCCTTAGCATGTAAAATATAAATTGCAAACCTGAAAACATTCTTATCCAATGCATTTTATAACTATTTATTTCATAATTTATAATGTATAATTTTCTAAAAAAGCAATATTGAATGTTTTCTTAATTATAATGCTAATCAGATCCATAACACTCATCATATGTATTATTATGAAATTGGTTTTTAAAATAAAAGCTTCTTAGTAAAACTTGAAAAGTACCATTTATCACTTACTTGTTAAAAAAGATTTTAGATGAGAGGAACAGACAAATCTGTTGGCCTAAGTTTGTCCCAAGCAAATTGAGAGCATTATGATTAATGCTACAAAGTTCAGTCCTGCTTCTCTAGATTTGAAAAATTATTCCACAGTTATCAAGCATATGGATAGAGATTATAATTGTTATTATTTATATTATTTGGGTTTCTAAATTTAAAAAATATTAGTCAAGAGCTTTGTTGGTTTTTTCAGCTCTGATTAGGAGAAAAAAGTAAAAAATAAATAAATAAACTACCATTGTTTTTGTTTAAAACAATGTACCGTAGTAAATGTATAGTTTAGTACACTGATACATTTACATTACAATATTATGTAATATGGTTTTTATCAACCAATATAGTCCATTAATAAAACATGTGCCTTCCCCTCCTCTCTGTGTGTGTGCATTTAGAAGAAAATGAAATGTGGTTCATGTCATTCTGCTTTGTGGGAATGCAACTGTTTTATTTTCAATCTGTTTTTCATTTGTGGTAGAGGCAAGAAAGTATATAGTAGATTCCTGATCTGCTGGTTAGAAATGATAGTTACTACTTTCTAGGTCTATCATTCAAGTATGATTAATCACTGAATTGATGAATCTTGTACTAGTTCCCATGAGACGTCTTTGCCACATTAAAGGTGCATTCCAGAAGGATGATTTCATCAGTCATTATCATTTATCCAACATGTTTTTAATTTTTACAAATTGCACAGAAGGAATATATATATATATATATATATATATATATATATATATATATATATATATATATATATATATATATATATATATATATATATATATATATATATATATTCAGAACAAAGTGAGATATTTTGGTTGGCAAGAGAAACTTTGATTCATAGAAATTAATAAACTTTCCCATTAATCATTGCTTGTTTCCAGCTTGTATGAATCTTCCATCTAATACCTAACACATATGTCTTTTACAAGCAGTGTTTATTAAATAAAAATGTTTGTAAACTATTATTAATCTTGAAAATACCAGAATAGTTTCAGATGACAAATACAATTAAATATAATAAAACAGATTATCTCTGTCAAATATTTTTGAGCAAATAAAGCTGTTTCATACTTGATTAGTGAGGAAAAAAACCCAGAACTCCTCAAGCACACAGCGGTAACCATTGGTCAATGTATATATTATACATATATTATATTTATGCAAATCTATCTCTTATATATGTTGGAGGCATAGGTAATGCATATTATTTGCATTTCAAAAAGCATCTGTTGTTGGAACATTGTCAAATCAGGTCTGCAAACTTTCTGCAAGTCTTGATGCAGCAATCAAGCCACTGCAATATCTGCACTCCAATCTAACAAGTATATTTACCAAACTAGAATTATCCACTTTTAATGTATTCAAGTTCAGGTTTATTATCATAAAAAAAATAAAACAATCATGCTGGGGATACAAAAAGATACAGGGAACATACTACCACATGTGGTGGACCTGTTCCTCAGCAAAATAATATTGGATGAGGATTTTAAAAATGGGTAGAGGAAATGGTAAAACAGCAAATAGAGTTTAAACCGGAACTATTCCTATTAGATCTATTATCAGGTAAATATATATTAAAAAATCCAATATTTAATATTACATGTAATAACGGTGGCTAGAATACTATATGCTCAAACTTGGAAAAATGGAAATATACTCTCTGATGAAATGGTAATGAAGAAGATATTAGACTGCTCTGAGATGAATAGGCTAACTATGGAAATCAAAGACAAAGGAGAAACAGAATACTATTTAGTTTCAGGTGTATGGTATAATTGGCTTGACAATAGATACAAAGATTAGAAAACTAATAATGAAAGATGATTAAGGAATTAGAAATTGGAAATAAATGTAAATATAATGTAAGATGAAAAATATTTGTTGTATAGCATAGTATATAACAATAAGATATTACAAAAATGTAAAAATATATTTAGAATGATAACTATATAATGTATATATAATGGAATATATAACAAAATTGTGGATATAGACAGGTGTAGAGTTGTTTCAAAGATGAAATTATGATGTAAAATGAAGAAAATTGTATAATAAAAATATATTTAAAAAACAACAACAAAGCATTCAACCCATCTAATAACCCTAAATGCTAAGGAGAATTTTTAAAAATCTAAAATATTTTTCAGTCCTTTATTTTTTAACCCTCTTTTCCAGCAGTTCAAAATAAATAATAATCATAGTGGTGTAGGACACAGCATTAAAAGTTACTACCTTTCTTTAGCTAACTAGTTTTTATCTCTTCTAGGTTATGGGTTCTGCAACCCCTTTGATTGGTGAGCACCAGGCTGAAGACAAACAGCTTATAACTGAGCTTGTTGTAAGCAGAATGAACCAACTTCTATCCAAAACACCTATACCATCTCCTCAGAAACCAACTGCTACTCAGCAACCACAGGTAAGGAATGCTGACTCATGTCTAGGCACACAAAAAAAGAATTTTAGTAGGAAATATCAGGAACAACCTCAGCATTTTGATCTGGAATATTACCAGAGGTGGGTTTCTGCCGGTTCACCCCGGATCAGGCAAACCGATGTGGTGGCAACAGGAGGCTCTGCCTACCTGCCTGGATGCTTCTACGCATGCGCAAAAGCATCATGCAAGCACACACATGCACACACGAACCGGTAGTAAAATAAATTGAAACCCACCACTGGATATTATGTGGATAATTCCTTGGATAAAATTTCAAACATGGGTTTTTTTAAAATATCCAAACAGAGATCAATTGAAAGTAAAGCAGTAACTTTAAAAGTAAACTTTCAGAATACATTATGTATCTGTTGTTTGTTAGTTAACTGGGACAATATAATCATCTTTTATTTGCTTCTGCTAATTTTCTTCTCAAGGCTGTGTGACATAAACAGCTCTGTACATCCTGTTTTATGTGGCTGTAGCAGTTTGTATGTTTGTATCTATATATTTTTCTATTTATTTGAAATAAATATTTACTGGTTATGCTTTTTGTCTTCCTCAGGCCCAAAATAGTTTTAATTGACAAAAACATTATCAAATTGTAATTAAACATACAATAATATCTCAGTACATTTGTATCTTCAAGTCACTCTTCAAAAAAGTTAAACATTCCTATCTGTTGATGACTTTCATTCATGACACAAAACCTGACCAGACGATCATAACTGACCATGGTGACTAGTCATTTATTCTGAAGTTGATGACTAGTCATTTATTATGAAGTTCAAAAAGAAAGAACTGCTTATCCGTAAGTAATAAATATGTCTAACTTACTGCAGTGAGTAGGTGTTAGGTCATGAATACGAATTCGGTTTCTTGGTAGGTGATATTATTTTCCTTAGGGAGAAATACTTAGTAGGTTTTAGGTAAGTAAATTCCCTGACACCTTACTTGAGTAGTGAGCCCACCCATTCACCCATCCATTCATCAAATGTATATGGCTGCCCATCTCATGAAAAGATGGTGTGGATGGCATGCAATAAAATTATAAAACAGTTAACATATCAAAAACTAACATAAAAAATTTAAAAATCACATTTAAAACATAAGAAAGATCAGCAGTCATCAATAATAATAGAGCTAAGTACCTCACCTGTCTCCTGGGTTCCTGAAGCCAACAGCATACACAAATTTTGAAGGATTTTGAGAAAATCAACAGGGATGGAGTCAAACTTACTTTTTGGGGGGGTGTTCCAAAAGACTAGTACCACAGCAGAAAAAGCCTGCAGCATGTCTCTTCTGCCAGGTTAGATGGATGGATAGATATAATCAGGAGAAGCAATCCCTCAAAAAATATTAGTGTATTACTGAATGCTAATGATGCAGTAATTTTGCTCTTGAGCTCAGCGGGTCTTACAAGAGCATTGGGATCACTATTACTATAACTATCACAATTATTACAATGAGAAGATATTAACAATTAACGTTACCAACAACCAAGTCTGTTACCTTCCCCTAACAGCCAAAACAATGAATCTGAAAATTAGGTGGAGACACCATTGATGGGTAAAAACTTTCAGAGTTGTTTTTCAAGCGTCAAGCTAAAAGCTGAAATGCTCACTTACATTATGTATCACAAATTATTGGTTTCAGGGTAGTTATGGAAAGTACATTAAGACCAGAAGACTATGCTAAAATTCTTGCTCAGGCTACACATATGCAGCAAGATGGAGGCAATATTAGCAATCTGAATAATATGAACATGGAATAGTAATATATAATGCAAATACTTATATACGTACATCCGCTCCCTTATACAGACACAAACACATAACGTTTATGCTTACATACTCTCCTTAGGAGATTTCACAGTATAAAAATAGAAGAGCAAAATGGTATTATGACTTTTATTTTATTTTATTCAGTCTGTTTTGCTGCCCCAAATATATCAGGTTAGCTTAATTTTCCACCACCCCCACACATACACACCCCTCCCCTCTAAGAGTGTAGCACCATCTTGTGGGAAATGCTCATATCTATTGAAAGCAAGTTCATTCCTATTTTTCATGAGATTGAGCAAAGACTTTAAGATAAATTTTAATAACGCAGCCAAAATGCAGTTAGAAATATATGACTTTAAGTACCGGTATATAAAAAACATCACTAACTTTGCACTATAAAATTGATATATGAAGAATTTAGACAGTTGTTTGGGCAAGGTATTTGTTACAAGTAAAGAGTAACTCAGCTCAGCCTGGCTGCAGGACTTCAGTATCTACTCCTCAGTCACCACAACACCATCTCTGGTAGCTCTGCTGTGAGTAACTATTTCTCCTGTATTTTTGCTGCTTCAGCATTTGTATGCTAGAGCTATGTTAACAGAATAACAGAGTTGGAAGGGACCTTGGAGGTCTTCTAGTCCAACCCCATGTCTAGGCAGGAAACCCTACACCACTTCAGACAAACGGTTATCCAATATCTTCTTAAAAACTTCCATGTTGGAGCATTCACAACTTCTGGAGGCAAGATGTTACATTGATTAATTGTTCTAACTGTCAGGAAATTTCTCCATAGTTATAGGTTGTTTCTGCCCTTGATTAGTTTCCACCCACTGCTTCTTGTCCTTCCCTCAGGTGCTTTGGAGAATAGCTTGATTCCTTCTTCTTTGTGGCAGCCCCTGAGATATCGAAGTATTGCTATCATATCACCCCTAGTCCTTCTTTTCATTAAACTAGAC
Organism: Thamnophis sirtalis; assembly: GCF_051295495.1. Taxonomy (NCBI): domain Eukaryota; kingdom Metazoa; phylum Chordata; class Lepidosauria; order Squamata; family Natricidae; genus Thamnophis; species Thamnophis sirtalis. Next base: position 70,979,338 of record NW_028261383.1, on the reverse strand, counting down.
ATACCCAGTTCCTGTAGCTGTTCTTCATATGTTTTAGCTCCAATCCCCTAATCATCTTTGTTGCTCTTATCTGCACTCTTTCTAGAGTCTCCACATCTTATTTACATCATGGCAACCAAAATTGTATGCAATATTCCAAGTGTGGTCTTACCAAGGCATTATAATGTGGTATTAACACTTCACATGATCTTGATTCTATCCCTCTGTTTATGCAGCCTAGAACTGTGTTGGCTTTTTTGGCAGCTGGCTCATATTTAAATGGTTGTCCACTAGGACTCCAAGAGCCCTCTCACAGTTACTAATATTGAGCGAGGTACCACATATACTGTACCTGTGCATTTTGTTTTTCTTGACTAAATGTAGAACATTACTTTTTACACTATTTCATTTTGTTAGATAGCACCCAATGTTCAAGTCTGTCAAGATCCTTCTGTATCTTAACCCTATCTTCTGGAGTGTTGGCTATTCCTGCCAGCTTGGTAACATCTGCAAATTTAATGAGGTCCTCATCTATCCCCTTGTCCAAATCATTGATGAAGATGTTGAAGAGTACTGGCCTAAAACAGAGCCTACATACTTCCCTCCATGTAGATGCAGTTCCATTGAGGATTACATATTGAGTGTGGTTGGTCAGCCAGTTTTGAATCCATCTGGTGGTGGTGCTGTCTAACCCACATTTTCCTATTTTATCTAGTAGTAAGTTATGGTCTACTTCGTCAAATGCATTACTGAAGTCCAAGTAAATTATATAGACAGCATTCCTCTGGTTCACTAATTTTGTCACTTTATCAAAGAAATCAATAAGATTAGTTTGGCATGACAAACCCATGTTGGCTTTTGGTTATTACTTTGTTTGCTTCTAGGTGTTCGCTGATTTGTTGCTTGATTATCTTTTCCAGCATCTTCCCTACTATTGAGGTTAGGCTGATAGATAGTTTCCTGGATCTATTTTTTGTTTCCTTTTTTGAAGATGGGAACTACATCAGCTGTTTTCCAGTCCTCTGCCAGTTCCCTGGTGCTCTAGGACCTTTGGAAAATATAGCTCAGTGGTTCTGAGATCTCATCTGCTAGTTCCTTCAGAACCTTGGGATATAATCCATCTGATCCTGATGATTTGAACTTGTCTAGGGCAGACAGGTTACCATTTTCTTCACTATTTTAACTTGTGTTCCTAATCTAATGTTATCCAAGTATAAAATGTAAAATGATAGATATAATTATTACTATTATTATTTAGCCTTGAACTAATGATATTAACATTCTAAATTTATTATCTAAACATGTGATTCAAGGATTAAAGTATCCTTTTATTTTTGATCATAGAAGGCCTGCACGCTACCCCAAAGCATTGAAAACACTGGACAGCATAAAAAACTGATACAGTTAGAACTAAAAAAAGAAATTGTATAAGGGCTACAAGCATCACTCACATTTTTTTGTTGGTTACCTTTCCGAGTATACTGGAATATATGGACTTTTTAAGGCCTGCTACCTTTTGCATTCATGTGGGAAAATGATGCGGAAGAGGAGAATCCTTTTCTTTGTGGGGTTCTCATCCTTATGGAAAACTGTTTGATTAGAAAAGATGATAACAACATTAAAACATTTTTATCAAATTCCCCAACAAAGAGAACATCACTAAAATAAAAGTGAAGATCACAGATACACCAGATTATGCAAAAACAATTATCCTCCTTTCTCTGAAAATCAAAATGTACTGACTATGAGAAAGAAAGAAAATTCAAATTAAATTAATACTTTTGTTAAGTGAGCTGAAAGTTTATCAGAAGTTTGTAAGGTTTTGAATTTCTAAGGACTCTTCTCATAGAATATCCAGAAAAAGAGAATAAGCTATTTAAGCCACATATTACTGGTAATAAATTGAACTGGTAATACATTGGAAAAAGTATTCTTCCAAAGCTTGCAGGAGGGAAGAAAGAAAGAAAGAAAGAAAGAAAGAAAGAAAGAAAGAAAGAAAGAAAGAAAGAAAGAAAGAAAGAAAGAAAGAAAGAAAAAAAATGCTGGATGGAAAAGTCAGAAAGTTAGGCAGTGTTTATAGCAGGAGTCCCCCAAACCTGAAATGAAAAGGACCTTCAAGAAGGAGTAGCATATGTGTAATATAAGAGTATGTGCCAATTTGGAATTTAGCAGGAAGTCATGAGCACTGGAAGCTGCCCTAGGAAAGTTTGTCTACTCAAAAATAGCTGTTAAGTTGGTGTGATCAGTTCCAAAACAAAATGTCAGGTGAGCAGTGAACCATGAGGGCACAAGAGAAACTTCTCTGGGCACACTGGTGCCCTTAGGCTTATGTTGTGGATCCCAGCTTTATACTTACTTACAAAGCTGGAGATTTTTGTATTTGATTAAAAAAAATTATCAGAAGCCAAAACACATTGAAAGAATTACACCGTCAAAGAATAGAAGTAAAAACTATTGTTGAATACTTAGCATGTGGCAATTATCCAACTTAGTGTTTGTTGGTTTCTGCACCAGCAGATGGAGATGTTGTTATTTAGTAATAGTTCAATATTTTGTTATTGCTGAACTTTATATAAAAGCACTTTTTCTAGATGTTTAGCTTTTCGTTGTTACAGAACAATGGTCATCTCATAGTATGCATTTCAATCAATTCTTGATTATTTGTGTATGATCTTTGGACACCTGAGAAATGTCTAAAGGCAGTACTTTTCTTATGCAGAGATGGTTAAGATTACTGAATATTTTTGTCGGGAGAGTGACGGCTGTTGTATCTTAGTAATGGGGATTACTTAGTAATGGGGATTACCGGGGATGTGGACAAGGCCATGAGAGCTGTAAGTTCCTCCACCTGTGTTCTGGATCCGTGTCCCTCATGGCTGGTTGTTAACTGCAGTGAGGTGACACGAGGCTGGATCCAGGCGGTTGCAACCGCCTCCCTTCGGGAGGGGAACTTCCCCGCCGCACTGAAAGCGGCGGTGGTGAGACCCCTCCTGAAGAAACCATCCTTGGATCCAGCTGTCCTCAACAGTTATCGTCCGGTCTCCAACCTTCCCTTCCTGGGGAAGGTTGTCGAGAAGGTGGTGGCCTTCCAGCTCCAACGGTCCTTGGAGGAAGCAAACTATCTAGACCCCTTCCAGTCAGGCTTCAGACCCGGTTACAGCACAGAAACCGCTTTGGTCGCATTGATGGATGATCTTTGGAGAGCCAGAGATGAAGGACACCCCTCCATCCTGGTCCTCCTCGACCTCTCAGCGGCTTTCGATACCATCGACCATGGTATCCTTCTGCGACGACTGCGGGAGGTGGGAGTGGGAGGCACCGTGCTACGGTGGTTCTCCTCCTACCTCTCGGACAGGTCGCAGTCGGTGTTAGTGGGAGGGGAGAGATCGTCCCCAAGGCCCCTAAATTATGGGGTGCCGCAGGGTTCGGTCTTATCCCCCCTACTATTCAACATCTACATGAAACCGCTGGGAGAGATCATCCGCAGGCACGGGATCAGATACCATCAATATGCGGATGATACTCAACTGTATCTGTCCGCCCCGTGCCAAATCAATGAAGCGGTTGACGTGATGGGCCGGGGTCTTGAGGCCGTTATGGACTGGATGAGGGTTAACAAGCTTGTGCTCAACCCAGAAAAGACCGAGTGGCTGTTGTGTTTCCCTCCCAAAGATTTGGCCAATATTCCAACACTCAGGCTGGGGGGTCAAATTCTACACCCCTCAGAGAGGGTCCGCAACTTGGGAGTCCTCCTGGATCCACAGCTGTCATTCGACCATCATTTAACGGCTGTGACCAGGGGGGCATTCGCCCAGGTACGCCTGGTGCGCCAGTTGCGACCCTACCTGAACCGGGAGGCCCTCACAACAGTCACTCGGGCCCTTGTGATCTCTAGGCTGGAATACTGCAATGTGCTCTACATGGGGCTGCCCTTGAGGAGCATCCGGCGACTTCAGCTAGTGCAGAACGCAGCCGCGCGAGTGATTGCGGGTGCACCCCGATTCACCCGCATAACACCTATCCTCCGCGAGCTGCGCTGGCTACCTGTCGATCTCCGGATGCGCTTCAAGGTGCTATTAATCACCCATAAAGCCCTACATGGCAGTGGATCTGGATACTTGAGAGACCGCCTTCTGCCAATTACCTCCCTACGACCTATAAGATCCCATAGATTAGGCCTCCTCCGCATTCCATCGGCCAGCCAGTGTCGGCTGGCAACTACAAGGAGGAGGGCCTTCTCAGCAGTAGCCCCGACCCTTTGGAACGAGCTCCCCGTGGAGATTCGTACCCTCCCCACCGTCCAGGCCTTCCGCACTGCCTTGAAGAACTGGCTCGCCCGTCAGGCCTGGGGATAAGAATCGCTACCCCGCCCGAATGATGAATGGATGTTGCTTACTATTTTATTATATGTTGTTGCCTTAATGTTGTATTCCCCTCTCCCTGGTTTTCTGTGAGCCGCCCTGAGTCCCCTCAGGGAAAAGGGCGGCCTACAAATGCTAATAAAACCTATAAAACCTATAAAAGTAAGTAAAATGAATTAATGAAATAACAAGAAATGAACAGGCTTTCATGAATTATGTAGATAAGCTTAGAACTCTTTGGGAGTTTTTTCTATGACTTTCTTTGGATAAACTTTGTAGGGGGTGTTTTGGGTTTTTTAAGTACGATATGTTACGCTTACTTTAAGACATATAACTTCTTGAAGTTTTTTTTATGTTTTCTGACGCAAAAGTGCAATAAGCCATGCTGTAGACTTTCAGAATTTATGTTCAGAGAGGCATTGGAGAATACTAAAATAATGTTTGAGAGCTTCTTATAATTCTGAAGCTTCAGATTTGCCCCCTCCTACTGTAATATTACCTCTACATGCTCATATCAGAAGCAAGAAAGGATCAAAGAATTCCCTTTGAATTTCCTCTACCTTAAAACAAAGCAAACTTCTAAGGAGAAATATCTAAGGAATACAGATGACTAGAAGAGAGCTACATACTTTAATACAATAATACAATAGCAGAGTTGGAAGGGACCTTGGGGGTCTTCTAGTCCAACCCCCTGCCAAGGCAGGAAACCCTATATCATTTCAGACAAATGGCTATCCAACATCTTCTTAAAGACTTCCAGTGTTGGAATATTCACAACTTCTGGACGCAAGCTGTTCCACTGTTTGATTGTTCTGTCAGGAAATTTCTCCCCAGTTCTAAGTTGCTTCTCTCCTTGATTAGTTTCCACCAATTGCTTCTTGTTCTGCCCTCACTTATTCATTGCTGTTATTTGATGATAATATGCTTTTATCATTGTTGATTTATCTTGTATAGTAGCGGTAAATAACATTTTCCCATTTTGTACTTTTAATATTACATCTTTTCCATGTTCATGTTCATGTTCAATATATTAAATGAATATATTTTAATATCGCTACAAATTACCCATGAATAATTAAGGGGAATAATTAAAAAATGTACAATGAATATGCCACTTAATTGTCAGTAAATGAACATTTCAAAAGTTAGTAACATATTAGTTTTCTAAATTTCTGAACTAAAAATTGAGGAGTATGTGTTAACACAATACCAAGAATGATCTTTAATACAATACAATACAATAGCAGAGTTGGAAGGGACCTTGGAGGTCTTCTAGTCCAACCCCAGACTTAGGCAAGAAACCCTATACCGTTTCAGACAAATGGCTATCCAACATCTTCTTAAAGACTTCCAGTGTTGGGGCATTCACAACTTCTGGAGGCAAGCTGTTCCACTGATTAATTGTTCTCTCTGTCAGAAAATTTTTCCTCATTTCTAAGTTGCTTCTCTCCTTTATTAGTTTCCACCCATTGCTTCTTGTTCTACCTTCAGGTGCCTTGGAGAATAGTTTGACTCCCTCTTCTTTGTGGCAACCCCTGATATATTAAAACACTGCTATCATGTCTCCCCTAGTCCTTATTTAGTAGTAGTAGTACCTAGAGTATATTCAAAAATGCAAATGTAAAAGTTAGAAAAAAGATGTTACAGTTTATCTACAACAGGTAAACAATTAAGAAAGAAAAAGATGTTTACATGTTCATGGTAGCTAGGGAAAGCCATTAGGGAGTTACTTTCTTTAAGACAGTACACTCTTCCAAATGGAATAGAGGGAATTAAATAGTTTTATTTATAGTTTCAAATTCTACTGTTCAATGAGCAACAAGTGCATCCGTAGGAAAGTGTGCAAGGGTTATTAAGATTACAAAATGCTTAAACAAAGATATATTTGAGGAAACGAGGTGAACAGGAAATATGAGCGGTCATAATGGGAAGCCTAATTTAAGGCAAAGGCATTTCCTTTGAGATGGACTATATTAAGCATTGACCATAGATCTCTTGGGTTGGTACAGATTTCACCAGTACCTTTTTAATCACAGTTCATGGTCCACAGGTCACCAATCACGGTCAAAGTCAGAACCTCCGTAGCCAACAAATGACTAGTTTCATTAATTAAAAAAAATCTGTTCACTTAAACTAAGACAGTGGTTCTCAAACTTGGCAACTTTAAGACTTGTGGACTTCAACTCTCAGAATTCTCCAGCCAGCTCTGCTGGCTGCAGAATTCTGAGAGTTGAAGTCCACAAGTCTTAAAGTTGCCAAGTTTGGTAACCACTGAACTAAGATAATGACAAATCCATCATTACCCATGATGCAGCAACTAAGCTGCTCTCAACAGTCACCAGACAAAAGTAATAAAGTTTCGACCCTGCTGCTTACTCTTAACTTGTAGAGTACTTTTACAAATATGGCAGACCCTTATTGATTTTCAATGTTCTGAGGCCTGCATCGTCAATCCTCTGTACCCAATCATTAAAAAAAATACCCAATTTCAGTAAAAATGCTTCTGTTAAGTGAGAATAATATGTCTCCTTTGTATTTTCAACCTTGCATTTCGTATTCTATAAGCTATAAATGTCAATACATTTATTGTTACTATGTCTTTTTAATGGGACATTTACAATGACATTAAAAATCATTTTTGCTGGATGTTCATACCCAAAAATATATACAGTATTTAAATTTATCTTGCACTAGAAAAGGTCTTTTTTGTGGCAATATCAGCTTTCTGGTGGTGGGGGTGGGGGTAACATGAGTTTATTTTATGAACACTACAGGAGAGGAAAACATAATTTCCCTCTTTCTATGTCCTGCAGTTCCAGTGAAATCTCTGTCTTTTTGCACTCCCTTCACTGGGCTTCCTAATGATGCACCAAGAGTCATTTCTATTCTGGCATTCAGGGAATTTTTTAAGGTGGTAAGAAGAGATCAGTTCTAACAACCAAAGGTATATTTCTCAGTCTATCCTCATCACCTTCTAGCCTTCTTGCACTCTCATCTCTATGGTTTTTTTCCCTTTTTTTTTATCTTGCAGAGTGGATCGGCTAAGGAGTCCGAATCAAATAAAGTCCCATCCCAGCGACCACCTCCTCAAGGTTGTTTACAATACATTCTCGACTGTAATGGCATTGCAGTAGGACCAAAACAAGTCCAGGCGACTTAAATTTTTGAAATTTAAAACAGGGGTTAAAGCCAAAAGAGGAAAAAAAGAAAAAAGAAAGAAATCAACAGTACCAATTGTTCGTGCAGGTTTTTTTTTTTTCATTGTTTCATTGCTGACCTGGATTGTGTTTTTTCTATGCAGTGTCAAATATATTGTCTGGTTGTTTATCTGTTTGTGTTGTAATGCTTACTTATGTTTCTCTGTATAACTTGTGATTCAGGGCTGTTGTCCACAGTGTACAGTGTACAAGAATTGTGCCTCTACTAAGTCAGTGAGACTGTATATTATGGATGGTTAGACAGTATTTTTGAAGTATTCTATATTGTGGGTTTAAAAAAAAAGGCTAACCAACCCTGGCTGAGATATAATATTTTTGCTTAACTCTGTGAGTATGTATGCTACATTTGATTTGGAATTTTTTTATGTGCATGATTATTGAAAAGTTATTATAATATTTGAAAAGTCTCATTTAGTAATAATATATTAAATGAGACATTTTCTTTTTATAATTTTATAAAGATTGCTTAATTTTGAGTTAAGACATATACATAAATTGAAAAACTAGTATTTTTATTTGTAATGTTTACATACAAAATATAAAATAATTATTTCCAGGAATGCATAAATATCTTCTATTTTCAGTGCAGAGTTTTTAGGGAAAAATCTGTATCTACTAGCTTCAGTGCTACAAAAATGGGCCACATATGTGCAATATTGATTCAAATTTGATATTGAATGTATTTAAGTTCAAAAGGGGAGTTTCTTTGTTGGTTATGAAGTAGCCATCTGGTTTTCTACCAAACTAAAAAAAATGTTTACTAGAATTACCTTATCTACATAATTCAGGTAAGCTACGGTTCTTTAGCTAAAATAGTTAGCAAAAAAAAGAAAAGAAAAGCCTTCTGCAATTAATCAGCACCTTTCTTTCTAAATATTATGCTATCCACCCTTTTCAGGGTTTTTTTTAAATGTCATTCATGAACTCAATGTGTTGCTATATCATTCTGTATTTATTATGATTATGGCCAAGCGAATAGGAGACACTAAAATGCAACTATGATCCAATCTAGCATTTTAAGCTTAAATAGCTAAGTATAGTAGGAAAAGAATGTTAGTGGATCTTGAATGCCCATAAGAGTCAAAAGCTTAGCCATAGAATGTAGTACATGGGACTCAAGTATATGTAAATAATAAAACAAGGGTACCTGACCTAGATGGGGAGGGGTGTTCTTTTGCTAAACTTTCTTATAGCCATAATTGCTTATGACTGTCACGACACCAGGGGCTGTGTGCATACCTTACAAGCAATATCCAGGCAGGCAGTTAAGCTGTTATAGTAGTCACTCAAATGCACCTCTTAAGCATTCTGTAGAAGTGAGGGAATGAATTATGTTGTCAATTGAAGACAAATAATAAGGTCAATAGTAATCCCTAGGTTAATACAAACAAATATGTTTTCTTATGACATAATGCTGAAGTCTGATTTTTTTTCCTTTGCAAACACTCTAGAATTGCAAACATTTTTTAAAAAAAATTCAAGATGTGAGAATTACACATTGTTTTTAATGGTAGTTTTGATGTTTACTGCGCATGCTCTTGTTCCCTACTCATTTTTAGTCTATAAACAAGTATATTCTGTTTGTGTGACCTTCGTTTCTAATAATGATCTTTTGATAACCACACTGAGGGATTGGTTATAGGGGAGTGTATTCCCTTCACATCAGGTTCATTGTCTTCCTCACCTCCAGATCTTAATCCAAGAGAATAAAAACAGCATTCCATTCTGGAGTGGGGAAAAAATGAACCTGCCAACTGAATGCCATTAATATCAAGCCATGGATGTTCTTCTGCATGTGATAGTTTGAGTAATTAAAGATGCTTTTGTGCATTGTTTATAGGCTCTCTCTGTGTGTATGAAGTGTGTGTATGTGTACTGACCACAGATAAAAGATTTGCATCTTAGCAAAATGTCAGTGCATTTGATGCAGATGGTCGTAGAAGGACATGCACTAGTTTACTGGCTCAACAGTAAAGAAGCAAGCCAATATGTTTACCTGCATGCTAGCATGCTCAAGTGCAATATTGTGGAGAGTTGGGAAATGGTATTTTTAAATGTAGGATCAATGTCTGGGGGAGGGGTGATTTGCTTTATTTTTCCTTTTTTTAATTTCTTTCTGTCAAAGCTGCTATTATTATTATAATTATTGCTATCTTTTTGTACCAAACTAATGCAAGAAAGTGAGCAAATGCTGAAGTGTGACTGCAGTATATATTTTGTGAAATACTTTGTACAGCTTAATGTCCAATAAAAAAAAGTTACATCTGTCTTCAGTGTAGTTTCTAGCACACGATTTTCCCAAGGGGGAAAAATCCTTTTATATACAGCAAAGAATAAGCAAGAAAAGTATGGGCTTTTTAGCATTAAAAAAATGCAATTGAAATTCAGAATCCCTCAGTCGGCTATGATTAAATCGCAAGGCTTCTGACCATCTTTAGATACTGTAAACACAATGATCCTGTTCAAGGGACGTGCAGTTAATAACATGATGGGCTAGGATCACTTCTGCATCTACCTGTGACTTGCAGAAATCCAGTGAAGGTTATGAACAGACATTTATGCATATAACTTTTTGCAAGTTCTCCGGTCACATGTACGTCTATTGGGATGGGGAAAATAAATTAGGGAAGGAATAGATGTAATTCTTCTGCTGCTGCACATTTTGCAAATAATGAACAAGATTATATAACTAACTGTGGTGTTTTAAGAAATGCACCAAGAATGAATTGTTCCAAATTTCTAACATGTGGATAATTATCTAAAAACCTATTTTGTTATTATGAAGAATGTAAATATAATTGGAACGTTTCTGAAATAAGCCCATTTATGCATTCAGGATTTGAAAGAAAAAATACAAATTCTCACACAACAATTTACTTTAAAAATTGAGTTTCTGTACTTTGTATTTTTAAATGGTCGTTGTTGAAAGCATGGTATCAATTCTGCTTCATCTGCATATTCCTGCCTCATTAATTCTCTTAATTAGCTAAATAGGCCTAATGGCTTTTTTTCAGAGACATTGGGGTTTTGGACAGTTTGACATGATAAAGAAAAAGAATTTGAAGGCTTCCAAATTTTTCCTAGGCCTAGTTAAAAGAACACATGTACAGTTTCCCTAGTATTAACAAAGGCATAGAATTCTGAAGGAGTGATTTGGGGTTGTATTTTTCAACTTGAAAGTATCATCCTTGAGCAATGATGCAAAATTATTCTAACAGACTGATAAAGCAGCTGAGTTGATTTCACAAATTGTGTGACATTTGCCCATTTTGTACAAAGTGGGAAAACATGTTATATATATTAATGTCTGTGATATGCAAAAATAATAACCTTTTCCTATCCAGAGTATTGTGTGTGTTCTTCAGCATGCATGGATTTTTTTTCCATGAATGTGCCTAGCCATCACTTCATTAAAGTTCTTGGCTTACATCTCTCTGGATGCCCAGACCTCTCTCTATCCCCTGAACTAAATGGAGAAGAGACCACTTAGAGATCTCTATGAAGTTTTGTGTAATGCTTGGGAGAATCTTTTCAGATTTGATTTTTTTAATGTGGTGGGGGAAGTCTTCAAGAAAAAACAATTCTAAACCCTTTGGACTCACATAATTCATTTCAAGAGATTAAGGCTACAATATTTTGGCTAAAAAACTCTGTGATGGCTATGCTGGTATAGTATTGTGTTCTGGTACAATTCTGAAAGCAAGTTCTCCAAAGAAAGCATTTGTTGGAATGATACATTTTAAGATCAGGCATCAAAGACTCTTCAATCTCCACTAAGGCTTCATAGGTCCAATCCAAGTTGACTGCCTTAAATCGGATGCATATTTAACAGTACTGAAATCCATTGTCTTCACTGTTTATAGAAGCAGAACAACCATACACTAAGGAGAAAGAGGAGGGTGGGGTTTGCACTGGAAAAAAACTGCACCAATTGCAGCTGAATCTACAACTCAGTTTTGATTAGCTATTGCTTACAAAATATGGAACTGCTTTAGGGTTGATGTTGCAAGGTCTGAGTATGTTAATTGCTTATTGGTTGGCTCAAGTAGATGCCTGTTTTGTTTTTCACAGAAGGGCTTATTGAAAAGCAACTGCAAATGTATGAGACATTTAAAAAAAACATATCAACCCTCCCCTCCCATTTAAGGCAAAACAAAAAGGCAACTAATTTGAATCAATATTATTAATAAACAACAGTGCTGTGATACATTTAAAGCAAACAGATTCCTTCTGGCTGTTAACTTCCATTGTGTTCAGTCTGTAATGGAGCAATCTGGGAAAATGTTTTACCTATCAGGAACCTGAGAACTGAAATGGAGAAGTACTATAATTAATGCAGCTTAATCTGGCCCAGCCTTATCCAACCTGATACCTTCCAGATGCTTTAGACTTCAAGTCCCATCATTCCTCTCAATGTGATAGGTTCCCCAGGGGTGATGGGAATGATAGTTCACTATGTCTGTCTGGCATTAGCTTAAGAGTGCGTACATTTCCTGCCAGCCACTCTTGATATCAGCCATAAAGATTTCTGCTATCACATACAGCACTATTAAGGAGCCTTAAGCTGCCCCTCTCCCAGCAATATTTAATGCAAGTAATCCTCATTTAGCTACTTCTTGTTTAATGACCATTTGCAGTTACAAGACTGATTCAAAAGTAACTTTGAAACCAATCTTTGCATTTATGGCTTTTCCAGGTATATAAAGCAAAAGAAAAACTGAAATAAGTTCATAAGTACATTTGTGGTTTCACTTAGGAATTGCTTTGTTTGATGATTGAGGTGCTGGTCCCACTTGCAGTTGCTAAAGGAGGACTATTTGTATTTTGTTGATTTCCTTAAAAAAACAGGTCCAATTACTAAAGCAGTGAATTTTCAAAGGCTGTTTTAGTGTGGCTATGAAGATTTGCAATTTATATTTATGTAGGGTTGTAATTCATGATCATGATAGCTAAAGCATTCTAACCCCACCGAACTTTTCTAGTACCAGACTGATATTAAGTGTTGGTTGTTAAGAGTTATTACAAAATTATTGATGCATTATGAAGTTTTTCTTGTGCTGAACCTAGGGGGCCCAGTGCAACCCCAAGGAATGCAATCACAAAGCCAGGAGCCACCCCAAGGGTTCCCTCCGGGGCATTCAGGAAAGCCCTCCAGTTCTCTGCCTCCACGTCCACCTGGCCCTGCGATTCAGCCATCCCGTGCCCGTGCCCAGGCCTCAGGTCCTTCAAGTACTGGGCCTCCAGTAGACATGAAGACCGAGCCCTCGCAAGACTCGTCCCAGAAGCCTCAGTCACATCCTCAGCTAAAGTAAGGCATTCTTGTCATTTTCTCCTCTTGTTTTGTAAATGCTTCTCTTACCAAGAGAGGTTGGAGTACAGATAAAGAAGTACAAGATTCCTTTATTTCTGTAACAGTTTTGTTTCTGTTTCACCTGGAGTGGGTACATTTCCAACAGACATTCTCAAATCTGCTGAAAAAAGCAAATTCCATGTAGTATCTATAGATTTGAGTTTGAGTCATCCCTCTCTTTCCAACATTTCAGAAGGTGTTGATTCATCTTTGGTTGGGCTGTTTATGAGACAGCTAGTGAGAAAGAGAGAGAGAGAGAGAGAGAGAGAGAGAGAGAGAGAGAGAGAGAGAGAGAGAGAGAGAGAGAGAGAGAGAGAGAGAGAGAGAGAGAGAGAGAGAGAGAGAGAAAAAACCTTATCTCCTTAAACTTTTAACCTTGCAGCCACTCAGACAAGAAAGATTGGAAAACCCAGAAAATGTCAAAAGATGTTTCCCATTAAAACTAGAGATAGATAGAACATTGGTTCTATCATTACCTACCTATTACATCTTATGCTTAAGGCTTCTTCTAGGGCCACTTCTATGCGATGGAGCTCATTTTCATACTCTGTATTTGGTTTATTAGATATAACATACTCTAACTGTATCTTTGATTTTAATTTTTGTCAAACTCATCATATTAAAGTATGGCTGAAGATGGCCATTTACTTACTCTATATATCTTCTTGGTGTACTGAAAACTGCTGTGAAGGTTAATATACCACATTTCATTTCTGTTTCACATATTCAAATTCAAATATTCAAATACCTAAGGTATACTGCTTAACAATTTAGAGATAGAAAGATTTCCTACTCCCTTCATTATCAACATGCATGACTGTAACAAAGGATGGTAAAATGCCAGGATACTCTACTTGCCAAAATTTTGTCTGATAGTTTACAGACTTAATCTTAAGGCTTACATAATTCGTTTTTGCTGTAAAGGTGAAAGAAGGTAAAGATTTTTAAAAAACACACACACAGGGCAGACAAATGTGATAAATCAATAAATGGCCTTAAATCTATTATATTTAGATATGCATGTAAAAGAAAAGTTCAGTTCACTACTCATTTTTATTATTTCCACCATATACCTTCCCCAGAAGAAATAGAAATGTAAAACTCATTTAATTTTAAACAAACTAAATGGATCAGTGTGGGGTAGTGGTGAAGGTTTTGGATTAGAAGTGGGGAAACTTGAGTTCAAATCCACCTTCAGCCACAGCAGCTCACCAGCTGACTTTAGGCAAGTCATTGTTGCTCAACCCAACCAACCTCACAGGGGAATTTGAAAGAGGGAGCATAATGTATGACGCCTTTCATTTGTGTTCAGGTGGTATTTAATCAAATAAATAGATAAATAGATAGATAAATAGATAAGACAACATCAAGAGATATTTTCTGTACTGATGTAGGTTTCCATCTCTAGTTTTTTTTTTATTTTAAAAATTCAGCAGATCTTCACGGTTAATGTTTCTCCCCCTGCTAATGACTGGAGTCAAAATGGCTTAGATGCCTAAATATGTTAATTTTTAGAGGTTTGTAAAAAGTGCACATTTCTTGTGCTCTTTTCCACTCAGCAGCTCACACCTCACCATACACAGTTTTGGAGGTCTATTGAAAAATAACACTGACCAGGAAGATTACAATAATTATAAGTGTGTTTCAATAAATCCATCTTCTCCATCACAGTGTTTCAGATATCTTAAATTTCAAAGGCAATACATTTGTGCAATGCAAACAGCCCTAATATTTTATTTACTCCTTTTGTGATGCTCTTATTCAGAAGTATAAGAAGCAAGCCTTGGCTGATTTCAAAAAAAGCTTAGCAAGGGTAAATCTAGTTACTATTTAGATAGGAGACCAGAAAAAATATTTCAAGCTCATGGACCAGAGCAGAATGTTGAAAAACATATTTTGGAAGAATTTAATGATGAATCACTTCCATATCATTGGTTAGAAAGCAACACAAAAATCCGTAGGTTTAGGTTTAGGTTTATTGGGATTTATATGCCGCCCTTTTCCCTGAGGGGACTCAGGGCGGCTTACAACCACAGGGGAGGGGAAGTGCAAGGTCAAAACAAACACTTTGTGAACAAAAGAAAAATAATAAAACACAACTTTCATTCAACAATCAAACACTCGGGCGGGTAATTGAAGCCTATCCCCAGGCCTGCTGGGAGAGCCAGATCTTGAGGGCTGCGCGGAAGGTCTGGATCGTGGTGAGGGTGCGGATCTCCATGGGGAGCTCGTTCCATAGGGTCGGGGCAGCAACAGAAAAGGCTCTCCTCCGTGTGGTCGCCAGTCGACATTGACTGGCAGATGGAATTCGGAGGAGGCCTAGTCTGTGCGATCTGATTGGTCGATTTAGGGAGGTAATCGGCAGAAGGCGGTCTCTCAAGTACCCAGATCCACTACCATGGAGTGCTTTAAAGATGGTCATCATTATCCTGAAGCGCACCCGGAGACCAACAGGCAGCCAGTGCAGCTCGCGGAGGACAGGTGTAACGTGGGCGAACCGAGGTGCGCCCACTATCACTTGCGCGGCTGCATTTTGGACTAGCTGTAGTCGCCGGATGCACTTCAGGGGCAACCCCATGTAGAGCCCATTGCAGTATTCCAGTCTAGAGATCACAAGGGCTCGAGTGACTGTTGTGAGGGCCCCCCGATCTAGGTAGGGCCGCAACTGGCGGACCAGGCGAACCTGGGCAAATGCCCCCCTGGTCACAGCTGACAACTGGTGGTCAAAAGTCAGCTGTGGATCCAGGAGGACTCCTAAGTTGCGGACCCTATCTGAGGGGTATAAAATTTGACCCCCCAGCCTAAGCGTTGGTGTATTAGCCAAATTATTGGGGGGGAAACACAACAGCCACTCGGTCTTATCCGGGTTGAGCACCAGTTTGTTAGCACTCATCCAGTTCTTAACGGCCTCCAGACCCCGGTTCATCACGTCCACCGCTTCATTGAGTTGGCACGGGGCGGACAGATACAATTGCGTATCGTCCGCATATTGATGGTATTTTATCCCGTGCCTCCGAATGATCTCGCCCAGCGGTTTCATGTATATGTTAAATAGTAGGGGGGATAGGACCGAACCCTGAGGTACTCCACATGTTAGGGGCCTCAGGGACGATCTCTGCCCCCCTACTAACACCGACTGCGACCTGTCCGAGAGGTAGGAGGAGAACCACCGCAAAACAGTGCCTCCCACTCCCACCTCCCGCAGTCGTCGCAGAAGGATACCATGGTCGATGGTATCGAAAGCCGCTGAGAGGTCAAGGAGAACCAGGATGGACGCATAGCCTCCATCTCTGGCCCTCCAGAGATCATCGGTCAATGCGACCAAAGCGGTTTCTGTGCTGTAACCAGGTCTGAAGCCGGACTGGAAGGGGTCAAGATAGCTAGCTTCCTCCAAGGCCCGTCGAAGCTGAAAGGCCACCACCTTCTCAACAACCTTCCCGATAAAGGGAAGGTTGGAGACAGGACGAAAGTTGTTTAAGATGGCTGGATCTAACGATGGTTTCTTTAGGAGGGGTCTTACCACCGCCGTTTTGAGTGCGGCGGGGAAGTGCCCCTCCCGAAGGGAGGCGGTGACAACCGCCTGGATCCAGCCATGTGTCACCTCCCTGCTGTTAGCCACCAGCCAGGAGGGACACGGGTCCAGAATACAAGTGGAGGCACTTACAGCTCGGATGGCCTTGTCCACATCCCCAGAGGCAACTTCCTGGAACTCAACCCAGAACTGATGTGGCAAATGATCCTCCTGTGTCTCAGCTGGATCTACTGCGGTGGAGTCCAAGTCCGATCGAAACCGAGCTACTTTGTCCGCCAAGAATTGAGCATAATCCTCAGCCCTACCCTGCAAGGGGTCTCCCGCATCCCTCCTATTAAGGAGGGAGCGGGTTATCCTGAACAGGGCGGCTGGGCGTGACTCGGCGGACGCAACCAAGGAAGAAATATATGATCTTTTTGCAGTTCTTAATGCTCGGACATAGTCCTTGGTGCAGGTAGTTAAGAGTGCTCGGTTTGCCTCGGACCTATCGGACCTCCACTGGTGCTCTAGGCATCTCCTCCGGCGTTTCTTCTCCCGGAGTTCCTCGGTAAACCAGGGAACTCTCCGGGATCCACTGACCCGGAGGGGCCGTAGTGGCGCAATCCGGTCGAGAGACTCCGACGCCGCCGAGTACCAGGCGGCAGCCAGAGTCTCCGCCGAACTGTGGGCGAGGGTATCAGGAATAACCCCAAGCTCCGTCTGGAACCTCAAAGGGTCCATAAGTCGCCTGGGGCGGAACCACCTGGTCGGTTCCTCCTCCCTACGGTGGGGGTTTGGCCTCCGGAAGTCAAGCCTCAGTAGGCAATGGTCTGACCACGACAGGGGTATGATCTCATTACCCCTCAGACCAAGATCACACATCCACTGCTCCGAGAGAAATACGAGGTCGAGCATGTGACCCGCTGCATGGGTTGGGCCCCGAATTACTTGGGTCAAGCCCATGGCTGTCATGGAAGCCATGAACTCCTGCGCCCCATCAGAGCGTTCACCGAGCGATGGCAAGTTGAAATCCCCCAGAACTATAAGCCTGGGGAACTCAACTGCCAGCTCGGCTACTGACTCGAGGAGCGAGGGGAGGGATGCTGCAACGCAGTTGGGAGGCAGGTACGTTAGCAGCAAACCCACTTGACCCTTGAGGTCCAACTTTATCAGCAGAGACTCACACCCGACAAGCTCCGGAGCAGGGACCCTACGAGGTAACAGAGACTCCCGGATTACAATAGCCACACCGCCACCCCTTCCCTGGGCTCTCGGCTGATGAAGCACCTGAAATCCCTCTGGGCACATCTCTACAAGGGGGACTCCTCCTTCTGTGCCCAGCCAGGTTTCAGTAATACATGCCAGGTCTGCCCTCTCGTCAACAATTAAGTCCCGGACGAGGGGAGCTTTGTGAACAACAGACCTGGCATTTAGCGACAACAGCCTGAGACCAGGGTCCTGACTACTCGCGCCATCTGGTCTTGGAGTGGGACTCCTAGGGCCGGAAGGAGGGATCTCTGTAATGTAGCGAACCCTCCTTCCCCGGTAATGGCCAGCCCTAAGGTCCCCGCCGTATCTGCCTCTCCCTGTCACGACCGCTATGCTCCGACCCACTCCCATGTCCATGGTCCCCCCAACCACCCCGGTTCCTCCCGCCTTCCCCAGCAGGTCCTCCGAGTCAAGCATTCTCATTTATCCACTCTAACAAATCCCACGTAAGAATTTAAAACATATAAAATACAAAGGTAACAATTACTAAAAGTGGGCCATTCACTCAATTCCAAGCAACTCCCATACACTCAACATTCTATTTAAAATTGCGCCGTTATAATATATAATAATAATATGGAAACAGTGGAGGAAGCGATGGTCTGCTCCTCTCCCTTCTTATGTCCTGGGGAGATGTCCTTAGCCACCAAGTCAAGAGTACGTAGTATATAAGGTGGCTGTAGGCAAACAAGATTGAGTATAAAGCTCCAGAGTTCGTAGACGGCTCCCATATAGTTTTGCCCCACTGGTGGAGGTTAGCGGGCTGTATATTCGAAAGTCTCTTTCTCAAAGATATATAAGGGCCCCAATGTAGGAGGCCAGAGTTCGAGGCTAACTTGCACCGCTCTTGCAAATGGAAGGAAAATTGCTGGTATTTTCGGGGCTCAGTCCTTGTCCCTGCTGTCGCCATCCTCTATTGCTCCGTATGTAGTCATCTGCAGTTGAGCTCAACTTGGGGGAGATTTTGCCTTTCCTTTTATTCAAATGTAAATGTTTCCCCCCAATTCACTGCTTATTCCAGTCCTAAACAATTTTTTTTCAAGTTCAGGACTTCTTAAGGGCTATTCCTTAATATTTGAAAGCTCTATACGCTTAGTTTTAAAGCATCCTGGATGGCTCGTATATCAAGTTACAGATTTGTTCCAATCCACATTTCAATCACCCCACTTCCAAATCTTACAAAGGAAAAAAAAAGCATAACCAAATTGCCAATGGGATTAACTGTACTCAGTGATTGCATTCTCACCCACATCTTCTCTGGCTTAACATGTGCATGCAGGTTAGTAGCCTATGCATAAATATTTCATTAAGCCATTCAATTCCTAATCATTAAGCCATTCAATTCCTAATCAAATAAAGAACATTTATCTTTCCACCCCTCCATGCTCAATGACTATTAAACCCAAATGCAGTGAAAATGAAAGACTGTACACACTTACAATATTGCTCACTCTGATTTTCTGGAAAAGGTATAAGATTCCCCCCCAACCCCCCCCCCCCAGAAAAGGAGTAAGGGTTTATTTTCTGGAAAAGGTATAAGATTTTCTGGAAAGGAGGTAAGTTTTTTTCCCCCTGGAAAGCCCGGGTGGTGGTGATTTTGTTTTTCTGGAAAGGGGGCAAGACTTTTCTTTAAAAAGTTTAATGTTTTCTGGAAAAGGTATGTTTTCTGGAAAAGGAAATGATTGATCTGTCATAAAGCATAATATAAAAACACAAGCAGATACAATTTTCCTTTTTTTTAAAAAAGTATACTTTAAACGTATAGGGTTTAAAAAATATTTTCTACCATTCAACTATTTGCTTCCTTCCATTCAGCCCACTCCAACTTACCTGTCTTTATTTATTATCAATTAAATTGATATGGCTGTCTATTTTAACCAGCTAGGTTAAGCTAACAGGGAGTAACATCAATATCAAAACTTCATAAGAAAACAATAAATAACAATTACAAAAGCCAAGTTGAAGCCAAACAACACAATTAATGCAACTACAATACAAGCTTAATCATTTATCTTAGGCTCTGTAACAGAACCAGATTTTAGTTCCTTACAGAAAGACAATGGTTTTGGGAAAGTATAATCTCCAGTGGGAAATATTACAGAAAAGGCTGTCTACCAGGAATGGAGACACCTCTGAGTTTTGATGTGTATCAGACAACTGTTTCTAAAAATAAAAATAAAAACTTTAAAAAAAAAAAGACAACCATTTCTCACAGTTGTGCTCATCTATTCAAAGAATGCCATCTGGATGTTGCCGGTTGTATTTCCTATTCATATTATATGTAATATAAATTGAATTTTGAAAGGTAGGGGCTACATCAGTCACAAATAAGAAAAGAAAATCTGTATGAAAGCTTCAGATGTATGTAATATTCATGTGTGAGTTTTTGTCTCTGTCTTGCAGCAAATCACAATCTCTGACAAATGCCTTCAACTTCACGGAGTCATCCTTCTTCCGATCATCTGTGAATGAGGATGAAACAAAAGCTGAAACCATCCGAAACTTAAGAAAATCTTTTGCCAGCCTGTTTTCAGATTAACCGTGGCTAGTTTGCTTTTGCATATCCATCAAATGTTTGAAAGTCTCCTGTGAATATCATTTCACAATCACTATTTCTTTACGAATGATCCTTCTTTGCTGTTTCAACTGTTGTATTAAGCAATATGTTATGTTCTTTTTTAAAAGAGGGACTATAATGCGATAAGACTTCAGGTATCTTTTTAAAAAGCCGCTTTAAAAAAAGCCAAGAGGAAAAGCTATACAGCTGAATGCTTACAGTCGTCCTTAACTGTGATTCTGTGGCCTTACCGTTAAATGCACTCAGTCATCCCATTGGACCCTCTGTTGTGAAGTCTTTAAAGCAGCACACCGTTAAGTTGCAAGTCTTCCCTTTCCTAGTTTTCTCCAGTACTCAGCTGCATGTTTGTTTTTTCAAGATATTTTCTTCTCCTTTTTTGAGACTTAGTTTCTTGCCTTCAGGCCTTTAGAGTATAGTTTCATTACTGTATTTGTGTTAATTGTCTTTCACCTTGTTAGAAACTTTAGAAAGCTTTCCATCTGCTAAATGTAGTTTTCCAATATGCTTTAAAAGCAAATTCTAGAATGAACCAATGTTAGAGCCCTATGTGTGTCTATATATGATTCTATTCTATTACTTCTCATATATTTGTTGTGGAATTATTTGCAGCCTGTTAATAGTGCCTTTTGCTTTGTAAAATGTCATGCATGGCCTCATGTCACCATAGTTCCATATTACATCCCAATAAATGGAAAGCTCGTTACCGAACAGGAAGTCTGCTTCTCCTGACTTCTCTGCAGTGTGATAATGATGGCAGAGGGAAATGTGAAGATTTTTTTCTCATTTATTTAACTTTCAGTCAAAATGCATTACCAATAAACAAGGAAGAGTAATATCTCAGAAACACAATTTTAAATCCTTCATTGACACAGTTCTGATAAAATTTGCCTATAAATCTTGACTTGTCTACAGAATGAGGTATCTTATGGAATGATTTATAGAATGCCAGGTCCACTCAGTGCCAAGCTGTATTTTGAAGAGCTATATTCAAATTTCCTAATTTTATCTTTGCTCATGGGAGATCATTTCCTTTCCTGTTAACCTGATCCTGAACATTACCGTGTCTGGTCTTTATGCTCTGCTATCCTGGACAAAAAATATTTTCATTTTATCTGATGTTGAAGACATAGATATTACATGCACATACATAGATATTGGTATAGTTATAGATCATATAGATAGATATGGGTGGTTTGTACAATGTTTGTGCCTCATTGAGCCAAACACGATCCATTCTTCATTTACTGTATTGTGGCCATGTAGAATTTGCAGTAGTTTTAAAACAAGGGTACATCTGTAGCTTTATCAAACTACAGTAGGGATTTGAACTTGGAAGGGAACCTTTTCTCTAGTACATTTAGCCTTAGATTCAGGATGTGCTTGCCTTTCTTCACAGCCACTTAGTCTGCAATCAGCTCAAAGAACGGTCTTGAAATTCCAAGGCCAAAGCACTGCCTGGGTTGAAGAAGGTGGGGAATGATGGCTTCATTCTCCAGCATGTTCTTTTTTCTCCATTGCAAGGTAAAAAGGAGTTGCATATGATTACTCATATGTTCATTATTTATTTACAAACTGACCTGGATCTTAAGATATTATACAGTCAATGTAAAAGACAAAGAATGCAGAATGAGTTGCTGTCCACAAATACTGAATGAATAGCTGAAAGTTCACTTGGCAGCCAAATGACCTCAGCACTAGCACCCTACAATTCCTTCTCTTCTTGCCTTTGAACCAATAGTTGAGTGCAAAGCTGAAAGCATGCAGGAGATCTGAATGTTGGCATATATTGAAAATCTCAACCATTTGGTCTTTGAACATTATCACTGAGCTGCCAGCTGCATTAGATATTTATTGACACTCATACAGGGTTTTTTTAAAATATTCAATAGATTCTTGACATCAATCTAGCAGTTCCATTTCTGCATCAGGTCAGGCTCCCTAATATTTTCAAGGGCAGTTCCCCTCACACAGTGTGTTGCAGTAATTTAATTTGGACATTACTATTCCAGTATGCACCCTTTGTGGAAGCATTTATTTATTCAGGTAAGCATATAACAACGTAAGAAACATGTGATTCAGGGCTGAACTGTGAAATCTTTGGTGCTTTCTGATATATAAAAATAAAACAATCTCTTTGACACTGGACATTCCATCACTCCACAACATTCCATTGCCCAAATGTATAATAATCTCCACAGCACTCAAGGCAACTAGCATAAAAATGCAAAGTAATATAAAAATGCAAAAAAATCAATTTAAGCCTATATGATGAAGACATAAGATCACAACAAACCTGACTGAAAAGTTAGGTCTAGACCATTTTTACCAATCAGAGACTGGCACTGCCCTTAAATGTCTCCAAAATATCATGTAGAAAAAGCCAAACAGATTTATTCTGCAAGTTAATCAGTTTTGTAATTAACAGCAAACAATGTAGTAAATGTTTCACAACTCTTGCTCTGGAGCTTTAGGGTGGAATGATTTCCTTTAAATAGGAAGTCTTATCCTATTTCTTTGAGTCTTACCTGCTCTGTATGAGACAAGGCATCCCAACATGTTGGCTTGTTCCCAAATTCTTCCCTACTAAACTAAGGGTTGGTTTTGCTCCTCCCTGTATATAAAACTGGCTTCCTTTCTATACACACTCCCATTGTGAACACTATGAAAAGTCATGAAGAATGATTTGAACATTCATCCATTGGCTGGCTGGAGGTAATACTGAAGAGAGCAATGATTGGCTCAAGTAGACTTGCAGAAGCTGGCATGGCAGCCTGAGAACATGCTATTAATTTAGATGGTGAAACTAGTGATGGGAACTAAATAGAACTGCTAAGAGAATGTGCTTTCTAACATGGGTGTGAAGCAGAAGAAAATTATCTCCCATGTTTGATATTACTGGGCTGCTGAAATTAAAATCACTTTTCAGAAGAGTTTCTGGCAGATAGACTAATCCATATTAAGGCAGGGTACTTAAGCCATTTATAGCTTAATTAGAACTTAAACTATTCAAAGTTTAAAAGTTACAATTAATATTTTAGTTGCAAACATAAAATATTTGGGATCATTGCAGACTTCCTAAGCCAAATGGAATATATACACAAACGGTGTACTGCTTAATAGCTCTGCTTGTTATATTTCCACCAGACAATGCATCTAAATATTCTTTAATATTTCTTTAATATTATTCTTTAATATTTAATTTTAAACCGTGTCCATGGTTTAATGTAATCTATTCATAATGGAGACAAAAGATATCTGACCAAAGTCAGATTTCACAATCCCAGAATCATTTGCAATTAGTGCACTGAACACTGTATGCACATTCCCTGCCACTAAGTACATCTAATTTCAGACAGAAGATTGGAAGTTTTATATGGAGTGTGATCGCCCTCTGGTACTAAGTTTAATTCCCAAGCAGGATTTTCTACTGATTAGTAACACCTGCATCTTGCTTGGCACATCATTGATCTTAAGCACCAATCAAGAGATTAATGGCTGTTTTCATACTGCATGACCAGAAGCAGTAGATATGGATTTCATTTGCATACTGGAAGATTCAACAGCACTTTCATGAAGATATTAAACAACATAGAAGATAACATGGAATCCTGCAGCACATCGTAGGACAAGACCCTGGAAAGTGAACAATAATTCTGCAGTGCGTTTTTCTGGAAACAACCTCAAAGTTGTGATCACTGTGGAGAGTCTAATAGTAGATATACAGTAGATGTCTGAGATTTCCTTAGAGAACTGCAGTATTCCTTTCCTGGAATTTGCATTTTCATGGCATTTAAGGGTTCATAAAGAATTGATATGATACTTGTAACTACAGACAAGCTAATTACAATAGCAACTTTTAATTGCTAATTACAATGGCAACTTCTAATTGCTAATTACAATAGCAACTTCTAATAGGCTAAGGATCCAGTAGTGAGTATGTATGTATATGAACATGCATTCATGCATGCACAAGCATGGCTCAAAGTTTACTCATTTTTCTAGAAGAACTGCTTGCATTCGGCTTCTCATACTAGCACTCATTCTAGTTGATTAGCTTTACTTGGTTCTTACTTACAACTTACTAAGTACTTAATACTTAGTTACTAATAATAGTAATAGTTAATTACTAACAAGTTTAGTCCAGTGCAGTCCAGTCTGAGGTGTTTGTTCCAAACTTGCCAACTTCCACAGAAGATTTGATCAGCCCACCTTATCCACATCCAATTCACAGTCAGTAAAATAGCAGTAGCAATAGCACTTAGACTTTTATACCACTTCAGAGTGGTTAACATCCCTCAGTTTATTGCCCCCAACAACAAGGGCCCTCATTTTACCAACCTCAGAAGGATGGAAGGCTGAGTCAACCTTGAGTCAATGAGATTCGAACTGTAGAACTGCTGGCAGTCGGCAGTCAGCAGAATTAGCCTGCAGTACTGCATTCTAACCACCATGGCTCTGGAGACAAAATCATCTTGGCTTCATATCCTGATCCATAGCAGGCTTGAAATGAGTCCAGATATTTGTTTGTTTGTTTGTTTAGTAAGTAAGTAATTAACTAACTAACTAACTAACTAACTAACTAACTAACTAACTAATTAACTAAGTATTCTACCCATCCCTTTCTACCAAATGGGCAGTTTACAATTCCATAAATAATAGAATAAAACAATTAAAGGGTTAAAAAATTAAACATCAGAAATAAAAAATAAAAAATAAGAATTAATATTAAAATGGATTTTTAAAAAACAATGTGTAGATGGTGTAGAGTCTCCTAGTCTGCTAGTCACCTCCAAAACGGGATTCCCCCATCAGGGACCAAGACAGTTGGCAAAACCAGGGTTTCAAGCTCTTTTGGAAGGCCAAAAGGTGGGTGTGGATCTCACCTTGATGGACATGATATTCCAAAGGGCGAGACCCATGGAAGAAAAAAAAAATCTTCTCCTGGACCCCAACAGCTACAATTCCTTGACCAATAGGATCCTGAGCATGCTCCTTTTGCTGGGGTGAGTAGAGCGGGTCCTTCCCTTTGGGGTGAGATGGTTCCTCAGGTAATCTGGACCCATGCCATATTGGACTTTAAGGTTGTATTCATGCAACATACTCACACTGATGCTGCTCAACTTCCAAAAGTATCTTGAGTTGTAAATATCGGGATTTTTTTTTAGAATGGCTTTCTATTTATGGAATTTTCCCAATTATCCAATGGACCTTGAACATCTATAAACTTTCATAACATTAATTAAAACATTTTAATGTTCTTCTTGATCTGAAAGTTATGGTGAACCTATGGCAAGCGTGCCGGAAGTGGCACACAAAGCCATCTCTCTGGGCATGCCAGCTGCCGCCCATTGCTCTTCCATGTTCTGGAACACAAATGCACACTGTCCAGCTATTTTTTACATGTGGGAGAACCAGAAACTGGAAAACCAGCTCTCTGGTGCGGAAGCTGAGCTTCTAGTTTCCAGTGCGGACATGAATGCCAGCCAGGTGGTCTTTGTACATGCATGTGTGCCAGAAACCAGAAGACCAGGTGACTGCATGCGCACACCAAAACTGAAAGCTCGGCTTCCCAGCGTGCACATGCATGCCAGGGAACTGCTCTTCCTGTTTCTGGTGCTCCCCTGTGCACATGTGTGCGCTCTCGTTTCAGCACTCGGTGTCTAAAAGGTTCGCCAACACTGTTATAGGTGATCAGGAAACTGTTTCAGGCATGAAATGGTCCTGAGTTAAAGATCTAATTTTTATTCCTAAACCTTTTATTCCTAATATTCTCTAGTCTGATGCCACTGACCAACCTTAGTTTTCCCCATCATCTTCAGTACTATAAAAAAATACTTCCTACGTGTCTTCATTTTCTCTGGTATTTAAAAAGCAGGAACAGGGCTGGAGAAAAAGAGAAGCAAATAGTTGTTGTTAATAATCTCATATCTTAGATTAGAAGAAGAATGGCTATCAGAAGGTGTGGCTTTACGGTGATATTACATCATGCATACCTCCCTTTGAACAAATATCTGTATCAATTATAGGACATAAAGTGCCGAGTTACTTAACACGGACAGATTAGTTATTAAATCTATTTTGCACATCTCTTATTGAATGAAAGTAGTATTACTCTTCACAAAAATCTAAATAGGTGAAATACAGGGACAGTTAGGAAGTAATGATGAGAGCTTACGGAACACTCTGATGTAAATCTGACGCAGGTTGCTTCTCAGTGTGAATGACAGATTTCTCTTTCATCATATTTATGTGCTAACTTTAAAAACAGATCTTTGTACACATCTACTGATGTATTGAGAAGGCAGGGACTACTTTTCACAGGAACAAGTGAGTCTGGGCTTTTGCATGTTCCTGAATAGTAAAAACTCCTCATACAGCAGTACTGTACAAAGTTCTCCACAACTTCTCTTTTGCAGCACTTCTTAAACTGACCATGTGACCACACGAATTTTATACATTTTGAAGTGAGTGGCACTTTTGGGGGGGGGGGGGAAAGAGCCTTACAATCCAGAAAAGGGTGAAACTGGTACCAACACAAAGTTGTGCAAGAAAGGTTCTCCTGCCCATGGCTGTCACTGCTTCTTGAACAGGAACCACGAGTCCAGGATCAATCCCAGATTTTACACTAGTTCTGTATGAGATAGTGCAACCCTCCCTACAACTAAAGATAGAAAATACCCAGAATCAGGAACCCTAACAACCAAAGCCGGTCAAACCTGATAGAGTTCAGTCGCAGCCTGTTGTTCCCTACCCAGGAGCCAAGGTGGCGCAGTGGTTAAATGCAGCACTGCAGGCTACTGCTAGATCAGCAGGTCAGCGGTTCAAATCTCACCGGCTCAGGGTTGACTCAGCCTTCCATCCTTCCGAGGTGGGTAAAATGAGGATCCAGATTGTTGGGGGCAATATGCTGACTCTCTGTAAACCGCTTAGAGAGGCCTGAAAGGCCTATGAAGCGGTATATAAGTCTACTGCTATTGCTATTGCTATTGCTACCCCAAAGCTTCCAACATCAAGCAGAAACTTCATGACACCATTTGGGCACCATTTTGTCAGCCTCCCTAGGCAGATCAGACAAGAAATATGACCAGATGAGTTAATCCTATTTTATTGTAAAGCTAGGTTAAGAGAATCTTACAAATAACTATTGCCACCAACAGCTATTTGTTGTTTTTTATTCTTTGCAATGGCACGTCTTTTGTTTCCATTGCAAATCACTGGGCATTGGTCTTTGATTTCATTAATCTGTAAAAATAATTTATAAATAAATCTCATTTTTCTTTCCCTAGCAGGACTAACGCCATCAATTGCTCTAAGTGGAGAATCACTGTAGAAGGAAGGATGAAACAGAGCCATGAAAGCAAAGCTTCTCGGGTTCCCATTCCATTTCCAATCACAATCCCTTTCCAGATCATTTAGAAATTAGTCATTAATTGCCTTTATCAACACTGAGCTCAGAATACGGAGAGAATGCATAGATCAGGGTGCTTTCCTCCAGCTGATCAATGAGAAAAGAAGGTGATTCCGTCAACATTACCTACTAATAACATCAGCAACTTTAAAATGCCTAGACTTCAACTCCCAGAATTGCCCAGCCAACTGTTCTCCAAGAAGATGCAAAGGAGAAACATTATGATGGCAGAACTGCCGCAGGGCTGGGCTTCTCAAGCTTGGCAACTTTAAGATCTGGCTTGGGAATTCTGAAAATTGAAGCCCTCACATCTTAAGGTTGTCATGGTTGAGAATTATTCATCTGGAAAACCCACATGGTGAGTCTGCCCTTTAGAAAGAGATCTCCAACCCTGCCTGAGGTTTGGATGGCTCAAAGCTTATGGGATTTCCATAGAACCATGATGACAGATGTATCTATTCTGTGATAAATAAGTGTGCATGCTATTATTTCCAAAGGCAATTTGGAGTTTATTATATGTTGTTTGCTTATTTTGGTTTTGGACAGTATTTATTTTATTGTTGCATGCTGCCCAGAAAAAGAACCTTTCAGAGGGGTAGCTTTAAAATCCCACAAACAAATTGTCATTGCTACTCCTACTCCTAAATTGCTTTGCAAACTCACATAGTTCACTTTCCTGGAATTTCCTTTTCTTCTTCCCAATAGCTCATTTTTGCAAATGATAGAACTATGTTTTAAATATTACTATTTCTTATTAATTACAGTATAACTTGATACAATTTGTGTTCTAAAAGGCAAGATCTCTACAAGTAATAAATAACCAAATACAGCAATGCATGTAAGAAGGTACACTATGATTGGAACATACAACCTTTGTTCCTCTTTCTTGTGAATGGGATCCATTTGATGGTGCTTTGGCATAGTTATGAATGGACAAGAAGGCAGGAAAGGGGGTAAAAGTTAAGATCACTTGGGAAACCAACGTTCAAGACCACTCTCAATTATAGATGCTTAGTTAGGTGGATTTGATCCAATTATCAACTCTTGATCTCACAGGATTGCTGTTGGAGGAATTAAATTTGGGAGAGAGATCAATCTCTCCCAAATATCAAACAAGATATCAAACAAACAAGCATTTTGCATGATATGGTCAAGTCAAATAAGGATTGAGTGATCATTGTTATGAAAGGATGAAGAGAGCTTATAGCAGGTATAATGAATTTATGCACTGGCCTCCTGCAACTCTTGTCCTGAAACCTGTAGTTATCTACTTTTCCATTTTTAGTTTAGTTCTGTTCAGAAAGCTGGTTTGCTCACATTGAGTAGCCTAGTGATAAAAGCTTATCTTCCTGTTATAATATTTACCTTGTTGAAGATTCCATATAGAATTGGTCCATATGGCAAAGTATGTTGTTAGAATGTTATAATTACTTTACTAACAGTTATTCGGTACTTTATAGTGAAACATGGGGACAAAAGCACAATTGTTAGAAGAGGGAACATCACATGCTCTGCATTCAAGAAATCCTAGGTTCAATTTTAGATATCCCAAGTTAAGGCAGAAACAACTGTTGGAGACCACTTAGATAGCTACTATTAATATGAGTGTAAATATAAACTTATAACTGAAAAGGCATTAGAACATTTCTTGGTTTCCTGAGTATCTCCCCAAAAACTAGAACTGCCTTAGAAAAGTTGGGATGTATGATTATAGCTCCCTGATGGCAAACCTATGTCACGCGTGCCACAGGTAGCATGTAGAGTCGCCCCAGCCACGCGCCTCCCATCAGCCAGCTGGTCTTTGGGTCTCTGCAGCACATGCACAGGGAGTGCGCATGTGGGGCACACAAGCATGCATGCTTGGGGGGTAGGGTGCATGTGCAAGGGGCGCTCTCATTGCATTTTGGGGATTCACACGGATGTGCGCATCCCTCCTCGCACCCCTTTTGGACCTGGAAAGCCTCCTGCACCAACCTGAAAGTCAAAATGGGACATGGGGGCACCGCACGAAGCCCCCCACACCCCAATTTGGGCCTGGAAAGCCTCCTGCATCAACCTGAAAAACAGGGGCAGGAGGGCAAGGAGCATGCATGGGGGACGTGAATCTCCACCAATGTGGGAAATACCCTGTTCCAGAAACCCAAGGAGTCAAAGATTTGTTTGCTCATTCAATCACTCACCATGCTACAATACTTTAGTATAAATGTTTTTCATTTCCTTTTGTTGCCATTATTTCCTTCTGGCTTTTTGCAGCCTCTTCCTCCGAACCACACTTTCCCAAGACTGATTAAGCTAATAGCAAAAAAAACATTCAAGAAATCAATATATTATTGTTACGAAGAAAAAGGAATAATTGTATTCTGAGTTTTGGCAACATAATACCTAGCTGATTTCAGCAACAGGCAGCACAGTCCTACATTAGATGTAGTTGATGAGTTCAAGGCACACCTCATGACCTGCAGCAAAATTTCACACTTGATTAATATTAAATTCCCTCCTCCCCCCTCTTCCTTGGGGGTGAGGGATGGGAAAGCCTTCACTGCTCTCTTTGTTTTGTGTTTGTGGTGGAAGTGTTGCAATCCATCCTGCGTGACAAAGCCTCCCACACCAAAGGGGGAGTGCCAGAAGTCTATAACCCTTGGCTGGATGTTCATATATGTTGCACACAAGCCGATGCATGTCTGTTTCCACAGAGAAGGCTGAGGCGTGATATTTGCTCATCAGAGGCTTTCAGCCTGCCTCCAGATACCAGTGTGTTTGCCTGCTTTGAAACTGGCAAATGGGTAACTGAGAGATCATAGAAGGCCCCTGGCCACATTTTCAATTGCTTCTGTGCCTGATTGACTTGCCTATGATATTTGGGTAGCACAGAAGAGATGGCTTATATAACTTACTTAATTTCCCACACTTACATAACTTCTGTTCTTTTGCTATGTGATGACAATAAGGTTTTTGCTTCTTGCCTTTTGGAACATAGATCCTGAGGAAAATGCTAAACAAATAAATTAGGGGCCTCCACAACAGAGAGAGGATGATTGAGCCAAATGGATGGCTTCAATAATCTATGCTCCTTTCTGCTGATGCAGGAGCCCTCAGAAAAGGTAACCCTGATTTACCAAGTGTTTTGCAGCCACTTCCTCACATTACAATGAAAATACAGTCGTGGTAGTTTGTTCTCTAAGAAATCTGAGAAAATAAAGGAAAACTTGTAACTCCTGAATCAAAATCAGCACATCATATTAGTGGAAGAAAAATGGAGAGAAAATCAGCCATATTACTGACACCAGCTGAAATGTGGCTGGTAAATTTTAAATGAGCAAATTATTAGCCATCTACTGGTGCCTTAGAAATTGACTTAATATTAAATAACTATTCCTTTATTAGTGCCTGTTGCTGATTAGTGTATTTTCACTCGTTCCCTTCAGTTATCTTAGGTTTACAATTTTGAGACTAGCCAGCCAATGAGGATCCAAGCAAGTTTGAATCGTCCTGATTTTCAATTAGAGAAATGTCCAATATAGTATGAAATATTACAAACTAACTTACTATCAAGGATAGACAACCTATTGCTATCCTTCAAAATCAATCCTTAGGCACTTTGGTCTAAGCAGTGTTTGTCAATCTCAACTACTTCAACGCATGAAATACCCTTTACTTTGCTGAAAAACATTGTTCTAGTCGTTGTTTGGTTTAGTTGAAAGAATGGTTATTACTGTGAAGTAAGACCTTTAGAATTAAAAGAACATGACCTGAGATTTAGGTGGCAAGGATTCTTATGGTACAATAAAATGGATAAATATTCCAAATTGAGAATTTGCAATATGTATGAATCCATCTTTATGGCTCTCAGCACAAGAAGCATTTTATATATGAGATATAACAGACAAAGATAAATGATTAACATATTGTGAGATACTGGAATATTATCAATAGGAATATAAAATAAAATCAAGAAAACAACTCAAGATAACAGAGACAGTTTTCAATAGTTTCTTTATTTACAGTTATTGAAAAAAATTAAAGTAAACCAGAAAGTCATGGTATTCAACAATGTAAGAAAGAATTTGAAATGAAATTGTTAATATATAGTTCATAAAATGTATAAACTTTTATTGAAATTTGAAAGAAGTATAGGTCAAAGAATGCATGCTAAAAATAGGAAAATATGTGAGTCAAAGGATTGAAATTTTTATATTACACATTATACATTATATTACAATTTTAAAAGTAAGTATAATCTTTATTGTCATTGTACTTAAATACAACGAAATTGGTTAAAAGGATGTCATTGATACATGACACTAGAAAAATTACGTAGAATGTATAAAGGTACTTCAAATTTATGTTGGGAACATGAACAAGAGGATCATTTTATCATGCTTGGTGGAAAGCTAGAATATTTTGGGTTCAAATACATACAATGCTTCATAGATCAACATTCAGTTGAAACTAGAACTTTTCATCTTTGGACTCACAGATAAACAGAAAAGAGTCATTGCAACACTCTTTTTATATATGATAACTGCAGAAATATTACAGATGGAAAGATTTGGCAATGCCTACAACTGAGGAATGCTTGGTGAAGATAAAGGAATTTGCTTAGATGTCTCAGTTGATATGTTTGATTAGATAAAAGACAATATCTTCATTTATTGATGATTGGAAACCTCTTATGGACTTTTTGCTTAAAAAAGAAAAAACCATTATGATTTATGGTTTTGACGATGAGACAGAATAGATGGTCATGATGTAACTTTACAGAGAGGAGTTAAACTACAGGTAGTCCTAAACTTACAATCATTTGTTTAATAACTGTTCAAAGTTACAACAGCATTGAAAAAAGTGACATGATTATTTTTCACGCTTATGACCATTGCAGCATCCTCTTGGTCACATGAACCAAATTTGGATGCTTGACAACTGGCATATATATATTTTACTTAAGGCAGGAATAAGAGAAAAATGTTTGTTTATTTATTCAAAAAAATATATAATTGCCAATCTCATTAAAGTGACTCTGGCAGCATATACAAGTGGATGGAATTAAAGCAATTTAAGAAGAACTGTAATGCCTGAGGTCACAAACACATTGACTCATCTAACTCATTACAAAAAAAACCCCAAGAGAGCTGAGGCCATTCTTATTCCTGAACTGACAAATCACTTACCAATTTATAGTCTAATTGTTGGCTGGAGATCTGTACTGCCCAGATTTCACCAAATTGATTGCTAGATAAATATTAAAGAAGGACATTTCAAAGTATTTTAATTATATTTTCTAGGTTTCATCTACACCACATTTGGAAATATAGTTCTTCAGCACTGCCTCTGCGCGAGCCAAAATAGTAGAGATAAATCATCTGAAAGAAGTGGTAAAAAGGAGTGGGTGGGATGTGGGTGGGTTTGTTCCAGAGGTGGGTTCCTACCAGTTCGCACCTATTCGGTAGCGTGACCCGTCAAAACCGCGCTCGACTAAGCCGCACACAATTAAACTGCATCGCTGACATCATCAACAGGGCGACAACAGCCAGCGTGGAGAAAGAAGGGCGCTTTAAATAGCGCTTTGAAAGCAAGCCGATTCAACTTAAGGTAAGGGTTAGGGTTAGGGTTAGGGTTAGGTTAAGGGTTAGGGTTAGGGTTAGGTTAAGGGTTAGGGTTAGGTTAAGGGTTAGCATTAGGTTTAGGTTTAGGGTTAGGTTAAGGGTTAGGTTTAGAGTTAGGGTTAGGTTTAGGGTTAGGTTTAGGGTTAGGTTTAGGATTAGGTTTAGGGGGGTTAGGTTTAGGTTTAGGGGTTAATTTTAGGTTTAGGGTTTACAGCGTGCTTCTGTCTCCGTGCTGTTGTCGCCCTGTTGATGATGTCAGCGATGCGGTTTAGTCGGGCGCGGTTTAGTCGAGCACGGTTTTGTGGTGGAACCATTCAGTAGAACCAGTTCAAATCTACCGAACCGGTTAGAAGAGGTTCCACCAGTGGACCCAGAAAGCAAACACCTACAGAAGAGGTTCCAAAAATTTTTGAAACCCACCACTGGTCCTTGGATATGATTATTCTACACTATCATGCTCATATTTATAAAGCTCAGTGCCTCTGTGAAAGGTAAGGATGACTACTGCGTTTGTGGTGCAATCAGAACATTGCATGTGTTGAAGTTGTTTTAATGCAAACCAAAGATGCCTTTTAAAAAACAAGTTTACATTATATTCTTATGCATGCCAGGGCTGTGTGTGAGGTAATTTAAGGTGGTTCTGACAAGTGTCGTCGGCATCTTCATATCCGGTCACATGGGGTGGCAAGCCACTCCCATGCGGTCACATGGGCAGCAAGGAACTTCCACAAAGGAGGCCACACCCACCGAGTAGGTTCGAACAATTTTTGAAACCCACCACTGGTGTGTTCTGACACTTTCTTAGCAAGATTTGGAAGTCATTCACCATTGCCTCCTTTCTAGGTCTAAGACAGAGTGACTGGCCCAAGATTACCCAGCTGGTTTCTAGTCTGGCGCCTTAACCACTACCACAGACTGCTTCTTGATAAAGTCTGTCATATGAAGATATACTTTTAGGGAGTCCAACTATATATTGATGGAGCTGAACTCTGTGGCCCTGTTTACATATCTCAAGGAAAAGAAGTACTGAGGTAACTTACAGTTTTTATGCAAATGATCAATCTCCTCTCTGAAAGTGTGTCACATCCACTTACAGCAGCACAAAGAAAGAACCACCATGAAGTAAAACAAGCAATAGTGGCAGTGGTAGGCAGGAGTAAAGAGTTTTCCATAAGCAAGAGGATTTTTTTAAAATAAATCACGGTGTTCTTTATTTAGCCAAAATGCAATGCAATACAGCAGAGACAGACCAAAAGAAAATTCTATTTGATGTGTTTTAGAAAATGGGGACAAGGTTTTATTTCCATATAAAACTATGAAGAGTCTACAAGATCCATTTTTCATGGTGATTAACCATGAGTGCATGCTTATAGAGTAGTTGCGGGGGGGGGCTTAAAAAATTCAGCAACGGGTTCTCTGCCTGGTTGTTGGGTGGGAGTGGTCATGATGGGCATGGCCAGCCAGGGGTGGGATTTGGAGGTTCTTTGAACTGGCCATAATGTTAGCTATGGGTTCTCCCGAACCCAGGCAAACCCATAGCAGCCCACCTCTGGAAGAAGGGACTTCACTGCTATGGGTACTTCCTTGTTCTTGGCTGCTGAATCTCCTTGCTTCTGCAGCTCTTCATCCATTAATTCTCAGAGATGACCCTATCACCCTTGAGCCTATTTCCCCATGGATCTCATTGAGAACACATTGTTCTGATATCGAAGAACAATAATGCCACAGCTCTGCTGTTTGTAGGGAATTGATTTGGTCCTACATACTGCTTTCTTAGATAAACAGTAGAAAATTAAAAATTAAAGCTTAATAAATTTTTAAATAGAAAAACAGAATGAAAGTATTTTAAACAAGTTCATGGAACCATAGAGTCCCACTCCATATTCGGGGCAGGAATTCAAATTTAAATATCTCCAATAGATGGCAATTTGACCTTTGCTTGAACACATCCAGTGAATGACACTTTATTACTTTCCTGAGTATTTTCCACCATCCAAAGAGATAAGAGCCATGGTGGCACAGTGGTTAGAATGCAGCACTGCAGGCTAAGTCACTGCTCACTCCAGGAGTTCGATTCTGAGTGACTCAAGGTTGACTCAGCCTTCTATCTTTCCAAATTCAATCAAATGAGGACCCAGATTGTTGGGGGCAATAGGCTGACTCTGTAAACCACTTAGGGCTGTAATAAAGTAATGTATATAAGTCTAAATGCATTTACTATCCAAATATTCTTATTTACATTCCATCAAAATCTGCTTGCCTGGATCCTACATCCATTATTCCATGTCCCTCAATTTGAAATGAAACATAGCTCTTTTTTATCACATCCTTTTTGACTCAACTGTTCTGAAAGCTAAAAGTATCTACTATTCCCTGTGTTTCTCCTTAGAAGTTTCTAGGCCTTGGTCATGTGCACTTTTCTTCTCTGAATTTTTCCCTTTTTGTTTTCTTTCTTGAATTGTTTCCTTTTTGTCTTGTGTTTTTTTTAATTGTATGTCTGAGGATTATTTTATTTGTTCTTGTTGGAGGAAGTGGGGTAGGAGTGGGAAGAGAAAGTGAGAAGAAGAAAAAGAAGAAGAAAGCTTTAGAAACCTTTCCCACTAAACTATGGAACAGAAACATTTAAAATAAATAAATAATAAGTAAATTATATTATTCCGGAGCATCCACTTAACCCTTATAAAGAAATTTTTGAAAAACATAAAAGAATAGCAGACTGAAAGAAAAATAAAATAAAAAGTAGATTCTCTGTCTGAAAGAACTGGCAAGAATTCCACTCCCTCATTGAATTCTGGATCCAGGTAGGAATTAAATATAAATTCCCTGACATTCTTCATTGGATTAGATTCCATTGTTCTGATATATCTTTTGCCTCCAGCTATGAAGAAATTATTTTGATGCTCACATAAGATCTCAAAGTAGTGAAAACTTCTTTCTACAAATGAATTTCATCCCCATAACAAAAATAAAACCACTAACAAGCTGGTTTCACTTCATTGCCTTCTTCTTTACTTACTCTTTTACCACTTCAGATGTTGAGGGAGATAAAAAGTGGCCTGAATTATTGTTATTTGATGCTGTTGTAATATGTCTTTGTGTCCAATATCTCACGGGCTGCAACAAAGAAGAGGGTGCCAAGCTATTCTCCAAAGCACCTGAGGGTAGGACAAGAAGCAACGGGTGGAAAGTAATCATGGAGAGAAGCAACTTGGGAAAAATTTCCTGACAGTTACAACAATTAAGCAGTGAAACAACTTGCTTCCAGAAGTTGTAAATGCTCCAATACTGGAAGTTTTTAAGAAGAGATTGGATAACCATTTGTCTGAAGTGATCTAGGGTTTCCTACCTAAGCAAGTTTGGACTAGAAGACCTCCAAGGTCCCTTCCAATTCTGTTATTCTATTCTATTCTCTCCATCTTCTTCTGGTCTGCCTCATGTTCTTTGACTTTCTCCTCTTTTTGTATATGCCTTGTATGGCATGGAGAATTTTCAAAATTCTCAATTCTGATGCTGTTCTAATGAGGTGTTCTCATACCAGCTGGAGGTGTCATGGTGCTTTATTGAAACTAAAGGTGTGTCTACTGTACGACTCCCATTAACTATTCCTGTGATAGTGAAGGCATTGCATAATCTATTTGCTAACGGCATCAGCATGATTCAGCATTTCTGAAATCAATTTCATTTCTTGTACTTTACCAGTACAGAATGATTAAATATTTCCCCATACCATGAAAGAGTAGTTATTTTTAGAAGGTCAGAATATAGAATGATTCTGATTCATATTAGTACAGTTAGTAAAGTGCAGGATTAAAATGAAACTTTACTAGGTTTGATTCATTCTGCATGAAATGGTATGTGGTGATAATTCTGTGCTGGACTTCAGTACCTTAAATCTGAGGGAATTTATTTCACAACCAATTCCATTGGAGTCAGCATCTCTCAATCATGATATGACCACACTGAATCTTAGAAAACCTCCATGGTTGTGCTAGCAATGAAAAATAAAATGCCCTCTTTTCATTTCAGAGGCATATCTGGGATGTGGTCTGCTTTAAAGGTAATGTTCAACTTATTCACCAGGGCTGTAGTTACTTAAAAATTTAAAAATCCCAGCTGACAGATAGAAGATTATTAAAATACAATATATTGTTAAGGGTTTTATTATTTGACATCCACAAGAAAAGCTAGGCGTCAAATCATCAAACGCATTATCATGACACAGTCCTGAGTAGAGCTAAGAAGCAACTGAAGGAGCCCACCTGCCCACACATACTTCCTTTGGTGCTCAGCAGGCTCCCTGCTCCATCCGACCATTGACATTTAATATATTTTAACATAATTTATTTGTCAAAAATATGAAACTTAGCCTATCACAAATGTACTATTATCACCACTTCCAAGGATGCCTCTGGTTTCCATCCAGTAAGAAGGCCAAGTTGAAGTGGGATAACAGCAGAGGTGATATTCAGCCAGTTCTGACTGGTTCTGGAGAACCAGTAGTGGAAATTTTGAGTAGTTCAGAGAACGCACAAATACCACCTCTGGGTGGCCCCGCCCCATCTATTTGCAGCCTCCCGAGGCCCAGCTGACTGGGTGGATTTTTGCCCTGCACTGGAAAACAGAACTGGAAAGCAAGTTGGTGGGGTGGGGAGAGAATGGGAATTTTGCAGTATCCTTCCCGTGGAGTGGGGTGGAAATGGAGATTTGCAGTATCCTTGTCCCAGGAATGGGAAGGGAATGGGGATTTTGCAGTATCCTTCCCCTGCCATGCCTACCAAGCCACGCCCACCAAGCCACACCACGCCCACCAAGCTATGCCCACAGAACCGGTAGTAAACATTTTTGAATTCCACCAGTGGATAACAGTGAGTAAAATACTGGGGATGGGTGAGTGAGGGGTTGATAGTCTGGGAAGGCAGTGTTTAGTTGTACCCCCTAGCAGCTTTTTGAGAATAGGCAATTACCAGAAGCCATTTTGAAAGGGTATCTTGCTTAAATTAAAAAAATAAACAAAACTGGATCTATACAAAAGGAAGCTCTCCGACAAACCCAACATGATTCTGTGCTAAAAACACAAGGAGTCTTAGACATTTTGATTGATAGATAAACCTTGTATATGGAGATTCCTTGGACATTGTTTCAAAAAATTAGACGCACTAGTGAGTACTAATATTTTATGCTTTCTCTAAGGAATGTAAGTTACCGGAATGCAACTATATTCCTCATAATGATATGCAAATCTCACTTCATTTACAACAATCATTATTTGTCACACAGTGGATCATTTGAATATTCAAAATAACCTTTGTGGATTATCTGCCGGTCTGGGAACTGTAGTCGCAATTCTCAGTAAGATTCAGATTTATCTGTCTACCTGGAAACTGTAGTCCTAAAAGCTGCTTTAAAACGGTCCTCAATCTTGTTTCCCAGATTTGAAAATTCAGCCTTAAAAATCTTATCTTTCGCTGACGTTTATTTTGTAAAAAGTATTTAGCTAAAAAAAATAAATGCTGAATTATAAAATTGATATAGGGCAAACAACATACTTGTACATTTCCTTCTTGATAGATATTTCTGTTCCATACAATTACAAATATAATTTGTAGATGACTGCTAAAGCATGCAGTTGCCCTCTTCCTATGTGCCTTCTGCTCCATTTGTTTTCCTTTCTGTAGATGTCTCTATGTTAGCCTAGGTGGAATTTTGATCTCCTCAGCTGGGCAGATTTCTGGCTCTTGACAATACCCACCTTAAGCTTTGGTAAAGCCATGTCTGTGTCATAACTCTGGTTCTTAGAGTAGAAAATGATTACGCTTAGGACCAGGTGAAATTGACACAAGCTCCATAATTGGCTTCACAATACCTGAAATGTTTGGAAATTGGAATTGGAATTATTAACACCCTTCAACTTGTAGCCCAAAATGGTGCAACCAGGGAAAGGTAGATGATTAAACAACTAGAAGTAAAGATATCATTCTTTTTTCACCTCTAAAATAAGATCCAACTTTTTTTCCTGAACACCATCACTCTGCTAAACAAATAATCCCCTCAACACTGTCAAACTATTTACTAAGTCTGTATTACTATTACTATTAAACTTCTCATCATTCCTATCACCCTCCCACTTATGACTGTATGACTGCACCTTTGTTGCTTATATCCTTATCATTTATATTGATTGTTTCATAGTATGATTTGATTGCTTACTTGAACCCTATGACTATCATTAAGTTGTACCTTATGATTTATGACAAATGTATCTTGTCACAAATGCATATGCAGCAAAGGCCAATTCCTTGTGTGTCCAATCAGACATGGCCAATAAAGAATTCTATTATGCAGTGCAGCTCTGAGAATTATTAAGCATAAAAGAATAAATATATCTGGCAACAGGTGAGTTAATGGATAGCACAATGCTTTGCACAGTGTATCATATTTATGAAAATGTTTAGATGCCGAAGTACAGTATGTTCTGTGCTTCCATAATTTAAGCAGCTTCTTCTTTGCTTTGCATACTTTTAGTTACTTAGGGAAATTTCTTTTTTAATCAACTCCCCCTAACCGTGATCATTCTCTTGGTCAATCAGGATGTGAAATCTCCCCTTCTCGTGTATGGGTAGCTCAGATGGAGGCAAAGTGCAGTAAGCAATGCCAATTTAACTTTCAGATTGCAATTTCTCCCATCCTCCTCTCGCTCCTTATGTCAGTGCAAAAAATTCTAGAGAGTGTTTGTAGAGATCTCTGATAGCTTTCCAATGATACAAGGCAATCAGAAGTGAATCCTAAGGCAACATGGCCACTTTTTGAAGATTATTATTATATGTGTTTTGTAGCCCAGCTAAGAGTCTCCAAAAGTTCAAATATGCCTTGCAACAAGGTAAATCTATCCAGTTATCTTAACTAAATATTATCGGAGACCCACTATTAATTGCTTATTTTTAAAAAGACATCTAACTAAATAATCATTATCACATCTATAATTCTATAATTGGACATTGCGTAAGAAAGGCTCTATTTATCAGTACTCTAATGAAAATTGGTCAATGGTTTTAGGTGATCCTGTAGGTTTTTTTTATTTTTTAAAGATAATTTATATGGCCGCCAACTCATTATCTGTGACTCTGACTAGCATACAAGGATTTTCTCCTGATAAACTTACTATCAGGAGAAAAGAAAAGTATTCTGCAGCTCTAATTATTAAAGCTGTGGAAATTATGTGATGATAAGCTTTGCTTATGAGCAAAATATTTCTGTGGATACATTTCCAGTTTTTGAAGGCCTATTCGTTTGATCTGAAGTCATGATGCCCTTTAGTTGAAGTTACTACAACTAAAGCAGAATTAAGAAAACCTCACTGAATGATTTGCATTGCTATAATCTTTCTATTAGTTTCCTTGTGGGTTTGTGCAATATCATTTTTAAAAAATTAAAGAAGCGTCCAATCGTACACTACATGAAAAATATAAAGCACATATGTATTTTAAAAGTGAACCAGAAATACATTTTTCCTGGGACAGGTCGAGTGAATTCAGTAGAATCTACTTCAGAACATGGAGAAAATCACATTTAATTTATAAATGGCTTCCATCACATTCAAGCATCCTTGAAACATGACATCAGCCTAAACCAAAATCAAAATAAATCCAGGCTTTCTATTGTACATCCTCTTGTTTCATGGTGTTTCTTTCTTTTCTTTTTCTCCCTTTCCTTTAAATGCAGAGAGATTGTTTGAAAAACCTGTGACTTTGTTATTTAATGAAACTGTTGTCACAGACAACTAATAAAAGATTACACCAAGGCACTACAGCTACTCTCCTGAACTAAAGTTAGTTTCTTAGGTGTGTTTTGTATTTGACATATCAGGCCAAGCATAGCTTTCCCTCACTAGAAACAGGATATAACCAGTGATGACATTACCTGTTTTTAGCACCTTGACCACTGAAAATGTTATTTCCCTCTGGCTAAATGGTTAAGAGCATATAATTAGAAGCACCCTTTTTCCAGTAGAGCCAGTTATCCAGATCAACCAGATGCTCCAGAATGGTGCAAGGATTTCCATCCTGGTTTGTCTGTTTAAATTAGCCATCCAGCTCCAGTGGATTCTGGATTCCAGTGGCTTCCCACATTGTCATACATGCACTATGCAAGGTGGGTATAGCCACCAGGGAAGGGTGGTTCCATTCCCAATGAAACAAGGATAATGTCTGACTCTGGCTATATTGTCCAAAGAGCAAGAGCCCAATCGAAATTTGGTAGCAAAGAAAGCTATCAGGATCTCTGAAAATCATGACAACTTCCTGCCATAGGAAACATTCCTGGAAAAATAAGTTTGGGATCTGAAATGCATTCAATTAACTTGATAAGATCTTGAATGTAGATAAAATATCTATTCCACACAGCCTCCAGCCGAATGTGAGGATAGAGGGTCTTCACACACGCAAGCTAGTTTTACAGATTTGTACATTTTCCATTGCAGAGATAGTATAATTTTACCTTATAATCTGTAGGTTTCCCAATTTAAAGCCTTTCAGATGAGTTGACACCAAAAGACGTTTCAAATCCATCATGTGCATTTGTACACACTTGTGACTGAGAGCAAGGCTGGAGTTTCATGAACAGAACACAACAGAATAACAAAGTTGGAAGGGATCTTAGAAGTCTTCTAGCTCAATCCAATGCTCAACTAGGAGACTCTATACCATTCCAGACAAGTCGCTGCCCAGTCTCTTCTTAAAAGCTTCCAGGGATAGAGCATCAACAACTTCTGAAGGCAAGCCATTCCACTTGTAATGGTTAATTGCTCTCACTGTTAGGAAATGTCTCTTTAGTTCTAGGTTGCTTCTCTCCTTGATTAGTTTCCACCCATTGCTTCTTGTCTTCTTCTCTGGAGCTTTACTAAATAGGTTGACCCCCTCTTCTTTGTGGCAACCCCTGTCATGACAGCCCAGTCCTTCTTTTCACTAGACTTTTGTTGTTGTTAGTTGCGAAGTCGTGTCTGACCCATCGCGACCCCGTGGACAATGCTGTCCATGGGGTTTTCATGGCAAAGATTCTGAAGTGGTTGCCATTTCCTTCTCCAGTGGATCATTTTGTCAGAGCTCTCTGCTATGACCTGTCCATCTTGGATGGCCCTGCACGGCATAGCTCATAGCTTCATTGAGCTACGCAAGCCCCTTCGCCATGACAAGGCTATAATCCATAAAGGGGTTACACTAGACTACACAAATGTAATTCCTGAAATCGTTCTTCATATGTTTTATCCTCCATCCCTCTAATCATCTATAATGCTCTTTTCTGCACTCTTTCCAGAGTCTCTATATAATATGGTGACCAAAACTGGATGCAGTATTCTAAGTGTGGTCTTACTAAGGCTTTATAAACTGGTACTTCACATGAATCTTGAGTCTATCTCTCTGTTAATGCAACCTAGGGTTGTGTTGGCTTTTTTGACACATTGCTAGCTCATATTGTCCACTAGGACTCCAAGATCCCTCACACAGCAAAAGCTAGCCCACCCCATCAATCCAAAAAGGCCTATGGATATGATTGGGCTTGACTTTATGATATCTTGTAAAGTTGGCCTTTTCAAGTTTTCTATCTGCTGAGCAAGTTTTCTCTTCTTCATACCAGAGAGATTGTTATCAATGCCGTTGGCCACATGAGACACTGCTGAAGACTTTCAGCATATAAATAGAAACTGAAAAACAAGCATTGTCACTAGAATCTCTGTTGCCTGAGCGATTGGGACATATTTCGACCTGCTATTGCCAGTATATGTTAGTTACTTGACCAAAAAATCCTGCAAGGCAGGTACAGTTACCTATTACCAATAATGTTGCTTTGCAAGAACAGTAAACCGGATATCCGTAGCATACATACCAGATAACGAAGTTCACTTACCAGACATGTTAACTGAGAAAGCTGAATGTTGGACAAAAATTTGGGAGACAAGGCCTATAAATTATCACAGCATGTTGGCATCCTTGCATCTTTCTACCTGTGCAATATCAGGTTTGATATTAAGTTTCGTATTTAAGTTGTTTTGATTAAATAAACATGTCAATGTATAATAATTATTCAGGTATGGCTTCTTAAAGAGCCAAGGTGGCGCAGTGGTTAAATGCAGCACTGCAGGCTACTGCTAGATCAGCAGGTCAGCGGTTCAAATCTCACCGGCTCAGGGTTGACTCAGCCTTCCATCCTTCCGAGGTGGGTAAAATGAGGACCCAGATTGTTGGGGGCAATATGCTGACTCTCTGTAAACCGCTTAGAGAGGCCTGAAAGGCCTATGAAGCGGTATATAAGTCTACTGCTATTGCTATTGCTATTAAAGTCCAACCTGCCTAATTGTTGACATACCAGACTGAATACTATAGACCAGCCATACAAGGTGAAGATCCTCTTTAACTTTTCTATTTGTGCTACTTGCCTGGAATTGCCAAATACCTTACCTGGTGATATTATGCTAGCAGTGCATTTTGTTCATTTCGATGTGTTAAAACTGGGGGAAGGAGTCATATGCTTTTTCTTTAAGCTACACTTTATAGTAAATTTTGCTTTTACCTGGTCTTTTGTAGTT
The DNA here is from genome assembly GCF_051295495.1 of Thamnophis sirtalis. Taxonomy (NCBI): domain Eukaryota; kingdom Metazoa; phylum Chordata; class Lepidosauria; order Squamata; family Natricidae; genus Thamnophis; species Thamnophis sirtalis. The sequence continues at coordinate 70,935,482 of NW_028261383.1, read as the reverse complement.
GACAGTGAGAAAATTAAAATTCACTATACCTAGGTTCTTTCACTTAAGAGAAGGAAATGCAATGGCTTTATTCTTTCAAATATGGGCCATCGTCATTGGCTAATTTCCTTGTTGCTAATTGTCAGGAGGTTACTTCCTCCAATGGCTAATCAGAAGGCAGCTGCTCGGAATTCGAGCAAAACCCTCAACCAGCTAAAGCCCCAGTGCTGCATCCCCATCACAGAGTATAAGTAGGACTTGTGGGAGACATAAGACCATAGTGAGGAAGACAAATCTGGCTTTTCTCTGGATTCATTCCTATGATCTGGAAATGTTTCAACTATAATAGTGATGACACTCCACATTTTAGCAGCAATCATATGAATGAGGTCGCACTATGCATCCTCCAAATGTCATTTCTCTCTGATGTGATGTTGAAATAATCTGAATTCTAGAAAATTTCATTCTGAATATATCTTTGCCAATCTGACATAAAATGGAATAATGTGGTCTTAAAATAAAACTAAGGAGCACAATGGTTCAGCGATTAAAGACACTCAGCTTTGTCAGATGGAAAACTGAAAGCATGGGTTTGAGACCCGAGCTCCTCATGACAAGGTGACCCTTCCATTAACTCACCCCACCTAGCAGTTTAAAAGCATGCAAATATGAGTAGATAAACAGGTACCACTTCTGTGGGAAGGTAACAGTGTTGTATGCACATAGTCATGCCAAATGACCAGGGGAAAGTCTTTGGAGAATGCCGGCTAAGAAACGGAGAAGAGCTCTAGGAATCGGATTCAACTGAAGGGGACACTTTTACCTTTTAAAATAAAACTAATCAATATGTGTAGCTGAGGTTAAACTGGAGTCCTTGGTTCTCCACAGCTAAGTTCATGGTTACTCGACCAGGTAATAAATCTCATATTTATTGTGTGTGTATATACACACACACACAGACATATATACATACATCATGATATAGATAGATAGATAGATAGAAAGAAAGAAAGAAAATAGATAGATAGATAGATAGATAGATAGATAGATAGATAGATAGATAGATAGATAGATAGATAACAAAAAGTTTAGTTTAGTTTAGTTTATTTGTCTTGTATGCCGCCCACTCCCAAAGGACTCCGGGCAGCTCACGATAGACAAGGGAAGAGGGATAAATAGACAAAGACAACACTTTGGAAGTCAATGTTACTCTTTCATTTCCCTTTTATCCTACATTTTCATCTTTCCTTTCTCTTCCCCTTTTCCCCCCTTTAATTTTTCTTTGTATTTCTGCACTTTATATTTTGATAAATGAATGAAAAAATTGCAACCAGAGATTCTTTCTTCTTTATTGGTGCAGTTTGAGAGGGGAACATGGTACATGTAAAGAACTAGAAAGGAAAAATCCAGAGTGGGTGAGAATGAAGGCTTGCTTCCAAATGAATAATTTTAAAATATTTGTCCTTGTCTCCCAGGTTTTAGGTCCTTCCATTAAAGTGATCATTTATACTATATTTAGGCTGCAACCCAATAGCCACCTACCTGGCAATAAGCTTCTTTCTAAGAAGTGTAGCATGTGTGCGTGTTGTTAAAAAAAATATCTTTTTAAAATGGAAAAAGTCAAAGGAAAGGTGATAAGGTCCAAGTATTGCTGTGTTATCTGGAACATTGAAAGAGCTGTGCATATCAACAATTATTCATAATGAATATGCAAGTTTCAATAGGTATCTGGGGAAAATGGAAATGATACCATAGTTTCTGCTGTGTTATCAATTGCTAATGGTGTATTGTTTGCTATAATCATTTAACAAAAGTATGGTTTACAAAAGCTTTTGTAACAGTGCTGGCACATGTGCCAACCCTCCAAAACTGTCCATGCCGCTGCATTTTGGACCAATTGTAGCTTCCAAATATTCTTCAGGAGTAGCTTCATGTAGACCATGTTGCAATACTCCAAGCAGGAGATAACCAGGGAATTGAGTGACTGAGCTCAAGGCATCCCTCTCCTTTGAGGCAGAGGTCCTGCCTTTCCTTCAATCATTCATTCAACCATCTGTCAACTATCCACTGCAACTCAATCATCCCGTGGGAGCAATGTTAGGTGAGAAGCTCCTACAGTACCAGAAGGAGCTCTCCTCATCCCCATCCCTTTTCACATCCAATCTACCCCACCTCAGGACTAGTCTGCAGGGGGTGAGTGGAGATGCAAGAGAAATTGCCCTACCCTGATTCCCACCCAGAGATGCCAAAGGATACCAAACATCCCCTCCTACATTCACACCAACAACCCCTATGCTCTCACCCTAGAAGTTGCTGTTAACATCAATTAACAATGACTGTTAAAATATCACAAAATATTTGCCTACGAAGAAGATATTGCTTCATCGTTAGTGGGAAATATTGCCTTTTCCAAAATGGGTTATATATTTCCAAAAGCCATTCCTTAACATCTAGAATAATATCACTTTTCCAATTTCTCAATATCATTTTTTTTAGTCATCCCTCAGGCTTTAATTCCTAATAGATAGTTAAACTCCAAAGCTTTGGTATATAAATCTCCCTTACATTAACATCTTTTAATATAAAATACCACTCTAAAAAGTGTTAAATATTCACAGGGCCATATCATATAGGTCAATGAACCCTCTTTTTCTTTTTTTACATCTCCAATAAAGAAAATGTGTTGTACATGTATGCACACGCTTGTATGTGCGTGCGCAGAAACACACCAGTAGGTAATAAAAAATTATGCCTTTCTAAACTGCCTTTGCTTTGATTCACCAAACCCTTAGAAGCAGTTTAAAGGCAACCGTGATTATATTCATTTATGCCAGCTCAGAAAAGCTGAGAGCAAAGAGCGAAAATCATGGCCCCACCCTGAGCTATTGCAAGCCTTGAAGCAATACAAATCTGCTCATCCCCACTCTCTACGGAATGGAAAGAAATACAAGAAAAACACAGTACTCAATGCTTTCCATATCAGCTGATCCACTATCTAGAGAAGAGGAAAACCAACAAAGTTTCTTTCATTCCTACTTGCTCCTAAAAAGAGCTGCAAAGCCAAAAAGCTACTGCACTCTTTTAAGGTCTTGCCGTTATGGGGCCCAAAGCTTTGGAGACAGGACAAGGAGAGGAAAAAGAAAGTTACATTACCTAAAAATGAACCAATTTAATTAGTTTGGCAGCAGTTTCAACTTAATCCACAGCTGAGCCTCAAATAAATCAATCATAGTCTCCAATAATGCAGACTTCATGGAGACACAGCAGTCCAGAGCTGTTTTTTGTTTTGTTTTTACAACTGCAGAACCCTTCCAAGGAAATTCTTATGGGCACCAGGCCCATTCAAAATTAGGTAATCTGTTCCATATACCATGTTATGTATGTACTTAATTTTAGTTGGAAGAAAAAAAGAATCTGATTGTTTCTCATTAGCATACATCGGTTATACACGCAATAAATTGAGCCTCCCCAGATCTTAACAGTAGTCCACCAAAAGGAGCTTTGATTTAGCTTTTTAAACATTTCATGTAGAATTACTTTATCTTATACTGTGAAGATTCATCAACAACCTACAGGATCTAAACATCCTGGTTCGTTTACTTGACTGGATTCCATCCCATTTTGTGTGAGAATTTTAGTTTCCAGAATTTCCAACCAGCATGGCCCACCCAGACTGGAGATTCTAGGAGTTGTAATCTGCACACACATTAGCTTAGTAAATAGAACAGAACAGTACAGAATAGAATACAATGGAATAGAATCAGGAAGGGACCTTGGACATCTTCTAGTCCACTTTCTGCTCAGGCAGGAAACCCTATACCATTTCAGACAGGTGGTTATCCAATCTCTTCTTAAAAATGTCTAGTGTTGGAGCATTCACGACTTCTGGTTAGAGAAAATTGGTGTCCATTAAGGCATGAGTCCCCAATCTTTGGTCTGTGGTACCATGTAAATGATGGATGAGAGTGCAAAGCTCCTTTGTTGGAACTATTCTATTCTATTCTATTCTATTCTATTCTATTTAGCATGCATGTGTGAAAAACCATCCCCTCCCTTACCACCAGTGGTGGGTTTCAAATTTTTTTAGAATCTCTTCTGTAAGTGTGGCCTGCTTTGTGGGAATGGCTTGCTGGCCATGTGACCAAGTGGGAGTGTCTTGGCAGTCATGTGACTGGGTGGATGTGGCCAACTTATAAAATGTGGTGAAACTCACTTAACAACGCTCTTGCTTAGCAACCAAAATGTTGGCTCAGAAACTCTGGCATTTGAAGCATGCAAGTCTTAAAGCTTTCCAGTTACAAGACCCTTGCACCCCTAACCCTTTAGAAAAAAACCCCAGGGGTGTTCAAACTTGATAGCTTTAAGACTTGTGAACTTCAATCCCCAGAATTCCTCCTCTTGCTCTTCATCTTGATGATGTGCAGACGGGCGGGGGGGAGCTGGAACCGGTTCTAAATGGCATTGTAGATTTGTGGAACCTCTTCTATAGAAGAGGTTAGAACTGGCAGGAACCCACCCCTGCTTACCACCACTGCCAGTCCTCAGAGCCAGAAAGTTTGGGGACCACTGCATTCAGTTTTTTGGTACTTATGCAACAGCTTCAACATCGTTCTCTTAATTGAATGTTTCTTCCAAAACATGGTGTCCTTCTGATATGTTGCATTATAGCTTCTATAATTTCCAAACAGCTACCAAGTGGGAGCTTTATTTCCCCCTATCCAGCAATTGAGGAGGGCTCGGTTCCATACTTCACCAAAGAGGCGACTCCTCCAGGCCTAACATTTTTGAAAGGTAGGCTGTTTATTCTAAGGCGACCACAAAACCTGGGATTTCTGCGGTAGTTAAATCTGTGAGTCAGTGTTTCTCAACCTTAGCAATTTGGAGATGTATTCAACTCCCCAAAAGCTGCTGGGGAATTCTGGGAGTTGAAATCCACACATCTTCCAGTTGCTACAATTGAGAAACACTACTATAAGTCACTGTCACTATGCTAGCAAAACATGCTGGGTTAAGAAACCACTGTTGTTCTTAAAAAACAGCAATCAAGAAACAAGTTAGCATATTTTTCCTGAGAGCTCAGCTGTCAGCCAACCAAAGTGAATTCCACTGCATGACCCACATGCCTTCTCTCATCCTCCCCTTCCCCAGAGATACCACTGTTTCTGGCTTACCCAACAGGCCAAAAACTTAGCCAACCTAGCAATCTGGGGCATACCTGCCCTTCAGATCAACTCCTCTTGCACCACAATTTGATCTCATTTCAGCTTGACATTTAAGGTCACTTTGACCTTACAATATCATTGCAAAAATCAGACTAAACTAGCATAAGATGCTTAAAACCTGAAGCCAAGGCTAGAAAAAGCATGGAATTATAAGTGGGATGAAAACCAGGGCTTTCCAGCATTTGTCAAGAAAAGTAAGAACCATCGTTTTGCTTAGAATTCACATGGGTCCTGCAAAATATTTATTCATTCAATATATCCTGGCTTTTCTTCAGGAGCTTTGTCAATATAGTGTTTTGTTTCCTATCAAGTCTACCATGTAAGAGAGAACGAATGTCTTAAACCTGGTGTCTTTTATCGACAGAGATTTCACCTTGAGTCACCAATTCAATCCTAGAGATTTTACCAACAACAGCACTCTCTCATTGTCCTAACTAGATTGGTAACTGTATATCAATATTATACTTGCAGGGTGGTATAATTCAGAATGTAATCTATCAAAGATTCACATGTGTTTGCCTTCACTCCTGATAACCATATGGCTACATCCAGGTTAGCAACAATGTGATGGATTGTCACTGCCTTCTTCATTGATGTTTTTAGGTACCTACTTTAGCTAGACTCTTAGCACTTTCTAGTGGTCTCTCATCCAAGTACCAATTTCACAAGATCCAACCCTGCTTGGACTCTGATCTGCCACTTGCTGTGTCCTATAATCTAGCCTCCAATGTTTACAAGAATCAAATATAATTTAAATAGTCAATCAAATCTGTTGGGCTTGGCCATTGTTGCTCATTGTCCAGTAAATTGCTTGCCAAAAAGAGACCATCTCATATAGTAATTTGATTCTGCTCTCATTAACATTGTATCCTTCTATGGATAGAACGATAGTACATCACCATCCCAGAGCAACCAAATGATGTAGCCAGGATCTTATCCCAGTCCATGGAGGCTCTGTCATTCTGGATAGTGAAGAACAGGACCAAATGTAACACTGACAAAACCGAGTGGCTGAGGGTATTTGGACCATCCAGATTTGGAGATCCTTTCATCTTTTGACCTGAATGAGGCTGTGCTCCTTGGACTTGTAGTTTTTCCTTGAGTAGCAGGTATCAGCTATGGCCAGCAAAGCCTACATACAATCCCATCTGGTAGGTAATTGCATCCATACCTAGACTGGGAAGTCTTTAAGGCAATCGCTCATGTTTTGATCACCTGTTGTTTGAACTATTGCAATGCATTCAGGAATGGAATGCAGTCGGTCCAGAATGCAGCAGCCTGGCAGTGATGGGCGTGCTGAGAGATGCCCATGCAACCACTTCTGCCAAACACACTACACTGCTTATACAGTACCCTTCCAGCAGAATTCGAGCTATAAAGTCTTCATGGCACAAAGCTTGGTTATCTGAGGGACTGTCTGCCATTGTTTTGTCCATTCTATGTGATCTGAACATTTCGAGATGTTCTTGGTCCCATTGATTGAACAGAATTATCTGATGAGATGCAGGAAGTATGCCTTCTCTGACATCATTCCTACTGCCTGCACCTTAACCATAGAGCAATGCAACCAGGCTGATTTTCTTTCAATACACTCATGATACATCTAATATTATAAAAACTTCTGCTTTGCTATATGTGACCCTGCTGGTCCAGAAGAATTGTGACAATTCTTTTTTTCCTTGCCTCCCCAACCTATTCAGGCACAGAACTTCCATAGTTGCACTTTGGAAAAGTGCCTGCATGAAAATATATGAAGTCCTGCCATTGTCAGTGGGGATTTATGACATCTACCCGTGCTACCAAAGCAAATAGAATGGATATGCTCCTCTTTCCCTTACGCAGCCAGTGCCGTATAATGGGATATAGGAAGTGTGTTCTTTCCATGGCAGCCCCTGCCTTGTGGAACACCCTTCTCCATGAAGTTCAGCAGTCCTCTATCCTCCAGTGGTGGATCCCGTTGCAACCAGTACACTGCAACGGAGCCAGGCGTCCACCACTTGCACGCGCACAGCACACACATGTGTACTTACCACCTGTGATGGTCCAGCTGTTCAGTGGAGCATCGTGCAAGCGCCGTATGCTCAGTGAGCCTGCACAAAAGCCCCAATCAGCTCAAATATAGGTAAGAAGGATGGGCAGGGGGATGGGCAGGTGGGCCCTGTGGAACACCATACTGGAACGGTACCTGGTGCTCCCAGCAGGCACCAATAAGCCTGTACTGGGGCATACCGGTCATATCCCACCACTGCTACCCTCCTAGAAAAGCACTTCAGACCTCACTTTACCCCCAATTGTATGGCTAGGATGTGATGAAGAATTAGCAAGAGGTGGACTTAACTCTTGGTTAAGGGTGTTAAATTCCAATATTTATTAAGGAGAGAGAGAGACAGAAAGAGAGAGAGAGAGAATTGTAAAGATTGGGAACCTCCCAGAGTTTGATGTCAGATAGGTAGCTATATTAATGTTTTAAAGAAGTAGACATATACCTAGGAAAATAGCATTTTAACAGTGAAGCAGCTTTCCTATACCAAAAAGTTCAGATGTTTTTCCTAAACAAATACACACACAAAAACCACATAATGTGAGGTGTAGAAATGTACCTTTCCTTTTTGTGTAGACTTGAAGGGGGGCATATCATGGGATTTTTGTCATTGTAGGAGCTGCCATTCACTGAGTGATTGATGGTGTTGCAGTCTTCTTTTGATTGGCTGGAGGGAGCATCTGATTGGCTTCTGCTGCTCTCTGCAAGGTTGCAGCTTTCCACGGTCACTAGAAGTGAACTGGTACAAAGGGGCTTAAGGGAAGAAGGAAAGGTTGCAAAACAATAATGCCTCCCTTGCTCCTCCATTCAGAAATGCCTCTTGAAATAAGGGCCTTTTGAAGCTCAGCAGAGATGCAGTTAGAAACAACCCTTCATCATTTGTTTTATTCCAACCAAAATGTAATTTAAGAGACATAATTTTAAAACTTATGTTAAAAATCTCTTGAGCAATTTCTGTTTGAGATAGGCATATGTGAAAACTAAATCAGCAACACAATTGCAATGCAACATTTATCCAACTGTTTTTATCAAACAAATGCCAACATTGGTATTGCACATAGTATCGGTACATTTTGTGGTCTGATGTTAAAGTCTTTTAGAACCAAGATCAAAATATTGCAAAAAATATTTTAGTAAATGAAATGCCAGTATTTGGTCATGTATTAAATCTTGGTATATTTTATGATGAAGGACATTTAAACAATTATAGTCAAATGAAAATGGAGGTATGATGATGGTAACATGTATAAATATCTAAATTCTTGAGTTAATATGAATTATGTGTGTTGACTGTGGAAGAGACAAAAAGGAAAGGTGCACGAAAGTCTTTTTGTAACCAACTGATATGCTTTCTACAGTATGTAAAGAAGAATGTGTTGTGTTTGTTTTGAAAATAAAAAAATAAAAAAATATTTAAAAAATATTGCAAAAAAAATGGGGTTGCCAGACTGAACAAGCAACAATTAAACAAGGCTCCTAAATGTTGCTGTTTGTAAATGTTATTTGGAACTTTGTGTATTTGTTAAGTTATCCCTTTAGGTTAGTTGATTAAAAAGGACATATTTAATATCCTGTTAAAAATTATTTGAATAGAACACCATTAAGTTACCTATTATTTCCCATAAATAGTTTGCTCAATTTCATGTAACTGCCTGATATTTACATTATTGGACTACTCAGCTGCCGTTCTTAATTGTGTGAGAACCAGATGGTCAGCTATAGAACAAGTATGGACAGGATATATTTTTTTCTGGGCAGAAAATCACATCTGATCTTCCAGTGATCTATCGGAGACAAACTTTTAAAACTACTGGTAATAGAGCCAGAACAACTGGATTGGATTGGATTTATTACATTTATATGCCGCCCTTTTCCCCGAAGGGGACTCAGGGCGGCTCACAATTCAATCAGGGAAGGGGGTACAGACAGGGGGATAAAAAGACGAGACATAACAATACAAAATTTAAAAACACACAACAACCATACCATTCAAGAAGGGGGGCAAAAACTCTTTAGCCCCAGGCCTGTCGGAACAGCCATGTTTTAAGGGCTTTGCGGAAGGCCTGGAGGGTGGTGAGGGTTCGAATTACCATGGGGAGTTCGTTCCAGAGGGTCGGAGCAGCCACAAAGAAGGCTCTCCTCCGGATAGTCGCCAGTCGGCATTGGCTGGCGGATGGAATTCGAAGGAGGCCTAATCTGTGGGATCTGATCGGTCTATTGGAGGTAATTGGCAGCAGGCGGTCTCTCAACTGCACATACATGCAAACATACACTGCCATCACATATATTTATACATACTTTAGTTAAAAGCACATAAAGACTACTCTCAAGACATATGTTCCATGAGGTTGTGCAGCACTTTGGATTCATAGGCAGGAAAGAATTTCCAAGTACGTGGGAGGCTTCCTGATGTTCTTGACTGCTAGTCTTAAAACAGCTGCCTTTTCTGTATGGATCACACAGCTGCTGCTGCTGCTGCTACTACTACTACTACTACTATTGAAATCTCAAAAAAATAGAGGTTTGGTTTAAGAAGTTGCAGATAGGCATATTGAAAGGGATTTTAAAGATGGCTGCTGTGACTATGTATTTAAAGCCCTGCCCTTTTATGTGCAAGACTGAGATCTCACATTGAATATATCATCATTCATCTTTTCCCACAGCCATTTTCTATGCCATCCGTCATCTACTGCAATCAGAAATGGTGTCCATTTATCTTCTGTCTTGCCCTCCGAGTCTTCCCCAAGATCATCTTCTATGAACTTTAAATCCCTAGTCTCCTAATCCTAAGAAATCATGAAGTTGTAGGGGAAGGAAGAATCCATTAAGCTATAGATATAACTATGGATTTTCATATAAATGCTTTCCCATTTTACTCTAAAAAAAATATATGCAGGGACCATGCTAATCTTCTCTGTATCATTCCAATTTTAGAATATGTGCTGCCGAAGCAAGCAGTCGTGAAAGAAGTGTAGATTTATTTTCTGACCCATTGAGAAGATAACAACCAGAAATGTCCCTATTATTGGTAGTGTTAATAGTGCCATGTTTTCCCAAAAATAAGACAGGATCTTATTTTCTTTTGACCTACGAAATAAGCATTTTGCCTTATATTCAGGGAGGCCTTATTATTATTTTTTTAATTTTATTTTTTATTTTTCATTACACAAACAACAATGGGAAAGGGAGGAGATGGAAAAAAAAGAAAAAAAGGGGGGGGAGACCCATCTTCACATACAATATGGGGGAGGCCTTACTATTTTTGAGGTGCAGGAGGTGGCGAGCATGGTCACCTCATGACTGCTGCTGTGTTGCCTTATTTTCAGGGAGGGCTTATTTTAGCACATGCGCTCAAAAGTCTGATTGGGCTAATTATCCGGGGAGGCCTTATTTTCAGGGAACAAACAAGGTAGTAGTATTTTCAGGATCTAAGAATCCAATTAGGGCTGGACAGAACCTCTATCAGAAGTTTTTGTTGTGACTGATGATCAAAACATAGATTGGCCAGTCTATTTGGGAAAGGAAAAATATAATCAACAAGAATAGGTATTAGCTCAAAATATATTTTGAAACACTAAGGAAGATATGAGTGAAGCAAACTTCTCTATTTCGATCTTACTATGCCCAGAATTGTATTGCCAAGAGTTGGTGATATCAACATACTATTTAATATTTAAATCCCAATTTACTCAAGTATAATGATGTTACTAAATATGGGGTAGAAATCTATATTTCAATAGATTGGTTATTTATCTTGTATAATTTGGCACTGCATCCTTCACAACTCAAGTACATAAATTTATGTTGCTATAACTCATAACATGTTTATCCCAATTACCGGTATGTTGTAATCAATGGAAGCTTAAGAAACTATTGTGTAATTTCTCCACATAACAAAGAAATACCTGACTTCATTTTTTTTCCACATGCAGCATGTCCAATCTGCCAATTTTTTTTAAAAAAAGAACTGGCTTCTATTGTCTACACTAGGAACAAGGTATTCTGTCATTCCGTAATGAGATAAGTGACTTTTGTTCAGGCTTACCTATAACTGATTGCTGCCGATAAAGGAAGCCAAGTTCTGTACATTTGGCAACGTTTCTAGGGGTACACAGTTGTAATCTCAGAATGCACATTCTCCAAAAGCTATTGTGAGAGCAGTTGTAAATAGAACATTTTGTGCCTGGAGACAAGAAATGGACTCCAAGATTCAGACCACATCTCCAGTCTGGATGTGACCAGGGAATCAAAGAAATCAAGATGGTGGGCACACCAAAGCAATTGAAGCCCCATTCCTTTTTTGGCTGTCACAGCCCCATTTTTACTACACACACCCCATTGAGTATCCCTAGATGTGACCATTGGCCCCATTCATCCTTGGATGTTATAACCAGGTGAATGTCCATGGTGATTCTCAATCATATTTACCTCATGGTTATTCTAAAGGCGTCTTTTTCCAAAAAGCAACTGGATTCTCTTGCTGCTGTTGTTTATCTGAAGAAGCTTCTTCGATGAGAAGGGAAACAGTTTCAAACAAACGAAACAAAAAACCCCGAAAAAATCCAATTGCCTTTTGGGGGTGGAAAGCACCTTTGGGTTATAGTCAAGTAATTCTCAGCTTCTAGATAAAACATATTCTGTAAAAAAGAAAAAGAACACTTTATTAACTAACTATAAACTAAAACCAAAGATATTTAAGCTGGGGAGTGGTGGGGGAATCAGAACAATTAGAATAATTAGCTCATTCAATCTCAGGGAGGCAATTCCAGATACTAATGATTGGTGACCTTGCAGAAATTATTCCCAACATAAGGGGAAGTAAGAAGAGAGGCTTTACACGTCATTGAGGAGGAAATACAAGAAAGTCACATTTCCTGTGTTCCCAAATATTATTTCAATGTAAAACTACGTTCATATACCTTAAGTATGTGAGTTTGCTTCTTAAATTTAATGGGATGGTGTCAATCAGAATGTGCAATGCATCTTGCTGTCCCTCTATTTATAAGCAGTCAGTGAAATGAAGCAAATCAACCCCTTTGGCAGCTTTGAAATCAAACTAATAATTGGAGTCTTCCCTGCTTCACAGCATAATTCTCCTCCTAACCAGAGATAGATATATATATATATATATATCTGTATCTATAGTTGCATGTGTAACTTCTTAATAAACTGTTTTTTTTTAAACAAGACTTTCTGACCATCTCTCCAGCCAATAAGTAATATTTGCAACCCCAACACCTGTACACAAAATTCAGACCTTCGAAATCTAGTCCATCAATAAGGTAGTATGTGAAGGTGTCATGTATATTTAAAAGGCTAACCATGTGACCTTATGTGTTACTTTCAATGAAATGTAGTTCTAAGTACATGTATACTTATAGGCATGGGAAATAAATATATTTACTGTAGGTCACCTTTAAGTACCAATCTAATTCATCATATATGAATCAATATATAAATCAAACCTAGTTAAATATATAAGATTGTCCAGCATTTGTAAAGCAGATTGTGAATAGTTTTCAGAAAGCTAACAGGAAAACATATGTATGTGCAAAATAGATATTGATAAAAACTAAATAATTTAGCCAATGTTTTTTTTAATCTACATTGAAGTATACCTGAAGTAATCTTGTATGTTGCCCACAGTTGCTTTTTGTGAGATGGGCAATTATATAAAAGTGTTCAGTAAATAAATTGGTAAAAAAATATGCACAAGACTTAAAAGGAACATTAATGCAAGCTTTAAAAACACATGCTTTTTTTAGTAAAGGGGCCAAAGATTTACATGAAGAGAAATCAAATATTATTAAAATTCTCAAGTTTGACAGCCTTAATATATTTGCACAAATGAGAAACTTAGAGTAACTAAAAGTTTGCCTACTCTTTCAGTATGCAAGAACAATTGTTTCGATATCTAGAAAAGCTTTACCTACAGTTATATATTTGTGTATATACTGTATGTATGTGTGAATGCCTTCAAATGAGTCTTAACTCCTGGCAACTTCCTGGAAAGGTCCTGAAATTTTCTTGGTAAGATTTTCAGAAGTGGTTTGACCTTCCTTCCTTCCTTCCTTCCTTCCTTCCTTCCTTCCTTCCTTCCTTCCTTCCTTCCTTCCTTCCTTCCTTCCTTCCTTCCTTCCTTCCTTCCTTCCTTCCTAGGGCTTAGAGGGTGTGACTCATCCAAAGACACCCAGTGGGCTTTATGCCAAGATGAGACTAGAACTCTCAGTCTTTTAGTTATTAGCTTGGTACCTTTGACCACTACACTAAAATGGCTTTTTTTTCTTGATTGATCTCCATTTAATAATAGAAGTAGTCCTCCACTTACAACAGTTCATTTAGTGACTGTTCAAAGTTACAACGGCAGTGAAAAAAGTGACTTATGACCATTTTTCACAATTACGAACCTTTGCACCATCCCCATGGTCATATGATCAAAATTCATATGCTTGGCAACTGGTTTATATTTATGATGGTTGCAGTTATCCTGGGATTTCCCGTTGTAACCTTCTGACAAGTAAAGTCAATGGGGAAGTCAGATTCACTTAACAACAGGGTTACTGACTTATCAACTGCAGTGATTCACTTAACAACTGGGGCACTTAATTTGGGGCTCAATTATGGTCATAAATCGGTGACTACCTGTAATAATCCCACATGAGAGACATTGATCAGAAATTTTCTAAAGAAAGTGTAAACAATTAAGCACAATAATAAAATCTAATATCTGAGGACTCTTGAGTCATGGGAGATATGCAGCATGGCGATTTTTAGAAAGTGCAAATCAATCTTCACTCTTTTTTTCAAAAACAATAAAATGCCCCTGTGCTATAGATTCTTCCTCTGTGTGAGGACTTGTAATTGCACATATCAGTCAGACTTTTTTAAATGTTTGAAATGGGGGGGGGGATGTGTTAATACTCTAAGATTGGCAGGAAAGCAAGGGCAATATCCACACTCCCCAAATCCTAAAACAACCTTGTAGCTGACTTGGGCTAGTCCTGTCCACAATCACTGCAGGTATAGTCTGGCTCCTTCATCCAGTCCCTGCCTTTGACTCACCATGCTTATGACAGCAGGAAAGAAAACCAGCCGACTTACAGTAGTTAGAAAAGTGTATCAGATGCTGAGTTTTCTTTTTATCCAAGGAATAGAGGGAAGTCCCAGAGTAAGGAGCTGGAGAGAATTTCTGCCACCTATAAGGCCAGGGGATCAAATTGCAAACAAGGACTGCTATTCAAAATGGGCTGCTGTGCTGGGGAAAAAAAGGGGCTTGATTGTCCTGCCCTTGAAGGACCCTGAAGTGAGAATCCAAGAGCCAAAAGCTACAACGGGAGCAATTCAGGTTCTGGCTGGAAGTATTCTTGGCCTCCACAAAAAAAGAAGAGGAAAGAATGGTCTGGCCAGGTCAGGTGGCTGAGGTGGATGCCAGCATTTAGCAAATGAAGGCAAATACCTATCTAAGAAGCTAAGAATACTTGTACTAAATTTGTAAATTGCCCTGCATTTTTAATGGTTTTGCTTTCTTTCCTGTCCCTCCTTTAAGAACCAAGGACACCAAATGTTCCAGGAAGCATTTGTTGGAGAAGCCAAAGGATTTTTTAAAAAGCGTTGTTGCTATTTTGTTTTGTTTTTATAATTTCCTGCCTAGGTGTCCTGTGTAAAATCTTTCTGGGAATAAAGCTAAAAGGAAAAGTCTCAAGTTCCTGACTTTACTCACCTGCATATGTACCTCCACTGTTGAGGAAATACATTTTGTGTATTTCACAATATGTTGCCTCCAATAAAAATGTGATGTGGGTTCTACCCTGTTATTAAATCATATTAAACCGTGTTGGTAATGTCAATAAATAAACTCAGTTTAAAACTGAACACAATAAATGCTGTGTGCTGTAGAGGAATGTGGGCTTATTTATTGAGACGTCCTTTGGGGAATCTAGCCATCTTCAGACACCCTGAGCAAACTGGATTTGTACAGCAATCCCTGTCAACCTGCTAGTCAGGGAATATACACTACCACACTGTTGAACATTGTTTTGCATCCTGTGTAGATTTCAACTCCCAGGATACATTTGTTATATTAAAATCAGACTGAGGCATTTACAGTTTCGGCCTCTATATGGAGAGATGGCCAGGTGCTTTCACCCTTCTGCCTACAATTGCTTTTCAACTCAAACTAATATCTGTTCCTTTTCCTTCATATTTGCTGGTCTTCATATTAGTCTTGCCAAGCTTAAGCAAGGCAGTTTAAAATCTAAGCATGATTTCTTCAGGAAATCTTATCCTGTGTGCACTGTGTTTTATTCCTCATAGCCCTATTGGTCACTTTACCAATACCTGGCAACTTTTATCATTTTTTTTTTTATTCTTCTTCAGTTCAATACATTTTGGACATCCTCAACTTCAACATTTATAATCCTCAGACAGAAAAATCAAAACAGGATTAATGCAAACTATTCTAAAAGGAAAAAGGAGAAAACTAACCTTTATTGTGATTATGGGGTGTGCCAAATTTTTCAACTTTCAATTTCCAAATATTAGGGGTGCTAAAATGTGTGACATGCCATACGGATTGTAGAGATATTGTGATTACTTTAATATAATTTAGATGTGCTTGGTAAGTAGCTACATAAATATCATAACATTAACATTTTGTTTGTTTCATTTGATAGCATCAGATCCTGAATAGCTAATTATAGACCTGCTCAAAGTCTGAAAGTAATATGCTATGTAGCATGGTATTTCTTAAACTTTTTGTTCCCTGCCCAATTATTTTAAAAAATATAAGGGACCCCAAAAGAGCTTTTGTTTATATAAGTTATATGTATCAATATTTACTATATAAAAGATTAAAATTCATGCATACAGAGTATTATTTATTTTATATCAATTATGATGAATTACAATACTAAATTCATTAGATAGTAGCATAAGTAGAATATTTTTCATAGAAAAATATTTTAATACATAAAAACTAATAATGAGAAGAGGGACACTATTTTAAACTTTTTTGAAAATATCTTCAATGTGTGGCAAATCATTTGATTCCACAGACTCCTCTAGGAGTCTTGGGAACCTCAACCCACATTTCAAGAAACCCTACTATAGCATATTGTACTTGGCCTGAGCAGATAGAAAACCATTGATTCCAATCCCTTCCAGGTTGACGTTTGATTGTACCATACTTCCTATCGGCTTAATCTGCCTCCCAGTTTGGGGAAATAAAAAGGGAAGCTTGAAATCCTTGGAAGGGCAGGCTAAAAATGTAATTAATACTTTATGACACAAATATGAAATAATATTCATTATTTTTATTATTTAGATAATATCCCTAATTCTAGGAAGGAAGGTGGGGGATGGAACTGGGGAAGGGAAGGAAGACACATAACTACCTCACTTCCCCAAATAGCTTGGCTGAAGGAAAATTAATGCAGTAAAGGGTTTGGATTTAATGGTAATAGATTTTCAAGGGCTGGAATTTATCCAGTGTGACTCTGCTTTAAAAATATAGGCCAAGGGACATACTGTATTTCTTTGGGAAATTAATATGGGGAAAGCATGTTTTGTTCTTTTCTTGACTTTGTCATGGGATAAGCAATTCAATTCCCAGGCTAGTTCAGTAGTGACTTCAACAAGATTAAGGAATTACAAGATGAGAGGGGAAATGTCACATGGAAGCTGCTTTTGGTTTTGTTTTTTTAATGTGACTTCTAAGACAATTGTAGGATGTTTGTGGATTTGCAATCAATTAATGGCAACATGGATCACTTTGCAGTCTTGCTGCTTTGTGCAGCTAATTTTTCTCTCTGTCCCAAAATCTAGTATATTTGCCTTAGACATCACCCAACTAAAACTGACTCTTGGCAGCTGACAGCATAAAAACAAGACAACCACCCAAAAAATAGAACATAAAATAATAAGCTGAAGCTAATATTCTGTCAATGGAACCTTTGTGTCTCCGCTAGTAGCATTAGATCAGGGGTGTCAAAGCCCAGAGGCAGGATCTGGCCCATGGGTTGTTTAAATCTGGCCCATGGAACTGCTCTGGAAACAGCAAAAGACCAGCCCATGGTGGCTCTGCCAGCAAAAATGAAGCTTGGTTTAGCCAGCAGAGAGTTGCAGGAGGCCAACACAGCCGGAGCTCAGGAATCTGTTTTCTCTGGCAGAACGCTCAGGCCACCATAGGTGCCCCCAACATGAGTGACATCGATCTGGCCACGCCCCAGCTGGCCATAAGGTTGAAGGAAGATTTATTTTAGAGCAACCAAGCACCTGAATTAAAGAAATGCAGTCCACAAAAATTTACCCAAGACTTCTCTAGAATCATGAACTTGTGTATAGCTGATTATATTTTATTCATCCATGTTATTTTTATTATACTATTCTGACTGTGGTATATAATTTGAACTCTCTGCCTACAGATTTGAAGTTTTGTTGGCTAATTCTGTCCCAATACTTTATGCTTATGTGCACCATAGAGTTTTGAGAAAAGCCAGTTCATTCTAATTAGTTTGTGGTATTCTTTTCAAATATCAGATGTTCTTGAAACATAAGATTTGATTCAAATGTCTTACAGTATTTCCATTCCAGCATGTGAAGCAATAATCCCATAATTGCTCTCATTTTACAAATTTAAACTTTTAGAAGGGCAATCCTGCCACACACTTTGGAGTACTCCAAATGTCCTACCAGCAGCAGATCAAGAGGCTAGAATTCAAATTACTATTTCTTGCAAATAAAGTTGTCTCTTTTTGAAAGCGGTAGGAACAAACTGCTTTAAAGTAGTAGTCTATATTTTTAATGAGATTCAGAAAATTCATAAAGCAACATCTAACATGTCAAAAGGATCATCCAGGACTGCAGCCATAGCTTCCTATTATTCCAAAAAGCAGCATTTGCTCTTTTCACTGTTAGACAATCTTCTCTCCTCTCTCGCACGATCAGTCCATTATGCCTTGTTTAGAATAACATCAGGAAAGAAGGAAGGGAAGGAGGGAGGGAAGGAGGGAAGGAGAGAGGTAGGGAATCCACAGATTCTAATATCTTAGCTGCATTGAGAATTTGCAATACTTTGCAACTGTATCAGCCTTTTCATTATTCTATAATGAAACTCATTGAACTCAGTTTACTACCTAGATAACTGTGGTGTTATTCAGTCAAAACTCTGTTGCATCACATAATGAGAATATGCACACCAATGATCACGTAAATAAAAATAAATGAAATAAAATAAAAAATATGATGTTTAACAAATCTGTTAAATCCTATCCGTCACTTTTTTCTGCCAGGTGATCATAAAAGAAACCCTTTAAAACATATAAGAGACATGTGTCATAAACTTGATATATTGTATGAAGAAATGAAAGGAAGGGTGTCTCTGTTTCATCATTATTGCTAAGATTAAGGATGATGCAAGAAAATGTCAGCACTCTACTCATACACATATCATAATTCATTTGAGATAAAAACCATAAAAAGTTATGTTTGCCCGACTGGACCAAAAGTCCATCTAATTTGGTATTAAACAATGACTATCTAGATAACTCTTGTAGGCCCACAGAGAAATTAGAAGTAGAGTAACTGTTTTAGCAACAATTTTTTAAAACAGGAAGGGAACATCTCCCAAATCTAGCAGATTTTGAAAATACTATCAAAGCTAGCAGCCGTCATTATAACTTTTGGCTATCCCATAGTATGGTTTAAAACCTTGAAATAACACTGGGAATGAAAGTAAACCTTTCATGGAATGAAGGGCTAACTTAGTATTATAATACTTTTTTTAATTCAGCGATTGACAAACAGTCCACGAAAAGGCCATATTTCTCCATGTAATATATTTCTTGTAGAAGTTTCAGCAAGTGATTGGGGTGTTTGTTTGAAGTAGATAATTCTATTCTTCCATATTGTGAAATGGGTGGCTTGTTCCACCCAGATTGTGTAACAAGCTAATGTACCATCTGGAAATACTTCGTCAAAGCATATTCCTTTTGAAACGCAAACACACCATCCTTTATCTGAACTGCCAGAGAAGCTTTGTCCACTGGTTGCAATATTTGAGATTTGGGCTAATGGGAGCTGTGTCTTCAAGTTGCCTTTTGACAGTTCATCAAGCAAAAAGTCTCATATAATGAAATGGGTTTTCTATTCTACTTAAAAAAACATGTGTATTATGATCAGAAAACTGGTGTCACATCATGTAGAGATAAATAAACTGTAGAAATCCTTTCTAAGGTTTATCTTAGGTAAAGGTAAAGGTTCCCCTCGCACATATGTGCTAGTCATTTCCTACTCTAGGGGGGAGGTGCTCATCTCCGTTTCAAAGCCGAACATTCAGTGCTGTCAGTCAGTGGCAGAAGCTGGGACAAGCAACAGGAGCTCACTCACTTACGTGGCGCTAGGGATTAAAACTGCCTAATCAACAAACTCAGCTTCTTAGCCACTGAGCCATTGCATGCCTAAGGTTTATCTTAGAAAAGCACAAAACATGCACATGTGGTAGTCAGCAAATTGAAGCTCAGCAGATCTGTGTCAGGTAAAAGCCAAAACTTCCTGTAAACTTCATGAAATCCATTTGAGTTCAGAGCTGGACTAAATAAATAAATTAATCACATTGCATTAAAGTATTGTAAGGTGACCTGGGAAATCCTGGCCTGAAGGGCAACATAGGAAATTAAAAATGAAAGAATGAAATAAGTTATAATAGTTTATAATAGTGAAAAGAACATTAAAGCTAAAACAATTAGCCATGAATAGAATAGAATCCAAGGGTGTTTTAATACTTATATATCTATCTATATCTATATCTATATCTATATCTATATCTATATCTATATCTATATCTATATCTATATCTATATCTATATCTATATCTATATCTATATCTATATCTATATCTATATCTATATCTATATCTATCTATATCTATCTATATCTATCTATATCTATCTATATCTATCTATATCTATCTATCTATCTCTATGTCTATCTATCTATCTATCTATCTATCTATCTATCTATCTATCTATCTATCTTCTATCTATCCATCCATCCATCCATCCATCCATCCATCAATCTATCTATCTCTAATCTATATATCTCTATCTATCTTCTCTCTCTCTCTCTCTCTCTCTCTCTCTCTCTCTCTCTCTCTCTCTCTCTCTCTCTCTCTCTATCTATCTATCTATCTATCTATCTATCTATCTATCTATCTATCTATCATCTATCATCTATCTATGCAGGTTTTGGTGTATTGGGGTCTTTTCCCGTGTAAGATTGAGAGTAGGGAAAAGACCCGAATAGACCAAAACCTGCATACCTCCTATCTGTGAAAATCTACGAAAACAAATATATATGAAACACTGCTTATTTAGCTAGGGAACTGTGTTTATTATGAAGCATATAGCTCAGTCAAAAGATCATCCAGCTGACCCTGGCTGTTCTCTACAAATTGAACAAGGTGAGATTTAGCCAGTTCTTAAATCAAAGGGCCATAAACTGGATGGGGATGTTGTAGAACATAGTGCTGAGTGAAGACAATGGAAAGCCGTCTCCCTATTGCTACTAAGGAAATTATATGGCTACATTCATCAGCTACTCCAGAGCTCAGCTTGACCAAAATGAGACTGTTTTTTCCCCAAGCAAATTAAAGTTTAGCTAATACTACTGGAATTCTGCCAGTACTCACAATCTTACTGCATTTGCATCAAGTATGGATAACAAATAATTATTTCCATTATTTATATATTTTGTAAGTCATCAGGATTTCACATTTTGAAGTGATTTTCTTGATTGTGAAGGAACTAATCACTCCATGCAAAGCATTTTCCAGAGATGAGATTCTATAAATTTCTTTCCCAGGGGTCCTGAAACAATACCAGTCCAGGGCTCCTTTAAGCATAAAAACACACCCCTTCAAACCATTCTTATGGTAGGGAAGACTGGGCTTGTTCTCATAGGAAATGCTTAAATGGATTTGGAATTCCTGTTTCTCAGTGACAGTGATATACTGATCACATTATTCATTTCAATCGTCTTTGTTTATACATTTTTAGCAAGACTGTGTTCATGGTTATCTAATCAGAGAGGCTTGCCTCCAGGAGCAGAAACCAAATGTTATTTTGTCTATAATACATATTTGGAAGACTCCATCTGTGTACAGGGCCAAGATAATCAGCATATACTTAAACATTCAAATATTTGTTATTTTCCTTTGATTTTTTTTTCAGTTTTAAAAATTCTGTTAACAATACACAATTACACATTGTCAATTTTCATTGAAGCATGAACCAAAGGTGCTTTTCCAAAAGGAAAGTGGACTTAGTTTTTTCCTTTTGAAAACATTTTGCTTCTCATTCAAGAAGAAACTGTAATTTTACCTCACAATTGAGAATGTCCATAGACATTAAAGTGTGTTGGATATCTCTAGTGCTAATAGTGTTGGTGAGGTCTCAGGCTCTTTGCATCCATTCTGTGAACGAAAGGATGATTCTTTAAGACTTTAAGTGTTTTTCAAGGAAATAGTGGGAGACATGAAGTCCTCAAAAGAACTGAGCTTGGTTACTTTATTTTCAACACTAATGGGCCTGAAGCATCAACCTGTGACTGTTTATACAGATATATTGATATATTATGTAACATTATATACTATATTATATACTGTACAGTATTAAACATGCTATATATCATAGTTCACCATTTATTATAGCACTGCAGAAGAACTTTTTTTTTTTACTTTGTTCCTCCAGTCCTGGGCATATTTCAGTTTTAATGTGCTTCTGTGCTGGGATCAGGTGAACAAAAGCCTGTTCTACTGTAAGAGAAGAGCAAACACAATGGGGGGGGGGGGGAGAGTGTGTCATCTTGAATGACCCATCTTGAATTCAGTTGACCCTGAATTTAGTACTGAATTTAGTACTGCCAATTTAGTACTGAACTTTTGTTGACCAGCTTCTTATATTTAGGCTTGAGCAATAAATCTTCTGAATTGGAACTTACATGTGAACCTGATTCTTCACACCTGAATCACCTACTTTACTGTTTGTGATTCAGAGAAATTCAAAAAAATATCAATATCATAGATTCTGTGTGATTCTCTAGATCAGGGGTGTCAAAGTCATGTCATCACAGCAGCGTCATGTGATGTATCAGGACCTTTTCCCCCTTCGCTAAACCGGGTGTGGCATAGCCAGCACATGACACATCTGGCCCGCAGGCTGTGAATTTGACAGCCCTGCTGTAAAGGAAAAAGTCTAATGAACAAGGATGCAATGAGATATAGTATTGAATTTTTAAAAATCATTTGTACAATTAATACATATGTCAACTTGTAAAGCATTTCCATGCCCATTATCAAGTTGACATTGGAAGAGAAAGGGGGGGGGGGTATTCCATGCATACCTTCGACCAGGGTCGGATCTCAGATTTCTACAGCAGGCGTGTGAGGCGCGAAATTTTACAAGCTGCTGCAGCACTTCATTGGTGGATGTGATTTATGACACAGACTGAGGGGAGGGGAGACACAGAGTAAAGTTCAGCCACCATTAAACGGAAATCAGATCTGGCTCTCCGGCAGGCAATGCCAAAATGTTGGTCCTAATAAATGACTTGATTTCTTTTGAACTTTGTCTCGAGGCTCTGAAATTAATTAGGGTATCTTCTGGAAACTTCACAGCATATTTATAGATCGTCTTGAGACACCTCATTGTTTCAATATCAAAAAAAACAAAAAAATGAGTGGATAAATCAGATCATACTCTATGCTTTTAATGATATTTAGTAATAAACATATAAAATGTATTTTAGTACATTAAAATAAACTGTTTATTACACATTAATTCATTACCCATCAATTCTCACCTCCTCTTACTGTATTTTATAACACACTCTTCCTACCATACCATTCCCAATGCATTCATTTAAGACTCCCCCCCCCCAAAAAAAGTATCTATCACTGCATATAGCAAAATGGGTAGGAGCATGCTTTTATATACAACTGTATTGGCTTCTTTTAATAAAAACGCATTCCTAAATATAGACCATATGCAGTACTAGCTATGCACCAGCATTTCTCCATCTATTTTACCATAAAGTAAAGCTTAAAAACACAAATCTACCAAGATAGTCAACACTTGCTTTAGTTTTGCACCTTCGTAATGATTCACTCCATTTCCATTGTGAAAAACAATTATCTTGGGTTTTAAGGCATGAATTTTCAGGAAATACTTTTTATTGAATTATACAATCTATCTAGCATTTACTGCAGATCGTTTGAAGTCTCAGTCAACAATACAGTATTATCTTCATACAAGCATCCGCTTTATCATCCCCAAAGCATTATTGATAAATCTATCCATAAATACATTAAGTAACCTAGGAAACATTTCATATCCTTGTCTTACTCCTTGCTCTGAGATGAACTATTTATTAAACATTTGTTCTCATGTGTGTTTTACTTCCATAATATAATATAACATTCTCAATGCAGTCAGAGTTATTAGAAATTTCTTTGAAAAATCCATTGGGGAGCATGATGTCTCAGATATGTTGGTTGATTATGCCAAATCTATTCTCGACACCATCATCCCATTTTATAGAAAAGTAATTGTTTCTGGTAACAGAAATTGGAATTTTCAGAGGTACCGTAAATGCATCCATAAGTAAAAAAAATAATGGGTGGATTAAAGCAAAACTCATATTATTCTGTTATCAATAACACTCATAAACCACAGCTCCATAAATACAGAATGCATATAATATCACTAATCTGAACACCAAGGTCAAAGGCAGAGGGTGCAAACACATCATGGACCAATATCCTAATGCATTTTAAAAGCCATTAAATGAACAATAATGGAGCTATGCCAAATGCATGAAAGTTACCAAAGATAATTAGAATTGTTGTAGGTATAATGGTGTTCGGTGACAACAGATGTTTTGGAACAAAAAGGTTACTTCCTGCAAATTACTGCAATATTTTCTCTGGAAAAAAATAGTTCACATCATTTGCTAATAATGTTGCTCATATGCCATCAATTCAGCTGTGAACGGCAGTCCATATAATGCCTTTGTCTCCTTAAAGAAAACAGAAAAAAGGGAAGAAGCAGATTGTTCAAATCGCCTGCTTGGCAAAGGTAGACCTGTTGCATGAGATGTCAAAGTGACTTATTTCCTTTTCTGAAACATTGCTTTATCAAGAAATAAAGAGTTTATCTGCCTCATTTATGTCCTTTCATATGCAACAAAATAGACTCTGTCTTTATCCTGTGCCAATTTCTGATGTGTGAAAAGTACACTAACAAATCTACTCCCAAGAACAGAAAGAAATTGAGAAGATACCCTCACAGTGTCAATACAGGGAATAAAAGCAACAACCCTTTTCAATGCCTAAAGTAAACCACCTCCCTTTAAGAACAGCACGTATTCCACAGCCGGAATGATTTTATTTGATTTACTGTTCGCCTACTAGAATGTAAGACTGTTCTCTGGGTGCTAGAATTTTGGCTAGATAATTTCCTATTCTTTCCAAAACACAGAGAATGCTCAGTGATTTATGCCTATTAAATTTTCAGGCTCTAAGAAGAAAATTTATAGGAAGACACAGTGGGAAATCAAAGTGATTAATTAGAAAATGGAAGTGGGGTATTTAAGAAGGAAAAAGACAGTCTTTTACTTTCATTTTCTACATGAAACTAATCCAAATTCAGAAATATTTTTAGATACCCAGAATCATCATGAACTTTTGCTCAATATCAGTAAACTATCTACTTATAAAAGATACTATTTGTTCAACTATGATGAATATAATACAGTGTAGAAATGTTGTTGTGCATTAAATTTATCTTCCCACAGCAACTAACTTCAGCAGTCCTATTCAGATTTACCAATTTAGAGTAATAAAATTATATAGTCGAAACCCTGCCAAGTCCAGAAGTCAATTACTAGTTTGCCATCCATTTGTTAAAAAGAGTCCACTATCTTCCTCTTCCATGCTTGAACATCTTTTATCATTCAGAAAATTTTCTCGATCTATAACTGAAAATTGATTCCATAAATCTACAGTATTTAAACTCACTGATTCTTGTTCTGTCCTTGAGAACAACTTTAAACAATGCCACTTGTCTCCCTTATGGCATGTGCTATCATAGATTTACCGTGGTTTTTATTCCAGGTTAAACATATTTTCTCTTCCTCCAATTGTTTCTCATAATTTTTCCTTCCAGACTTCAGATTGCTTTAGTTGTTCACTCTTCTAAACATGCCCTGGTTTGTCACTGTTCTACCTAAAATACAGTGCCCAGGACTGGACAGACAGTCCTAAGTAGGGAATGACTAATGTGGAATAAATAGCAGTGATAAATTATCTTGAAACAATTTTAATAGTTTCAGACAGTGCTTGCTTTATTTGCATCTACATTACAGGTATTTCTCTTTCAGTAACCTTAACAGGAATCAGCAGCTATCATTAAGCAAAGTGATTGCTAAATGGTAAATCATGTGACAGTGTGCTGTCCCACTTACTCACACACATAATAGTGGTTTATAGAGTTTATTAATATTCCTCAGCAATCCCCTTCACCAAAAACCCAGAACTGTCCCAATTAAGTTTAGCCAAAAGCAGTCTACAGAGCAATGGCCAATGTGTCCACAAGGCACTTGAAAGTTTCCCAAACAAGATAAATTTTGTTTATCTTGGCAAAATTAAATCCACAACACAAGAGGGTTTATGAAGCAAGAAAAGTCCAGAGTTCACAAGGCACAATCCAAAGTCAAGGCACAGTGTCAATCCAAAGCAAGGCAGGGATCACAATAACCAGAAAACGTGCAGCTAGGAAATGAACATATTCTTCCCAGTATCTTCTCCATCTGTTTCCTGTCCTAAATAGGAAGCTTCTGGTGCAGCCCATCAAGAGGGCTGAGGCTGCCTCCTCACAAGTAGTCAGGCTGAGCTTCGCTGCCCCTGCTTTTCCTCTGCCCTATGTGTTCTCAGATTGGGTGCAGAAGGCAGTTCTTCTTCCTCACCAATGACCCTTTCCCCACCTGAAGCCTCAGGGTTCTCCTGCTGTAGCTGTGCTTCAGCCAAATCACTCTCAGCCAGCTGCTCGTCCAATTTCTCTCCAATCAACTACTCTCCCTCACTTGGACTCGCAGCCTCTGCCTCAGAGCCATTGACCAACTCCCCCTCTGATGCCTCTGGGACTGATTCATCCTCTTCCAAACTGATATCCAAAGAGACATATGGGGGAGCATCTGGGGGAGTCATCACAGACAGCAACTATGATTTCTTTCCCCCCAGTCTCCTGCCATTTTGCAAGCCTATCTCCAGCACTGGGATAACTAGTAAGAAGAGAATTAATATTTGTATTTACGTTCTTGGAGAGGAAGGGATTACAAGAGAGTATGCAAGCAGACAATGTGAAATACACACTGAAAAGGATACAGTGGCACAAGTAGCCAGAAGCGTACCCAGGTCTGGGAGCCATGAGTGTGCTATAAAATGGTGTGTTCCCTTTTGCTTGCTTTCTCTCTTGTAATCCCTTCCTCTCCGATCTCTCCATTTTGCAGATGGAGGAAGAAAAAACAGGCTAGGCACAGAAGAGATTGCCTATGCTTGTTCCCCACCACCACCATTTGTTAACTTAAGCAAATTCTGTCCTTTGTGAGAAAGGAAAAGGAGAAAAACAAGCAATCTATATAGGCAATCTCTCCTGTGCCTCATCCAGTTTTTTCTTGCTCCTAGTCACAAAGCAGAGAGATTGGAGAAGAAAGGATTACAAGAAAATAAGTTGGCAGACAATGGAAATTACCCCCAAGCAATTTGCATAATGTGATGTGGCTGATGGCACCATTGCTTTCCTTTTGATGTATATTGTTTTGTTCTTTCTGTCATCTGTAAAATTGATAGCTCTATTTTTTTAGCTCTTCATCCATGTATCCTGATTGGTGTACACTTGAGGAAGTGTGACAGAATGCAATTTCTGAGCAAGATCTGTTTAGTCTGTACATATTTTAATCTGGTATTTTATATTTCAAATTTTATATAGTATGCCTTATTTTAATTGTGATTCATCTGACACAAATAAATAAACAAAACCCTTCATCCAAATCATTGGTTTGTTGAATAGGCCAAGATCTAGAAGACAACCTTAAAGTATGCAATTTAAGGCCTTTTACAAATATAATAACAAAATAGTAAAATTTAAAAGAAAAAAACCTGTATTGATTAACGAAAACACAGTTTTAAAAAACCTTAAATGTATTATAGTGGTAAATTGAATTTAACATTTCCAACTTTCTCAAACAAACAAACAAAGAAACAAACAAAAAGATTCAAGTATAGATATCTACATGAAATTAATTCAGTCACTGAACTTATAATTAAAAGTGGACATAAAACAATATAATGGACATCATCTCATTATCACAGCATACATTTCAAAAATAGATAACAAACATATTATGGGTCTATTCCTTAAAATCAGAAGAATGACTATATTTAGGAATATAATTCAATATCACATTGAAATCCTTAAATATAAATTTTCATCTCAATTATATCAAAATAATGTTAACTTTAAACTGAAATAAAGCTATGTCAGTTTAAGACCAAATCATATATCACTAATATACATGTATATAAAACCTAATGTCCATACCTTTTTAAATATTCTTTGAGGGATGCAATAGGCCTGAAGTAATAGGTTTTTTATCAAATTTTGAAACTTAGAATAAAATATCTCAAATCTTTAAAATACTTACTAAAAACATAGATTTAAAGTTTAGCAAAGCATTCCAAAAGAACATCTTTCATCAATTTCAGATTTAAGTTATATCAATTTCTTATGTGATTTGGGATCAAATAATCACATATTAATAAGCAAATATGCTTAGCAGTTTTAAATACTAGAATCAAGGAACCTAGTTTAATATATTTAGATCCTAGTCTACTCTTTGCCAAGATTTCAAAGTGTTTATTTATTTATTTTCCAAATGGTCCCAGAAAATAAGTTTCTCGTCCATTGACAATCATTCATTGGTTATAATAGCTTTGTTTTCATCTAATGATAACATTGATTGATGTTTAAGTGCTATTAAGTTTGTGTTAACGCTCAATAACCACATAAATATATTTTCTTCAAGACAATCTGCCCTTAAACTTTGGGTTTTCAAACAGTGCTCCCATGTCACTGTAATTGTAACCTTCTTGCTGGTCATATCTTCACTTTCCTTGTATCTTTCCCAGCATTCACGTCATCTCCAAAGAGTTACTGTAAGTCTTTACATAACAAGTCTAAAAAAGAGGGTAACATGAGCTTGGTCAATTGTTCCTCAAGTGAGAAGTCTGAGTTGATTTATTTAATGATCCATTTGCCTGTTTTCTTGGCTGTTTATGGTATACTCAAGTTTTCTCAAACATCAAATGGTAGCATAGTGTAGTCCCTATTTCATTAACTTCTTTTCTAGAACTTCATGGGAAATTTTGTCAAATGCTTTCTTGAAATTAAGGCTTGCCATTTTGTTGAGGTCACTCTATCCAAAAGGGAAAAAAAGTGATCAGGTTGATCTGGCATGATACAGTGCCAAACTTATAAATATAGCACAAACGTATGTGGATTTGTGTCAAACAATATTATTTTCTAAATATTCAGATTGCTTAATAAACTATTCAAGGGCAGTGTAGAGTGGTTACGTTAATTACCCAGGTCGTCCTTTTCTCTCTCTTGTAATATAAGAACATTTGCTCTTCTCTAATTTTCTGATAATGTTCTGTACCCAGCCCCCAGGATTTTCTGAAAGATTTAGGAAAAGTCTTGTAAAATAGCTGCATGTTTCTTTAAAACACTCAAATGTAATGTATGCATTGCACTCTAGTCCATCCAAAAGCCACCATCAGATTTATTTTTATTCAAGGTATAATAATTCCATAATTCTAGTTTCTTTATTTCATTACTGTGGAAGTGGATTATAGTCTTCCAAAACTCCAATATGACTTTATGACAATTTATGGATTTCTTTTAAAAGGCCATTTCCGTTAGCTATGAATGCTAGCATATCTAGGAGAGTTTAGCTTTTCATATAGGGTGCTTGATAGGCTGGCCTTAGTCCAAGGATGTAATTCATGCAAAACAGAGCCCATCTGGCTTGGGTGAGATGGTTTCTTCACAGCATGTCAAAACTGGATCCAGTCCTTTCTTTTATTATTATTACTTATTCCTTTATAAAGAAATAGTTTCATAGCTTAATATATGATGTAAGTTAACCAGGCAATTTCTGCCGCGCACTCCCATTTTGGACAGTGCATTACCAGTTGCAGTGCACACAGTTAGCTTTCTTGATAAGAAAGCTAACTGTGCAAAGAAAGGAGGGGCTCCCAGCCCTGTGGCTATGGACTTTCTTTGAGCTAGAGCTGTAAAGCCTGAACATGCAGAATCAGTTGTCTTTGCTGTTATCTCATGCTTACCACTCCCTGATTTGCCTGCTTATAATTCTCTAGTAACCTATTATATTGTGGGCTGATGAAAATCAACGTACTGATTTCCACATTGGCTAAGTTTATCTGAATGCAGTTGGGCATCAATAATCTCAAATTTAAAAAGGGTGTGTGTGTGTGCATGTAGTATGTTTCCAAAATGTACAGAAATGGCGGGGGGGGATGTACAGGAGCATCAAAAATGCATCGTTTGTGGAACTTTAAAAGTGATAACCAGCATTGTGAATTGCACTACATGCCTGTAGGGAGCCAGTAGAGTTCGTAAAATACTGATGTTGCATGGATGTACTGTGGTGGGGGTCCATAACTACTCGTGCCATCTGCAAGCTACATTAGGTTCCTTGGGTGCAGTTCAAGGAAATGGTTATGATCTGTAAAGCCCTTCATGACATAGGGTAAGGATATTTGCCAGACTGCTTACCTCCAATTGCCCTTCTCATAAGATCCAACAGAATGGGCATGCTTGGGGCCCTTTCTATGATACAATTTTAGCTAGATGGATTCCCTGCATGACGTCCAAGATTTAGATGGCTCTGACACTGTTGACCTGCTGTAAAGACTTGAAACGTTGATACCTTTTCTCAGCAGTATGGTAAGACATTGGCATATGACTTGAAATCATATTGAGAATTTAAATGCAATTATGATTTAGTCTTAGTTTATTATAGCGTGTTTTTCATGTTACAGGGACTGGCAACTATGTCAGTAACCGAAACAGTAACTAATGCACGGGGAATGTTTGCAAAGCATGTTTGCGGCAGCTGGCATCAGTGCATTGCTTTTAATGTGTATTCCCTATTGTGTGCCTACTTACTCTCTTGTAATCCTTCCCCATCCAATCTTTCTGTTCTCTCAGAGGGGTTGGGGGTGGAGAATCCATGTAATTTCTATAGGCAATCTTTCCTGCCTAATCCATTTTCTACATATTCCCCCTCACAGAATGCAGATTGAGAGGAAGAGATTACAAGAGAGTAAGCAGGCACACAATGGGAAAATCACATAAAAGAAATGTGCTGGTGTTGACAGCTGCAAGAACATTATGCAAACAATCTGGTATATTCCCGATTATTTGCCTTCTTACTCTCTTGTAATTCTTTCCTCTCCTCTCTACAAGATATACGGGAGAAAAACAGATCAGGCACAGGACCTGTAGACTGTAAGATGATAGGAAGATCTTAAATGTGGATATTGGTTATAAAAAATTTTCAGCACCCCTGCAAATTCAAGCAGAAGCTGAATGAAACAATCAGTAAGCAACATTGTTTTATTCTGTATTTTTAATCTTAGGTCATAAAGTCATTGTTTATAAAATACAAATCCCTTAAATAAACTTTCTAGAGACTTCAAGTTTCTGAATGGAATGATTATCTCAATTCATATCAATGTAATTCTTAACTGGATTTGATACTGAGATTACTGCAGCCATCCTAATTTGTAATCTTTGTCAAGAGAAAAACAAGGGATGGGAAAATGTTTTGATTCTTCTAGAGATTTTGAGCTTGGATACACGTGTATGTAGAATATCTTGAGAATATTGAAATTGGTGGCAAAAAAAATTATCAATTGATCAAGGTTTTTTTTCAATATTCTTGAGACAAACTTTCATAAAGCATTAGAGTTAAAAGAAGAAACACACTTTCATAAGTAAGTTGATTCTGAGGAGCATAATTTTTAGCTGCAAACTAGTTATAGAAACTATGTGAAATACAAATCAAAGTGCAAAGGACTAAAACAAGACCTATAAAATATAGTATTTGCCAGTTTAGATTAAATCCATTGCAACCTACGAGTAAAGGAGCAGCAACAATGTAAGTGTGAGTTGCTGAAAATAGCAAATTAAATATAACTTTTAAAATGTACAGTGAAACCTTTGGGTCACAAACACTTCCAACCACAACAAAATTGGGTGCCAACCAAAAAATCCGCTAAATGTTTCACTCTGGTCATGAACACATTCTCAGGTGACGATCAAACACAGCTGCGACTCTCCCTGCCATGGCAATTTTACTAAGGTGGTGCAGTGGTTAGAGTGCAGTATTGCAGGCTACTTCAGCTGACTGCTAGTTGCAGTTCAGCACTTCAAATCTCACCGGCTCAAGGTTGACTCAGCCTTCCATCCTTCCGAGGTAGGTAAAATGAGGACCCAGATTGTTGGGGGCAATAAGCTGACTCTGTAAACCACTTAAAGAGGGCTGTAAATGCACTATGAAGCAGTATATAAAGCTAAGTGGTATTGCTAAATTCCACACCATTTTTGGGGGCATCACACATGCACAGTCTCGCTTCCAGTCACAACCAAATCGTGTTGCGACCAAAGTCCTGGAATGGATTACAGTCATGACCGGAGGTTCCACTGTATGTTCCTCTATGTTCTGTTCATTCAACTAAATAACTAGGTAAATGATAAAAACATGCCTTCTATGTCAGTGGTCCTCAATCCCTGGTCCATGAATGAAGCAAAGAAGCAAAGCCACATTTGAGGGAAGCAGGCAGCATGCAAAGCCATGGTCCTTCTGGTCCACAGAAAAAACCTTTCTCCACCGTACCGGTCCCTGGTACCCAAAAGGTTGGGGACTACTGTTCTAAGTAACTGCATATAAAGGAAGATAGTTGCTGCTTAGCATAACCTTGTTACATTATGCTATGTAAAGTTGATTTCTAAAGAGCAACTGGATTTCTGTGCAACCCTATGCATGGCAAATGTATACACTGCCTATTCCAAGATACGTGGGGACACAGTGGCTCAGTGGCTAAGATGCTGAGCTTGTTGATCAGAAAAGGTCGGCAGTTTCGCGGTTCAAATCTCTAGCCTCATGTAACGGAGTGAGCTCCCGTTACTTGCCTCAGCTTCTGCCAATCTAGCAGTTTGAAAGCATGTAAAAATGCAAGTAGAAAACTAGGAACCACCTTGGTGGGAAGGTAACAGCGTTCCATGCACCTTTGGCATTTAGTCATGCCAGCCACATGACCACGGAGACGTCTTTGGACAGCTGGCTCTTCACCTTTGTAACAGAGATGAGCACTGCCCCCTAGAGTCAGGAATGACTCACACATATGTGCGAGGGGAATCTTTACCTTTATTCCAAGGTACATGGGTACAGCATCGGAAGAAAATAACATTGAAATTAATGGGTCTTTCTTCATCAGATTTCACATGAGCTACTTACAATTCCATCAGATATATACACCAAGTGCATTTATTTATTACATCAAGTGAAAATCTTTAGTAAATGCAAGAAAGATTGCAAAGGTGTCCATATTTACCTGCTTATTACTTTTATGGTCTTTAAATTATTAATTATCTGCTTATCATAATTTATTTGAATAGTTTAATATTTATTTACTCTCAATAATTATGAGAGTAAATGAGAAATTAAATTTATTTCCTATTGATATAAGGTTGTTTTATGTGGATCATATTCATTTGCCTTAAAATATTACTATGTTTATTTAGCTCAGATATATTTATAATACTGAAACTATTTTTTAAAAGCCATTACTTAGTTTTTAAAAATCAGTTTTTTCTTAATTTGCTTATAAATGAGAGATTTTTTTAAAAAAATACTGACGGTCAACCAGGAAACAATGGCCAATACTTAGCCATATGACTCAAACAAGCTTACTTCCACATTTATAAGATTGCACTATAAATGTGCAATCTTTTTCATTAATTTGCAACAAGTGCCATTAAACTACCGTAAGGAAGCATGAGCTAAGTAAAAACAATGGAGTCAGTTACCACTGCAACACAACAACTACAATTTTACCAAGATTCGATTTGCTAATCTTAAAGTTTCAGAGGAAAAGAGCTAATCTCAATTCATCCATTTTAGCTTTATGAGAACATTTGGATTTTAACAATCTCTTAAGTTTAATTAAGAAAAATATATTCAAATAAAGGACCTTTTTCGTCCAGGTCAGAGGACATCTCATAGACATTTCCAAACTTCGCACAGTTATTTTACTTGTATTCCTGCCAGTTAGTGAAGAGAGCTTAAACTATTCATCATGCTTGGGAAGCAAATTCCTTAAGTACTATATTCCATTCATTTGGATCATATTATTTTTATATTTCATCTTTCATTCAACTGCTCAAAGCAGAATGCACAATGGCCACTCCCCTTAGTTTCCTCAATAACAGATAGGTTGTGTGGTAGGTTGGACTGATAAGAGTATGAGTCCGATTATAAAATATTTGCAGCAATTATGGCAGGAAGAATTAAGCAGGTTTTAAATGAACGAATACACCCAGACCAAAATGGATTTTGACCTCACACACATATTAAAAATAATACGAGAGTCATCCTAGTCATAATAGAATATTACCAGGCGCATCCAGAAAAACAAATGGTACTGGTTTTCCTTGATGCACAAAAAGCATTCGACAACGTAATTTATAATAACACTATTAGACAGGATGAAATTCGGAGGAAAATTTACAAAAATGATAGAAAAACTTTATAACAGTCAGACAGCCAAGTTCTGATGAACGGAGAACTAACAGAGAAGATCGAAATAAAAAAGGGAGTCAGACAGGGATGCCCTCTCTCTCCTTTGCTGTTTAGATTAACCCTGGAAATTTTATTAAATGAAATTAGGAAGGACCAGGGAATAAAATGTTTGAGACAAAAAAACGAAGAATATAAGGCCCAAGCTTATGCCGATGACTTAGTATTTGTTCTAGAAGATCCATTAGAATCCAGTCTGAAATTAATTAAAAAAATAGAAGAATATGGTGAAGTGGCAGGATTAAAAATCAATAAAAGCAAAACCAAAATGATAACCAAGAATATGACAAAAAAGCAAGAAGAGGAACTGGAATTAGCAACTAGAATGCAAATAACTAAGAAAGTGAAATACTTGGGGATGGGTGTCTGCAAAATGTTCCACAATTAAGGATGATGATTATAATAAACGAGTGACACAAATAAATAAAGATTTAGAAAGCTGGAAAAATATACAGCTATCACTAATGGGATGTATAGCCACAGTCAAAATGAATATTTTACCAAGAATCTTATTCTTATTGCAAGCCGCACCTATTAATCTGGGTAAAACTTTCTTTCAAGAATTAACCAAAATGACTGCTAGTTTCATTTGGCAAGGACGAAAAGCGAGGATTAAACTAAAGTCAATGCCAGATAGCAAGAGAGGGGAGGTTTAGCATTACCAAATTGGGAATTATACACATTAGTAGTAACAATAACATGGATGAAAGATTGGATAGAGCTAAAGAATAAAAGAATTTTGACCTTAGAAGGCCATGATTTGCAAGCAGGTTGGCATACATTCCTATGGGATAATAAAAATAAACACACAAATACTTTCAAAAACATTTAATTAGAAGAGCGTTATTGCAAAACTGGCTCAAAATAAAAAAAAATCCACTATGTGAAAATCCTGAATTGGTTATCACCAACAGAAAGGACTATCCATCCAAATTTTATAGATATGAATAAAATGCTAAGATACAGCAACATAATTGACGGACAGGGAAATTTAAAAACAACTGAAGAATTGGCAGAACAAAACATGAAAGTTGACTGGCTAACCTACTTGCAAATCAAAACTAAACACAATAATGATACTAAAATATATGACATCAAAACAGAACCACAAGAATTGGATAAAATAATTCATAGCTCAGATAGAAAGATCATAGGGAGAATAAATAAATTTCTCCTGAAGCATAAAATGGAAGAGGAAATCGTGAAAGAACAAATGATAAAATGGGCACGGAACTTTGGCTATAATATTGAATTGGATAAATGGGAAAAATTTGGGGGAACAAACTTAAAAATGACACTATCAGTTGCATACAAGGGAAATCAGTACAAAATGTTTTACAGATGGCACCTGGCACCAACAAGGTTAGCTAAAATTTCAACAAATACCTCCCCAAAATGCTGGAAATGTGAATCAATACATGGAACACACTACCACTTATGGTGGACCTGTGAGGAGGCTAAAAAATTTGGAAAAGGATCAAAAAGTGGCTAGAGATAATAACAGGATTTAAAATAGAATGGAAACCTGAAGTTTTTTTAATTAGGAATAATGACTGAAATATAAAAAAGAAATTCAGTATTTAATATTACATATAATTATGGCGGCAAGGATTGCCTTTACCCAGAAATGGAAAAACAAATTAATTCCAAGCGAAGATGAAATAATAAAAAAGGTTATGGACTGTGCTGAAATGGACAAATTAACAAAAGAAATCCAGGGAAAAGAAGAAACAGAATACCACCAGATATGGGATAAATGGAGGAAAGAAACAAGGATCAATAAAGGAAGACAACAAAGCCCAAAAATAGTAGTTAAGGAGAATTAACACATATATATGTATCCAAGTGGTTTAAACTTACTTGCCAATATAGCAGACAGAGGAGTAAGATAAGAGAGTTAAGAATGGTGAAATACAAATGAAATATAATAGAAGGGAAAACAATATAAGGTGAGCAATATCGATTGGCAATTGCTATTAGAAAGAACAGGAAGCTCCTGTTCGTACTCTATTGTGTAAATGTGGTGTACATCTACGTTTTGTGTGTGTGTGTATTTTACGTTTGTAAATAAAATTTAAAACAAAAAAAAGAGTATGAGTCACCCAGGAAATTTCTCTGGTTGCGAGTAGGCAACGTCTATGACATCATTCCCCTTAACACTGTATCACATTGGCTCTCATTTACATTCACTTCTGTAAAAAAAAATTAGGAAGTAAAAAAAAACCATTTTTATCTAGTTTATACATGCCATAAAAATATTACCTTAGAAAATTCCATTCAATCTACATGAATGTAAAAGCAGAAAATTTCAAAGTTCATCCAAAAGCCCTCACATAAATTCATTGGAACTTTGTTTGTTTGTTTGCTTCTTTATTCATTCATTTTTTTACAACCAATTCTCCACAAGGTGACTCTGGGGAAATTTACAAAGTTATAAGCAATAAAACAATACAAATATACAGTATTTACCAGGGGTGTCAATCTGGATTTCTTTGAGGGGCCAGGTGAGCATTGTAGTTCTCCACGGGCCGGATGGGGGAGTGGGGGATGGGAGGGATGTTTCCTGCATCACCCTGCTGACCAAAACAGGGCGCAGGAGGGCTATGTGTGCCCCCCCCCCACACCTCATTTTTGGCTGCCTTCCCAGATGAAAATGAGCCACACAGAAGTCCTATGTGGCTCCCGCAGGGCCCTTTGTCATCCCCGGACTCCAGCAGCACTCTGCCAGCCACAAACAGGGGCAACAAGGTCCCCACACAGCCTCCCCCCGTGCTGTTTTGGCCAGCAGAGGTCCTGTGGGTCAGTTCCTTGGTATTTGCAGAACAGCCCCTTGGGCCAGATTTAGGCACCCCATAGGCTGAATGTGGCCTGCAGGGCTTGAGTTTGACGCCCCTGGTATATAGCATTAAAATAGTAAGCTACGATGAAAAGATGAGGAAGGAGAGAACAAGGTGTGTAAAAGATGAGTTGGGATCTGCTATTAGGCATCCCCCTTGTTGGTCCCTCAAGCCAGCTGGCAGAGCCAGCCCTTTAGTCCCTTATGGAAGGCCAGGAGGGTGGGAACAGATCTCACTGCAGGTGTCAAGATGTTCCAAAGGGCGAAAGCCACCGCAAAGAGGGCTCTTGTCCTAGACCCTGGCAACCAAAATTCCTTGACTTATGGGATCTGCAACATGCCTCCTTTGCTGCTGTGGATGGGGCAGGCTCATCCCATTGGGGATAGACTCATGCCCTGCAGGGTTTTATAAGTAATAACTAACACTTTTAATTGCACCTGGAAGAAGAGTATAATGTGGGTCATAGTAGGGGCCCCAAAGCTGGCACACCAACACACTCTGCACTGGTTTTAGATTCTGAAGGCTTTTCAAAGGTAGCCCTATGTAGAGCTCATTGCAGTAGTCCAGAAACAAGATGCCCAGGGCTTCAATGAGTACAGAGAGTCCTGATTTTTTTAATAAGTTTTTCAACCAATTAATCTAAATGATTAATTCATTAATCAATGCGTCCCTGTATTTTACTCATTAGCAATGTATAAAATAATGACTTTTCATAACAAAATAGCTATAATAAAAAGATGATTGTGAAGAAAACTGTAATTCAAGGTTCAGTTATTTAGGAGTAATCTTCACTGGAAGTTATTTCCCATTAAAAGCACTTTTGCCGATAATCACCCATTGAAACCAACAGAACAAAGTGACTGATACGGCTGATTAATTTAATTCAACTCGTTTTAATGGATTTAAAAAAATAATCCTCTCCAGATTTATTTAGAACTCCTCTGACTGAAATTGTCATATAATTGCTGATGAACAAGACCACAAAGCCAATAGACTGAGTGACTTGCAAATGACTCAGTTGCTAGACCTGGTTAATTGGAGCTGGAACAAAGCTACTACATTTTAAACAAAGAAACTAATCTATCATGGTATTAGAAAAACTTTTGTAAGAAATATATCTGACTCCCCGATAATTATTGTGTCTCATTTAAGGATGTTCTAAGTGTACCTTAGAATAATTTAGAGATAATTTAGATTAGTCTGCCATTTCAGACAGGTTTAAGAATCCCATTTTTATTTTTGCTTTAGTAGTTAGTCTCCTTCAAGTGGAATTCAACTCCTGCTGGCTTTGTCAGACTATCCATATGTAGCATGAGAGAGAGGGGAGGGGAGAGAGAGAGAGAATAACTTCATTTGTGGGGGCAAGTATGCATATACTTGTATGCATATATTACTGCTACTTGCTAGTTAAGCCTCCCACACCCTGATGTTGTCTGATGATTTGCAAGGTATTAACCTATTTGCATTTTAAGCATATCTGTATCTGTATTGTAATGGCAATTCCTTTTAATCAACTCACTGTTATCAAGTCAAAGATGCAATCAGATATTGACCTTGCAGTAGCACTGAAATCTTAGTATAGGTAGTCCTCGACTTACAACCAACACTGAGCCCAAAATTTATGTTGCTGAGACATTTGTTAAGTGTGGTTTGCCTCATTTTACGACCTTGCTTGCCACAGTTGTTAAGTGAATCACTGCAGTTGTTAAGCTAGTAATCCAGTTGTTGTGAATCTCGTTTACTCATTGACTTTGCTTGTCAGAAGGTTGTAAAATGTCATCCATGACACTGGTAACACTACAACCATCATAAATATGAGTCCTTTGCCAAGCAGTTGAATTTTGATCACGTGACTTGAGGATGCTGCAATGGTGTAAGTGTGAAAAATGGTCATAAACCAGTTTTTCAGTGCCGTTGTAACTTCAAAATGTCACTAAATGAACTGTTGTTAAGTCGAGGACTACCCGTACCTTCTGGGAGTCCATCAGGGTCCGTCTCACCTACCAATATTGGAAGAACCTTAAAAACCATGAAGAGGGTACCACATTTGGGCTATTAGAAATTCATAACAGGGCAGCAGAGGCCTGGACAGTCAAATCTGCCAGAGCCCTTTTGAAATTCTTCAAACTGCTTATAAAAGTTGCAAAACCAAAAGGAAAACACCACTAGTAACAAAATTCCAAACAGCTGATGGTTCCAAGTATCCCAAATCTCTCATCTTTATATTCAAACCCTAAGGGAGGGGCGGGGGAGGGAGAAGCAACAAAAGGCCAAGGAAATAAAAGTAGGAAGTTTCCTTCCTGTGTAAAAATGCAGAGGAAGGAAAGTCCATATTGCATTTCCTATTTTCTTTTTCCATTTCCTATCCAGAAGAAAGCAATCGTCCAAAGTCGGGGTTTGGGGGGTGGGGTGGGGGGGGTGTAGATTAACCAGGACAACCCTAAAACGAAACTCCGACCAAGTTTGTCCATGGGAAAACTAGTCCGTGGAGAAAACGTGTGAATGGGAGTGTCGGGCTGGTTCCCTAAAGGCTGCATTTTGAACACACACACCCCAAAAAAAACCCCAAGACCAGCCATAGCGCCACCCCGCAGCTCCCTATCCTTTGACAGGGCTGTATTCAAATTGCGCGCATTTTCTCCTGGCTTGCTCACCAGCACGTGGAACCCACTTTCTAGCAAAAGACACCCACCCCTCAGTTATTAATCGCCCGGCGAAATCCAAAGAGCCGGAGACCCGATGCCCCCGTTCCCAAAGCCCGGCTGGAGCCTCGCCTGGGGCTCAGCGGACAGGCGGAAAGCGGCTCCGGCGTTGCCGCTCGGGGCGCTCCCGGGTGGGTGGGGCACGGAGGTTGGCCTGGAGGGCGGGGTAGCCGCGGGACCGAGAGGCGGGGCCTGCCCCTAGGACGGGACGGGCGGGGGAACCCATGCCACTAGAAGCGAAGGCTTTGCTCCGGCCGCGTTGACAGCGTCAGGTCAGTGCGGGAGCGAACGAGGCAAGCGGGAGCCTCTCGCGGCGCGTCGGGGCAGGGGAGAGTGCCCGCCCGCCTCAGGAGCGGCTGCCACTCGCTGCAAGTCTAGGAGGCGAACTCGGGGGACTCGGTCCGTGGAGGCACGTGTCTCTGGGTCCAGCGGGACTGGGGCGGGAGGTGCATCGGGACCGGGATTGGGGGGAGGGGGCTCGGAATAGGGGAGCTGGCGCCGCAAAAAGAGAGAAGAAACTTTGTTGGGGACCTCTAGGGGGGCCGTGCCAGGCAAGGACAGGTCTTCTTCTCTATCAGAGTCGGAGGCGCGGGGTTTCCTCCTTAGAGTTCCTCTCCCGGCTCAGAGGTTGTGTGAATGGTCGGGAGAAAGTAATTGAAGTCTTTCCGGATGGGGTTACCCGACGCGAACTCTGTGGAAAGATAAGACTTACTGTCCGGGGGTAGTTTGAGTGGAGTGGTGAAGGGAAGGGGAGACATCCGTACGAAAGACATGCCCGTGTGAGCACACGCGCAACAACTTATTAACTCGTAGTTAATGGATATGACAGTCTGAGGAGTTGGACCCTAGACGAGGAAAATTCTGCCCAGGTAAAAGGAATCCAGTAGGTTTGAATGCCGAGAAGGGTTGCAAAGATTTTTTGTGATGTGCAGATTTTTTAAAAATGTATATTGACTTGAAAGTCTTTAGGTTTTTTTTAAAAGAGAGAGAGAGAGATAAACGCTTCCTGGCCCCTTTAGGCATGGGTGTGAAGTTTGCTTTGCATCAGCACTGAGTAATACATCTTGAGGAAGGAGAAGTTGATAGTAACTGGAATTATATTTGAGTATCTGATAAAACCCAGTGGGCAGGAATGGGCATTAATAGGCGCCTTCTGGGTTTGCTGTAGTTTCATAGGGCTTTGTTGTACTCTAGATCCCCTTAAGCTTTAGTTTTTCCTAGGTAAATTGCCTGCTGTGGGTATTCTGATAGGAAAACGTAAACCACGTGTAGCCAAGATGGGACCTTAAGAATAAAGACAAGATGATGGGTAGGGAGTTACACTTAGTACTTAGTAAACCAAAAGGGCTGATAATTTCTTTTAAATAAATCATGCTTTTTTTCTCTTAGCCTTCCTAATCACAACAAGGAGTGTAAATAGGGTTTCAAGTGCAATCATTCCATAACAGAGATTATATATTGTGAAATACATATGATGCCTTGGTGTCATATCCCAAGTCTGCAGGAGTGTTTTGTAAGTTTCCCACTGACATTTCTCCCTAGGGCATTAAACGCTAGAGACTGCAAGTTCCTGTTAGTGTCGTAACTTTGAGGCAATATGTGTGAGTTATGATCTAGTATGGTAACAGGGTCATAATTTAAAACTGCAGTAGCATTTTGGTGATAGGTTGAGTGAGAAAACACTTTTTATGGAGTGTGGATTACCACAGGTAAAAACCCATAATTGCTTCCAGTGATAGCTTGAAATCAAATATTTCCATCAGTGGCCAAATCTTATACAGGTATATTTCATAAATTATAATTTACCAAATATATCTGGAAGTCATAAGAGCCAATTTAATAATGAGCATTAATTTGACAATAATTATTTCAAAATTCAACCCTGACTCCTTTTAAAACATGTACTGTGTAATCTTCTGAGATGGGATTGAGTTAGAAAGTGATGGTACAGCTATTTTCTTTGTATAGTGAACTTTGAACCATCTTTTTAATATAAGTATCAAATGTTAATAACACCCACAGAGGTAGTTTTTACTTTTGAAACTAACAAGATTAGCTATTTTCCAGTGTGTGGTACAGTGAGTGAAAGCTATATATAAGAGGGAAAAAGGGAAAGGAACATCAGACAGTGATTACAGATTGTGTAGGCTGTTATCTTGATCATAAAGATTAGTGATACTCAGTCTGATGAACTCCAGTTGAATTGGAACTTACCAGAGAGTTGAAATTCCAATGCTTCTGAAGACTAAATTGCTGAGGTGGGGGCATTATTACATAGTGACCTTTATAAGAAAAAGCCAATTTAAATTGTAGGTATTTAATGTATAAGATAGTTGCCTGTGAAAAAAAGTTTATTAGGATCCTAATTCTGACTCTTACCCCATCACTTAAAGTGCTTCTTTTCAACTCATTTCTATTAAATTCATTTTGTGGAGTAATCATTCTGATGTATTGCTTAAAGATATTTTGATTTCCAGAGATGTTTGTATCTAAACTACCATATTGATAAAACCCAATATTTAACTTTTTAAAAAAATGAAATGCATGTCTGCAATAAAATAATTGTAATTATAATGTAATTAAGTCATGCATGGTTATTAATGGCAAAAGAAACATTTGTCATTTTTTTAATGGTATACATGAGCATGCATTGTTTTTGATTTTTCCTCTTTGTTCTTAGATTAGCTTTTCACTGAAAAAATGCTGTATGCAGTTTGGGCAGCAAAAATAGGCACCTTGAATTAAATATGGGTTTTTTAAAATGTTCCCTACACCCAATTCTCAAATCTTTTTATAATTCAGTCTTCTCTGTATTTTTTTAGAAGTTAGTCTCAAAAAGATTTCAGGTTTAGGCTAAAGAACTTGGTAGATTCTTAGGATAATTTCCAGTTTAGTTATCA
The DNA here is from genome assembly GCF_051295495.1 of Thamnophis sirtalis. Lineage (NCBI taxonomy): Eukaryota > Metazoa > Chordata > Lepidosauria > Squamata > Natricidae > Thamnophis > Thamnophis sirtalis. The sequence continues at coordinate 70,892,807 of NW_028261383.1, read as the reverse complement.
TCTGGTTTAGATAATCAGGTCATCTTTAAAATTGGGTCTCTATGCTTACCATCAATATGAGATAACCATTCCATGACATTGAACACCTATTATTGTGTGTGTGTGTGTGTGTGTGTGTGTGTGTGTGTGCGAGAGAGAGAGAGAGAGAGAGAGAGAGAGAGAGAGAGAGAGAGAGAGAGAGAGAGAGAGAGAGAGATTATTTCCTGGTATCTGTGGTAATGTTAAATAACTACAACACTTGTAGAAGAAGGGATTGTAAGACATTCATTCTATGGTTTTCAGAAGTTGAAATCTAAAGTTACCTGTTTTAAACTGAAGTGAAAGTCTAGTTGATATATGGATGAGCCTTGTCCTCAGAATCCCTAAAATGTTTCTGTGATTCTTTTATTCATCCAAAGACCACCACACTTATTTTTTTTCCAAAATCAATGGAAACAATAATCTGCTATAGATTATTTAGAATAACCAGAGAGAAACTTCTAATTTTATTAATATTTACCTAGCGCTTTTCAATAAATGACATGTATTATATGAGTGATAAGATTTTTCAGTATATCTGTCAGATTTCCACACCTCTCCTCAATATTTTTTTCATATACTGTATGTATAAAAAAGCCTTTAGTCATTAATGATATTAATAAATTGGCATAAACTCCCAATTCAAAATCTATAATAGCGAAGTCATATATAGTTCAGTCGTATACATATCAGCTGAATCTGTTTTACTGGTTGATTATGGGGGGAAAAGAGCAAGGTGTTAAAGGCACTACCATGAGCGCCTAAGACAACAATGCAATAAATATGACAAGAAATAAATTCATACTATCCATTTATTCCCAGGTAAGCTCATTTAAGATTGTGGCCTATGTTTTAAAAGTTTTGCTTTCCAGTATTGCAGATGGTCCTCTGCAGCTATAATTTTAAACAATCTAGAAGTAACAATTTTCCACCAGAATAAAGCTGGATAGTCAGTCTTATGATTCCTTAAGGTATGCATTAGGAGTAATAATGAACATACAGCATAAGGATTGTGGTAAATAGCTTGATAAGACTTAGTTTTCCGTGTTGTTGCTCTGCTTTGATATTGGAAATCAGGACAAGTTCAAAATAAAACTGCAATATCACAATTCTTTTATAAAAATCTATACTACAGCCATTCTTGGAATAGGGGAAGTCAGAACATTCAAGACATTTTTGGATGATGAAAACAATAAGGGGGAAATCTCATAAAGACATATGCAATTTGGGCAGGCACGAGTCTTAAATATTAGAATTAAACTGAAGGCGGAAAATTCAGAATTGATCCAAAGAAATGCTTCTTCGTATAATCTTATTGTAAAGTTATATGATTAATTAACAGAAGATATAAGAGCTATGACCTCAGACAGTTTTAAAAGACAAAGTCATGTGAGATAGTGTAAACCTATCATAGCTACTGGTCAAAATGGCTGTAAAGTACTGTAATGTCAACATGCTTATCCGTACTGTTGGCTAGAGAATACAAGCGGAAGGGAGCAGTTGCAGTCACATGCTGCCTAATGCTTTCTCACAAACAACTGGTTAGGCTATGTGGGACCAGAATTCCTGATTATCTGGGCATCTCATCTGAAATGGCATTCAGTACTGTAAGTGCTTCATTGTTAATACTAATGACTCATAATTAACATTTAAGAAATTGCATCAATTGCACCAATTGGAACCACTTGCACTACTGAGAACATGTAGGGTTTTTCTTTTTTTAGAAAGTGTCCCTGTGTATAGTTATATGATTGTGCCATTATAGAATGTGTTTAATATGAGAGTCACTAAGAAAGATCTAGCAATTGAAGGCCACCTCTTATTTTTGCCAGCCAGCTAGCATCATATCAAGCCGCATATTGTACATGACAGTGTATGAGTGAGTAGCTGTTGGGATAAAGAAGCTGTTGATACTCCCCAGAAATACAAGCACCACCACATTCTCTTATAACTAAGCATATTATTTGCATAGCCAGAACAAAGTCTATGAATTTAATACTGTGAATTCCAAGGTCCCGCCTTACGAAGCAACAACTATTTGCAGCTTTACTAGTTGAAAATTAGCAGGGTTTGAAGGAAGGAAGGCGAGAATGGGAAAGAAATTCTAAATTTTAAAAAAAGGAATGATTTGCACCATTCTGCTTTCACTTACTGCCTCTTAAGATTATGCCTATTTGCAATTATTGGTCCGTGTTGGCCGTTTGTAGAAGCTATCGCTTAATTCTGAAATGACAAGTCAATAACTTGGAGGTATGAATTCAGCTTCAATAGGAAAAATAAGCATTGACTCTTGAAAAACTCATCGATGTAGTACATCAAAGTTTTGAAAAAGCTGCCTGCATTTTATTTAATATTTCAAATCAAATATCACCATCAAATTTACTTTGGCATCTACAATTATGGCACAATGATTTGAGAGTTGCATTAATTTCAGAGTACAATACTCCAATAGGAATTCAAATTAGCTGTAGCCTGCAGTTTATCTGATTTTCTGCTTTAGCGATTAGATTAGGCGTCTGCTTTAATGTTTTCTAGTACAGGATTGCATGGAGCCTTTCCTTACTCTGCCACATCTTCCCTTAATAAACATTGGATACCTGGGTTTCATAAAATCAAACTTAAGGATGCAGCCAGGGTTATCAGTTTTTAAGTTACAATGTAATCCTAGAATTTCTAGGAGGTATAGATGGGGAAGTAGAAAAGGTTTTTTTTCCCTTTGGTCTGCTTGAAGTGTTTCCCCAGGAAGAAATATGAAAACTTTTTTTCTTCATTAAGACAAGAATACCTTGTATTATGAGGGTTTGAGTAGACATACTTAAAATTTCAACCCCGCTGTGATTGTGCTTCACCTAAAATAGTATTAAGAGAAAGAATCTTGTAACTTGTTATCTTTTCTACTTTGTTTTATAGTGGTAGGATTCTAAACAAGTGTGATTGGATTCCGTTAAACTTCTAACCTATAACCATTCATTTTTTGACTATTCTAGGTTACAACAGCACTGGAAAAAGGGGACTTATGACTAGTCCTTGGACTTACAACCATTTCAGTTTCCCCAGTCACATGAACAAACTTTGGGCACTTGACAACTGGAGTGTATTTACAACAGTTGCAATGTCCCAGAGTCATTTGATAGCCTTTTCTGACATTCCTAGGCAGTTTCTGGCAAGCAAAGTTTATTGGGGGGGGGACAGATTTACTTAACAACTGCAGTGACTCATTTAACAACCATGGCAAATAGGACATAAAAGCGCATACAACTCATTTGCCTTGCTTAGCAACAGAAAGCTGTTTTGAATAGGGGTTGTAGATTAATTGCAATCAACATTTTTAAATATTTCTGTAGACCTTTGGTTTTTCTCACTTCATATAAGCCAGCATTTTTCAAAAGTTGGCAACTTTAAGATAGGTGGACTTCAACTCTCAGAATTCCCCAGCCAGCATGCAAGTGGTAACATTTAATCCACAGCCTTTCACACTGATGTGAAAAATGTGAGAATTTGAGTTGTTTTTTAAAAAATAAAATGGTTTTATTTTAAAAATAAAATACTTCGTTTTAGATATTTTTATTAGAATATATGCTTTCTATTACTGAGTTTTGCTTTTGAATTTTCCTTTGCAAATCAAAGTATTAAACATAAACAAATAACTTTTTTTATTCTTACGAGCCTCTGTCATATTTGTCCCTTTTTTTCAGGTTTGTCCTTTATTTTTTCCAAGAAAATATTGTCACTGTAAATATAGTCCATTGCTTTCCTCTAATATCTTATGTACACCAAGCTTAACTCATATAATTTTAAACTAAAACTTTAAGGTACATTTTAAGAGATATCTTCACAAATCAACATGCAGAAAGAACGTTAGCATCTAGGACACAATGAATTATTTCCATATTTATATAATATGAACATATTTAGTGAGGAATGTCACTATTCAAATATTCCATCCTTTGAAAGTTCTTTAAATATGGAATTTGGGATATGAAAATAATTTATGATAAGGTAAGGAAAGTTTTTGATTGGTGAACTCACTTGGAATTTTAAGAAGGCTTGGGCATCCTCACATAAGAGCAGGTATGGGGAGGTTTTATTCTGTACAAAATGACTGCCAGTCGTGGGTATGGCCAGTTATAAACCCCACATTTTTCAGAAGGTAGGACTGACAAAATTGTTCCCTTTATTGACCTTCACCCACAATAACCATGATACATTTTCTTGAGAACATACTAATTTCTCATCTACTTGTTTTTAACTAAAAGGATCTAAAATATTAAAGTAAAATAAATCAATGGATTGATGCCTGGATTGGTCAAGGCTGCAGATAAATTGGTGGCCAAAGGCATCATGTTGCTTATTATATTACTAACTGAATTGCTAACTAAAAGAGCTTAATTAACATATGAAAATATATTTTCAGCAGAAGTTCCGTAGTATGTTGGTCATCTAACTGCAGCCTGCAGCATTAGAGCTGTTGAATATACTCTTAGCTGCTGAGGATAGTAAAAATACATTTCCTCATGCCATTTTAAAACGAAGCAGTTATGATAACAAATAGCCTGAGGAGTCAGGATTCTTTTTTTCTTTTCCCATGCCTGGAACAGCTATAGATTGCTCTTGATATTTATTCTTGTTAAACAAGAAAATATTCAGCTACTCCTGTGTTTTAGTTACTATCACTTGAGCAACTCTTTTTCCAGGAAGCAAGGCCAGGTTTAAACATGATAAAAACTTTTTTCTTCAGCTATTTCATTTCGTCTTGTAAAGAGAATCTTGTAGAAGTTGAACATTCTTTTTCTTTAGTCTTTCAAATCAAAGCATAAAATGATTTGATTATTTTATTTATTCATATGAATAAAAATTTTAATCATAAAAATGTCAACATGCTTTACCATTTTGCTAAGCAGGTTGTTGTATTGTGTTTTTTTTAATAATAGGAAAACAGACAGACATGCGTAATCCCAAACACACATCTTGCTATTTGGAATGATAACACTTTCTTTAGATTCTATCATTTTGATTCTTCTGAAAATATAAATGTCCTTGAGGGAATTCCAATCAGGAGAAAAGCATATAAAATGTTTGCAAATTTATTTTTGAATAAAGGTACCTTAATATTAATGTTTTAGATTAATCTCTAAGATATACAAAATAGAAACAATCCAGAAGAACATCAGGAAAAGGTTATTAGAGTCAGATAATTACTGTAGTTCTTCGATTTGACACAGATCTCTAATGTTCTAGTAATATTCTTACCTCTAATGCTTTTAACCAAAATTGAACACGATGGTGAGAATCTGTACTTACAAATATTTGGCTTTTTCAAGATATAAAAGCTGCAGGGAAACAGGGTGGGGATGGGGAGACACTGCAAACTTCATATTTATTTTCAATTTAAACAGCAGTACAGATTTTAGGAGAATTCAGTACAGCAAAGTCTTATTTTAGCATCTTGACAAGAATGTTATTCTTTTTGGACATAATTTGCATTTTATAATTTTTAAATATTCGGTATAAGTTCTAAATTATCATTTCAAACACTTTTTGTGGGTATTTGCTGCAACTAAATTAAGCAAAATATGCCCCAGTTTTAATGTCACAGGGATGTGTTATTTGTTACTTCAAACAAGCTAATATGCAGAGAAAAATGTTAATTATAGGGTTTGGGAACTTGCTGGTCATTAAGCAGTAATGGTCAGAAGAACAGGTTTTACTTCCCAAGGGCAGGGACTTTGATTACCCCAATCAGGAGATTTAAAGAAAGGGAACTTTGATTTGTTAATATTTATTATTCCAATTACTTATACTTGGGAACATGAGAAAACTAGTGGAGTTTAAGCCTTATTATAGTGAATACATTTCAGTTAATTGGGGTTAACTAATTCCCCAGTTTCTTCAATGGCACTTAAGAACAACTAACTTTCTTTGAATCTGGGATGCAAGTGTTATATTTTAGATTTGAATGATAAGACTGAAAAAAAAATTAAAATAGAAGAATAATTGTATTTATTTATTTGCCGAGTATATATGGCTTCCTATTGCACATAAAATGGCTCTGAATGGCGTACAATAAAACCAACAATTAAAAATGTTCTACAAGCCAATTAATAACCATAAATATAGATAAATATGGAGAAAATATATAGCCAACAAGCAGATCACCTGGCTCCCCAGAACTTTGAGTATAACCAGCCGGACAAACAGGTTTAAAAATAGCTTTTATCCATGGGCTGTCAGACTCCTAGATACAGTACAACTACATTCACTCTATGCATACATGGAAACATATGACTTTTCTCCCTAATTACTTGTATAAGGACCATTTTCTATATTATTCATGTTGTCTTGTCTTGAGGCTAAATCAATTTCCCTGTATATATCAGTGATGGCTAACCTTTTTCGGATTGCATGCCAAAAGCGGGAGAAGTGCGGGGGGTCGTGCCCACACCCATAATGCTATGCCCGCAACAAGCTGAGTTGTTCTGGGTTGCCCGTAGTGCCTTTTTTTCAGCCTCAGAAGCCTTCAAGAGGCTTCTGCGGCCCAAGGCACAAACCGGAAGTCCGTCCCTGAATTTCCGGTTTGCGTGTTGGGTGGTTTTTCGCCCTCCGGAGGCTTCAGGGAAGACTCCGGAGGCCAAAAAATGGCCAAAAAAAGAAGGCCAAAGTCAGCTAGCCAGTGCATGCTTGTGCACTGGAGCTGACAGAGCAACTCCATGCATGCCCTAACAAATGGCTCCGTGTGCCACCTGTGGCATACGTGCCACAGGTTCGCCATCACAGGTATATATGTACAGTGACAATAAAGCTTATTATTGTTATTATTGAAGGCTTTCGGGAAGGTCTAACGTTGGGGCTAACCACACCATGAGAGGGACAATGTTCCAGAGAGCAGAAAAGGCTCACCTCAGTCCAGTCAGATGGAATTCTTTTGCAGATGGGACATCTGCATATATCCCTCCAAACAGACCTGATGAGTGGGATAGATGTACTCAGGAGGTCTCTCCCCCAAATAAGCGAGCCCTGTGCCTTTAGAGTTTTAAAAATTAGAACCTGCACCAAGAATTGGGCCCTGAAGCAAACTTTACCAATATAATTGATGGAGCAGAGTGGTACCGCATCTCACTCTAGGGGCAGATATAACTGTCCCCATCCTCATTCTGAACTAGTTGAAGCTTCCAGATCCCAAAATCAACAGGAGCCCCATGTAGAATATCTGAAAAGTTATAGTCAACACACATAAATTCTTTTCTACTTTTAAAGATATGTTAGAATTAATTCAACTGCGATCTATTAGTTTTTTGTATGGGATACTTTAAAAGAGCTCTGGTGCTCTCCCAGACATGATGAGTTGGGTTGTACCATCTCCAACAACAAAATGGCTTTGCTTATGCTTATGATGGAATACAGCACACAAGTGCTTGTGATAAAAGTAGTAAACTTTTATTTTTTATCTTTTCGAATTTGTTTTATAGTGATAGGATTCTAATCAAGTGTCATTGGATTTTGCTAAACTTCTAGAAATCACCAGGAAACATTTAGTTTTCCAGTGTACAAGTATTTCTTGATTTACAATCATTCATTTTATGACCATTCTAGGTTACAATGGAAAAAAGGGACTAATACCTAATCTCTGGACTTACAACCATTTCAGTGTCCCCAGTCACATGAACAAATTTTGAGCACTTTGCAACTAGAATGTAGTTGCAGTGTCCCTGGGGTTATTTGATAACTATTCCTAGGCAGCTTCTGACAAACAAAGTTTATGGGGGGGGAAACAGATTCACTTAACAACTACAGTGATTCATTTAACAACCATGGCAAAAAGATCATAAAATTGCACAAAAGTCAATTGCTTTCCTTAGCAACAGAAAATCTGTTTCTAATTGTGGTTGTAGACTACCTAAATGTAGGTTGTACCTACATTTTTAAATATTTCTGTAGACAACAAATTGTTTATGATAAAGTAGTAAACTGACTTATGGGACATAATTTAAATTTACATTGCTGGAATGACCCTTAATGGAAATGTCATTTCTGACTATTTATTTCTATTTCCCTATTTTGTCTATGGAGGCAGTTTCTCTAATGTCACTGAAGTCACATCAAACAGCTCACCCTATGCATCATGCACTATTTCAACCTCAATGTGGTGTAACCTTGTGGTTATGAAAGTCATGTGCACATCTTTCCATTCACTTTTGAATAGCAGGATGCTCAGTCTGGTAGGCAAAAGTTCAAGTAAAAGTCATTTCATTAGGAAGTCACTTTAAATGTTGTCTTGTTTTGATTGATAAATAAAAATAATAAAAAATAAAATGTAGCTTTACAAAATAAGGAAGACTTTTTTATGGAAGAATGAATAGGGCAGTTTGAAATGTTACCAGAAATGTTCTATAGTCACTGTTTTTTGAATATTTACAGTATTTTGTTCTGGAACATTAGGATGGAGTTGAGTTCAAGATATGTCATATAAATTGTTTTTGTAAAACAAAGTAAGGGTAGGTTAAGGTTTTTGGGATGCTGGGTTAATTTTCTGATGAACCGTATGGTAGAAGCAGAAAATCTTTCTGATTGCTAGGAAAAAGGTTGCAGATTAATATAATGGAAAAATGTTTTGGCATTGCTTTCTTTGCTGTTTTCTCACTAGTGAAAGCAACAACAAATAAAGAAGTCTTCTATAATTCCCTATTAATTTGCAAGCTAGGACATCCAAAGATTGTTTTAAAATTGATCGTTCTTCATAATCTGTCCTTGACTTTCTTCAACCATATAATGCTACTTTTTTTCAAATTTGCAACCTAGGGTTGAGATTAAAACTTCTTAAAAAAATAAAAGATAGAGATTTGTCATTGATTTCTAGTTCGAACATGATCTGGAACTATGATTAGCTAAAGTTTTACTCATAGTACAATAAAAGAGATGGGACTATGAGTTTGTCAAGGCTGCATACATACTTTTATTGAACTAATATATGACTCTCGGTATCTATTTGGAGACTTTTTATTAAAAAGTGACATCACAATAGAGTTTGCTGTTAATTTTTAATTCTTCATCCATATTTTCAGGAGGAAACTGAAAAAGACAAAATTAAGATTGTCACCAGTGCTTCTTTGTAATAATTCTCAAGGAAAGTTTGCAAGTTTGAGAAGCCTGTACATGCTTGTACTAATTCCTTTTTTCCCTTTCTTTCTTTTGTTAATTTATGTTGTGCACAAAAACCCAAACATTCACTAGCTTGTTACAAATTGTAAGGGCAGACAAAACATTTTAAAGGACTTGAATTAAATAAGGGAAATGTTAAACCACGCACTGACTTTCAGTATGAGATAACCTGCATATATAATCCCAAATCCTTATATATTAGTGAAGTTATGTGGAAATTAAACCAAGACAATAACAACAACAGAAAGTCTTGTAGGACCTTAAAAATAGCAATTTATGCCATAATAAATTGGTTACTACCAATTTATTTTTTGTTTTTGCTGCTACTAATATGATTACTCATCAGAAAACCAACTGCAGAATGATTGGAACTCATTCCTGAGTCCTCACTCCACATTCCACAGAAATGGATAAGCTGTGGCTGTGGAAACGTTGAATAATAACTCCCATTAATTTTATCTAGTATGGTTAGCCGTCAAGGGGATTAGTTGAAGTTACTTTTTATTATGATGCTATGTATATATCATCTTATAAGATCGCACAGACTTGGCCTCCTCCAGATTCCATCTACCGGTCAATGTCGGCTGGCGACTCCCTGGGGGAGGGCCTTCTCTGTAGCTGCTCCGTTGAGATCCGGACCCTTACTACCCTTCCGGCCTTCCGCAAAGTGACCAAGACCTGGCTTTTCCGGCAGGCCTGGGGCTGTTGATTTATCCAGCCCCATCCTAAGCTTGAATGTTGTGGAATTTTTAATGTTGATTTTAAAAAAAAAATTCTATATTCTCCCTTCCTTTTCATCTGTAAGCCGCTCTGAGTCTCCTGAGAGTGGGCGGCATACAAACCCTATAAATAAATAAAATAAATAAATAAATCTTCTATTCATTCTGCTCATGAGTATAGATAGGTTTTTCACACATTTTCTTTATTTTTTTCAACATGTAAATAAGGAATATAGAATAACAGAGTTGGAAGGTATCTTGGAGGCAGTGGTGGATTTCAATTTATTTTACTACTGGTTTGCTCGCGTGCATGCTCACACTATGCTTCTGTGCATGTGCAGAAACATCCGGGTGGGTGGGCGGAGCCTCCCACTATCAGTTCACCTAAACCGGGCCAAACTGGCAGAAACCCACCTCTGCATGGAGGTCATCTAGTCCCACCCCCTGTGTAAGCAAGGAGAATCTATACCATTTCAGGCACGTGGCTGTCCAATCGCTTCTTGAAAACCTCCAAGGATGGGACACCTACAACTTCTGAAGGCAAGGCATTTCACTGGTTGATTGTTCTCACCATTGCGAAATTTCTCCTTAGCTCTATGTTTCTTTCTCCTTGATTAAAGTAGTTTCCATCCATTGGTTCTTGACTTACCTTATCAACTAAGTCTTCCAGAAGGTTCAAAATTACTTCCATTTTGGGGGGGGGGGGAATAGCCTTGTTTAGATTTCAAACTGATCACATAATTAGGCAATATGGATAACAAAATTGTATCTAACACCTTATCTTTTTTAATGAAAAAGAACTTGCTGTTTCTGCTAGAATTCATAATGACCATTTGTTTACATAGCAATAACAATTTGCTGTTGGTAAAAATTGCAGCTTCTGTTTTCCAGCTTGGATGAATTTATATGGAAAGAATGAAGTGGGTGTACAGGTAGTCCTCAACTTACAACCACAATTGAGCCCAACACTTCTGTTGCTAAGGGAAACAGTTGTTAAGTGAGTTTTGCCCCATTTTACGACTTTCCTTGTCAAAGTTTCTAAGTGAATCACTGCAGTTGTTAAGATAGTATCATGCTTGCTAAGTGAATCTGACTTCCCCATTGACTTTGCTTATCAGAAGTCTGGGTCCTCACCAAATCAATAGTTGTAAGTTGCGGACTATGCGAAATCCAATTCAGATTTTGCAAATGAAGCTCACTTTATTATAATGTTCTCACTTGCTCTTCTTCTATTTAAAATTTCAATATGAGTTTATACTTTCTAGTACTTACATGTTTACTATTTGTGCACAGTTCTATTTTAACTCAGTTTTACAATGGTCAAAACCATAACTTCTTTTGTCTATTTTAAATCTAATAATTGGAAATAAGAAAACTATTGACACTACTTATTTTTTTCTTGATTTTATTTTATGTTTCCCTTGACAAAAATCTAGTATTTTATAATAAGTTAACTTTTCTATTCATCTATTATTTATTGCATATAAAATGCTTCTTGTGTTAAGAATCACAAATGTGTTTTAGATACAACCTGGATTTGTATCTATTTCATATTCTCAGTATGCCACATCTAACATAAGGATTTTAAAATCCACATTAACCTTGACTTTATCACTAGTATCCATGCCATAAAAATCTTGGGTCATGTCCTTCTAACTCAAAAAGCCTTCTATTTCTCAGTAACATCCATTTTCTTTTATCAAAATCAAACAGAAAATTTCAAATCAAGTAAACTCAGTCCTCCTCTTTCCTTTGTATCTAGTAACACTTTATATTTAATTTGTGGTTTTTCCCATTAACAACAAATTTATGTATATATCCTTCTGCCACAGTTTGAATGATGCATCAGTTGTCAAAACAGTTACTTCTGAATCAAAAGTATCATTTTAGGCAAGACATTCATTTTTAATCACAGAAATTCTCCCCAGGAATGATAGTTGTAGTTTCACCCATCTTAACATGGCTTGTTTAACTTGTTTAACTTCACTCCATGTCTTATCATGATTACTTAGAAATAACACAAAATTCATATTTATCATTATGCCACCCAAATATTTTACCTTCTTCTCAATCTTAAAGCTTGTTTTGTTAAACAATCGTTTGATCTGTTTCCACATTTTTTGTAATATCTTCACCTTTCATTCATTAAACCTGCTAGAGCACCAGATTCTTTTAATTTTTTCATTAATATTTCAATTTCATTTAAAGGATTGTCCAGAACTAACACTTGTCTTGTTTCTTTTTGTATCGCACAAGGTTTTGTTAGATATCCACTAAGAGTTATTTGTGCTTTTTATGAAATATAGATGTCTTACCTGTTTTATAAAGTTCTGTAAAAATTCATTTCCTCCAAAACTTTGAACAAGAAAGCCCAACCGTGAAAGGCATTTTCTGCATCTGAGAAGATCAGTGTGGCTTGTTTTTTATTGTATTGCTCAAAGTATTCTGAAATATCCCACAAATTTCTAATATTATCCCTTAACTGTATTTTAGATAAAAAAATCAACATGGATTCTCATGAATAAATTTTTGCAAAATTATTTTGAGTCTACCAGAAAGAATAATTATGAACAACTGGTAGTCATTATTCAATAATGATATTGGCCTATATTTTCCTGTTAAAGTAAAATATTATCCCTCTTTAGATAGAGAGTATAATACATGATTCTGGACTCTTTCCAACTCTCTGGCAAATTTCCTCCCTCTAGTTTATCGTATTTTGTAAATGTTGTAAAAGTTCATCCTCAAAACATTTCTTAATTCATCTGTCCAGGCAGTTTTCCTGATTTAATCTTTTTTATGGCTTCAGGAACTCCCCTTATTATTATTATATGTCTCTGGTTCTCTATAATCCTAAATAAATTTTATTTCGGTAAATATTCATCTATTTTCTATAGAGATGTCACTTCCTTTATACAATTGGAATAATATTGAATAATGAAATGCTTTTTGTATGGCAGTGTTGCCCATTGATACAGATCTCCATTTTGTAATTTCAATATTTTATTTTCGTTTTTGTAAGTGATGTGCTACCCACCTTCCTGGTTTGTTTGCAAACTCATTTTTTTCTTTACACAATTCATTTTTATTTCCATTTCTTGCTCCTGACAGTTAGGTAATTGTTTTGTAAAACGTTCTTAATTTGTTAAGAAATACTTGTGAGAAATACTTGAGCAAATGGGAAAATACAAGGCTGAAAGGACTAAAATTTGCACTACAGATTTTTTTTATAAAATAGGATATATTGGTATATGTACCAAACAAATTTTTCCCTGGATGATTTTAGCTATAACTAGAAAGATGATATTTGAAATAAATAAAGGAAAGAAGATATTTGAATTTCACAAAATAGGTACCCATTACTGTTCCAGAAAGTTTCTCTGTATAAAAATAAATTGTTAATTGTAATTGCAAAACTATTATTTCCAGTATACTAACCCTAAATTTCACAATTATTTGGATGGTTTCTTTTAACAAACAAATCAATGCTCAATGATTGGAATGTGATTGCTTTTCCTTAGAATGAGGGGTCCCCAATCCCTGGGCCACAGCTCAGTACCGGGACGTGACCCATTTGGAACCAGGCTGCAGAAGTGGTGGGTGGGTGCATGCCTGAAGTTGCATTTGTGAAAGTGACACCCGTGCAAGAAACCATCTGCTCTTTCCCCCCCGGCTGCCTGAAAAGGTACAGCCGAAAAAATATCCAACAAAGTTCAGTGTTTTAGCTATCCATATTATGACAATCACATTCTATATTGCTGTTTCCCACACATCTACACCCTTCCTGGAAAAAAGTATGCAAATAACCATGATAGAAGCTGGAGCATGTGAAGAAAATATACGTTTAGAGGTGCTGCTCTGGACTATGACTGTTCCAAATGCAACCAGTAAGGAAGTAAAGCAGTAGTGCTTTTACTCAACAAATTAAAAAAATGACATCAACTTGCAAGTCCCATTCTGCTCCTTCTGTCATGTGTCTGGGTATTTCTTAAATCTTCACAATGTTACTAAATGGCATTGCTGTGCCAAATGTTATCCTTCAGCACTCCTTCAGTACCCTGCTGTGATGCCCTCTGGCAATATTGGAGCTGCACTGAATCCATCAAGGACATTCTAGTTTAGTGTCACGTATCCAACTGGATGGATTTAGGAAGCCCCTCCAGAAAATAACAGCTCTCTTGCACAGTCACTTCCCAGCAATCTCTACAGAAGGCCCGCAGAAGATAGTAAAAGTTCATTAATAGATATTAATGACCTGGACACAGAAATCTATATACGGGCTCCTGTTTCAAATGAGCTGCTGTTGCTACAACTGCTTGATTGTGACAAGGAGAAAACCTCACTCCATGTTACCTGCATCATGCATGAATCTGTATCTCTAATCTTGTTTCCCTTCATCTATTTTGACTCAAAGATGTCCAATTGCTGTAACCTTTTCTCGTAATTCTAATGATTTCAACTGATCCTTTTTACCTCTTTTAAAACTCTGTAAAATCCTTTTTAACCGAGGTGGCGCAGTGGTTAAATGCAGCACTGCAGGCTACTGCTAGATCAGCAGTTCAGCGGTTCAAATCTCACCGGCTCAGGGTTGACTCAGCCTTCCATCCTTCCGAGGTGGGTAAAATGAGGACCCAGATTGTTGGGGGCAATATGCTGACTCTCTGTAAACCGCTTAGAGAGGGCTGAAAGCCCTATGAAGCGGTATATAAATCTACTGCTATTGCTATTAACACGGTCACCCATACACAAGGCAATGGTGCTTTGACCAGATTTCTGTTAAGAACACTTATATTTTAGTCCCCTTCCTAAACCCTTTTGTGTATAGCAATTGCTCATTGTGTTAACATTTAAATTACTGATCCTAGTCTTATAAACCACATCAGCAAGTTAGACTTTCTAAATCAGAATCAGATTTCATTAATGAATAGATCAAGTTTGCATTTTGGGGGGCCGATTTGCTTCTGCCTATGTTTGACATTTTGAAGAGCATCAAGCGAAAGTAAAACATTCTCTCTTGAATGGCATGTGTGCAATATCTTTTCAGAATGTCTGGCTTATAAGAATAACAGACAAGACACGGTTATGCAACTCAGTTGGCAGAAATCTTGAAAATATATGAGAGTGTGTATGAAAGCACCTCTTTTTTAACAGTTAAAGCAGTATGTCCTTTTCCAGGTTTGTATAGCTGCTTTAGCAGCTCCTTCTAGCTTTCCTTGTGTGGAGTGGGGAAGAATGGACCAGGAACAGCAGTGCACTGATGTATATGCACAAGCCTAGGGCAGATGCAGGTTTCCAACCACCCCCATGAACATATAAAAGGACATGATTGAAAAGGAGCTGCTTTGGATGTGATCTACTAGCTAGAACAGGATTCTACCTAGATGCAGTTCTACAAAAACTAATGCATCCCGAATATTAATGTATATTTTGCACTGACTAATCTTACTAAAGTGATTCATTTTTCCATTGTTATTCAATTAATAAAAATGTTTTTTTTATTAATTTAAACTGTATGGCTTGGGAAACATTTAAACACATCTGAGACTGGATGGCATTATTAGTGGTAGTTTTTAATGTACTAGAGATCATTAAAATCTGCCTAAATTAAAGATAAAAAGTCCTGAATTCCTTTACACAGGATTCTGTTTTGTAAAAAAAAAAAGCTGTAGTATTTAGTCTATGGGAGAGTCAGTACTAGAGTTAATTTATAACTAAACAAATGAATCTATAAAAAGAAGAACAGTTGCATAAGTAAGTCAAGAAAAAAAAAGGGTAGATAAGGGCTATCTGAACCTGTTTGATCCCAGTGATTTTATGACCAAGGAATTCAATTATAGGTGTGTTGAGTGCAGCAAATCACAGATCTCTAAATTAATGGGACACAAATACCTTTATCAAATTCTATATGTATTCATATGCTGCAAAGTTCAATCTATCCTCCCGTAAATAAATTCCTAGCCGCTGCACTGGGCACCTCTTGCTGAAACCAAATGGTTCAGCTAAAACATTTTTTAAACTTACCTACTGATATAAAGCCTAGCTACAATAAACTAAATCAATTGACTTTTCCTTTAGAGAAATACTGGATTGTGCCTTAGCAGCATTTTGCTTTTGTAGGTCTCATAATAATTAGTGCTGAGGAGCAAAGGACACAAATAATGTTGTAGATAAATTACATCTAATTCTATGCATGTATTGCCCAGGTTCTTTGTTCAGCTCAAGTGGGATTATTTAATATGATATTTGCCTTATTTATTTAAAACACATTAAAGTTTACTTAAGTTTAATCAACTTCTTGTTACCAAACTTTAGGTTATCTCCTTAGAAAAGGAGTCATTTTTAAGTCATGTTTGAGAGAGACTCATAGAGATCCTTATGGTCTCATGATTCAGTAATAAGATAGGACAGTACAAATATATTTATAATATTAACCATTAGTGCTGTGGGGAATATTTAGGACTAATTTTGCAAATGGGATTTCATATTTAGGCTGTTTCCAAAGAAAACCGTACTACCATCCTGTTGAAATGAGTACACCTAGCATTCCATTTATTTTGATGGAACCTAAGTAGAATTTACTTTATTGAAATTGAAGATCTTGAATTTACTAATAAAATATTGATAAAATTATATGGTTGGAGTAAAAATTAAAATTGATGTCACCATCCTACAATCAGAAGAGTTCCAAAATGGTTTTGTACATTTTTGCTTTATTTTGTCAGCACATCATATGACTTTCCACTCAACCCCTAGGGATCCATTCTTTAGATGTCTATCAAGACCTCAGTGTTGATGTACTGCAGAAATATATGGAATTGCTTTTTCCAGAATTTGTCACTGCTGTTTTCCTTATCTGTGAAGGAAGCTCAGTTACTCCCAATGGAGAAATTTTATGCTAGCTTGGTCTTAAAATAAAGTTCTTTTTTTAAAAAAAAATCTGAGGGAAAGGTCATATCCTAATAACTATGACAATCTAAATTCCCAGGGAGTTTGAGAATGATGCTGCAGACCACAGCATTGACAGCTTTCCAGTAATAGGTTGCTGGAATGCTGCCAGGGAAAGTTATCTGCACTGAAGCAGAATTACAGTAGTGGAATAGAATACAGGCAAATGATACATAATGGGTCTTTTTTTCTTTCTTTCTTGGATTAACTTTTGCAATTTCTCATTGGTCTTTAAAGTAGTCTCGTGATAGTGCTGTTGACCAAAGCTCCTGGTCACTTGCATCAAGAGTTGATGTAAAGTCAAGAAGAAACATGTTTTCTCTGTGGGAACAGGAACCAAAGGTGTTCACAGCAAGAGGGACTCCAGCATTGATAGGAATGGAGTGGACATGTTCTTGTTTTTCCTCTGTGGAAAAAATAAGGAAGTTATTAATTTGCTAATTAATTAATCCTGGAACTGTCAGTGTATCATATATTCAGAGGTTACAGATATGGAAAAATAATTATACGCGGTGTTCTCAGATTAAACATTCCTGCTAAAATCAGTGAAACTTTCCCCCTCTTATCTACAGGGACATTTTCATTGTGTCTGGAAAAGGAAACTTTAAGCATTGGTCCCATGCAAATAAAAAATTCCCTACCCTTCAACTTCATATTTGAATAATGAAAAAATCTGTTTTTACTCATTAAACTAGAATCTAGTTTGCCCATCTGACATGAAACTGATAAAGAAGCTGTCTCAGCTTAATCTACATCAGGGCTGTCAAACTCCCAGCCTGCAGGCCACGCCCATGCCCAGTTTAGCAAAGAGGGAGGGTGTCCTGATTGTCACATTACACTGCTGTGATGATGTGAGTTTGACATAGGACTATGCTGAGCTTAAATAATATGGTAAGCTCCTAGGACTAGTAGGGAGGTATCACGAGAAGTATTCTACTTAAAGCCTAGTTTTTGTTTGCTGACTATAAACTAAAATGACATACGTCTCTACTTTGGATTTTTATTCTATATTTATAGCTTAGTCTTGGAAATAATAAAAATAGTTAAGTTTAATAATTTAATGTAATTAATGTATGTGCATTTATTTATCATTAAATTTATATACCGCCCATCTTATTAGTGAGTGACTCTGGGAGGTTTACAAGATCATGCGTGTGCCGCATATAAGGACTATATTCTTATAACAGCCCTATAAAAATGATCAGTGATATATTGCCGTATTGCAGATAGAAAGAGTGGATTGCCCAATTTATTTCCTGTCCCATGGTCCCTTAAGTATTATTCTATACTATGCTACACTAGTTCTTTGTGCTACTTATTAAACCATAATCAGCCATGCTTGAAGAAACTTGTTAAACCATAAGCTCAGGCCTGCTAAAATTAGTTGTAGTGAGCTTATTATCAAGGTTTCTGATCATGCTCTCTGGTGTCTCTCTATGCCCACCACATACATAATTTCACAATTTTTTCCAATATGTATCATACTGTCTTCATGTGCTCATGAAATAAGCAAACTCATCTCTTCCCACTCATTTTTTTCTTCTCTCATGTGGAAATGATTTTTTTTCCACTTGCATTTCTCTGTAGGCTGTTTGATCATGATTAAGAAACATGAGACTACTTGTAGCTAGTAAAATAATACACTAATTTTTTCATTGATTTATTGAACCCACAGCTGAATGAAAGTTATATTGCAATATTATAAACATTCACAAGGGAACAAATGTATGTATATTATGGAAATTATTATTTAAAGTGGGTATTTTGTTAAGTATTTGTTACTTTCAGATTTCAGAAATCTGAAGGTAAATTAAATTTAAATGTGATTTGTAAATTATTATGAACTGATACATACACACTAAATTCTGAAGGAAATCTCAAATCTACACCTTGGGTAGGATTATTTTTTTCTGAACAACAGAGACAATAGTAAAATACAACTGGACATACGTTTTTACATAATACATCAACTTTATGCACTTTATATACTCTTTGGGAATAGTGCCATAATTTCCAATTTCAACAAAAATTGGGCTATGTTATCATCTAGCATGCAATGTATTAGTCTATCAATTGATATGATTGCTTTTCTTTCTGGCATAATCTCAATAGTCAAAATTAAAGTACCCTTTTTATCACTTGAAGTTGCAGCTCATGCCAGAGATTGATCACTATTGTACCTTAATTGCAGATTATTAAATCGTGAACGAGTCATCTAGATATGCTATAAAGCAAGGAAACTTTTTAAAATATCTGAATTATGTTTAGACTGAAGCAACTGTATTCCTTATCTGTGACTCTTGTTAATTATTCCTTAAACATCTAATCCCTCATGTCTCTTAATCTGGCTCTCATTTCCGCCACTTTTTATTTAATACAATGCAATTCTAAAAAAAACTGAAATAAACTATGCTAAATTCATTATGTTTGTGCATAATTAGTAATTTACTCAGAATGTTAAGATTCAATTTCTTTGCTGAGACTGTATAATAGTCATAATAAGATGTCATTTAAGGCTGAAATTCAGGTCAGCATAAATTCTGTTGCTATTTTACTGAAACCAAGTTAGGTTTTAAAATTTCTATCTGTATGTTTGTCTGGCTAAATTCCTGTTTCTATCCTAAGTTGACATTCCAGAAATGGATGACCACGGTTGGAAGCAGTTTGCTTCTTGGAAAATAATGTAGGAATGTTTGCATTTGACTTACTTCACAGGAAGGGCAGGATATGGAATGAGGTTGCCTCTAAGGACCCATGTTGGATATAAAAAAAAAATCAGTTGGAACTTTGAATATAAAAGGAATGCATTAGTCCTGATCTGCTTTTACTGTCTAAATGAATTGGGACTCATCACTCTATTCTTTTAAAAGTGATTTTGGTTTCTGTGTTTTCAGTAAACTTTGTTCCCTCTAAAATGCCACTGAATGATCTAAGAGATACAATTTTAAAATCTAATACTTTTAAATAATAAAGTGCACAGTCACTTTCCAGTTATGTAATACAACCCACTACAGCCACATGATCTTTTCTGGTAGCAGAAACTGGCATGTTGCAGAAGTTAACACAAAGTCACTGTGAGAATGTCTCAATTCCTTAAATAGGCCTTCCTTAAAAGATGTATTAACCTTTTTTTTTTTTCATTGTCCCTACATTATAGATATCTAGCTCAAAAATTCCATATCTGTATGTTGAAATGTGACTTACATGGAAAATACTGTTGAAATATTTCAGAATGTTAACAAATACGATGAAAGGTTTAACTGTAATAGCTGAGGCTTTAGAGCTTTTAGAATAGTAATACAACTTAAATATATGAAGGGGGAAAGGCATAATCTTTAATATAGAAGCAGTTAACTTGAGTTCTTTGCGGCAGTGATGTTTGACACTAGGATGACCTGTAGTGCATGATAAGTGCTTCAGTTGTTCGCTGAAACTATACCCACTGACACTGTGTAGTTTATCAGTTCACAAACTGGAGGGAAAGCAGACATTTCTGAGATCTGCATAAAATCATAGAATGGGAAGAAGCTCTGAATGCCATCAGATCCAATTACCTCTCAATAGGTAATTGTAATATAAGATGCATCTACTCCTGCATGGAGCATCATATATTTAAAACCATTATCATAATTGTCATTAATAGTTTATTCTTCAAAGTAGTTACACATAATCTGTTAAGTTACAGTTTTTTTGTCAGACTCTGCAATATTGGTCAGCCGGCTCTAAATTTAGGTACATAAAATATAACTATGAACGGACCATGAAATAGCTTAGAGGGTGCACATTCAACTATTTTTCAGATATCTGGGGCATTGTATAACAATAAAGTATGCAAAATGCTACTGCTTGTGCTAAAATATTATTCCAATTAAATTACTGATCCTAGTCTTATAAATCATATTTTGAATGTCAATGTGCTAAATAAAAACTGCAACAGAATCACAGACTTCCTCCTTTTGGCTTTTTAAAGAAGACACATTGTTTGAGAAATCTGATCTAAAAGATGACTCAGGACATTGACATAATTAGAAATTTTAATTTTTGCTTACACATTTACATCCTGCTTGCTATATGCTAAAACCTTCAAATTACTTTATTATATAATACTCACAAAAAAGAGTAATCAATATTCATTCTGTCTGTATGAAATGTTTAATGTTGAGTGTATGGCATACAAATTTAAATAATTTCTGATAGAATGAGATTCATGTGTCTTTCTTTTTTTTACATTAAAAACATACAATCTGTCTTGGACAGTCAACTCCCCTACATATCTCCCTCACTCCCCAGCTACAAATTACAACACTTCCTCTTTTAGACAGAGGGAGTGTATAAAGTGTAATAAATAATATCAGAATGATAGATCAGAACAAACAATTTGCAAGCAAAATGAGCTTTGCCTCAGATAAATCCTCAGCAAGCATCTTTTGTCAGCTGTTGGTTTGCTCGGTTTAATCATATGAAATATACACTGTTTCCAGTTGAGTATTCTTAAAGAAACAGACATTTTCCAAATAAGCTGAGTCATTAGGAGAATAATGGGCTCAGCGGGCCATATTTTCTGGTGGTCACCTGTTCTCCTCCCCCATCCTGAAAAATGAAGACTAGCTACTTTCCCTCCCCCCCCCCCGAAATGTGGTCTTTAAATTTGCATGCTAATTATAGCATGCACTGCTTCTGATGAAATGAACACTAGTCAACACACACTTTTCATAATAACCTTTTTAGTGTTAATTGTACCAACAAACCAGATGTGTCTTTAAAAAAATCAGTGACATAAGAGAAAGATGGTTGCAGTTCAGATTCACTGTACTGAAGAAAAAAAATTCAACATACACCCCACCACCACCACACACATTATGCTTCTTGAAGCAATAAATGGCAGATACGTACATGTTAATACAAGTTGGCATTCTTTATATGTAATTTCTTCCATTCAAAAGTGTAGTTGGCTGAAGAAAGCTAGGCTTATCAAGAAAAAGTTGATAGATTATATTTTCTTGAATAGTGCAAATAGATATGTATGTACTGTTACTGTATAGACAAATAGTTCACATTCCCTACATGTATCTGTACTTGTCTGATGATCAATGACACATCAATCAGGGATAGTGTTTCCCGTCTGGGCAGTAAGAGAAAGTCACATGGGAAATGTTGCACACAAAGTGGTACAAACATTTACATGGAGGTGAGAAAGCGAGATCGATCTAGTGTGGTTATTTCCTTATGCCTTGTTTCATCTCCAGCAAGGTATGAGAAACCTGTTCGGTATAGCTATAAAACTAGCTTTATGGAGAGAATCTACCACTGTCAGCCTGGAGATTATTTGTCATTGTGATCAACTTTTAAGAATGAAAAACTTGAAGCTTTCCAAAAGTACTGGAGCTCTCAGTAGCAACCCTGGGAGCCATGGTGAAAAATATTAGGAGATGAGAGGTTCTAGTTTAGCAACGTTGAAGCATCCATAGATCCCTAGGCAGCGTTGAGCTTCAGGGCTTAGCAACTGTGGTCTAGACAGCTGGGATACACCAATATATCAACCATACGTTTCCCAACCAGACATATCTTTTTTTCTAGATCATCTGTCCAAGAAGAGATCTCTTGATCTCTCCGCTCCCATACTTTGTTCTTCGTAAAACAGTGAAAAAGAAATTTTTGTGAGGATAAAAATGCTGTAACTTTTTGTGAGTGAAAGGATGAGTTGTTTTGTTGTAGTTACTCAGGATTATCTGTTCTTCTGCTTTGTGTCAGAGAGTATACATACAAACTTTTGAATGAGTTGCTTAATATTAATTTTGTTGGCTCTGGGTATTATTAGGTGTGTTTTATCTCATGTAAATGTCTAAAATGTTTTAAATAAGGGTTCTAGATGAATTTCTGGTGGCGTGCCAGAATGTATTTTGGTAATTGTAGTTATAATATCTGTTCTGCAAACTGCTTTAGTGCCACCTGTATTGTGTGCATCTATACATATATAGACTATAATAGCAAGTGGTATTACAAGTGAATAAATGTACAATTAGACCTTGTTTAACAACCATTCATTCAGCGAGCATTTGAAGTTACAACTGTGCTGAAAGAGAAGACTTCCAATAAGTCCTTGTAGTTGTGGCTGTTACGCATTCCCATGGTTATATAATCTCAATTTGAATGCTTGGCAACTGGCACCCAATTATGATGGTCACAAATCCCTCAGTCATGGCATCACCATTTGCAATCTTTACTGCTGTCTTCCTACAGGCTAAGTCAATGGGGAAGCCAACAGAAGTCATACATTTCATATTGTCACACCTTATGACCATGCAGGATTCTACTGAAACTGTGATTGGCACAATCACATGATACAGCACTTTGTGACTGTTTCCCTTAATGCCGATGTTGCTGGCCCTGTTACCATCATGAAGTGAGGGCTACCTATAATGTCTGTCACTAAAGAAATATATGGATATAATTGCCCCCCTCTGTGTGTGCCATTTTGTGAATAAGCCAATACCCATTCTTTACTCATTCTTTGTGAAAGCGCTGATATGGCACTACATAAACATGGTGTGGATTCTAATACTAACCAATAAATGTTTCAAGCTACAATCTGAAATGTTCTTGCTAAACAATAAAGCCCACTAAATGTTGTGGATCTTCTTTCCAAGTAAACATCACATAGTTTTGTTTTGTTAAGTTTGTTCCAGAGAGAAAAAGACACCCAAAATTGCTTCCATCTTGCATCAGATGAGATTGAGACAGAATCTGTCTCAGGATAAAAATTGTAGGTGCTACTTTCCATGAATCATTTCATTAACTATTAGTAGATGTCTGCTGTAACACAGTTACGTAATCATGGGGGGAAAGTCTTTTAGCAGAGACCTTTGCTCCTGCCGGCAAATGCTTAGAACTCATTGTGCCAAGCAATTAAATATGACACTAGGTGTCTGTTGCATTCCTGTTACCCATCTCTAAAAATTGCACTGCAATGCAAATCTATATAACTATAGGTTATAACTATAACTATAATAAAACTTCACAGGGAAAGTTTTTTGATGATTAGATTAAGATAAGCAGGCTGCGTTGAGCCCCCGTCATATTTTTGTGGGTCCCACAAAAAATTCGTGTCTTAATTATCACACCTTTGAAATTTGACAACATGGCCACTTTGATGATACATATTTTCTTTCAGCCTCCAGGTGCCTATTCATATCATTTTAAATGAAAATGCTGTTTAGAGCTCCAATTTCCCCAAACTGAATTTTAAGCCTCATTCCAACCTATTTTTACTTTTGATTTCCATTTGTGTCTAATATAAGTCATGAGGATGTAATGGCATTGTTTGGCTATCAACCTATCATTTTTATTTCTAAGATATCCACTTGCCAACAAAACTGGACAACCTAGCATTATTATGCAAATGCTGTAAGCTTTCTATTAGTTGGGTCATTATATAATTGCTAAATCTACTGTTAAACATGCATTATTAGCATTAGTGACACAATGCCATTTGCCCTCCCCCCCCCCTCTGCAGACAACCATAACTTCAGTCACCAGCAGTTCCCCATAGAAGTGTGAAATTCAGCAGTTCTGACCAGTTCTGGAGAACCTATAGCAGAAATTTTGTTTAGTTCGGAGAGCTGGCAAATACCACCGTCTGAGCGAGAATGACTGGTCCCAAATCACCCTTCCAGCTTCCAAGCCTGAGAGAAACCTAAGACTCACAATCTCTGGTTTCTGAGTCAGCCTCTAGACCTATGACAGGGAACCCTGCCAAAAAGAGAGCATACGCAAACACTCTTTGGGGCTGCAACCCAGGGGGCATGCGCAAGCTGTAAAATGAACTTCTGGTTTCGGTGCGCACATGCGTGCTGGCTAGCTAGTCTTCTGTTACTGGCGTGCATATGTGTGTGACAATCAGCTGGCCGGTGCACATGCTCACACTGGAAAACGGAAGACCAGCTCTTCCATTTTCTGGCACTGCCACATGTATGAAGGCCAGCTAATCATCACGTGGATATGTGCGGCAGAAACCCAGAAGAAGAATGTGTGACACTGCACGTGCCAGGCGACATGGCTCCATATGCCACTTCGGGCACACATGTCATAGGTTTGCCATCACGGCCCTAGACTAAACTGTAGAGACTAATCGAGTGATGGGCTAATGAGATGGGGTGCAGCCAGTTCTTTAGGTAATCTGGTCCTATGCCATGTAGGACTTTATAAGTCCAACACCTTAAATTGGACCCAGAAGCAAACTGGTACCTAGATGCTAGGAAAAGTGTTATATGTACCCTTCTTCGAGAATAGCAGTTAGCAATAGCAATAGCAGTTAGACTTATATAGCGCTTCATAGGGCTTTCAGCCCTCTCTAAGCGGTTTACAGAGTCAACATATTGCCCCCAACAACAATCCTGGTCCTCATTTTACCCACCTTGGAAGGATGGAAGGCTGAGTCAACCCTGAGCCGATGAGATTTGAACAGCCGAACTGCAGAACTGCAGCTAGCTGAAGTAGCCTGCAGTGCTGCATTTAACCACTGCGCCACCTCGGCTCTATAACCCAGTATAGCTTGTGCTGCCATAATCTGCACTAGCTGAAGCTTCCAGATATTTTCATAATTATTAAATAGCTCCATGTAGAGCCCGTTGCCATAATCCAATTGGGAGATGGCCAGAGTATGGGCAACCTAGTGTAGAGAATTCCCTGTCCAGAAAAGGACATAATTGGCACCCAAAG
This sequence comes from Thamnophis sirtalis, assembly GCF_051295495.1. NCBI lineage: Eukaryota > Metazoa > Chordata > Lepidosauria > Squamata > Natricidae > Thamnophis > Thamnophis sirtalis. The sequence continues at coordinate 70,867,251 of NW_028261383.1, read as the reverse complement.
CAGAGTTGAGCAAAAACCATCCTGGCCACGACTTCCAGCTACTCTTCAGTGGTGATGATAAGCTCTTGAGTACAGATGGGCTCACTCATAGCCAGATAATATACTATCTAAACTGTGTATGTTACAAACATATTTGAACATGAGCTTTTATTTTCTAATAACCAGAGATCTCATATAGGTGGTTCTTATGCTTTAATAAACTCTGAAAAAGCCAGTTGGTCATAAATGGAAACATTTCCAAATACCCTGAAATATTCCTAAAGATATAAGAATCATAATATGTTTTTGTTACTAGTGAAACATAAGCATAAGGATTTCTCAATCTATTGTATCATTATATTATTAATGCTGTACATATGTATTACACTTAATTCAGTGAGGGGAAAGGGTATTTCCACTTTATGAGATAATAGATATTAATAGGAAGAAATTGTAATGAAAAATGTTATGTTTACATTCCATAAATGAATTTTGTTTTATTATTCATACAACATAAAACATACTAACTAACCCCTGCCCAATACCAGAATTCACCATTGCAGATTCCTGATTGAAGGCCATCCTGTCTCTTTTAAACATCTCCAGCAAAAGTGTGTCCATTTCTCTTATAAGGATGGAACTCTTGGTTACCAAGTAGACATATTTCACTTTGTCTCTATTTCCTAAAACTTTATGCCCAGGGTTGGAAACACTAATCTGATCAATGCAGTGGCTTTAGTAAGTACTAGCAATTAAGAATTCCATCCTTAAGAGCCAAACATACAAGTGAATATCCATTTAAATCCTCAGCATTAAGAGGAAAGAAAATTCAATAGCTAAGGAAAATTTCTATAGAATCTTCTTTAAGAAAATGTATCTGTGCAGTATATTCTTAATCTAGCAAATAAGAGGCTAGGGTTATCTTTATTGGGCTAATATTTGGGGAGGATCAGTCTCCCCTTTTACTAGAATCTATTTTCAGATTCCAAACCAATATCCACTGAAAAGTAAAATAGCCCTATAAAAACATAATGCTCACTATTTCTGATGATCCATCAAATTACCAATAAACCCAACACATCCTAAAATTAAGTCCTATGGGCTACTGCTTATACTATCCTTGTAGAAAAATAAAGTTTGCCACGTGATTCACTTAAAGGGGTTAATAGTTGCTTTTCCTTTCTTTCCACCATCCATATGGAAGTCCATTCAATTTGACCATGAATGAGTAGATTTCCTCCTAAGATTGGGGGCAGTGAAATAATTTACAGTATAATTTAAATCCTTCAAGTGTTTTCCAGTAAGGAACTGACTAGAAGTTAATAAGTATTTTTTCTTCTTTTTGAATTAAAGAAGGTGTGTGTGGCTATTTCAGCCAACTGCTATTAACTTTAGGACTTAGTAACATACAGGGCTTTGAGGAAAAAAATGTGAATTACATCAATGTCTGTGTATGCCTCTGTATGGGCCTGTGTGTTTTACTTAATACGTTCTGATTAAATAAGTTCAAAATAACACACATTCTCTCTTAGACACATTATCCTCCTTGCTGTCTTGTACAAGATCACAAGGTTTCCCCTCTTAGTGAATTGCTCATACATCTCAAATTTATCATGTTGGAAGATTTGGAAGGCAACCCCTTAAATAGGAATCCAAAGCTGGTAAACCCCAGATGATGCTTACCCTTTTGTAACCATTCTGAACCATGATGTCTTTTTAAAAATGCATTATTATGTTTATTAGAATTATTAGGTTATAAAAGATCAGAATATATTCTGTGACTATGGAAATCATGATCTACCAGCCGATGTTTTCAGTTTAAAGGTCTGAATATTGGATGGGACATTTTTAATACTGAGTGTAGTATCATCAGTATGGAATAGAATATTTTAAACAAAAGAGAGGTTCAAATATTTAAAGAGGTTTGTGGTGGCGCTGGGCTACATGAATGTACTTGAAATCGCAATTTCTGAAAATTCTGGACAACCTAGTTTAAAAAATGTAGTTAAATGTAGTTAACAAAATTAGGAACAATACAAAAAATAGTAATCGTGGAAAGGTAGAGAAATGGAAAAGATTCTAATAGAAAGAAAGCTTGAAATGATTCATTAAATGGTGGTTGTAGGTTGTTTTCATGGTGAAATAACTTGAAAATTACCTATTCAAAAGCTGCTGCTGTGTTTCAAAGTTATCCCATATTCTATTTTTGGGGAGATGAGGTAGGAGTCTAAGTACTAGCAATGCCATTGTAAGCAGCCTAGGATTCACTGAAAAGTATCTTCAAATTAATGCTGAAATTTCTTATTCTTAAACGAATAAGAACAAAATTGGAAAAGCCATTTCACAAGCTTTCTTCTCCTCTCTTGTTACTAGTTCACTTTCAAGTACGTTAGATTAAACCACAAACATTTCCCATTCCTCTTTCTGAAAAGAAGGTGACTATAAGTAGCCTTTGGCAACAGGACTATTGTTTTTTTTTTAATCAGTTTACAATTCTACCTGCTAAACCTCAAACACTAGAATTTTATACCTTGAGAATTCACTGTGTTTAGGTGACTGAAATCTGACTGCCATCCAGTGCATATCGAAACATGCTTAAACCTGAGTGATTTTAAACTATTTGAATACCGTAGTCCTGTACAGAAATACTCAAGAGAATTTTATACACACATATACATATACATATACATATACATATACATATACATATACATATACATATACATATACATATACATATACATACACATACACACACACACACACACACACACACACACACACACACACACATATATATATATATGCCATTTTTTTATGTTGCCTTTGTGACACCGAGCAGGGATCTTCTCAATACTAACTTGGGGTGGGAATGGGGGTGTTTAACAAGAATATAAAAATGAGCTTAAATGAAAAAAAAAATCATTATATTTTCGGATCTGTACTTCAGTGTGTTCCTCTAGCCAAAATAAAAAGGTTTCATTTTCATTCTTTTCATTTCTATACAACTTTTTTTATTTATAAGATTGCATTTACATGATAATTTAACTCTAAATCAAATATATATTTTTCTTACATCTGTTTCTTATTAAATTATGTACATGCGTAACAACCTTGGCTGGAAGCAGATTTCCATGTTGACTGTACAGAATGGGGGTGGTGGTGATGATATATTTCAAAAGTAAAGAAATGTGTTGGCTTTGGAGGAAATACCTGTTAGAACTTGAATGGCCTGAATGGCAAAATTTGTCTGTCATTGTGTTATGTACATTTTTGGCCAAGTTTTCCAAATTTCTTAAGGGACTATGAGCTTATTTTAAAACCAGAAAACAAGATGCTGTCATCTGAATGACATGCACTTAATTTGGGATATTTAAGACCCACTTTTTTTTTTTTTAGTGAAAAGCAAATGTTCTGTCCTTGTGATAGGGTCCATTTTCCTGACACCGAGCGGAGGTCTTCTTAGTACTAACTCCTGGTGATCAATCAAACTAAAGACCTCCCAAGCTCTATATAAGGCCTTCCATAGCTCTTGTGGATTCAGAGTTTTTATACAAATTGGAAACAATTATTTACAGTCCAAGCGATCTATGTTATGAGTTATGAGATAATAGTAATGTAAAATTGCTGGAAAGTTGGTCAAAAAGTAATAACAGAAAATAATATTTGGTCAATATTTGGCCAAAAAGTGATACAGAGTCCAGATTATATTTTGAAGTCTGTGAATCTAGGTTTACACAATGTAATAGAATTCTATGGCATTTATTAATACAAGCCATGTTAATTGGTGATTTTACTTGGTGGAAGTTTACAAAGCTATAATCAAATGAGTGGTGTTTCCTAAATAGTACTCCATTTAGGAGAAAAAGTACTCCAAAAACTATTGTAAAATGCTACCATTTTATTTTTACCTGCCCTCTGAACTGCAATAAAGTATGATTAAAAACACACACACACATCTCATTTTCCTTATGTAATAAAATACATCAGGTAAGCTCTGAGTAATGTGCTCCCTCTGCTGATTTTACAGTACCACAACAGAATAGCTGTGAAAGGGAATTGTCTCACTGAAATAAATGCCCAGAAGAAGATGCCATGTGTTAGGAGAAAATGTACAACCTGAGGCACTAGGACTACATGGAGCCCTTGGGTTTGGTTCTCAGAGGCCTCCAAAGTTTATTACCAAATTATAATTTCTAATAAGGCAGAAGATGAAAAGGATGATGTACTTGACTGAAAAGTGTAGGTATCCATACAGGGGGACAAGAGCAGTGGTGGGTTTCAATTTATTTTACTACCAGTCCGCTCGCTTCCAGGCGGATGGGTGGAGCCTCCTGCTGCCACCACTACCAGTTTCCCCGATCCGGGGCAAACCGGCAGAAATCCACCTCTGGACAAGAGGCAAAATATTTCTCATGTTAACAACACTTATAACATATTTGCCTCAGATGTTTGGATGAAAATACCTGTGAATAGGTTATGTCATCTTGTCAGGTGTGTTGTCATCTTGACACAATCTTTGTTAAAGATACTGTCCTATTAACTATCATGGCTGTGCAACAGTTTGGAATTGAAGAGGAAAAGGTGCTTTGAGGAGGCTAAACATGTAGCAACTGTAAGAATACCATTTTTTCTTCAAATTGAAAGCACTATACAGCACAGTTAACTAAATCTAACTTAAATTGCATTTTTAAAAGGTGATTAAAACTAGACTTTGGCCTGGCACCACTAACTATTGTGTGACTTGAGCTCCGTGCACGTCATTCAAATCCACAAGTTGCCCTTTGAAAGGCCAACGAATTGATCAATCAACCCTCTATTCCCTCTGATAAAGTCTTCCTTATTCTACCCTTCTTTCCTCCAGTGTCATAGATTAATCAGCCTTCTTCGCCCTCTGAAATTCCATAATTTCTTTAATTCCCAATGCATCTGATGGAGAAGATGGGTAGGAAGTATTAGCTACATATGTGGTGATCTTATGTATAGTTTAAGACAGAATAAAATCCATAGAATTCTAATATTTATTTTTAATTCTCTCTGAATTTCTTTTTATACATTTTTCCATTTTTGGTGAGTGTACAACCAGTGTGAAATTAAGGATGTGGCTGCTCGTGTTCACAAGTCTAGTGACAATGATCTGTTTAGTGAAAAGAAATTATGTCTAGAATGCAGTGCAACAGGCCAATCAGGTTAACAGAAGGAAAGCTTCTTCATTGTATGGGGTAAACGCTGAACAAAATGTTGTTAGCCTATTTATTATTTATTGCCATAGCAGAACGCCCAGGGAATGACAATTCCCTTAATTCCTAACTTTTTTTTTTTAATTTAAACACACAATTAAAGTGTGGTAGAACCACACATCTGCAGAATACAGGTTTCAAGAAGTTTGCCGTAAATAAAATGTGGGAGTCCATGGGATTGTGGGGAACTTTTTTCCTATGACCTAAGCTCAAGGCACTTTAGCCAAAGCGTTTTAAATTATTGTTATTTAAAGCTATCCCAGACCTCTGTGATCCCGGGAACTAATTTATTTCCCAGTTGGCTGTGGAGCAGTTGAAACAATTGCAAAGTGAAGTGGTTGTTGTTTCTTCTGAGACACCATGGCTCTATTTCCCATTGGAAGGTACTATTATGTCCACTAGCTCTCTCTTCCTTAGTTTCACTTCTTGTAATGGAAACGCAAGCCCAATGACTTTGCTATCTCTCTCAGAAGCCCAACTAAAAGGAACATTGGTGAAACTGACTAACGTTAGCTAGAAACTGCCATGAAAAGCACCAATCTTAAATTGTTAATTGAGTTCCTCTTTAACATGAAGTGAAAATATTTTGTTGTTGTTGTGGCAGTCTTGTGGGTCTGCATCATCTTTGGCAGTGAAGACAGTAATTTTTATTCTTTGCTCTCAGCACTTTGTGAAGCAATGAATAATCTGATTTTTTTCCCCGGAGGGCTGCAGAAATGAAAACAAGACAATGTGAAAGTGTGTGTAGCCAATAGGATAGGCTTCAGTGGTGGGTTCTGGATCCTGTTGCAACCGGTATGCTGCGACGGGGCCGGGCGCCCACCTTGGGCACGTGCGCTGTGCACGCATGTGCACCCACTGCCCTGCGATGCTCCAACTGCTTGGCGGAGGTCGCGCAGTTCGCCGTATGCTGTGCACGTGTGCACAAATGGCCCAGTTGGCTTAAAAGCAGGTAAGGAACACGGGCGGGCAGGTGGGCCCACCAAAACACCATTTCTGTATGGTGGCCGCTGCTCCCAGCGGCCACCAGTACATCCTTACTGGTGCGTACCAGCCATAACCCACCACTGAGTCCCATGGGCACCTTCTCAGGAGAGCACTGGAGATATGTCTTCTATTTTTTTGTCATATCCTGTGTTTCCCTTATGCGACTAGCTATGCGCAGCACTGTCCTGTTCATTGCCTTTTCTCTATTCCTTGAAAGTAAAAAAGAATAAAGAAATGAAGCTCGTTCCCTCCCATGGGTACCAATTCATTTGCATATAGCATATTTTAATTAACAGTGAGAGTCTGGAATAAATGGTACTGCAATTGAGTTAAAGTCTCCTGGGGAATCTTTGGATCTACTTACCCATTTCCTTTTCACTTAAGTTGAGGGTGGGACTGTGGAATGGAAAAGCATAAGCTATAAGCTTAGAAACTCATCAGGATGCTGTCATGTACCTATTCCCGTGATGGCAAACCTACGACACGCGTGCCCGTGTCACCTGGCACGTGCCTGTTTGTCTTCCGAGTTTCTGGTGCACATGCATACACAACGATCAGCTGTCCTTTGTGCGTGCATGGCGATGCCAAAAACCAGGGAGCGCATGCGCACCAGCCAGCTGATAGTTGGGCGTGCATATGCGCTAGAACCAGGAAGTTCAGCTTTTCTGGAGCAGGATCCCTTCACACATGTGGCAGTGCCGAAAATTCTGGTTTTTCCTCTGAATGGAGAGAAGCAAATTTTGAATTAGGAATGCATCATTTTCAGTTAGAAACAGCTTTTCCCCCCAACATGAAGCTGTTGTTTTATGCTTCAAGCAGTTGTTTTGCGCTATTTCAGTCCTTTAAAAAAGCGTTTTAAGTTCAAAAAAGCTTCTTTCAAGCTCCAGACACTTCCAAAAGTGATTGAGACAGCTCAGTTTGAAACATCTGTTTCAAATTAGCAAAGTTGTTTCAAATTCAAAATGGAGCAATTTTCATTTGAAATGATTTGCACACTTGTACATTCCTTGCATGGCTAATTTGGGGGAGTGTGGTTATTACTTGTATCTACACATTTAAATGGTAACGAAGTGACTTCTAATCATGGTAAAGCTTTGCTTTGTTCTTTTCTTTTTTATTGCCAAAGGACTGGGTCACCTTATGCCAGTCTTAGAGGGCACCACATTTACCCATAATATTATGCATAATTTCTTTTAAAAGCCATAGATATCATAGACCCCAAAAGACATCTCTTATTCTTGTGTTTGATTATTCTACATAGCACAACACTTTCATTTAACAAATTCCAACAATGTTTTCCTCTTCTAGGCACAATTAGTAGATTTTATTTCTGGGGAAAAAATGATAAACGTCTCCACAGTGCCTTTCATATAGACTAGAGTATATTACAGACAAAATAAACCAGACGAATGAAAAAGATAGGAATATTGTTTCTTCATTACAGTATTGTGTTTTTTTAAAAAAAAAGATTATTTATTCAGTCTGAAGTACTTAGGAAATGTAAACTTTAACAGTTTATTCAGAAGGTATCAAAGAGAAAATTATCTTACCAGTTTCCCCAAAATGTGTCAAAGAGGGGCATGCTTATTGTAGTTTCATCATAGATAATTCTTAGTTTTCACATTGTAATCTGAGAAAGCATTAAGCCTAAAGTTCTAGGTAGCACTTACTTTAAACACTAGCTCTTTTTGCCCTGGTCAAGGTTTGGAGGAGCTGTAAAGTTGGTGCCATATAGCTAGTTCTCTTACTGATGCAAAAACCATAAGCAAATGACTTCGTCTGTTTAAAAAAGAACAGTGGAGGTTTTGACATAGCATTCTAAAAAGCATTTGGCTGCCCCTTGGCTTGTGCCAAGATCACTTCTGATGCAGTTTCACTACATTGGAAGAGAGGGGAATTAAAGGGTTCTTTCTCTAACTGGATTCAAACACTCTGCAAACTGTGGTTTGTTTTTGAATATGACATGGTGGCCTGGGTCACACAATCCTAAACTATAGAACATGGTAAATAAATCACAATATATGTCTTTGTTGATCCTGTCAAACCAAACCTAAGCAAGACAAGTTGTGTCTTAAGATCATGAATAATGCAATGAATTATTCAATGCCACCCAGAGTAACTTTCCATGAGATAAGTGACCATATAAATGTGATAAATAATAAATACATACATACATCCACTATAATTGGGAGACAGTTGTTGGGGGGATAGTTTGATCTTATTAATATTTGGCTCAGCTTTTTTAATACAACGGGAAGGTTTACAGTCTCAAACAATTGCAGCAGCTGGTAAATTCATACGGAAATTGTTACGTATTAATTGTGTTCTTCTTTTCTGGGCTAAGCAACATTATGCATAGCACAGATAAGGAGTAAGAAATCATAAACCAAAGGAATTAAGGTATGAGATGAAAAAAGGAAACACACCTAACATCAGAATCATTCAGAATTTTTTTGCAAGCTTGGAGTTTTCTAACATTCTCACCGCATTTTTTTTCATCTAATTTTCTTGAACACTAATATTCACCCTCATTCTAACCTTCAACACATCACTATAATTCTTGTAAAATCTCTAATGCACTCTTTCTACTATCCCTTCATTTCAGTTTCATCCCAAATCATTTCATCACTTTTATTATTTTTAGTTCCATCCCTTCTGCTGGAACTCTTTCTTTTGCCTCTTCACCCATTTCCAAAACCATTTTTTTTTCTTTTAAAATCACTGTGCATCTTATTGGTCACTTTTAAGTTTAACAGTTTCATTCTTTTAAGTCAGGGGTTTCAAACTCAATTTCATTGAGGGCCGCATCAGGGTTGTGTTTGACCTCGGCGGGCCATGGAGTGTGTGGCCATGGACGTGATCAGGGTGGGCATGGCCAGGTCGGTGTCACTCATCAAGGCTCCATTTTTTGCCGCAAAGGTCTCCTCTAGCCATCTGCCAGTGAAAATGGACCTAGGGGAGGCTGCATATGGCCCGCCAGGGCTCCGTTTTCACTGGCAGAGGACTGCAGGAGGCTGTTGCCATTGTCCATTGAACATATGCAAGCCTTGAAATTCCTTTTTTTGCGGAGCCACAGGAAATTGCACTGCTGAATGTTGACATCACAAAGACTGATTGCACAATTTCTCAGACACAGAATTTCTAGGGAAATTTGGGTAAATCACTGGATCTGATATATTATTTTGGTGAAGTATGACATGTGTACTGTAGATGGTATATTTATTAAGGAGCCGAGGTGGCGCAGTGGTTAGAGTGCAGTACTGCAGCCACTTCAGCTGACTGCTAAGCTGCAGTTCGGCGGTTCAAATCTCACCGGCTCAAGGTTGACTCAGCCTTCCATCCTTCCGAGGTGGGTAAAATGAGGACCCAGACTGTGGGGGCAATATGCTGACTCTGTAAACCGCTTAGAGAGGGCTGAAAGCCCTATGAAGCGGTTTATAAGTCTAACTGCTATTGCTATTGCTATGTCACACACACACACATTCTTCAAGAGCTCCAGAAGCACAGCTAATGTACTCTCTTCACATTCCCCCCCCCCCACAACAACTCTGGAATGGAACAACTTGTGCTGGCCAACTTGCCACGAGACAACTCAACATGAGATAATTCAACAGAGGGACAAGTAGAATTGCAGCTCACCCCCAGCCTTGAGGACTTCTAACTTTAGAAGGTTCAAATCTAAAGCAAGACAAGGCCGACTGCAATTAATTCGTCTCTTGAGTTATGTTGAATTGTCCTATAACAAGTTGTGCTGTGGTGAGTCAGCCAGAGCAAGATAGCCAGGACAAGTTGGCCAGGGCAAGTTGTCCAAGACCCCACCTAGTAGTAGGTGGGACTTAGAGAGAGTGACTGCCCATATATTCCTCTGCTTTTGAGGCTTTCTCTCTTTTTTTTTTTCATTTTTATGATACCTTTATCAACCAAAGTTTTAATTGTTTTGCAGTTGAAAATATTAAAATCACTTTTTTAAAAAGACTTTTCCACCCTGCTGAGAAAATTATTTGCTCAGCAGAAAATACTGATGGAGGAGTGGGGGGGAATTTCCAAAGAAGTGTGCTGAGGATTGCAAACTTTAAGGCATGCCCAGACTCACCCAGGTCACAGGGTACATCTTTTACCAGAGCTGGGACACCCAGGGCCAGTGATATGTTTGCATATGTCACTGAGGAAGTTAAACGTTGACAAAAGCCTCTCCTCCCGAGTCTAATGTGATTACAGTCGATAGACCATTGCTGCTATTTTAAAAACCATTTTTAGGAAGGAAGGCAGGGTAGTACTGGCTGGTTCAAAGTAAACAGAGCCAAACCAGTTTTTATTACATAAAGGTGTAAAGTCCATGCATGCTAGTATTCCATGTTTCAAATGAAATAGCAAGCCAAATATAGTCAGCTTTCTATGTTTATATGTAGGCGTGTGTATATGTCTTCTATGACGTACAGTTCTAGTCTTGCACATAATTTTGTGTGTGTGTGTGTGTGTGTGTGTGTGTGTGTATCATATCTTATATCTGTGGTACTATTCAAGCAGTTGCCTACTTCGAAGCTAGTATTATATATGCCTAAAAGCATTGCTTTCCTTCCTCCGTCTCCCCTTTGTTCAAATTGGTGTACAGTGTGTGCTTTCTTATTTTTTTAGGATTATTAATAAGATCTAGTCTGATCCTAATTTAGATATGAGTATTTTACCATTCCAGACTTGGAGAACATTTACTCGCTTTCCAGTGCTAGGCAAATACAAAAATTTAGTGGTTGTTGCTGCATTTTGTGGAGTCTCATCAGTTGTCATGAAGTCCAAAGTTGACTCTTTACAGTTGTAGGCAGCATTCTGTCTGAAAAAGTAATCCTTGTATGAAAGAACAATTGTACTATGTACTACTTAATTCTGCTGAGCAAAATGGTTTAAATATTGCAATAACAAGTCACCTTCTAGTAAGTATCTAGGACATTTATGTAGTTTTCTTGGTAACTATACAGAATTGGTGAGCCATCACCATCTTATATGATGATGTTTTTACTTTCTAATGTAGTCCGCAGGTTTAAGATTCTTAACCATTAACCATCTCATTAACCAGATCCAATTCTCCATAGCTGTCTTGGCATAACTATCACCATCTTTTTCTACTTGATATTTTTTTTAACTTCAAAAGCATCATATTGGGGATCTCAAGCAAAGGTCAAAGGAATCTTGTTTTATAGAGTGACAACAGCAAAGATCAAAGGGTTCATTTTTTATAGAATGACAGCAGCAATAATGCATTTGTAGAATAATTAATTTAAGTGATATTTGAAGGCTTCTGAACATATGTAAAGTGTACACCCACAATCATAATTGCACCTGGTTTAAGGGAATGGTTTTTCAGCTCAGAAAGTGTAATTTTCAAATAAACAATTAAGTAATATCCACATTGAATGTAATATACAGGAAGCTCACCCACACAATTCCCACTAAAATTAATTTTGCCATACTAATGGTAATAAACTTCCTGGTAGATTATGCATTGGCTGATTATTCATCCCCTCCCTAGATTTATTGGATTCCTTTCCCCCAGGGGAAAAAATAATCCAACATATCACTCCTGATGTTAATAAAAAAATAACAACTAAAAAAACAGAAGATTTGCAACCATTCATACATTGTTGGTATGTGTTGCTTTTAAAAATCTTTACAGAATTGTGTCAGAACAGCACTTCTGAGTATTTGTGGCTTTGTTTATTATTTTTCCAGAATGTAATTTTTTATTTTATAAATATTGTGTCTCACTTTTTTCTCTTTTTCTTTTTAATTTCAGGCTTTACAATGGTTGATACCGAAATGCCGTTTTGGCCCATGAACTTTGGTATTAGCCCAGTTGATCTTTCTACAATGGATGAACACTCCCATGAATTTGACATAAAGCCCTTCAGCACCGTTGATTTTTCCAGCCTTTCTTCTCCACATTATGAGGACCTTCCTCTTGCAAGAACTGACCAGATAGCCCTTGACTATAAATATGATGTGAAATTTCAAAGTTGTCAAAGTACGTAAGCTTTTTATTGCTTGATCATTATAGTTATTAGGAGAGTGTTCAGTTTTAGTTGGTATCAAACACCATAGCTTATAAATTAACAGCTTTACATCAGTGGCTTTAAGGTTGTGAAACCTGTTAGTTTAAAAAAAAAAGAATTCCCAACACCCCTGATCAGGAGGCAAATATCAAATGATTCCTTAAGTCTCACAAAATTTCATCAACTGAACACAATTTGAAAAATCTTATTTTATATAAACTGGGATTCAGATAAAATATACATTCTTCCATGGTAAAAGGCCACCGATTGATTGATAGGGGGTTGATAAGTTATATGATATAAATTCTTATTTTGTTGCTATGTTATATCAAAAAAATGAATTTGTAGGCCACTAGGACCTGCAAAAAAGACTCTTTGGTACAATCAATACATATTTTAAGATTATAGTTATTTCCTTAAATAAGAAAAAAAAAGCTGTTGCTTTGCCTTTGCAACAAAAAAGAATAGAACTATCACTTTGTGTACATTTAATCAATTTAAAAGCTTGGGAAATGATTTTTTATGATTCCATGGAGTAAATTGCAGGAGGGTCCAGGAATGATTATTATGTCCTAATCTGCCCAGAGACTGAGTCATAATTGTAGCCATGCCTCTTTGACTCTCTCTCCTTGGCTCCTGTCTTGACTCAGTCTGGCCCAAGAGAGACCTATATTTCTTGGCTCCTGAGTATTCCCATTCCTGCATCTTCCTGCACCTATTCCTTCTTTTAAGAGCTTTTAAGGACTGTAAACTATATCAAAGATGAACAAGGGTACAAATCTTTAATATATACATATGGTAACCACCATCCTTTAATCAACTGAGGTTATAGCCTCCTGAAACTTCACCCCATTTAGTTGTTTTGGGAATATATACTAAAGGATATTATTCCCATTTTGTAGTATAGGGTCTGGAAGTATCAGCAAAATATATGGGCAAATCTCAAGCTCCTTCCCCTGGACACTGGCCTTTTCAGTCTTTGTTTCACAAAAATTCTAGTTAAAAAAAAATGAAAATATTGGGTTTGCTATAGTTGAAACTATATTTTGAATTGGATTTCAGATTCTGCTTTAGAAATGTAATATATAGTAATTGGTGGCCACCAATGTTTTACTTTGGCTTTTACCACTAGAATGGCAAGGTTAGCTAATTCAGACTCCCATTTGCTGATTTCAGTAACTATGTATATCTAATTCTATTTTTTTAAATATCTGAATCTAAGAATGTATTCAGATTTGCAATACTAATTAGAGCAATTGGTAATAATCAGGGATTTGGTTAATTCTTCTTTTGAAATCTTCCTCTTATTCAGATGCAATTAAAGTGGAGCCTCCGTCTCCACCATATTTCTCAGAAAAACTTCAGATGTATAGTAAACCTCATGAAGAAGCCTCTTGTTCTCTCATGGCTATTGAATGCAGGGTGTGTGGGGACAAAGCTTCTGGGTTTCATTATGGAGTGCATGCATGTGAAGGTTGCAAGGTAGGTAATTGTAGTAATGCATGATTCTTTAAAAAAAAGTTTCTTTATCTCTTTAAAATGCTATCAGCCCTTACTGTAATGTTAATAGTCAAAGATAAGAATTTCAAATTCACCAAATTCAGGAGTGCCATATACTTCTAGTTTATTTCTTTTCTAATATATGTGATAACATACTGCTCCTCATTATTTTGCATTAATAGAATCTAAAACATCATCTGAGTTAGTTTTAGCTAAAAAGTTCCTTGTTTGTTTTAACTAACAGGAAAATAACAATAAGGAACTTACTTTTCCAAAGTATGTTTTGTTTTGTATTTGTCTTGTTGGAATATTGCACTTCAGCTTTTATTTGCCCCTTAGTATACCCTGAGAGAGCAAGCACATTGAGGTTTTTTATAGCAATTCTAAGGATGTGATTTAAATAACATTTTTAAAATTGTTAGAAAGCTAACTTTATGCTGTTGAATCACATTTTTAGAACTGTTAGGAAAAAAACTACATTGGTAAATGTGCTTGCTCTCTCGGGGTATACTAAGGGGCAGATAACAGCTGAAGTGGAATATTCTAACAAGACAAATATATTTCAAACAGGAACAAAGCCAAAGTAAGAAAATGTTTCTCATGCACTTCATCCAAGCTTGAGAAATAAATACAACTCTTTGAGATATGTCACTGTAGACCCCCTCCAAGCATATTCAATATTAACATTTTGTCACATCAAACAATTTATTTAAAAAAACTTTCTCTTTTAAACAATCACATCATTTCCCCAGAAACTATAATTTAATACAATTTATTAAGTGAATATTTCAAATGTTTTGCAGAATTATAAATAAGAAGGCAGGAAATTATTAGATACAATACAATACAATAGCAGAATTGAAAGGGACCTTGGAGGTCTTCTAGTCCAACCCCCTGCCTAGGCAGGAAACCCTATACCATTTCAGACAAATGGCTATCCAACATCTTCTTAAAGACTTCCAGTGTTGGGGATTCACAACTTCTGGAGGCAAGCTGTTCCACTGATTAATTGTTCTGTCAGGAAATTTCTCCTCAGTTCTAAGTTGCTTCTCTCCTTAATTAGTTTCCACCCATTGTTTCTTGTTCTACCCTCAGGTGCCTTGGAGAATAGTTTGGCTCCCACTTCTTTGTGGCAACCCCTGAGATATTGGAACACTGCTATCATGTCTCCCCTAGTCCTTCTTTTCATTAAACTAGACATACACAGTTCCTGCAACCGTTCTTCATGTTTTGGTCTCCAGTCCCTTAATCATCTTTGTTGCTCTTCTCTGCACTCTTTCTAAAGTCTCCACATCTTTTATACAACCCAAACTGAATGCGGTATTCCAAGTGTGGCCTTACCAAGGCATTATAAAGTGGTATTAACACTTCACGTGATATTGATTCTATTCCATACATATGCACACACAAATTCTCTATTTAGTATACTTAACTCTTGTAGATATCTTAATTAAGCTCCAATGAGCTTATCATAAAGTAAATTCTACTGGAATTAAAAAAAGTTCCTTTTATGTTAATGCAATATTTAAAATGCACATAGACACATATCATATTGCTTTGTTCTGAATGAATACTGAGAACACAGATTTCAACAATATTAAAGATTGTGATCAAATCCACAATAAAATGAAAATATTTCTAGCCAAAAATACATGATTGTCTTTCAAATTAAATCTGATATGGTGGGAAATTCCTTAAGTCTAATATTTTTTTTTATTCCTTTATTTTTATTAAAGGGTTTCTTTCGCAGAACAATCCGTTTAAAATTAATCTATGATCGATGTGATCTCAACTGCCGCATTCATAAAAAAAGTAGAAATAAATGTCAATATTGCCGATTCCAAAAGTGCCTTGCAGTTGGAATGTCTCATAATGGTAAGCATCTGAATTTCTGGTTAGTTGTTTGGTAATGGTGTGTCAAGAGAATGGATTGCATTTGTTATCTATGAAAACTTTCTCCTCTCCTGCAATCATGAGATTCTGTGCATTTCGAATACACAGAGTTTATAACAGGGTTGAGCAGCTCTTTATATAGAATGTGGCATCCTATGTGACCTGCACACACAAGTATTCTTAAGTGCAATTTCTATTGTTTTAATAAACTCACTTCCATTATATCTCATAGGAACATAGACATGTCATGAAATGCTAAAAGAGTAATTAAAAATATATATTTTAAATATAATCTGGAGGATCCATGGAGCCTTGTGCCTGCATACTTTATCTTGTCAATCCCAAATTCAACCAAGTTAAAAAAAAAAAACGAGAACGCATTGCAAGATCTAAGCATATACTTCTTTGAGTTTGGCACTTAGATGCAATGCCCATAGAAAGATGTTTAATAATGTCAGGGGCTACAAACCGTGTTAATCCTTCCTAGTCATGCAAAACATTTTTAAGACCTCAGGACTAGGGCTGCTGAATGTGAGCAAAGGCTCTTCCAGTCCTGGCAAAGGAGCATATCCTTGGAGTGCTGGTTTATATGATAGCACAAGCAAATGATCTTGGTGGAATGAAGAAGCATGTTCACCCAGCAGAACAGCTGGAAGAGATCAGCTGGTGTTTTGGTTGCTATGTCTGTTACACACAATCGTTATCTTTCTTTGTATTCCCATTAACTATCACTGTTAGTTTTCCCTAAATTATTTTCTGTTCTCCTTTACCACACTATGCCTTTTGGTATCCTAGCCATATTTTAGAAAGAAATCATATCCTTCTAGTGTGGTGTTTCTCAACTTGGTAACTTTAAGATATGTGGACTTCAACTCCAATGGCTGGCTGGGGAATTCTGGGAGTCCACATATCTTAAAGTTGCCAAGATTGAGAAACACTGTTCAAGTGTCAGTGTAATATATAGAATATGTATTATTGGTAACATATGAAGTGATTGATAACATATGAAGTTATAAATCTACTATTGTCCAATACTGTAATGTGTTTGTTGACTGTTGGGAGCTTATATTCTAGGTCAGCCCTGAGTACTTAATTCTTCATATATTTTTTGGAAAATAGGAAGGTTCACAATAAAATATAAATATCCTCTTGAGTTTTATGTAGGTTTTTTCAAACAGTGAATATTTGGCTCATGTAGGTTATTCAGTAAATATTTGGCTTGAAAAGCTTTGGATTTCTTATTCTACTTCCCTGCCCCTATTACTTCCTCTTCCATTGCTATATCTTATTATGTCATTAACCTTGTTTCATTTGGTTATTTAGATACCATTTTTATTAATTGGGATTATATAATCATATGTTTTTTCTGCTTGTGAGTCTGAAAGCCCTTTTTGGTTCTGACTCATACATTGTTTTACATCATAAACTAAGTAGATCATTCAGTGCAATAACATTAACATTTCCAAAATCAGATGTTCTTTCTTTCTTTCTTTCTTTCTTTCTTTCTTTCTTTCTCTTTTTTCCATCCTTCTTTCCTTCCTTTTTTTCCTTGTTGAAACTTATTTTCACTTCTGTGTTAAGTCTGGGGAAATATTAATCCATTTTAACTATGGTGAGATGAAAAGTTTTTGCCTTTTATATGCAAAATTATTAATGTAGTGCCTAGCTTTTGGTAGAATAAGATTTTTTTCTTCCAAAGAGTTGATAGATTAAAGAGATGAATGGCATTTCTACACAACCATCAGCCGTGTCTTTCATAGCCTTTCCTGCATTTTTATGCCACTTCATGTATAGCCTAGATAGTCAGCCACTGCATCTGTATGGTCACTGAAAGAATGCAGTGAAAACAGTACAAATGGTTATTATTGTTCAGGGAGAGAGCAGAAGGGACCTTCATGACAGGAGGGAATGATAAAATCCATAGTATCAGAAGACAAGTCAAGACTGGAATTCTTACTAATGGGAAACCACCCAACTCCAGAGGAAATGCAGCGAAATGATCTTCACAACATTTTTGCTTCAGTTGGAGCTGAGTTAGCAGCTACTTGGCTTAGCTTTCCACCCAACACTTAAGTCCTCCAGTTTCATGGGCTTACAATTGGTGCCATTCTCAGAGGAAGAAAGTTACACTCTAATGCCATTTTATCCAGTCTGAGGAAAGAAAAAACATCTGATGGCTTTATATTAATTGGTGGCAACAGAAAAGCCCTATAGGATCCCCTGATTTTCCAGGAGAGGAGAATTATGCTTTGCAATGTGATTGCAATGGCTCTAAGCTGGCAAAACTTGTGATAACATTCTTTGGCAAGAAGTCTCAAAATTCTGTGATCTGGGTTTGAACTATCTGAATTTGACCTTGTTATGGGAGTACTTTTCATGAAGTAGTTTATTTGCTGCTACTTATTTGTTTATTAAATTTATATGCCACCCATTTTTCCCACAGGGTGATTCTGGGTGGCTAGTAGAACATAGAAAATGAATTAAAAGCTTTAAAACTATGCAGAAAACTAGAATCCAGGAGACAAATAGTAGGAGGATGAAGTCTTCTTCTCCCATCAATCATCTCCAAATTCTCCCTTGTGGTTCCAAGCCAACAGGCAAAATCAAGTTTTAATATTCTTCCAGGAGTCCAAAAGAATGGGGACAGTTCTCCCCTACAGTGGTAGAATATTCCACAGGTCAGGGCCACATAGGAAAAGACTTCTCTTTGACCGTTTCTGCCGGAATTGCATAGCAGAAAGGGTATGTAGCAAACCTCTTCTGTTGGAAGCCTTGACAATGTAGAAAAGTATTTCTGCTAAGGGAAGTTAATGTTGTTTCATGTATTCATTGGCAGTCCGACAAAGCCATATCTGATTTATTCCAAAGCATTGTGATATTAGTACACTCATTAAATGATTCCAATCAGTAGGGAGAGAAGGGGATGCAAACAAAACAGTACAGAACAGAACAGAACAAAAAATATATAGTATGCTTGTAAATTGCCACAAAAGACTGAAGAGGTAGGTTTCCTTTTATTCCCAGATTATATTTCATGTTCCCCAAAGTCAACTCTTATACTTACAATTTTAATGAGAAAAAAAGTCAGTTAAAAAAACTATTTCTACTTCCTTCTTGTTCATGTTTTTGACATATTCAGTGGTCAATCTTCCTCAGTTATAAAATCTTCCCTAGTTTTTCTGGACTGCACGTTTATTCTTCTATTTCTTAAAGGAGTCCCCATTGACTTTTAAAAGAATATACATTTGAGTACAACATATGGTGTTGGCCCTAACACAGGTTGTAAGAAAGAGCTTGATAGATTTAGGAGATGAATGTATGATATGGGACAATTTAAAGACCATTTAAGTTCATGGTCTAAATTTATGAGAAAATATTTAATGTTATAATTCTTGAGAGAATGAATTCTAGTCAAGATTGTGTTCTCTCTCCTGGCAAAGCCAAACGAAAACAGGAATAGAATGTCATAACAGAGTCTTATGTAATTAAAAAACTAAAGAATTGCAAACATTACTGGGAAAATATCTTCTCTGTGGTTTTTATTTTCTCAGTATAAAATTTAGTTTCCTGACGCCAGAAGAAACTATTAACTTGTTTTTTATTACCAACAAATAAATTGTTATGAGAAGTATTTTCTTAAATCTGATGTTATTTTAAAGGCAAAAAGAATTGCTGTGAAAATATTTTTATAGAACCTCATATAGACACACACACTTTGCTAGAGAAACTCATTCTGAACAGTATAGTATGGAAGAACAGTGAAATCTATGGGATTTCTCAAGACAGAATAGAAATACACGGGGCTCTAATATACATCAGTATCCAGTGACCTGAGCTTTTTGAGGTATCAGATTCCACACCATGAATGATCCATACTCAATAATTCTATGAATTAGGTTAGCGTATCCTCGCGTAATCTTGTTTTCCCCAGAAATATTGGATTGATTTCCAATGACTTTCCAACCATGATTGCTAAAGGTAGTTGGAGTCAAATTGGAGAAGACTAATAACAACACTGTCAAACTCTTCTTTGCACCCTTGACTGGAAAGAGTTAATTCAAGGAACAGAAATATAAGTGCAATAATTAATGGTATTTTTATTAGAATTTATTACAAAGTTGTGACAAAAAGAATTCAAGCCAGTGCCCTACTTTAGATAAGATGCCTATAGTATACATTAGCAATTCAGCAGCAAGAGTTTTGTCTGTTTCCTTCTGTTTTGTTGATGTAGAAAAGAAAGAAGTTTCTCTTGTGAAGATGGGACAGTAGGCATTTCCTGTGTTGATAACTCTCAGCGTTTTTATCAATGTGAGAAATAGTTCTCACAAACAGATTTATTTAGCAAAAGATAGATATCAGAGCTTAAAAATCTGACTAACTCCCTGTACAACAGTTCAAGGACGTTCTGAAATTGCATAAAACTGAGACTACTGCTTACTGAGAAAATTAAAGATTTTTTACATTTATTTTAGAGAAAATATAGACCATGTAAACCGCATGTAGACCGTGTAAAATCAAACATTATGAAGCGGTATATAAGTCTAAGGGTTATTGCTATTTTCAATGACATCAGGTTTAGGTTTAGGTTTTAGGTTTTATTAACATTTGTAGGCCGCCCTTTTCCCTGAGGGGACTCAGGGCGGCTCACAGAAAACCAAGGGAGGGGGAATACAACATTAAGACGACAACATATAATAAAATCAACACCATGCATTCAATATTCGGGCGGGGTAACGGTCCTTATCCCCAGGCCTGACGGGCGAGCCAGTTCTTCAAGGCTGTGCGGAAGGCTTGGACGGTGGAGAGGGTACGAATCTCCACGGGGAGCTCGTTCCAAAGGGTCGGGGCGACTGCTGAAAAGGCCCTCCTCCTTGTAGTTGCCAGCCGACACTGGCTGGCCGATGGAATGCGGAGGAGGCCCAGTCTATGCGATCTTATAGGTCGTAGGGAGGTAATCGGCAGAAGGCGGTCTCTCAAGTATCCAGATCCACTGCCATGTAGGGCTTTATGGGTGAGTAAAAGCACCTTGAAGCGCATCCGGAGATCGACAGGTAGCCAGCGCAGCTCGCGGAGGATAGGTGTTATGCGGGTGAATCGGGGTGCACCCGCGATCACTCGCGCGGCCGCGTTCTGCACTAACTGAAGTCGCCGGATGCTCCTCAAGGGCAGCCCCATGTAGAGCACATTGCAGTATTCCAGCCTAGAGAGCACAAGGGCCCGAGTGACTGTTGTGAGTGCCTCCCGGTTCAGGTAGGGTCGCAACTGGCGCACCAGGCGTACCTGGGCGAATGCCCCCCTGGTCACAGCCGTTAAATGGTGGTCGAATGACAGCTGTGGATCCAGGAGGACTCCCAAGTTGCGGACCCTCTCTGAGGGGTGTAAAATTTGACCCCCCCAGCCTGAGTGTTGGAATATTGGCCAAATCTTTGGGAGGGAAACACAACAGCCACTCGGTCTTTTCTGGGTTGAGCACAAGCTTGTTAACCCTCATCCAGTCCATAACGGCTTCAAGACCCCGGCCCATCACGTCAACCGCTTCATTGATTTGGCACGGGGCGGACAGATACAGTTGAGTATCGTCCGCATATTGATGGTATCTAATCCCGTGCCTGCGGATGATCTCTCCCAGCGGTTTCATGTAGATGTTAAATAGTAGGGGGGATAAGACCGAGCCCTGCGGCACCCCATCAGGTCCAATCTGCTTTATTTATGCAGGTAGGCAGATGAATACACATCATCCACACAGCAGCATTTGCTTAAGGGATTGTACCTGTTTTGGACCTTTGCAAAATAGGGGGTACCCCTTAAGCAAAGTGAGAGGCTGAAATAGCCTGTAGTATGGATGAGCAAGGGTGCAAAAGCATATAACTCATAATTCAACTATTTCAGGACTTTCCTCTACTGTTCTCTTCAGATTGTTGGAATTTTGGAAGAGGCAATGATACCCATAGGCCTACTTAGCCACTGAATAGAAAGGGTTGACAGGATGTTTGAGGAAGATGATCCACTCATTAGTGAATGCAGCTTTTTATTAACCAAAGCCAATAAAGTAATTCTGCTAAACAGGATTTTACTCATTGATGATTTTTGCATCCAGTATATTTCTTCCAGATACGTATATATTTAGTTCAGGTGTTGCGGATATTCTATTTTGCATGCAAATTTTTTATCTCATTTAGCAAGATCCATTTGTAATATTAATCTAGGGTTGTGAGTGAGTTCCAAACCTAGTGTTGCATTGGACCACTAAACTCCTATAACTGGTTCTAACAACAACCTTACTTTACACGTTGAAAGTAAAAAATATAGAATTTGGATTGTTGCATCAGTTCCGTCAGTTATTTTAGGCCAGTAGTGGTGAATGTTTTTCTACTCCGGTGCCCAAAAGGGTGAGTGTGTGATAGCATGTGCGTATGTGCCCACACTCATAATGCAATGCCCTCCCCTGGTGCATGTGCACACAACCCCCCCTGTGCTCTCCATGCCCACCCACCCCGCACATGCACGCAGTCCTCACTGAAACCTCCGAACTTCCAGTCGGCCCGTTGGGCTCATTTTTTGCTATCTACAGGCTCCAGAGGCTTTCCTGAAGCCTGGGGAGGGTGAAACGGCCTCCACTTGCCTTCCTCCGGAAGGCTGAAAATCAGCTGGCCAGGGCAATGCCTTGCGTGTCCTCAGATATGGCTCCATGTGCCACCTGTGGCACACATGCCATAGGTTTGCCATCACAATTTTAGGCAATTCTTTTTCCAATGTATATACTTCATGCCTGCAAATGCGGAAGAAAATCACATGTTTTGGAGGTACAGCTTTTGTTGACCTCCAGAATTTATGGTTTATAGCACTAATCTAGAAATTCTCAGATTGTTAAAGGAACTGTGTGCTTTGCTTGATTTTATTGTAGGTAAATATGGCCATGTAGCATGTTAAGGGCTATAAAGCTTGGCGTCCATGGAAACATGCTGTACAAATAAGGATTATAAATAATATTGTCTCCCTCCATAGGAAGCAGAGACTCTTTGATCTTGCAAAGAATAATCCATTTCATTCTAATTCCACCAACATACTTCAACTGCATTTGTCTCTACTCTACTATATGCATTTTTGAACATGAGCAATTTGGACCCTTTGTCCCAGTTTTCAAATACACGGATATTGTTAGAATTATTTTCATTACAAAACGTACTCGCAGTTGTCACCTTATGATCGCAATTGGGACCGAAATTTCAGTCATTTGGTTGTAAGTCGAGTCAGACACAATTTTACAATTTTTATGACAGGTATTAGGCAAATCACAGTGGAAAACCATGTGGTTGTTATGAGAATACAGCTTCCTCAACGGCCTTTTTATTTTTTTTGCCAGATATCAGCAAAAAAAAAAAAAGACCACAAATCACAAGCGTGTGACTGCCGTACACTATGACCAGCTGTAAATGCAAGTGCCAAAGTGCCAGAGTTGCAGTCACATCACCGTGGGGGTGGCCTAACAGTTGTAAACTCAGGTCTTAAGTCATTTTTTTCCAAAGTCAATGTAACTTTGAATCATCATTAAACGAACAATCCTAAGTAAAGGACCATTTATCTCTGTGAATTTTCTATGCAAAGGATCACCATGGAAGCTTTGATTCATGCCTTCTTTGAAGAACCTGTTAGATTTTTATCCTGCCTTTTTGTATCTTTATTTTTTTATTATATCTGTATCTTTATCCTGCTGTTTTATTAAGGTAGCAAGCATACCTAATTCTCCTGCCTCCTTATGTTCCCCACAAGAATGTTGTGAATTGGGTTGAGCTGAGAGAGAGACTAGCCCAAAATCACTTGGCCGGTTTTCATGGCCAAGGAAGTCATAGAACTTATTTTCTGCTGGTTTCTAGACCAGTACCATAATCACTACACCATGTAAAATCACTAATTCCTAAAACATACAATTTAGAGCACTTATTTGGTGCTTTGGCAATTTCAAACTTTTTTTCTTGCATGCTTTTAATAATCAGCTAATAAAGGAATGAAGTAAAATATTCTGATGAAACTGAAGAACGTTTATCTTTTCTATGACAGAATACTTTTAGTGTTATACAGAAAAATTGATTGTAGTGTATTACACAAAGATATACAAAACAGACATATGAAGACAAATACACATACAGATAATTTTTAACTCCTAACATTACATGGTAATATATGTTTATCTAGAAAAGTTCCTTTGAAATCAATGAAATTCTACCAGGGAAAACTTTTTGTCCCTTCAAATTATTTATGCCTTCAGCATAGAAAAGAAAAATAGTCTTAGAGTTAAATAGATATATTTTAGGACTTTTAATCCACATTAATGAACATTCTGAACATGCCTAAAGCTATTCCCCCAATAGAAGAAGATCAGGTAGCTAGGTAGCTACTCTCTTTATTCAAATGCAGAGTTTTTATGCAACATGGATTGTACTAGTATGTGTGGGAAGCCTTTCTTTTTCTCAAAGAGAAGAAAGGAGGTGATTTAATAATGATTGGTCACTAGTGTGGGTGACACAGAGCTGACCAAACACATGCACTCCTTTTCCATTGAGAGGAAATATTATATTGCTGTTAGAATTCAAAGCAAACATAAGCATTTTTCCATGATTTCCATTGAAAGAAATACTAGAAAGGAAAAAGGAAAGTAATTAGATTCACTCTATGTACTTCCCTGCTTTATGGATATGCTGCTTTTCTTTCTCTTTCTAATAATTGTAACGGGTAATGGAAAATGGGTGAAGAAATTTGAAATAAAATAAGTATTTTAACTCTGCTTTATAGCGGGATATATTGGGCACTATAATGGAAGTGGGTTCTGTCTTACAGCATAGAGCAGTGGTTCCCAGTGTGGGACCCACGCTCCACAAAGGGGCAATTTGATTTTTAATGGGGGAAATTTGAACTTTGTTTAAACCAAGTTAATGGCCTTTTAGGCTTCCTCTGTGTGAGCAAAGTTCACTTTTTGGGTAAAGTAAGAATTATATGTCATGGGGGTGGGGGTCAGGATTTTAGAAATGCTTAGGTGGGACATGGCCATAAAAAGGTTGGGAACCACTGGCATAGAGCTATATTGGAGTGACAGAAAATGACACTTCTTATGTAACAGTACATTCATTCATTCATTCATTCATTCATTACCAGTATGTTTGTATTACATTGGCCATGCTACTATGAGCTGGACATCAATGGCTTGGTTTCCATCAAAACGCCATCAACTTCTCTGAATTAGCCAAATGTCCTAAATAAGCCAACCAAAGACACTGTCAGAGTCAACGTTTAGTGCCACAAAACCAGGATATCCTCATTCATTCTTCATTGTTGGTACATTTTATGAGCTGATAATTTCCACCCCGTTATTTTCAGTGCCTTTTTTTCAATAAAAGAAACCCATCCCATAAGCTTGTAAAAGGAGGTGGAGGGAAAATGCAACTACAACAGAATGGAGATCAGTTAGATGCAATTTATTACTGCTGCCTTTTTCCTTTCAGCTATTAGGTTTGGGCGAATGCCACAAGCTGAGAAGGAGAAACTCTTGGCAGAGATTTCAAGTGACATTGACCAGTTGAATCCTGAATCTGCTGATCTGCGAGCCCTGGCCAAGCTGCTCTATGATTCCTACATAAAGTCTTTCCCTCTGACCAAAGCCAAGGCGAGGGCAATCTTGACAGGAAAGACAACAGACCAATCAGTAAGTTCCATCCAGTTGCTCTTTTTTTCTTTGGGCAAAAGGTCTAGCATTCTAATGGACTATATTGTGTGTTGTTATTTTTTTAATGTGCTTGGTACTTAATGTATTTCAAACCAAAGCTGAAACACAGGAAATGGTTTAGATGGGATAAGTAAACATTATTTGGAAAAAGTATAATAAAATATTTGAATCCCATACAAGTATGTGAAGGTCAACACAACTTGTGTTCCTGTATAGTCACTCTTTTTTCCATTGGTAATCACCTACATTATCCAATGGAGCTACTGTATGTCTTCAAGCAACTGTGTTGGGCTACTGTTCGATCCTTTTCTTGGCATAAGACTGGACATTTTTACTTCCCCGGTAGAAAGGCTAATTCAAGGACCAGCTACATCCTTTTGTTAAGGTTTCTTAACCTTGACAATAGATTCAACTCCCAGAATTCCCCAGCCAGCATGCTTGTGATAATTGAAATCTATATATCTTAAGATTGTCAAGATTGTGAAACTCTGTGTTAGAAGAACAGCAAATTCACATTTTTGTTGTTTTAAAACTAACCCATCTAGTTCCACTGATCTTTTTATTTTCATTTGTCAACAAATGTCTACTGTTCAGTTCTTCCTTCCAGTATTTACTTTACTTCCTTATACTCTATCTGTTTAACAATTTGTTGTAAATTTACTAGTTCTATGCTCGTGAAAATCCTTGTTTACATCCTTTATTGCCTGCTTGCATTAGATCTGAGCAAGTTTATTTTTGTTCTCATTTGAATAAAAATTCCTAGGTCAGAAAGAACTCTTGTGCTTCCTTGATGCTAGGTAATGGCCTTGCATATGTCCTCTTGTCTCTAATGGTATGTTTTCTGACTTACGATACAGATACTAGTTCATTCATATGATCCTTCAGCCTCAGTATCTCAGAAGGCCACCAGCTCTGCATCTTCCTGTCAATCATAGGCTGCATTTTCACAGCATCTCACAGGTGCCCTCTCCCTCTTCTCCTTGAGCTGGTTGATGGTGGAAGATAGGAGTTAGCAGGAAGGACAAGGAGGCCTTAACTTCTAGGGGAAGGGGGAAGTTTCAGAAAACAGAATAAGGCAGGAGTTTTTGCCAGTAAGTCACTGCCTACTCTGCACTTCCCAAGGAAGCACCGCCAAATTGTCTTTGGAGCATTTCCTCTGGAACAAGAGTTAAGTTGATATTTAATTGGCTTGGCTTCTCCAGACACTCCATAAAATTTATGGTGCTGCTCTCCCATTGAAAAAAAATGCATTTAAAGAGATCTTAGTTTGTTTTTCTGAATGAGAAGACACAATTATATCCAGAAAACACAAAAGAGTGACCACTTTGCAAAATGCCCCTCTGCAATAGAATATTGGGCAGTCCTCCCAAGATGTTCAGCATTTGGCTGTATCTAACCAAATATACTATTTTGTAAGATATGGACATATTCACACTACCCACAACTGGTATATTGAGAAAAGGATGGACTGCTACTTCCAAATAGTTTCACAGGATCTGTGTGTGATTTATAGATACGCTGTCTTCATACATGGTGGGCTATGGGTAGATGTAGCCCCTGTTATTTACAGAGATTCCATTCCCGCCTAACCGTGGATAATGAAACAAGGCTTATTTTATTGTGCATTAGCCCTACATGACCACCCATCTTATAAAACACAACTCTGGGCAGCTCACAACAATAATAAAACCACAAACAATAAAAAACAACTATATCAGGCACCTGGCCTACCATCTCCAATCCATCACTCTATGCATGCCTTGAGTTCCAATCTTGCTTTATCCCAGCACCCAGGGAGAAACCCAGCCCTTTACAGCTTTCTGCAAGGCTAGAAGTGTGGAGAGAGGCTGCCGGTTCTCAGAGGAAAGGGGGTTCAACAGGGAAGAGGCTGCTAAGGAAAAGTCACATGTCCTTGGTATCTCTAATGGCAACATTTAAGGGATGGAATCTGGAGACATTTTTTTAAAAAAAATATACTTTACACATGGCTAAAAGCAATCTGCACACTGCAGGGGTGGGTTTCTCGCCCCGTTCCAACCGGATTGGTTGGAACGAGGCCGGCGGCGTCCTCACACACGCATGCGCCGTGCGCGTGCACACGCGCGGCGTCCTCGCGTGCGGCACGCGCATGCGTACTAGCGTCTGTGCGATGCTCCAGCTGCTCCTGGAGGATTGCGCAGGCGTTCTGCGCATGCGTGGAAAGCGCGAAATTTGAAAAAACCGGGTAAGGAGCGGGTGCGGGTGTGCGGGCGTGCACGAGCGCGGGGGGGGGGGGCTTCGCCGTTCCCGGAAGTTACTTACTTCCGGGTTCGGCGACCAACCGGATCGCAGGGACCGGTGCGAACCGGTCGAAACCCAGCCCTGGCACACTGTATATAAACTCTCTCTCTCTCTCTCTCTCTCTCACACACACACACACACACTTGGAAAGCCCTCCTTCATACAGAACCAAGTCTGCTGATATGCAGTACCCCTTATTGAGTTCTGCTCTGCAATTACTGGGTCAAACATTGGATTATGGAATTGCTGTATGACGAACGAATGAAATGGGAGGAGCAAGGATGAAAGAGGGCCCTTCAAAAATAGAATGTTGTTTACTGATTGCCTTTCCAAAAGTAATCCTGTATAAAATCAGATATTTTTTTATGGTAGCGTACAAACGATCACATTTTGATAAGCTTTAAATAATATTTTAAAATGTGTGAGTTCAAGGTTAACATTATAATTCACATCAGTGTTCCACTTATTCCCTGAATAAAGGAAAACTGACACTGGAAACTCTTTGAAATTGGGCTTTCATGTTATGAGTCTGATGTGCTAAGAATTACATCTAAACTGGAACTTTTGTGTGTGTTCTTCTGACAGTTTTTACCTACCAATGATTAAATTCCAACTATCAGGATAGTGTTACCGGAATAAAAACTAGAAGCGAAAACCCCATATAAAAGGCCAATACTTCCTTGGCCTTACCTTCAAAAAGAATGGGAACAAATGTGCTCATTCAGTAAATAATGTGTAAAACAATTTTATTATGCATTCTGTGATGGACTTTGGGTTCCCAAACATTAACATGTTTATTGTGGATACAAATTCTCAACTATGTTCCTTCTCAGAACTGTAGGTAGCATTTCATCGTGTAAATGTGTAAATGACTGGTAATGCTTAAATAGGTTGTAGAGTTTAAAATAATGATGTAGACAGTTTTTCTGAGACATACAGTGCTCGCTGGCCTTTGTAAAATACTCTATTACGTGATAAGGAAACCCATTTCAAGTTCTCTAGCTTCCACTAAGTAGTATTTTCTGCAATTTTCTAAGAAATATCACGTACAATCGAAGAACATGAAGGAAGCACTGGAAATAATAAAGCAGCAAATAACACCTGTAGCCAAGAAAATCAGCAGACACAAAACTTGAATTGCAAATTACAGGGAGAACTTCCCATTTCAGCCCAATCATAAACATTTCTACCAATCCATCAGTGGAGACTGGACCGAATCAGATAGTACTTGAGGATTAAGAAACAGTATAGTTCTGGACGTAGATATGGAATAACCCGAAGAAACGCAACAAGGACTCCAGCTTGGTTAAAGGAGGTAGATAAAAATAAAATGAAAGAATTAGTCATAACAGCAGAAATAGTAGAAAAAACAGCAAGAAACATCAAGAATTGGTCAGCACCAGGTGAAAATGAACTGCATGGTTTTTGGTTGAAACATCTGACTGGTCTACACCCACTTGTTGCCAAGCAGTTTAACAACATACTGCAAGGAGGTGAAATTGAAAAGCGTCTAACATTTGGCAAAAATCTATCTGATAATGAAGGATGCAGCAAAAGGGGCAGCATCAGGGAACTTCAGGCCAATTACCTGCTTACCAACAACTTTCAGATTGCTAACTAGTGTGGTAGCTGATGCAGTCCAACAGCATCTAATTGAAAGCAAGCTCTTTCCATTTGGCAGAAAGGAAACCTCCAAATTGCGGAGGAACAAAAGATTGACTTCTAACTGACTAGATAATTTTGGAAAACTGCAAGGGGGCTCTACATGGGGCTGCCCCTGAAGAGTGTTCGAAGACTACAGTTGGTCCAGAATGCAGCCGCGTGAGCGATACTGGGTGTACCTAGATACACCCATGTTACACCCATCCTCCGCGAGCTGCACTGGCTCCCTATTGGTCTCCGAACGCACTTCAAGGTGCTAGTCGTTACTTTTAAAGCCCTACATGGTTTAGGACCTGGCTACCTGAGAGACCGCCTCCTGCCACATACCTCCCAACGACCAACTAGATCTCACAGGTTGGGCCTCCTCTGGGTGCCGTCGACTGTGCCGGCCCTGTGGAACGATCTACCCGTAGAGATCCGGACCCTTACCACTCTCCCGGCCTTCCGAAAAGCCACCAAGACCTGGCTGTTCCGGCAGGCCTGGGGCTGTTGATCAATGTCCAGTCCCACTCAGACAGAATGGATGGTGTGCAATTTTAACAACTGTATTTTTTACCTTTAATTTTTTTAATGCTTTTATCTTGTCTGTAAGCCGCCCAGAGTCCCAAGGGAGTGGGCGGCATACAAATTTTATTAAATTTCAAGGGGAGGAAGACCAACCTGAATATAACATGGATTGTCTACAAAAAGGCATTTGTTTTCCTGCCACATGTTTTGATAATCAGATGTCTAGAAATAACATGAATCAGTACAAACATCTCAAGCTTTGTGCAAAGATCAATGGCACAGTGAAAAACAATATTGCTGGTCAATTGTGATAAACTGGGACAGGTTAATATCAAAAGAGGAATTTTACAAGGCGATTCACTGTCATCACTACTGTTTGCCATTGCACTGATTCCTCTGTCAATAATTTTGAAAAAGTTGCCCCATGATTATCAAACATCGAAAACATCTGTCAGGCAATCTCACATCTTTTACATGGATGATCTGAAGCTGTATAAAAATACACCATCTGAAATAGAATCGCTGCTTGACATGTCCAAAGTATTGCAATGGAGTCTGCACTGGACAAATGTTCCACCCTCACCATCAGTAGAGAAAAATAGTGAAAGCTGAAGGATGCCCTACAGAAATAACACTGAATCTAGATGAAGAAGATTACTACAAATATGTCAGCATACTTCAGGCTCAAGCACACTGAAGTCAAGAAGAAGGCTAAGAGTTCAAACTCACTTGTAGAAATACCATTAAGGCAATTAATACCTGGGCAATTCCAGTCATTAGACTGGGATAGTCGATTGGACTAAAACTGAACTAAAAGCCCTGGATAGGAAGACCAGAAACATAATGACATTGAATCGTGTCCTTTATCAGTGCAGTAATGTTGACAGACTAGCTGGGTGTGGAATGCTGCAAGTACACCAGACAGTTGAATAAGAAGAAAGGACATTGGAAGAATATCTGAAGGGCAGTGAAGAAGATATACTGAAGCTAGTACACTATGAAGCCTCACTGAGTACTGTAAAGACGAAACTGGCCTTCAAGAAAGACCAAATGAAAGATAGAAAAGAGACATGACAAGGCAAAGTGGTATTACATGGCCAATACATTAAAAAAATAGCAGGCAAAGCAGATAACAATAAGACTTGGCAATACCTAAGAGCAGGAAAATTGAAAACAGAGGGACAAATTCTGGCTGCATAAGATGAAGCCTTAAGAATGCATACAAGGCCAAAATTGAGAGGACAGCAACAGATAGTAAATGCAGGCCTCTGAAAAGAAGTTGAAGAAAAACTTAGGCCTCCTCCGGATTCCATCTGGTGACTCCTCGGGGGAAGGCCTTCTCTGTGGCTGCTCCAGCCCTCTGAAACGATCTCCCCGTGGAGATCTGGACCCTTACTACCCTTCCGACCTTCCTCAAAGCAGTTAAGACCTGGCTGTTCCGGCAGGCCTGAGGCTGTTGAACTATCCAGCCCCATTCGAGGTTACGGCTGTTGTAGTATTTTAAACTGTTTGTTTAAATTGTTTGTTTTTATTTTATTTTTATATCCTCTCCCTTTTTATTGTAAGCCGCCCTGAGTCTCTCGGGAATAGGGCGGCATACAAACCTAATAAATGAATGAAATGAAATGAAATGACTTAGCCGCTAAAGAACAGACTGACTCTAAACAATGGTAGGACAAAGTAGCAAAAACAGTGCATTGGAAAATCTGCAAGATATACCATTTGCCTGCCAGCAAGAATGAGTGGGACAACAAAATAATAGAAAATGAAAAAACTGGGACTTTAGAATTCAAACAGAAAGACCCTGGCTAGATAATATCTGGATAAGAAAGGCAAAAAATGTTTGGATAGTGCATGTTGCAGTATCATGTGGTGCCTTTATTCTAATCCTTGTAGAGGCAACAGATTAGAATTTTGACAATCCTTTTATCCTCTCTAGCAACAGATCCATACTCTTTTGAGAAGTTCATTTTTAAGGAGTTCAATGGGTAAGGAAGAAAAGCAGAAATCAGATCCTCCACCTTTCATCCTATGTATCATTTTCCATGTTTGACATTCCTTTGATTTTTAAAAAAAAGTTCTTCAAAGTCCAGTTGAAGCAAATGATGCCCCAGCACCTTCTACTTTTCATCCAATTAGCTACATTGTTCATTGTGATGATTTTAAAATACTGTACATTCTGAATAAGCATACTCTTTATGAAATGATCATAATAGCCTAGATTTTCTGTCTGTCTCTCTCTCTCTTTCTCTCTATCTAGTTATCTAGTTATTTAGCTATCTAGCTATTTATCATCTAGCTAGCTATCTCTTGGCAATTCAATCACAATTGTTTACCTGTTTTTGTTTTAAAGAATCAATAACTAAATCATAAGTATTATTGCTATAGGGATAAATTCAATAAAATATGGTAAATAGATTTGCTGCACAATGCTACTGAATTCTTCTGTGGGAGTAATGGCTTATCTTCCATGTTGCTGGATGAGTTTTAGAACTAACGTACAAGTAAGGTTTTCTATCTCAGCTTCACTTCTCTGCATTGAGGATGATGATGTTACATTCCTAGCATTAAGAACATTCAGTCAATGTGGGTATGATTGTGGGTGGGTGGGCAAAAATCAACTTAAAATCTGCCAATCCCATGCTATACATTTTACATGGGTTTTATTACCCATTACATATCTATGGCAAGGAAATTCAGAAAGCCGTAAAAATACAGTTTAGGCTTATAGATAAAATATAGGAGCCTAATTGCCAGTATTATGCTGGTATAACAAGTTTTAAAAATAATAAAGCAGATATACTATTGGCTTGAAATGATTGCTGCTTCTTAGCAATTTACCTTGAGGGGAAAATATAGGGCTTTGTTTACCAAAACAAAATGGTTTTTCTTCAAGATTTGTCCTTGAAAATGGAGAGATCTATGTAGCCAAGTTCTTTACATTCATACACTTAAGCCTATCTTCTCCAACCTGTTTTTCAGATAGTCATTGTGTTTTGTGTTGCAAAAATCCTAATCATCAACTGTATCTCTTTTTTTTTTTAGCCATTTGTCATTTATGACATGCATTCCTTAATGATGGGAGAAGACCAGATCAAGTGTAAACATTTGACCCCCATGCAAGAGCAAAATAAAGAAGTGGCCATACGTATCTTCCAGCGCTGCCAGTTTCGCTCGGTGGAAGCTGTTCAGGAAATCACTGAATTTGCCAAAAACATTCCAGGTTTTGTGAGTTTAGACCTCAATGACCAAGTAACTCTCCTGAAATATGGAGTGCATGAGATCATCTATACACTCCTAGCCTCCATGATGAATAAAGATGGTGTTCTCATATCCAATGGACAAGGATTCATGACTCGGGAGTTCCTAAAGAGTCTGCGGAAACCTTTCTCTGACTTTATGGAGCCAAAATTTGAGTTTGCTGTCAAATTCAATGCACTGGAATTAGATGACAGTGACTTGGCAATATTTATAGCTGTCATTATTCTCAGTGGAGGTAAGTGTGAGAAAGTTACATAGTTCTCCTTCATTTGCAAAGATTTTAGCCAAGGTGCATGACTTCTGAGCTGCCCAAGCATCCCATATTTAGCACACCAGCCTTGTATTTCCGTTCCCACTCAGAACATTAAAATAGAGACTAAATCCCTGGTGCAGTTATAAATGCTTCCTGAACTGCTTTCACTTGACTCATAAATTGGGCGGTCCTGATATGAAAACTCTGCTACTTTATTATGGATAGGCTCTTGTCTCCCCAAGTCTAGTTTACATATGTGCAATGATCCTTTTAGAACAAAGATTATTGAGGCAATTTTTCTTATCCTACTATATGCAGTTTGGAAGATGAATGAAATGAGCAATTGCCCTTTTTGAAAGAGTTTAAGCATCCAAAAGAGTCTTAAGTATTCTCCAGAAAGTATACATCAGGAATCCTGGGAGTTCTAAAAGTCTGGATTTTTGGATCTATATGCAGCTGCTCCACATCCAATGACTACATTTTAGCTGGTTGACTGACTCTATTTGTTCTGGTTATTGGATCCCCTTGGGAAGAAAAATGCAAGAATCTTTGTGTTAATTAAACCTTGCTTGACCAATCTGATATTTTGGAGCCCTGGTTTCTTTCTGTAATCAATGATTGCCTTTCAGTCTGAATCTCTGCTTGTATCTCAGTTCTGGTTTGTCCTTCAGTTCTTGTTCTTTGGTCCCAGAAAACTGGTTTTGCCCTTTGTCTCCTGATTCCATTCAGACAGCCCTGGTAGTTCAGTCACAAAAGTAAGGACTGGAAAACTATCTTGTACCAGGACAAACTATGAAACCCAACATTATTGGTTCTGATTAATAGCTGTTTGTCAGAGTCTGCAGCAGACGTCTTGAGACTGAGCATGGGGCCACGTGTAAACAAAAAAGTGTCAGGTGGACCTATGTGTTTCTTTGTGATTCTATGCATCTCCAGTGTAACCCTACTGAGTTGAGTTGCTGCTGCTTGTCACGCTATGCAGTGCTATGTTTTCCTTATGCAGAACCAGGCGCCACCACTCTTACATAATTTCATCTCTCTGATTGCTTCTTTCTCTCAACCACATTTGAGGTTTGCATGATTCAACAAGTGTCAGGATTAAAGGAGCTTAATTATTATTTGGCACTTTTCACTTGGAACTGCAGCATTAAGGCATGTTGTTAGTTAAACTAAAAGCTCATTTAGCAAGAATTTATACTATAAGAATTCTTGAGTAAGATGTTGGTGTAAGTGACTGAGTGGCTCTGAATAAAGGCAAAAATCAAAGTTGATTTTTCTTTTGAGAGCTGCTTCCAGCATACCAAATTCAGTTCCATTCTGTTTTCAGAGTATTATGGTATTGATGGACAAAGTCCCGAGTCCTCCTAAATATTTCTTTTCCAGCATGCCATTAGATTGGAAAGAATAAAAAGCTGTATTATTTCAAGAAATATTTAAAAAAATGAGTTACAATTAGTCACAGATGCAATAAGACAGGAGTTATGACACTTTGCAAAGGAATGAATCATTAATATCATTTCTCTTTTCCTTCACTTTGATATGACAAATTCAAGAATTTACTCTAAATGATATAATTCAACAAAAATTAAATTGAGAAGTACAGTGTCTTGGAATGCAAGATTGTCAGGGGAAAAACTACCTTCCATCTCAAGAAATTCCTTTGAGTTGGATGGTACTTTTTGATAATAAAGGTTAGAAAATGTCTTCCTGATTGCTTTCCTCAAAACACTGAACACATAAGGAAAAAAGAAAATCCGAATGAATTTCAAGTATGGATGTTTCAAATATGAATACTTTTTAACCTTTTTTAAACTTTTATTTTAACAGATATTTAGAAATGCAACCAAGGGAGAGGAACAAGGATATAAATATTTCTAGGCTATAAAAAATTGAATAAGAATTTTCAAAATAACATTACAATTGGATGTGTTTACAATTGAAAAATAAGAGAAAGGCAATATTGTACCATTGAGTTCTGCTGAAAAGGAATCAGTGGAAATTGCATTCTTCATTAGGTGCTTAAATCCATTATATTTTCAATGCAATTAGAGTTAAGGTATAAATTCACATCCTTTTCCGTTCTTCTGTCTGCCTGGAAACCCTAGAGTAGAATCTACTAGGACTGAACCAGCTAGTAGACATTTTTAGTAAAGCCGTATTTAGTGCCTGTAAGATTCTTGCATGAGAAATTTTTTCTCTGAAATATTTGTATTCTTGTTTGATTGATTGGTTGGTTGATTACATGCCATCAAGTTGATGTCTAATCTTAGTTCTTACAGCAGCACTTCCTATCACTTCTGTAACTAAATCTATCCATTTTGCTACTCACTGTCCTCTTCTCTTTCCTTCTCCCTTCCCCAATATTAAAGCCGTCTCCAGAGAGCTGAGTTTGCATCTCTCCAAAGTAAAGTAATTGGAGCCTAATCATTTGTGTCTTGATTGGGAACTCTGGGTTAATTTGTTCAGTGATCCATCTGGTTTGTTTTCTTGGATGTCCACAGTATTCTCAGGAGGGTTTTTTTAGATTTTGGATTTTTTTTTTATCACACACTTATTATTTTTATAAATAACTCAAGATGGTGAACACACCTAATTCTCTTTCTTCCTCTTATTTTCTCACAATACCAAACCAGAGGTGGGTTCCTACCAGTTCAGACCGGTTCAGCCGAACCGGTAGTCATTTGGCGGCCTAGGTCACTGGAACCAGCAGCCACCCCGGTCTGCCATGCCCCTGAACCAGTTCTCTTATAGGGCCACCATATTGATATTCAGTTCTGCACATGCACAAATTTTAATTTTTTCCTTTTTTAACGTTTTGCACATGCGCAGACCTATTTTTGTGCATTTTGCGTGCACCGAACTGGCAGTAATGCGGGGAGCAACCCACTCCTGTATCAAACCTGTGAAGTGGATTTGGCTGAGAGACAGTAACTGGCCCAATGTCACCCAGCTGCTTTTCATGTCTAAGGTGGGACTAGAATTCATATCCTCCTGCTTTCTAGCCAGGTTCCTTAACTAATGGACTAAACTGGGGTCTTCTCCAACATCGAAAGCATCAATACTCTTCCTAGTTTGTTTCTTCAGTGGTTTTTTTTGTATAAATGTTTAATATTTAAAATAGCATCTTCAGTGAACTTGGAGACAAATGTATAAACAGACCAATTGTAAATTAAATTTTCAAAAGGATTTAATATGTATTTGCCTATAGAATGCCCCAAAACAAAGCTTCCACAAAATGGACAATTTGCTGTCTTCATAGTCTTTTAAATCTTCAGGGCATTACATATTTACAATAATTGTGTCTGAAGTTGTACAGATTAAAGTTTTCAAGTAATAATTGCACTGTGATTTGAATAATTGAAACTATTGAAAAATGTACAGTCTAGGAATAAATTATTTTGAAGCTTTAAGTCGCAGTTTTAAGACAAACTTTAAGTTGTAGTTTTCTTCATAGTTTTCATTCTGCTACCAGAATTCTGCCCGAAATAATCCTTTCCAGTTTCGTTTCATTGAAGCTTCTTCACCACCTTCCCAGTTGCTCTGGGAATTTTAAGGAAAAGTGGAATAGTTTACAGCAGGAGAAAGGGGATCAGAAGAGATTGCTTCCCCTTTCCCACTGCAGGATTCCCACACTAGATTAACAGTCTCTTTTGAAAAACAACTATCTGCTAAGTACTTCTGTTAGATCCAATCTAGTTGAAAATACTTTTTTTTTTCAGGGCTTGAACTGTTTTTATCAGTATAGGAATTGCTGTTTACAGATTGAAAAAGACAAACTCTCATTTAAAAGGACAAACCAATCAACAGTTTTGAGGGATATTCCACCTATTAAGCATTTTTTTATATAACTGTAAAGATATGTGCAGCCAGTGCTAGTTTCTTTGAATTTAAAACCTGATTTGTTCTGTACTCATTAAAATCAGGCACGCAACTGCTGAGTCACACTGACATTATGATAAGAGTTCCCAGCCAAATGCTTATTCTTGTTCTAAATGAGCTTCAGTAGCAATTGCTCTTAAGAGATAAGAATACATAGGAATTTTGCAAGTGTACATAGAACATAAAATAATTGTTATAAACATTTTGTAAGTGAATGATTAACAGAAAGTAGGGTTCTCTTTGAGACTGTTGAAGAATAAAAGAGACTTCCACACTGGATAAAAGCCTATCTCTATATATGGTCATCTACTTTGGGAACATTGTTTCAACTTTACATTTTACGTAATTATCAGTCTTTCAAAAATAACGTTGATATTATTGATATTACAATAGAAGAACTCCTAATGTTTATTTCTAGTTTAACTAAACTACAGTACAGTTTAATTTTAAACTAAAGGAATGATAGAAGTTCATTTTTATCACTTCTATTTAATGTTTCCTATGACTATTTGGGGACAGAGGCATATGTGCCACCCTATGTTAGGACTTCATCCTAACGTCTCCCTGGAATTTATCTTTAAATGCATTGAAGTGTCCAACTATTCAAATTCCAACTAGGTTTCATAATTTTTTTTAAATGCTTCAGCATCATAAGCTTGGCCTTGATTTGGGTGTACTTTAAGAGGGAAGACTCTTGGAGAAAGCATTAAGGTTTTCTTTATTTTCTTGGGTTCTTCTCAAGACAAACAAGAAAAGGGGTGAGAAAATAGGTAAGGGCTTCAAATTAAAGGGACATCTGGGTCCCTTGATAAACTCAGGAAACAAAAATTATGTGGTAGCGCAGTGGTTAGACTTCTGCTTTCTGCTGACTGCCAGCTGACTGCAATTTAGCAATTCAAATCTCACCAGGCTCAAGGTTGACTCAGCTTTCCATCCTTCCGAGGTGGGTAAAATGAGGACCCGAGTTGTTGGGGGCAGTAGGCTGACTCTGTAAACCGCTTAGAGAGGGCTCTAAAGCACTATAAAGCGGTGTGTAAATCTAACTGCTGTTGCAATTGCTAGGCTAAAAAAATCATTTTTTTTATTATAGAAAAAAGAACCTGTAGAATTCGATTTGTTTTTATATTTATAAAAAATATATTTTATATTTGGGATGAAAGGAAGTTACTTTTAGACAAGTTGAATAATATTATATTGTTAACAACATTAAAGATAGACTGTTAGTGAAGCAAGGAAGGGGTTTTTTAGGATTTCAAAAACAATAGGAAAAGATGCTGCAGACTTTACGTTTGCTTAAATTTTATGTTTATGCACAATGAGTCATACCCAGATGTTTTAGCATTTGCAGATTATCAAAATGTTGTTAAAACCTATGTAATCTCCCCAAAGCCAGACATTTTAAAAAAAATTAATTGCCACATCTCTAAAATGTTTATCCTCAATACATAGCAGACAGATCTAAAAGTTTTGAATAAATGACCTTGAGTGTCACATGAGTAAGCTTCTGTTTGTGCAATATTACACAAGCAGCTTGTCTCTCGTTTCTCCTGCTTTTCTTGCAATAAATAAATAAATAAATGTGTTGTGCTCTTCCAAGCTTCTTGAGCAAATCTGGAACTAGGAAGAGGAAAGAGGGGAAGTCTGTTCTAACTGCAGAATCTCTTTTGCTTGCAGAAAGGCATCATAGGATGTAACTCGTAAAATAATGTAAACCCAGTATGCCTACTACTTTTTGACAAAGCTTTTCTGTGTGTCCTTTTTGATACTCTATGTCAGAGATGTCAAACTCGTGGCATCACGGCAGCATCATGTGACATATTCTGACCTTTTTCTACCTTCACTAAACTGGGTGTGGGTGTAGCCGACGCTTGACTCAGTTTGCCTGCAAGTCGCAAATTTGATAGATCTGCTCTATGTTATTCTTTCCTCGTTTTATTTAAAGTAGAATGATATTATTTTTTTGGTAACTAACTTATTGATTGGGTTTACAATTCTGCAACGGTAGCTATGCCTTTGTGATTTCTGAGAAAAAATAAAACATTTGAGAAAAATGATACTATATTCTTGTTATTAAAATATTTGGGAGGGTACATCGTTTACCATATATTAGATCTAGTTAGTCAGTGGGAAATATAATGTAAAAACCCAAGTTATGAAGGAACTATCAAGTATATCAGTTTCAGTTTATATGGAATGCTGCCTTTTTTTGACACCTAGGGTAAATAAGTCATTTTGTGGTTTATATAATCAGGTTGTAAATCCTTACAAGAACTAGTTCAACCTACGTGAACTCCTTTAAACAGACACAGAGCTGATTTCTTGTTTTTGTCTGTTATTGTTTTAACTTCCTTCACTTAACACCATATGATGTCTATGACCTTGAATAAAATCATATTCCAGTGACAAAACTGAGAACTTAAACCTGGCAATGTAATTAACAGTTTTACTTAAATAACTTAATAGCAGTCAGTTTGGGCCTCTGAAGCTTGAGCTGCAGGCTTAATTGATCAAGGAAGTTACCCTTTCATGTTTAAGAATTGCTCTACAAAAGCTGCAGGAAAGGCCACCATGAGAGTCTATAACCCAAACCTGGAAAATGACATTGGGTTGTTAGGTATCAAAAGATTTGCACAACTCCTAAAGTCATCATTTGTTGATTTCAGTCTTCTTCCCTTTATTCTTTGATGATACACGAACTTTCTTGTCACGTGAGGGTGTCACTTGCTCTGTTCCCTCCTGTCTTCAGGCTACAAATCCTAGACAACAACAGATCCTTTTGTTGGTTTTGTGTGACTTCATCATCATTATCATTGTCCCATGAGCATTTTGAATGAGACAAATGGAACTCTCTTACAGCACAGCTGGAGGACACTAGATTAGTGAAATCTGTACAGTACAGTACACCTTATCCAGACATCTGAGCCTGTACCCAATGCCCTCATCTACAACAAGATGACACCCAGCTTGTCCACTTACTTGAATGACTTAGCAATTGTTTTACTTATTAACTTTTGCCTTGCAGCATGAAGCCAGTGGATTCTGGTTATTGTGGTTTCACATTGCCAAGTGAGTTTAAGAGATTACATATTAGCAAGAGAGGCAGCAATGGTCACTTGCAGATGTTGTCAAAATAGGAACATTGTGCACAATTATTAGCAACATTTGGCTGTATTTTCATCCATTTTGCTTATAGAATTATAGAGTTTCTCCATTTGTCCAAAAGTCCAACATAAAGACAGGAATTCAATTAAGCTGTGGCTGGATTTTAGTATTTTTTATTTTTCTCTTTTTAGGATATAAGGCTATAGAGCAGGGAAAATTGAAAGAACTAACCCAAGAAATCTCATAAAACATTGTGGTGGTTTTGATGGAGAGTTATTTGAATGTTGTCAACAACTTCATGTTAAATAAAAAATCATAAAGAAATTATAAACAAATGGCAAGAAAAAATATAATGAAAAGAGAGGTACAGGTAAAATTGTGTGTGAAGGAAAAGTACTCTGAACTGTGGCTAGAAAATATCTCTTTTGTGGCAGTCAAAAACTTATGGGTGATTCCAGTTCAGATGGCACTTAAAGGTAGTTTCCGCAATGCTAGAACTGCTGCATGAACCTTTATAATTCAACTATATTTATGGATATGTAGCTATATACATTTTAAAACAAATGGTTTTATTTGCTTCTAGATCGCCCTGGGTTACTTAACGTGAAACCTATTGAAGATATTCAAGATAGTTTGCTGCAATCACTAGAACTCCAGTTAAAGCTGAATCACCCAGAATCATCACAGCTGTTTGCAAAATTGTTGCAGAAAATGACAGACCTCAGACAGATTGTAACAGAACATGTGCAGCTGTTGCAAATTATAAAGAAGACGGAGACAGATATGAGCCTTCATCCACTCCTACAAGAAATTTACAAAGATTTGTATTAAGGGTCATCAGAATACTAATTCATTTACATAAGTACGTTCATCAAATTGCACTATTTCTTTAAGAGGGAAAATATTACATACCTAAGAAATTACTGTGAAAAAAAACCATTTAAAAAGAGACAGAGCTTTACTATTATAGATCTATTTTATGCATATTGTTTATAAAAATACATTTACAATTTCCTTTTAATATTAAAATGTCTTTATCATCAAAATGTTGACTGTATTTACCAGATTCTTTTTTCCTGGTTTATTTAATATAATAGCACTGCTTTTTCAATGATTTAAAAATAACATTGGAGTAATAGTATAGTTCAGCTTCACTGCAAAGAAGAGTAATTTTCCCCTCAAGGGAAGTTTTATGGATCTTGATGTGGTTATGAATCAACAACAATTAGACAGGTCACTGCATTATTCTACAGTGCTCGAATTTTATACATCTAACTTTGAAATAAGTTTTTCAGAAAGGTGCAAAAGGGCCCGATTTTAAAAAATAATAATTAGCTTGCGGGTATTTAAAAACATTCCTGACATTTATCTGGGTTTGAAAGAGATGGTCAGAAGAATGATTTTTTTATGATTTACATTTATATTAAATATATGTACGTTTCAAGGTGCTCAGGATATGTACTGCAAAATTAGTTTTATGCTTAGTTTTATATACTTCCATTTATATTGTATGCTGATTTCAAATGTGAGCTGCCTAGCCGCCTTGTTTTCTTCTCTGCTGCCTCTAGTGGTAGTTTGACACAGGACCAGAAACTCAGATTTGCCCTGAGATGTAAAACACTCCCTGTATGTGGCAGTGAAGGTGGCAGAAGCAGGCTCTTTTGATCTTGGCAAAGCTGGCAGAGAGATTCCTCATGTGATTGCCCTCAAGCAAGCCAAACGTTGCAAA
Organism: Thamnophis sirtalis; assembly: GCF_051295495.1. Lineage (NCBI taxonomy): Eukaryota > Metazoa > Chordata > Lepidosauria > Squamata > Natricidae > Thamnophis > Thamnophis sirtalis. Next base: position 70,825,217 of record NW_028261383.1, on the reverse strand, counting down.
GCAACAGGGCAGATTTTATGGGACTGCTGTTTGGATTAGTATTTATAGGGCAGCAAGTTAGAACAAGATAGCATTCATCAACTTCTGACTGAGAAAGAAAATTGTTGTCCACTGGAAATGCTGGACGACTTTGGAAAGCCTACTGGTATCACAGTTCAGACAGATCATGCATCTGTCCTGCTTTTGGTATCCTGGGAGTTTGGGAGGCTGAGCCAAAATGGAAATGTAGGAAGCATCTTTATCCTCTCATTCCCCTTAAGTAAATATGCTGCTAATGCTGAAGATTTAAAATGGTGTAAATGGCCTGAAAAATAACACCAATGCAGGCAAAGTACTGATCACCATGATCTAAATCGATGGTTCCCAACGTGGGGCCCATGCCCCACAATTTGATTTTTAATGGGGGCAATTTGAACCCTGTTTAAACCAAGTTAATGGCCTTTTAGGCTTCCTCCACATGAGTAGAGTTCACTTTTTGACTAAGGTAAGAATTATATGTCACAGGGTGGGCATCAGGGAACCACTGATCTAAATACTATGGCTCAGGGAAAATCTCCATAGTGAGAGTGAATTAAATCAGAGGTAGATAACGGGTGGTTGTTCAGATATTGCTGAATTAGAGCTCCCAGTCTCCCAAACCCTTCTGGCCAGTGGTGAGAGATACTAGGAGTGATAGCTTAGCAACCTCTGAATGATGTAAGTTATCTGTCTTTACTATAAACTGTGAATAAATGAATAAACTTAATCAGGTTTTTGATCCACTGTGGATCTTCAAATCTTCTCTCAAAAATTATCTAAGGAGAATAGATGGAAACAACAAGGAAGCATCATTGCAGGTCATGGTGAGTTAGCCTGTCAGCAGCCATGCTTCTAAAGTGAGTTGAATTTGCTAGTCTCTGCCTTGAACACAATTGTGGTTGTCTCCAGTAGGAGATAGCTCTCCATTGGCTGCTCCTAGAATGGTACTGCTAGGGATCAAACGTCTTATACATTTAAACCTCTGGTTTGCTTCCAACACAATGAACAAAACCATACTAGGAGATATGAACAAGTATACACATACCTATTGAATCAAACCAATAGGACTGCATAGCTAAAGCAACTCAAATGTGAACTGTATTAATTATCAAAACTGAAAAGGATTCATAAATTAATTCATTACATCCGGATTCCCCGTGGTTTGTACAAAGCTTGAACATAAAGTGTGCTCTTAAAACTTGCAACTTTGTGACATGTTGCTAGAAAGGCTAATGCTGATTCCATTCCGATGAATTGGTTTGGCAGGAGATTTATTCTATGTGGAAATGTGTGTTCAATATTTGGCAAATAATAGCAAATAACTAGGATTCAAGAATATCTGCAAAGCAGATTTGATCTCATTGATTTCCAGCTGTTTCTCACTTCTAATTTCTATGAATAATTTACATGTGGGAAACACAATGTGTAAGAATTTAATGAGAGATTATAGATCAAGTCAGGATAGCAATCCAACGTGCCTTAAATAAAATGCCATTTTTAATTTCCTTACTAAAAATAAGGAAATATGCCTATTTCAGATTTTGATTTCAACTGGTGCTATAGTTTGAGAAAAAATGAAAATATAAAGGGATAAATAAAAATTATATTATAGTTTAGATATCATACTACATTTTTTCATAATAAAATTGTTATTAACTTTTATGCCAAAATGATATTCAAAAACTTAGGCATTTATCTGTTTAAAGTGGCAAGCTGAATTATGAATGAGGTACAAGTATAACATTTTTAGCATTTATCAGGGTTTGAAATAAGAAAAAAGGTTTTCACCATGAGCTCTGTACTTAATTAGACCATTCACCCACTTCAGGGAAAAACCCTTTTTCAAAAGTCCTAGTATTTTCTCATGTGAATTATAATCATAATTTTGGTTTGAGTTTAAATATATTCTGCTTCTATGGGATTTTATTTATTAAAAAAAGCTTGCTCATGTCAATTTATGTAGGCTGTGTTATTTTCAGAACCTCGAGGGCTTTGGTGAAAATATTCCAAATCATAAATCACTGACTGTTTTTTAAAAACATGACTGTAACCTAAAACATTTGTTCACTTGAAATTAACATATGTGTTCTTTTTTCTTGTCTTGTCTTTATTTTTCTTTTCTGAATCTTAGCAGGTATATGTTGTATATTCTCTTCTTTTTTAGAATACCTATTACATAAAAGGGGCAAAATTTTGATTGGGCAATTCAATTCAGTACAATACGTTTGATTTTAGATATATTATATATATATATATATAATAGATGATAAACAAAATAAAGTTTAAGACAAAGTTAAAATACACTTATAAACAACCTAAATAGTGTACATAAGTAAGGATGCACTCTATATCAAATTATAGTGTGCTCACCAAAATTAGTGTAATGGGCAATATGTTTCCCCTCATTTGAACAAACACATGTATGCGCACATACACAGCCTTAAATGGCTGGCATAAAAATGTTTATATGCTTCTATCCACATTTTTAGGAATGCGATAAACTACTGAAGTTACCAATTGTGTTTGTTGAATATTATTGAATATAGTTTGTTTAAAATTAATTTCTTGTCTTCAGATTGCTAAAAATTTAGTAACATGTTTCAGAAAGAAAGTCTTTAATTTCACAATTATAATACATTGAAAACTTTGTAGAATGTCCAAACTCTTACTATTTTCAGTAAATAGCAATAGCAATTATGTACCACTTTATTGTGCTTTTCAGCCCTCTCTAAGCAGTTTACAGAGTCAGCATATTGCCCCCAACAATCTGGGTCCTCATTTTACAGAAGGATGAAAGGCTGAATCAACCTTGACCCTGGTGAGATTTGATCTGCCAAACTGCTGGCAGTCGGTGATCAGCAGAAGTAGCCTGCAGTACTGCACTCTAATCACTGCGCTAGGGTCAGTGTAATTCAGATCTATTAGTCACTGCTGATCACAGGTTGAATCTATTAGTAGTAATGAACAAAATTTGTAAACTAAAACAGGAATCCCCAAATCCCAGGCTGCGGCCCCAGTACCAGGCTGCAGCCCATTAAGAATTGGGCCGCACAAGCAGTGAGAGAACGCCCGAAACTCCATTTGTCTAAGGGCACATGTGTGAAATCAACCCCTCTGCCCCCCGCAAATCCGCAGATCTGGAAAGGTTGGGGACTACTGTGATCACAGGAGCCATTCTTTCACCATCCTTGCACTCTGCAAATCTATTGAAGACTAGACAGGCTACATGTGATAGGAGCTGAAGTTCAATACATCTGGCAAATGCTCATTGGGTGGAGGGTTGAGAAATCTCTCCTTAACCATTAAGGGACAGGAATTATTGAGGGGGATTTGGTAGAAACAGCAAAGATTGAATTACACATTCTCACCTCTGGTCTATGCTTCCTATTCCATAAGATTTGATTTAAAGCCCCTGTTAGACTATTTCTGTGGCATTTAACAACTTGAATTATTTTTCTGAAAACTAAAATGCTTTAAAAACAAAATCAATGAATGTGATGCAGATGTTATCACAAATGTAAATATATACTCATACTCTGGGTTGTGGACCTATGTAAAGGGCATACATAAAAGTATTCTACACTGATAAACTAGGCAAACACATAACAGCTAAAATAACAAAACTGTTGCTAAATCTTGTTCTCAGGCTCCTCAGGTAAGTATTTTAATAGTTACTATCCAGAATGTCACAAATCTGAATATAATGTGCCCTGTATGCAAAAGCATGATAAAAATCATTTCACCGAGAAATTGCTTTAAATAATTTCACCGAGAAATTACAACACCCTACAGTAAAAACGGTGAAATATAGGGTCTTTTAAAAATAGCTAAACCATAGCTGAAAGCACTCAGGAGTATAGCCAATGGTGACAGATGATCTGAGTTGTAATTCTGTAATATCTGGTAGGCTGCAAGTTCTCCTATCTTGACCTACATAATATAATCCTACAGCAATACTCTAAAGCAGTGTTTCTCAACCTTGGCAACTTTAAAGTTGTATACCCAGATACCCTTCTACTGCACTGGCTGGGGAGCTCTGGGAATTGAAGTCCACACATCTTAAAGTTGTCAAGGTTGAGAAACACTGCTCTAAGCAAATGAAGTGGTTTGAGTACACAAGATAGAACAGAAATTATTGTTCCTGAAAACGGATTGAACGTGCTATGAAAAAAACCTTCCACTCAGGATAAGAAATTCCAACATTTTGGACTTGGCTGTCTTGTGAATCATATGACTCTTGCAGTATAACAATTAGGGTATTTGTGCCCATTCCAGTACAACTAAGATCAAACAAATAAAGATGGGAATAGAGGCAATAAAACATGGTGGGGGGGGGGAGGAAAATATAAGATTGTGAATTGACTTGCTTTTTAAAAATCCCACTTGCATACGCTTTGGATAGCAGTAAAAACTGAACAATCGTTTGACAGATAAGCTAACTGATAAGTTTAAGAATTTATTTTGCTACTTGAAGTAGAATGGAAAATTGTGTTCCCTCCTAAGTGCTGGATAACTAAGATTTTACTACTTTTTATGGCATTCAAATTATCCATCAGATGCACGTCCTATTTTTTTTTCTGGTTATTTCATTTTCTCCCCTCTATTCCAAAATGAAGCTCTATCATTTTTATTTTTTTCAAAATTTGTTGTTGCTTTTCATGGATGGGGGACTATTAAAGCAGATAAATACATGCAGGGGACGCCTCAGGACAAAATTAAAAGAATTAAGATGGAAGCACTGCTTCGATCACACCATTTTGAGTGCTATCATGGCTTTTTGACTGTACCCTACGGACACCTCTGAATTATTGCGTATCTAAGATAAAGACCTGGGGATTCTCTTACACCACAACTGAGGCTTTGCACAAGGCGGCTATCCAACCCATCCATCCTCAATGCCAATTAAGATCTAGATCTTATTTCTAATTTCTAATTAGATCTTATGTCTTAAGATCTAATTTCTAGATCTTAGCAATAAATCTGGGGTTGAGTCAAACTAGAAAATAGTTGGGGGGGAGTGCAGATGTGGTCTTTCTGCTTCAGAGAAAGGAAAGACCTGGAAGAGTCACCAGATGGATCTTCAAACAAGATGCAAAGCAAAGTCAACTGTAAATAAAATTTGAATCAGGTCAAATGAAGTTAATCCTGCAGAGTCTCAATTAAGAAAAAAATAAAACAGCTACTTAAGATATCCATTGTTCTTTAGCAGCTAGTCTTCCACAGATTAGAAATATACAAATCAGTAATCATTTATTGTCCGGCTGGTTTCAAAGGGACTGTGATAAACTATAATGAAGTTTGCATAGTTTTGGCTTTACATCTCTGTAGGATAGGTTAGGTTTATTTATAGGCTGCCCTTTTCCCTGAGGGGACTCAGGGCGGCTTACAATTTATATAGGAAGGGGAAACATACAGTGACATATAGGACAATACATAATTAAAAGAGTAAAGCAACATTCATTCAACATTCGGGCGGGGATGGATTATACTCTTTAACCCCAGGCCTGACGGGATAGCCAGGTCTTGAGGGCTGTGCGGAAGGTCTGGAGGGTGGTGAGGGTACGAATCTCCATGGGGAGATCGTTCCAAAGGGTCGGAGCTGCTACTGAAAAGGCTCTCCTCCGCGTAGTTGCCAGTCGACACTGACTGGCAGATGGAACTCGGAGGAGGCCTGTGAATTGTCAGAGTTTATTTCATACAGGTAGTCCTCATCTTATAACCCAGAGATTGAGAAAACATAGGTTATTCTTTACACTGAGTTGCACTACCTATATAGGTTGAGATACTGTAGAAACATGGAAGGTGCTTTGGCTTTTCAAAGTTAGCCTGCACTCTCACTTCATACTATGCAAAGGTCGTGCTGGACCTTTGACCTCCAAAGAGACTCGTAAGAAGACTGTAATGTGTTTCAAACCCAATTTATTTTGGAAAAGGCATTATCTGCATTTGGATTTCCTCAGGACAAAATAATAGTATCGGCACAAATCACAGGGCAGTAGATCTGTGAGGTTCTGTGTTCAGAGTTAGAATGTTCAGTATAATTGACTACAACATTTAATTTCACTTAGAACTACTTAATTATGTGTGAAGACTTTCATGAAGCTTCTTAATAAAATCTCTGGTGCTTGAAACTGTTCTGCCTGAGCAGAAAATGGTTGATGATTGTCCATTGATTATTAACGTGGCATTGAAATGGTCTGAATTATAAAACCATTTGTCTATCACTACTGTGATGCTCAGTTTGTGTCTTGATTACCTCTCCTTTATCTCAGTGAGTTAAAACTGCAGACAAAGAAGGTTTTGCTTTAAACTTATATGTTACACACCAGCATCTTTTCAAACCCAATAATGTTTGACAGCTGAATGGATCTTTATTTTACAACTCATAAGGCATATTTCACCTTGCATAAAATCTACATCTCTGGAATGTTCTACAGAAAGCCCGTCAAACTTCATGTACTGAGATCTAGTAGTCTGTGCCTCTTATTAAAAAAAAAAAAAGACTGGATATAGGATTTACTACCTAATGTCAACCCTGGTTTGTTGATTAAACCACAGGTTCTGAGATCCTTTCAAAACTTCAAAAAGCTAATACAAGATATGATAGTTGAACATCTATAACACATGCAAACATAAAAGCTGAGTTGACATTGTGCTAAGCCACGATATATTTAAGAAAGGATTGTTCCAGAGTTTCACAAACTGTCTAATATGGTGATTCCTTAAAACAATAAATGCATTTATATGAACACGGACATATATTTCTGAACCGTAGCGTGTATACTGTGTCAGGACTCCTGTTATCAGGCAAGTCTCCACACTGCTTGGACAAGCCAAGTGTCCAAATAAGCCAAATGACTTGTATGCATATTGTAAAGCTGGTGCCAGTCATCACACACCACATGTTGGTCTGCAAACCACAACTATATTGTCGCCAAACCATGTTGTAATGCTGCCTGAACAATGTGACAGCTGGAGGTAATACAGGAATATTACCTAGAGTGGTATGTCTGTGATCATTTAACTTCCATTCTATTATGTCATCACTCGATCCTGTTAAAAGTCTAGATATACCTTAATAATTTTTTAAAAATGGTCCAAAATTAAAGCAAGTTTTTCATTCAATCATGGTGGGTCTCATTCTCTACACAATTAGGCTGAGATTCCTTTATTCTCTGGGATATGTTCTGCCAATGTCTACCTTTCAAATGATGCTGTCCAAATTTAAATTTGCACAACTACAACATACTCTACCCATATACTAAATGCCAACATTTTACACATACTGTCATTTTTGTAGTAATTTTATTAAAGAGTACAATTGACAACAATAACTGGATTGCAAACTTTCAAATGACCACTAGCTGGAAACAAAGATAATACAGAAAGCTGTAGCCCATTGTTGCCATCTAGTGGTTACTTTGATTTTTGCAGTCCAGATAGTGAACTTTTACTGTGTCTCTTGTGACCTTTATACCAGTGTTTTTCAACCTTTTTTGTGCAAAGGCACACTTTTTTCATGAAAAAAATCACGAGGCACACCACCATTAGAAAATGTTAAAAAAAAATTAACCGTTCCTATATTGACTATATATAAAGTAATTCTCCCACGGCACACCTTACACTATGTCACGGCACACTAGTGTGCCGCGGCACAGTGGTTGAAAAACACTGCTTTATACTATGATAATGTTCACTAAGTACCCATATTTTTTTAAAATATAAGACGCACTTTTTTCCCTCAAAAAAGAGGCTGAAAATCCTGGTGCATTTTATACATTGAATACAGCATTTTTTGCCTCCTGAAACCCCGCCCTCTTCACCAAAATGGCTTGTAGAAGGCTTTCAGAGAGCTCCTTGGGCTAGGGAGGGCAGAAATGAGCAAAAAATGGGCCGTTTTTTGCTCTGCCCCCCCCCTTCTAGCAACACTCTATAAGCTTCCTAATGCTCTTTTTTGGACAAAAAAGGGCCCGTTTTCACGAAAAAAGTTTTTGCTCAGTTTTGGGAGGCAGGAACACTCTACAAACCTCTTAAGGGCTGTTCATGCCCTTTTTTTGCTCTTTTTGCAAAAAACTGCCCATTTTTGAGACGTTTGCAGAATGCAAAACTTTTTTTAGAACATTGCCTCTTTAAAACCTTGGCGCGTTTTATACTCTGGTGCGTCTTATACTCCGACAAATATGATAATCTATATCAGTAAAGTGTTTGAAAGGCTAAACTCCATCTCCAACCCACATGTGAAAGATATCAGACTAGCCTAGAAAAATCTTGCCTTCAAATCTTCCATCTATCACTGGGCGACTTTGATGAAGTGCCCTCTCTCTTCCAGGACAATCATACATGCAGTCTTGCTTTCCTCAGAAGAAAGGTGAGCTGGTTAGATAAATTATGGTGACCCAGAACTGAATACTGTATTATTTATTTATCATGCCGCACTTACATTCATCTGGCTTAATGTAAAGTTGCCTTCTTTTAGAGGAGATAGATTGCAGACATTTAAAAGAATGAGAAGGCATAAGAACATATGTGGAGTTTGAGGTTTTAAAGGCTTTGTTTTCATGTCGATGGGCCATTTTTCATAGTCTTGTGTGGCAACGCTGAACATTTATGGCTCATTTCATAGAACATGGTTACCCAAGAGATCTCTGGAGCTCAGTGGAAATTTCAAGAAAAAAAAGGGGCATTCTCCAGAGACAGGGGAGGGAAGGTGAAGCAGGAGCCTCATTGGCTCTTTCAATGGGAAGAGCTGGCAATGTACTGGAGTATCTTGTCCTTCGTGCAGCAAAAATGATTAAACCCGTTCTGTTGTGTCAGCGTATCCTCAGTTTGTTAGTGTTAAATGTCAGCTGGCCAATGCTTGCCAGAAAGAGTGAAGGAAGCCTGCCAAACAGGCTTAACAAAAATGCAGCCTTAAATATAACAAATGAGGTTGCATTTTGCTGTGGAAATATTTCCTGAAAGATTTTTTTTAAAAAAAAAAGATGTGGACAAGCCAAACAGCCATGTACTTAAGAGAAGGGAAACGGGAGCTGATGAGGAGAAACCAAGAGACACCATTCATCTGAAAGCCTGTTTTAGACAATATTGGGCTCTAATTATTTTGAAGGCCTCCCAGCTAATTTAAGGCGGGGAACCATACCTCATACTTACTGAAAATAGCCTCCTATTTTCATCACAACAACAACAACCCTGCGAGAGGGATTGGGTTGAGAGTGGATGATTGGTCCAAAATCACCAGGTCAGCTTGTATGCCTGAGGGAGGAAGCAGTACCTTAGAGCTCACCCATGCCAAGCATCTCTCCACTTGTGGCAGAGCCTGGAGGAAAAGGGCTGCCTGCAGCTGCTTAGACAGCTGTTTTAATTCTACCAAACTGACTGCTTATAGCAGCTTTCTTGCAGAAGCCTAAAGAAAGAAGGGCTCTGATGAGGGACACTGTGCTTGTGAGATCACAAAGCATTTGTTCCAAACAGTCTAAAAAGTCTTCTCCAACCTCCAGTCAACAACGTCCTCCTTCTGTCACATTCACTATCAACTTTTTGAGTTCTCAGTATCTCCTTGTAGCCCTGGGACAGTGGTGGGGTACGACCAGTACACCCTGGTACAGGCGTACCAATGCCTGCTGGGAGCACCAGGTACCATTCCGGTACGGTGCTCTGGAGGGCCCACCCACCCGCCCACTCTCCTTACCTCTATTTGAGCCAACTGGGGCATTTGCGCATGCGCATGGAGCACACAGCACCTGCGCAACAATCCACCGAGCAGCTGGAGTGTTGTGGGTGGGGGGTATGCATGTGCGCACTGTGCACATGAACATGGTGGACGCCCCGCCCCATTGCAGCATACCAGTTGCAATGGGAGCTGGAACCCACCACTGCCCTGGACATCTCTGCCTTAGATTCTTGCTCTTCCAGGATGCTTCCAGCCTCTGTTTTATTTTGTTTTGTTTTGCAGAGAATATTACAGATGGGGATGCCATATTTTGCCACCACCTATTATTTCTTCCATTAAAGGAAATGCATTTGATGGTTTCTGGTGATAGGTCAGGAAACATATCTGAAGGAACTCTCCTTTATTGATATGGATTAGAGCAGGAGTGTCAAACTCACGGCCTCATGGCGGCATCATGTGACTCCCCCCCCCCTTTGCTAAAGGGCATGGGCGTGGCCAGCATGTGACACATCCGGCCAGGAGTTTGACAGCCCTGGATTAGATATTAGAATCTTAAAAAATTAACTGAGTTTTCCCTCCTTTTTACACCATAGAAAATTAGGAAGAGTTAGTCTGAACCCATTTTCACGCTCCAATTCCCCTGCTTAACAATTTTTTCCCCCAAACATTACTTCTGTGTAGTTTCTTCAAGATTATCTCTGTTACTCCAAACACAAAGATACCTTTTTTACTGGAAGCACTTCCTAAATTGTGCCAAATGGCTTTTTCTAGGTTGTGTCTTCAATATATCTCAGATTCACAGTATGTACAGGTAAACTACACATTTCTCGCTTTCACAGAAGTTGTAGTTCAACACATGGCAGTCTAACCTAGCTTTGTTCAAGAGTTCCTAATGTTTCATGTGGAAAATACTCATGAACTCCAAAGATACTGCATGGACTTCCAAATAAATAAATAAATAAAGGCTAAAATCTCATGAGATCACCAATAATGTAAGATGTTCATATTCTCATTCAAAATGTTGCAAGATTTCAGGAATGAATGTTTTAAATCTCAGCAGAATTCATACTTTCACAAGTTTTCAACATTAAAAAAATATGTTGGTATATCTATTTCATCAGGGTTTTTCTTGGGTTGGTGTTATGTTTTTGTTTTTTTGCTTTTAAATTGGTTGTTCTTATTTAGGTTCTTATGGGAGAAACAAAACATCACTATACAACTTAAAAGGGTTTGATGTAGTTATTAACTTGCTGACTTAGAAACCAGGAGATGGTGAGTTCTAGGCTTCCCTCAGGCCAGCTGGATGACTTTGGACCAGTAACTCTCTCAGCGCAACCCACCTCACAGGGTTGTTCTTTTTGTGAAGAAAATGGAAGGCTTGAGTAATTCGAAAACAGAAGATGTACACAAAAATACACATACCTATTTATATTAACGGAATATACAAACACATATACATATAGAGTACATAAACATTAGGAGTTTTTTTAACAGCCCTTTTTGCCATCTAATTTTTTTAACCACAAGTTTCCCATACATTTGCGTATCTCTGTTAAAATATATATTACATTTTATGTGACCTATATGTTTGTTTTACAGATATGGACAGAAACCACAACAGATTTCAAGGGAATGTTAACCCACAACAAAGATAGCATTATATACCAGTTTGCTTTCAATCTGCAAACACAATCCAGAAAGGTTAAAATTATGGAATAGAGTGTTACCTTCAAGGTCAATTGCTGAAATAGATTTATTGGGAAATGTGTCCTACAAAATAATCCAGGTAGAGTCTTCCAATGTCTACATCCTATTCAGTTGGTCATTTTGCCAATCCCAATTGGGATTTTACAATATATGCACATACTGGTGACCACAGGTACCGAAGTGTTAATCACTAGTTTATATGATAATTCTCAAAAGCCAGAATCTTACTTGTGTAGAAAAGGAAAACATTGGGGACCACATATTATAGCATTGACTTTTGGGAGCTTTCCTGTATTTCATTAGAATTTATCAAGGCCACACAGCTTTTCAAAACTTGCCCATACTTCCCTGGAGCATAAAAACCACACATTTGACGGGGTTGTTTAGCTTTGTCCAAACAGTGCTTGGTATCTGCTGACTTGACTTTCAAAGAGGAAATAAAGGGTTAAATCAAAAGAATGCTTTATTTCTATGCACAGTGGGAACAATTTAGGGAAATGATAGTCCATTTGGAATGGTGTCAAAGATTCCTAACTGCAGATTTGTTCTCAGAGGCAGGTACTGTATCTTGAACTTTAACAACATCACAATTTGGGAGTGGGGGTTGTTTGCTTTGTTTTGCATAATGCCTAAATTGTTTTCTCTCATTTCAGTAAAAATCCAACATGAGGAAAGGAATGAATCCCAAGATACAAATCAGTCCAAATGGCTTTGGACTGCCAAAGTAGATAACCATGTCCTGTTGGGTCATTGTTTCATAGATATTTCCCTACTTAAACAGAGAAACAGAGTGAAGAAGGGAGGGCAAAAAAGCAGATGCAACTTTTGACTTCCTATCAGCTTTGCTATATTCCTTATGGGAATCTAGCAAAGGGCATCGGAAATCATTCCTTCCTTCCTTCCTTCCTTCCTTCCTTCCTTCCTTCCTTCCTTCCTTCCTTCCTTCCTTCCTTCCTTCCTTCCTTCTTTGTAAGTGGCTGCTGTTGGGTGGGGGAGCGAGGAATTGTGACACTGGGAAACATTCACAGAACATTGAAAATTAAATCATGAGATTTCAGCAACAGCCAATAGCACTGAAACAGCCACAAATCTCCCAAATTTCATTTCCTTGGGAGTCATGTGTCCTAGATTTTGGTCACATTCTGTAAGTTTGTGTTCATTTGAGGTACCTTGGCTCAAAACTTGGAGCCCTGTAATGCATCATTCTGCTCCAGTTAAAAATCATAGCAACACGGGTTTTGGCAGCATATAAAAATTAAATGAATTTTTTGGCTATTAAATGTTTAGCTAAATTATGCCTTGATTATTAATATTGTTGCTATTACTATTCAAGTAACAACATCTCATCTTCAAATACCATTTTATACCCATCCAAAATAAAGAAAAATGTTCTTATGGATTGGAATCTCCCTTTTTTTCCCACACTTAACCAGATGGAATGCTGTAATTTGAGGCATCAAACCTCAAAATGTATTAACATTCCATTATGTTTTAAAGGAAACGTAAAAACATTTTCTGCTGTGGCTTCTAAAATAACAAAGTTTATAGCCGTGAAATTAAACTTTATCAAGAGTAACCTGTACCAGTACTTGCTATCTGGATTTTTGAGATCCTATTTCCTATGTTATTACATTTTTGTATTAACTTACATTCTGCCTGCCTTCTTACCTGTCCATCAGTTTGCCAACCTGCCTTTGATAGATATGATCCAAAGAATATTACAGAGATTGCCAGTGAAGGGGGAAACAAGAAGACAAAGATTAATTTAAAAAAAATAAGAAACCACTTTGCATAAACTCAAGTATGAGTTTCACTTTCATGCTCACTTTTACTTTTAGAAACAAGCCATGGCTTTTTCAATGAACCATTTCAGCGTGGATAGTTTCAAAATTAATATAAGCCATACATGCTGCTGAAATGAACTGTTGTCATTAAATAATCCATATTAATGAAGGACAGAAGCTTTACGTGAATGAATTAAAATAGGGACTGACTCTAATCTTGGTCTGTTTTTCATCCCCTGGAGCTCTTTGAGATTCATCACTAATTGGATCTTATCTCTTCTTTCCACCTCTTTCTCCCTTAAAGCATCCCACTTCTTGGAGAGGACAATTGAAAAGGGTAGACTAGGTCAGCATTGGGCCATCTCTACCATGTCCAGTGAATACCGCTGACATATCTGCAATGTTTCAAAATCATTTTGAAACCAGACACTTGTCTAGTCAATCTCTTTGGTAGGCTGAGATTCAACAATGTCTCTCCTTCATTCCTAAGAAATCCTGGGGACATTATGACCTCCTGTTTTTGTAATAAAGGAGCAGAAAATTACAAAAGCTGTAAAGAACAGTATGTTTTAGTAACATTATTTGCCATACATGATTTTTCTATATCTTTTTAATATATCCCTTGAGTATTTCAGGAATTAGGGTCAGAATGAAACTAAGAATGTAGAGAGAGCAGAAAAGAAAAGAAGTATACCTTTTGTTGCAGTCAGAGGCAGGAAAGGAATTAGAACCTAAACTAATTTTTGGATTTGTTAGAACAAATTATAACCGACATTATTATTGGGTTTAATTTCTGCTTTGACTGGATAGTTTGACAGACTCTTTGTTAAGAGATGCCAATGAGTAATGAAGTGGAAAAGAAAACAGAGTAGCCAATGGGACTCCTCTTTACTGTTGCTGTGCCTAGGAACAATTACTAGGAACTCAAGGAGCAAAGTCAGGTTATTTTGTTTCTTATTTTTTTCTATCTGCATCTCAGATTGGATAGTACAACCTGATGCCTCCAAACATCACGGAGTCTCCAGAAGGTTATGGCCTTAAGTGTTCCTTCTAAATTTCACTGAAAGGTAATATTATGTAATTTGTAGTGGATAATTATATCATTTCCATTTCATCATAGTAATTCTGTTAATCTTGGCTTCAGGAGTATTTGGAGTCAGGGGTAAAAAAAAAAATCAAGATGGTGGACATAAACATGTGATCTAAACCATCAACTTGACCTTTTTTTTAATCCCCTTGACATATCACCCCAAAGCCAAACATGTCCTTGGCCCAAAACAGGCATGCATCTATGTCTTCAGTGAATAGAACATCTCTGAATCAAATACCAATTGAAGAGGATTGGTATATAAGAGAACTGGTATCTTCAAAAATCCAAACCTAATCACAAGGAGTTCTCACTTTAGTATCGACTTGTGCTTCTTGTGTGAATCAACAACATTCTGTTAATATACTATAACACAAGCTAGGTATGATTAGAAACCTCCAGAAAAAATGGACTTTGTTTGGAGAATGAAATTCAACTGATTTAATGAGCCAAACAGTGTACTAAATGTTTACGTAATATCTCTTCTATGAGACAACTTACAGGAAAATAGTGTAGAACAAAGAATGAAATGTGTTGATCATTTTCTGCTTTTTGTTTCCTAGGCCTACAATCCTACATTCATTTAACTCTGAATACAATCCACTGAATTTTTTGAACTAAGTAAGGCTTACTTTTGAATGTATGTAAGCATGTATGCATATATGCATGTATGTATGTATGTATTATTAAGAAACTTACATTCAAATGAGAAAAATTGTACCAGTGCAAAATGTAACAGTCGGGGTCAATTGCATCTAAAAATAACTCTAATAATCTATTTTTATTCATTTATCAAACATATATGCTACCTGACTAAATGAAGGAAGGCACTGTGAACTTATTTGCATGTTAGTTTAGTTTTTCTCCTTAAATATGGCTTTTTTTCTTCTTTGTAGTGACAGGAAGGCTAGAATAAAAAGGAAGAAATAGAGAATGATTCATATAGTAGAGAAGCTCAAGATACACCAAAAAGTCACCATTTCGGAGGCAAGCACATTGTAATCTAAAATTTTTGTGCTATTTCTTTGAAAAGAAGCCTTTTGATTTTTAGAACTATTTTCTCACTGTTTCCCCCATTGATTTCTGAGATAGCTTATAACACATTAGAACAATAATATAATTAATCAGAAGGTTCTGTCTGTTGCTTTACAGTCACCATAATTCTTGATAAGCTGACATGAGTGATAGAAGTTGAGGTCCATCACATCTGAACGTCAGAAGTTTCAAGAAATCTATGTCAATGTGGAAGAAGCCAGAACATTCTTCTCCTCATGCCTCGAGCCTAAGGCAAAAGTCTCTCTGAGGTTGGTCACTAAAGGTTGCTTGGATTTTGACTGACAACAGTGACAGTCAGACAACGCTTCCCTCTGTCAGATGCTGTTCTTTTTGAGGAAAAAAAGAGAATGCAAGATTCCAGTGATTATGAGCAGAAATCCTTCTCTATGGTTTGAGCAACAAAAGTATTAAAATATAGATACTTGTATTGTTTATGTATGCAACCCTCCCCAATTTGATATTGTCTACATGGCCACATCTGCAAAGAATTGATATTATAGTAAAGAACAAGTACAAATTGTGAAGTTGACAAACTAAAAATTGTGAAGATGAAAAAAAAATGTATTGCAACATTATGCTGCAAATCCCCAGCCTTTCATATTGCTCCTGATACATAAATCAGAAGTACATAAATCATAGAATTTGCTTTTCTGTTACTTGTTCCCCAATCTCCTGTGGACATGTACAAAAGTACATAAGGTGGATGCTATACTTCAATCCTGTGGAGGGTCTCAAAAACAATAAGACCTGGCAGGAACATCTCTCTGTAATTCATTAAAGCAATTGTGTCGTCTTGTGGGTTCATACCGTTGTCTTCTGCAGCTGCTGTGAATACTTGGGAAAAGATATATTCTATTTCACACACCATACCTGCGCCATACATACTAATACGTACAAAAGATTGCAACCCACCAAAAGCTGAAGGAACATACGAAATCATCCGAGAAGTTATTGGGATGGTGTAGTTTGAATTCCTTATGTACCAAAATACAGGAGTAACAAATGTATAAGACAAATACCTATAACAGAGATAATACTGCCATTAGTGAATCCATCAACAATGGCACTGAAATCAACATGGCAATAATATCATTCTGAAGGGACAAACAGAAAACTGAAATTATTGTGGGGAGTGTGGTTTTCCTTTACACATTTTTGCCTTATAGGGATAATTACAGAGGAAAGGTACATAAGCACAATAAATTCTGAAAAGAGAATCCAAGACTCAATTTTGCCATTAATACATGGAGCAAATATGTAAATATAACATAGGTCACAGCATCAAAAATCACATTACCATACATGAGTGGCATGAGTTTTATCAATTTTAGACCCACATTTGAATGGGCTTAAGGGAAGATTAATATGATGAAATCTTTGGAATCTGGACTTATTTATAAATTGCCAAGTTATTTTTCCTGTGGTTATACAAAGGGGTTACACAGAAGCAACAGTTTGCAGTCATGCTTTACTTGATTTATTGTATCATTAAATTTTTGGCATCTTGAGGAACTTTCATAATAGGAGAAAATGAATAATCTGTTGTTTGAGCAAAGAGTACCTATTTGAAAACAGCTACCCATGTTTTAGCCAAGTAAATTGATGTAAATCCAATTCTACGCCTATTTGGAAAGATGCAGAAAACTATACAAAAGAAAAAGAACATGTGATTGTACATATTTAGGAATTTCTAGTTAAAAACAAGTGGCACATTAACAGAGTGGTCCAATTAAATAAAGTATATTTCCACACCACCAGTTTCTATTCTCCCAACCCGATCCCTTCAAAGTGCAGGTAGTCCTTTCACAACTGGGACCAGGATCTTGTGTTTAGTGAAGGAATCATTAAGCAGAATGTCCATGTGACCACTTTTCTCAATGATCATAATTCCAGCACTCCCAGTTGTGGTCATTAAACAAACGTGTGGATCATTAGGAAAAGCCAGGTAACTATTTTGCTCTGATTTCAGTTCCGTTTAGTTGTCTGGGAAGCTGAAATCCTTGGGTAGGCAGCTCTTTCAACCAGCCTCCAGAAACGAGAGAGGGTTCTCTTGGCAGGTGGCAGCCAAGCATCCAGACTGTGATCATGTGTGACATATGCTTTGTTTCCAATCATCAAAAGTGCTTTACAGGCTATAGATCACTCTTTTTTGAAACTGTTGTTAGGCAAACAGTCATAATTTGAGGACTACCTGCATTTTCAATCTGATCCATAAGCCTCTTCATTCACAGCCAAATGCCTGGGCAAAAATAAATAAAATAGCAATAGCACCTAGACTTATATACCTCTTCACAGTGCTTTACAGCCCCCTCTAAGTCGTTTACAGAATCAGCCTATCTGGGTCCTCATTTTACCCACCTGAGAAGGATGGAAGGCTGAGTCAACCTTGAACCACTTAAGATCGAACTCCTGGCAATCAGCAGAATTAGCCTGCAATACTGCATTTTAGGTGGCAACAGCATTCCGTGCACTTTTGGCATTTAGTCATGCCAGGTACATGACCACGGAGATGTCTTCGGACAGTGCTGGCTCTTCGGCTTTGAAACGGAGATGGGCACTGCCCCCTAGAGTCAGGAATGACTATCACATATGTGTGAGGGAAACCTTTACCTTCCTGCATTTTAACCACCATGCCATCATGGGTCATCAGATATAAATAAAGGCTCTTTTCATCTGCTGCAAGTGGGGATATCTTCAGGTAAAATGTAAAAAAAATCAAGATGGCACACATGCACATTAAAAACAGACAGAGCTCTAACCACAACATTGTGGTCACCATTTTGACTTTCTTGACCATGCCTTCAGATATATCCAACTCCAAGTAATGACAGGATAATAAGTCCTCTACACCTGGGCTGTAAAGCAAGAATGACATCCTTTGGGGCAGAGTGATGCCTGAATGGGTTCTTTGGTTTATGTTTGTCTCCAGCCATTCATGATCTCTGTTGTTTCTTTTTAATTGTATCCTCCCCAGATTATTAGGAATCAGGCAACCTTTACATAGTACAAATAATGGAAATCAATCCATAAGACTTTTTTTTGTGGGGGGGGGTATTTCCCATCCCTTTGAGTCAACATTGACTGAATTGGACAGGTCCCTGCATTTTTCTTGGCAAAGTTTTTCAAAATGGTTTATTCTTGCCTCCTTCCTAGGGCTGACTGGGTGTGCCTGGTCAAAGGTCATCGATTTGGCTTCATGCCTTAGGTGGGACTAGAATTCAAAGCCTACATGAAACCCACCAAACCACCAACCACTATCCAAAAGCAACTGCGGGTTCTTTGAAACTGTAAAAAGGATTTCTTAGCCTTGCTCTGAACTCCTTTTTCAGATGCCTCCCCACCTGGGATAACTTGCTCTTTATGCAATAATTTGTCTACTGACTCATTTCCTGGATTTGCAGATTCCTTCATACAGTTGTCTTCATACAAAGTAAAAGTGGTATTTTCCATAAAAATCTAGGGTGCATTGGTGGCTGTACCTAATATACTCATTTTTTCTTATTTTTATTCCAGAATATCAGTTGATTGCTACTCTCATGTGTATTCTATTCTATGTTTATAGGAAGAGAAGGGAAGGAAATTGGTCATATGCAAGTATCTCCACTTTGCTTTGGCTATGGATTTATAAGACACAGCAGACCACTTTGTTATGCCTTCACCAATTATTTTCTCTTCTCCATACTCTATTTGATACATATTGTGCAAATAATATACCATCAATTCCCTAGCAGTGTAGTCAGTTGTCCAGTTGTTTTCTATCCTTGATTGTAAGAGCAGTATATTATTTAACAATAGCACAAGATAGCAAAAAAATCAACAATGCAATTTTTCTTCAATTTCTGCTATGCAAAGTAAACAACCTTGAAATTATCTGCATGCGTGTTTGGGGCTGGAGTCTAAATTACACTGACTAGTCCTATGTTTCGGTGGACCTGACATTTCTCCACAGAAAAAGACATAATTATAAGCAATGGAAACAGTAATATTTTCATTGGAATTGTGAACTGCACTATGCCTTGCAACCACTAAACAATTGTAGAATAACATTTTTTATGTTTAAGATAGTGAATGCTCTTTATTTAATTTTACAAATTTCCAATGACAAATTCTCAGTCAGACTCCAAACATGATTTAAATAAATATCTGCTCCCTGAACTGATAGATATTCCAAATATTTAAGCAATTTCTGAGTTTTATGAGCACATTATATTATTTTACATATTGCATTTAATTTTATTATTAAATGCATTTAATTTTGTTTTAAATATGCAACTAATTCTAGGCTTTGTCAGCCATTTAAGGTAGAGCAGACCAGGAAACCAACAATGTAAGTACTACTTTTATTTTATTGTTACAATAACAGAACCAAGCAAGTCTGAATGTGCTTTCCCTCCATCCCTTTATCCTTGTGAGAACTAGAAACCATCAAGTCTAACATGCTTTCTCAAATTACATTTCTGCCCCAACCTCCTATTTCTTTTTCCAATAGTTACCTCTTCTTCCTGTCCCTCAAAGCTATTCCTACCGCTCATTACAGGTATCTAATTTAAACCACATTATTGCTTATTTATTTGTCGTTTGTTTGTTTGTCAAAGACCAAAACAGACATTAAAAAAGAAAAATTCATGATCTCTGTTGTTTCTTTTTAATTGTAACCTCCCCAGATTATTAAGAATCAGGCAACCTTTATATAGTACAAATAATGGAAATCAATCCGTAAGACTTTTTTTTGGGGGGGGGGTATTTCCCATCCCTTTGAGTCAACATTGACTGAATTGGACAGGTCCCTGCATTTTTCTTTTTCCAATAGTTACCTCTTCTTCCTGTCCCTCAAAGCTATTCCTACCGCTCATTACAGGTATCTAATTTAAACCACATTATTGCTTATTTATTTGTCCTTTGTTTGTTTGTCAAAGACCAAAACAGACATTAAAAAAGAAAAAAAAAGCTGTAGAGGACAAAGCAGTATAGTCAGAAACTTACACAAAAAGTATTAAAGCTACCAAGATTACTCAACAGCTAGACATAAGTTAGAAGTGTAACTGCAAGAAGAGAAATGGCTATTCTAGGGATATTTGGAAGCTTGTCAACTAAGAGGAGGAGTAATTATTGCATTATGTATTGCATTGTTGCATTGCACCATATTTCTATCATCACCCTGTGATAGAAATCTACACGTGGAGATGTCATTTGTCAATTTTTAGTTACAGCTCCTGTATCAACCTATTGAGTTCTGCTAGCCAGCTTAGCTTATTGTGGGAGAATAATTCCAGGAGTCTATACAAATTGTCTAAATCATTAAAACTTCACTTGCTGATAAATGGCCAAATTTGCTTCTCTGTATTTTACTTGGCCTAAAAAGAATTAAAATCTGCCTTGGACTGTAGCCAATTTTTTTACGCTTGATCATCAGGAAGCAACAAGGTGTCTTGGTTTCAACTCCTCCTCCCCCCAACTTCTTGCCAAAAAGCAAAACTGCTTTCTCCAAGTAAAACTAAAAAAAAATGAAAGGCATAGTGTTCCATTGTTTCTAAGTTCATCCCCACTATGTTTTTCATTTCATATACGGATAAAAAGCGTTTAGTTGGGAAATCAGGAGACGCCGTCCATTAATTTCCCAGGGATGTAAAGATGTGGATTGCTTCGCTTCCATCAAGATTTTTACTGCCGCCAAATGGATTTGTCTTTTTGTATAAAAATCCAGCATTTCTGTGGCTTCATATGGACAATTATGGCTGAATGGGGTCAGGGAAAAAGTTATCTTACTTAACTGAGGGCATAATGTCTTTGTCTGAAAATTCCATAGCTAAATAGGGGCACATTCAAGCAATTGGTACTGTTTATATTTGCAAAACAAATCTGGGGACTAGCCTTGAGTCTACCTGTACTCTTATGGCTTCTAAAAGAGCCTAAGGCAGCCTTTACAATCTGATGCCATCCAGGTTGTTATTCTAGGGTACACTACTGTATTTTCAGGTTGCTACTAGATGAATTCTTGGATCGGTTTTGTTGGCTTCCTACTCTTTATTGTATACCCCCCCCCAATGTCTCTTTATTTAATAATTTAACAATCAATCTGGTGAAATATAACTGGCAGTTTCTTTGATGCTTTCTGTTATAATGATTGTTTTTAAGAATCAACAGATTTGATTTCTTTGATTTGGATGTGATCCACAGATGCCACCACAACATCTTATTATATGGCAAATTGGGTTTGTAAATGGGAAATCTCTTTATGGTCACTGACCAATATTTGGATTTGTGTACATTTGGAAGGATGGGATTGGGTTGCTAGCATTATTCTCTGCATCTGCCATCAAATATGCAACTCTTTGCTGATTATGCAACATCATAATGGTTGTCATTTCTGAATTTTGTTCTCCCACATATGTAAATAAATAGACATCAATAAGCACTTTTAGCTTATATTAGCTGATGTACCTGTTTTCATTAAACAAACATGGTCCGCATCAGAGCTCCAAAAAGCCACTTCAAGGACTCCACATAAAGTCTAGTTTAGCACTGATGGAGAGTGATAATTTGGCTGTCACTTTGTCAGGCTTTTTCCCTCATGTATTATATCCTTTACATTCCAACGTTGGGGCTAATGATCTTTTTGTTTCTCTAAAGGGGGGGGGTATTTAAAGTTGAAAGTCAACTGGGGATGATTTTCCAAGAACAATTCCTATAGAGCTAGTCATTTATCAAAAAATTTAGTCAGATTATTTTTCCAAGAGACCACATGATTATGAAATTTTTCCAAATGCCAATGAAATGAAAAGACTGGGGCAAAGAGTACTGCTAGAAATGTAAAATATCTGTATTTTCAAGAGCATTCGTCTTCTGTGTGGTCAAAATATTAGGGTACGTGAACTTTGATGGCCAACTACCATATATAATAAGGAAAGAACCACTCTGGAGGCCTAGTCTTAAGGAGCATAAACCTGGGCTTGCCATTATCTGAATATATTTTCAGGACAGAACTACAATCAATCCTGCTTTGTGAAGATGACACTCTTATGATAAATGAACCTATGCTGTAAATAAATAAATTGCATTCAACCTATACTTATGTGGGTGCAAGTGGAAGAGTGATGTTCCCACTGATCATAAAATTTGTTCAGTCTCAATATATCACTTCACAAAGTAGCCAAAATAGACTTGGAATGAATCCAAAGTGAGAATGATATCTCCCAATTACTAATATAGGAAACCTGCAAGATATTCTGCTTTTTAATACTTCAGCCAAGTGGGGTGAAATTTGCCAAGTGGTTGAAGCCTAATTTTAGATATACCCATGCTCCTTTAAATTTCGTTTTAAAAACGGAAATGACACAAAGTACTTTACTGTCTGAGACGAAATCAGATTGCTTTTTGCAAGAATAGTCTGGGACGATAGACTCTTCCCAAAAGTTCAGTTGGTATTGTGCAAAGGACAAGTTTACAAATTTGAGATGTTTTAACATATAAAGACATTTATTATTTGATGAACAATTTGTATGAAAAATACAAACACTGTAGGTTGGCATTTGGGATGGAATCAGTGGTGGGATATGACCGGTACGCCCCGGTACAGGCGTATTGGTGCCTGCTAGGAGCACCAGGTACCATTCCGATATGGTGCTCCAGAGGGTTCACCCACCCGCACTCCTTATCTGTATTTGAGCTGTTAGGAGCTTCCATGCAGAGCGTATGGCGCCTGCGCAACGCTCTTCCGAGCAGCTGGAGTGTCACAGAGGCGTCACGGAGTGTCGCAGGTGGTAAATACGCATGTGCGCATTGCATGTGTGCTGCACACATTCATGTGGTGGATGCACTGCCATGTTGCACTGCATCCAGAATCAGGGTCCAGAACCCACCACTGGATGGAATTGATTTCTTTTTTACAATACATATACCTAATATTGATTGATAGAATTTGATATGAAAATACATTTTCTGCAAGCAAAAGGTACTGTCAGCCTCTGCTTCACTTACTTGCTTTCGGCTGCCATGACAATGGGGAGGGTGGGGCATGGTATTTGGGATGGGAATAAGTGGTACAGGAGTGATAGTCAAAAAGGGAGTTTTGTTCTCACCATCTTCTGTGCATGCTGATGGCTGATGTTTGGACCTGGTCAAGGCCAACCGTCCTGCATACCAACCTGATGATGCTTCTTGGAGATGCATGACACCTAAGGGAACTGCAGATTGGGCAATGGGGTGGGGGTTGTTGGAGGGAGTGGACTGGGCAAATGTTAGATATGTATGATTTCACGCTTTTCTGACTCAGACCTGGCTTTACTTCGCTGCTATCTATTAATAACCAGTAAAAGTACTTTTAATTCCACAAACAATAGAGTTGGGAGGTTTCTTTCTTCGTTACTGAAGGAGGCATGCTTGACAGGTACATCTGCACTTACTATTTAAGTCTTTCCTGGCAGTTTAAGAATAGAGTTAGAAAAAACATATCCAGACTGAGATGCTGCAGTTATTGTTTGTAAGACATTCAATCCAAAATGCAAGGTATCATAATATCCTGTCAGACAATTCCCCTATTGCTTTGCCCCTTTCATAACTGCTTGTGTGGGGGTCATTTAACTTCATGCCTGGGTGCAAATATACATCCAATATACATTGTATGTATATACAATTGCACACAAAATAAAGTCAAATTATATACTGTTGCTTAAAATATCAAAATGTATATATGTGCAGACACAACAATATTTTTACATTCTAATTAATTTTACTTTCCCTTTTTAATCAGCGCTAAAATAGCACAGTGGCTAAGAACTTTGCCTAATGCATAAAACGTTATCTTTTATCACAAGTGTCTCGAATAATAATAAACAATGGAACCCTTCACCTCTCAATGATGGGAAGGAGGTAAATAAAGACAGTGCTATCTTTAGAAATAGAATAGGAGCTTATTGAGGCATAGAAGCAATATTCTATCTAAGCAGACTTTTATTGAGAAAAGCAAAGAGTAAATAAGAAAATATTTCTGTACAACTACAGCAATTTTTATATATACATGTCATCACTGTCACCTTGATAAATTCTGGATATCTATACTTTAAATAAAGGCAATTTCTTTCAGTACTTCAGCATTGTCCAATATGTTTTAGGGATTCTGCTTTCTGAAAACTGTGGCACAAATAGATTTTAAATGTCATATCCTAACATTTACTGTCACATTCTTTTCATTCAATAAAAATAAGCAGAGATAGCTGACAGACAAACTTTAGAACCCAAGGATGTGCTTAGCATCAAATCAGATGATGATACAAGACACAAGAATCATGTTTTAACCTACTTTACCTCCACCACTATCAAGCTAAGTGGCATGTAAAATGTTTTTAAATTTTGTTTCTCTATTAGAAGATTCTGATATTCTTTTGTAGCAATTGAAGGCTGGTTTTAACCAGGTTACTGGATTTTCTTTTGCCTTACTTTTCCTGTTGCAAAATAGTAGGAAATAAGGCCATCCCATTCTATAAGATTTCTAAAGCATGATCTTCAAATATTCAGAAGATATTTAACACACTTTATTTGTTTACTTACAGTATTCTGGAAATAAGATTCAATACGCAGCCCTCATTCTCCTTGCCCACCTTGCTGCTTTCCAAATAGACAAGACTTTGGTTTCTAACATTTTCAGCTAATAAGAGTTTTAAGTGGAAATTCTTAAACTTAATAGGCTGGTACATCTGGAGCAGATCAGATTAAGGAAGGCTGCTTTGAGCACAAGATTAAATCTTGATCACAAATGTATTATTCTGCTCCTAGAGATGGAAGAAAGCATAAACACTCAACGAGGACTTGGTTGTAAAGCCATATAATCAACTTTTCTGGGATAAACAGCATAAGAAAAGTCTTCCTGGATCAGGTCAGAAGTTATTTATTGCAGCAATTTTGGAAATTTTTCTTTTATATATAATTTTATTAAATTTCAAAAAAAAACCTCCAAGAACAAAAGATAAAAAATGAGAAATAGGAAAAGTCAGGGGAAAAGCACAATAAAAATGCAAAAAGAAAGAAAAAGTAAAGAGAATAGAAAAGGAATGAATTCTGACTTTCTTTGGTGAAGATATAGATAAAAAATGCACCAAACCCTTATTCTAAAGTTCACAATAGTCTACATTATTTCTATAATCCCATATAATTCTAGTCATCAAATCCCAAAATCAAAAATTCATTTCTTTCAGTTTCTCGCAAAATGTACAAAGTGGTTTCCATATAGAAATAAAATTGGTCAAAATCTTTTCTTCAATCAAAGTTGGCAATTTTGCCATCTCCAAGAATTATATCAGCTTTACTTCCACTCCACCTTTGCTCTGTAGGCATTTAAAGGTCCTTCCACCTTTGAGCATACAGAAGTATCACCACTTTTATATATGTTGTGGGAGTTTTCCTAACTTTAAAATCAGAAATTTCTTTCCTAAAGAATGGGAAAGAAACTAGTTAAGGAGTACTCAATACTCCTCATTTATCACACTATTTTTCTACTAATATCAACATTTTGGGAAACAGAAATTCTGCAAACCAGGATTTAGTTTCTAGGAATTAGATTAACAGAGTTGGAAGGTACCTTGGAGGTCTACTAGTCCAGTCTCCTGCTGGAATTATAACGAGATCCACAAATTCTTTTGCAGAATCATTTGCAACCCCTTTCATTCCTTGAAAAGCACCTTGAGTGAACTGGCTGTTAGAAAGAGATTCATTTTTAATTAAATTATAGATTCATTTCTAGTCTTGCTCAGCAAAGGACTTCTGGAAGCTGTTGGAGCCTCATTCCAAACTCAGATTAAATAATATCATTAGTGATAGCCAAACATTCATAGCCATCACTTATGCTGGTTTAATTCTAGGCCAATGAATCTTAATTAATAATGGAATTATATATATATATATATATATATATATATGTATGTATGTATGTATGTATGTATGTATGTATGTATGTATGTATGTATACGTATACGTACATATATACATATACATATACATATACATATACATATACATATACATATACATATACATATACATATACATATACATATACATATACATATACATATACATATATATATATATATATATATATATATATATATATTCATATTCCCGAGTAGGCTATGAAAGTATAGCTATTTAAAAATAAATAATAATGTAATTTATTTAAAGTGCTGAAAATAAAAATTGAACAGAAGTTAAGGGTGGCTGACACAGGCAAGGGGAATCTTTGAAATGATATGAAGCCATAACAATATATCATAGTTCTCAGGAATTAATGAATTATTTACCCTAGGTTGAGCTGATTTGGTTATGAGAAACAATTGTTTGCATTTACTTGCTTGTAAATGTGTTTTAAATAAACAGAAACTTCCTAGCACATGTCTTGGCATATAGTATTTTGTTGTTAAAATGGTTTTTTTTTTTAAAAAAAGGAATAGAGCTGTTGGTGTTTCAGATTCAACAAAGGAACAGCAATCCTTTTCCTGTTATGAAAAAGAACGGAAAGAAAATATTAAAAAGTGGGACATTTCTCAAGAGGATGTTTTTTAGTTTATTTTAGTTTAAGAAAAGACAACATGTCTTTTCTGGCAGAAAATTAGGGGTTTTTTGCCTTCATGCTATTTAAGAAGGTGCTGGTTTAGGAAATTATCCTGTCTTTTGGATAATGAAAACCCATTTTATGAATTATTTTGGAAGTTTTTTAAAAATTTTAGGACATTTTAGACAATAAACAGGCACCAGGTCAAAAAAGTTCTGAGGCATGTGCCAGATTTATAACACTGTATACAATGGGACTATTAATAGAAAGGGCCATTAAAACATGTGCTTGATTGCTGTACTTTGCTGAATCAGGTCCATGCATTGTTTCTAACATTCCTGCAAAAAAGGGAAGAGCGAGGGCCAAATTTAGTCTGATTAGAGTCAATGCAACTTGAGATTTTCTGCTAGAAGGAACTGATGCCTGGAATTAATAATTCAGAATCAATCATTGCCATCTAACTGAGCCCATTCTTAAGTGTGGTTCCAAACTTAGTGACAAATCTATAATCCAAGCCAAGACATCTTTTTCATTGAAGGGCAAGATAGCGGACACACCCCCAACCCCTGTAGGAAAGCTGACTGGATTTGCAATTGAACCTGCTAATGAGAGGACAGCATCCTTCAAGATGCCGAAAAGTAGCAGCCTATTTTAAGCTCTATGACAGTGATGGTAAATCTTTTTCTTACAGCGTGCCAAAATTGTGCACATGTGCCCACTCAATCCTCCCCACCCACCTGCACATGCGACCCCCCCCCATTTCTGAACTTCCAGTTGGGCCCATTTTTCGCCCTCCCCAGGCTTCAGGAAAGCCTCCGGAGGCTGGAGAGGTCCAATGGGGTCCTGAACTTCCGATTGGGTCGTTGGGACCATTTTTCGCCCTCAACAGCCTCCAGAGGCTTTCCTGAAGCGTGGGGAGGGTGAAAATGGCCTCCCCTGGACCTCCAGAAGGGCAAAAAAATCAGCTGGCCAGTGTGCCCTTGCATGCCAGAGGTGACAGCTAGTGTGCCTCTAAATATGACTCCGCATGCCACCTGTGGCACGCGTGCTATAGGTTCACCATCACAACTCTATGATATGCAAAATCTGATCTATTTTGCTAACAGTCAGTGTTGTGTCCACTGTCTCATGAACATGCCCTCGTGCAGGATGCTCCTGATTGGCAGCTAAAGCGGGCAAACACGGCTCGCTAATTGGTTGCTGTTTGACAGCTGCTGCCTATATAAAGAGCTGTCAAAAGGAGGTTCTTTTCTCTCGTTGCCGTTTACTGTTGCACTTTGAGTTACTGGTTATAATCCAATAAAAGATTGTTATTGTTAGCTGAGCTGTGTTGCCTCAGTCCTTGTCCACCCAGTCACTGCTATAATACTGGCAACAAAGGTGGGATTTTGGCTGAGGTAATTGCTGAAGTCACTCAGAGAGAGAGAGCTAAGACCCGTTCAAAACAAATGCTGTCAATAAACCATAACTCGCTGTGAAGCAAAGGAATTTTTTTACTGTCCTTTTAAGGATGGCGGCATTAGCCACTTTCTCGACTTTCAGCCCGGCAATGGAAACATGGGATGCTTACCTGGAGCGTTTCTATTATTTTTTAGAAGCTAATAGCTTAACTGAACTGTCCATCAGCCGCAAGAGAGCCTAGTTTTTGAGTGCTTGCAGTCAAGAAATCTTCGGAATGGCTAGGGTTATGGTCGCACCACAATCTGGTCACGCTGTGCCATGGGAGACCTTGCTGTCAAAACTGAAGACTCATTACTCCCCTACGACATCTTGGATCACCCACCGTTTTGCATTCAGGCAGAGAGTCCAGCAAGAAAGCAAGACTGTAATTGATTACATGACTGCTTTAAGAGCAGCCGCTTTGTATTGTGATTTCAATAGCTTAGAGGATGCCCTTCTGGAGCAGTTAGTGTGTGGCATTAATGATCTCCGGCTGCAACACTGTTGGATCGCACACACGCAAATCTACAGACAGCTTTAGATGAGGCTAGGGCATCTGAAATGGCTGAGAAGTCTCAAGCCGAAATCCACACATTTCTGCCGCCATCTGCTGCTGTCAACCGCCCCGAGGCAGTGCACCATGAAGATGAGATAGACACCCCAGACTCCTCTGAATCTGACTCTGAGGTGAGCTGTCTTAAAACGGCTGCAGACAGATACAAGAAAAAGAAGACTGCAAAAAAAATGACCTCAGCAGTGTTGTGAAGGATGTGGCGGCAACCATGTTAGAGCTGACTGTAACTTTAGGTCTGCCATTTGCCGCCATTGTGGCAAGAGAGGGCACATTGCTAATGTGTAGATCATGCTCCCCAGCGAGGGAGCAGATGGGAGAGAGAGTCAGAGGCAAAAGGATGTCTGCGTGCACTGTCAAACCGCACTAAGATTGCTTCGCAATTACCAAAGATGCCATTGCCCCTGAGGTCTCTATCAGCCAAGCCCGAGTTAGTTCAGATAGGAAAATTTACATTAAGGTACTCCTGGAAGAGTCTCCTTGCAAGATGGAAATTGACACTAGTTCTGCACATTCCGTAATAGCCTGGAACACTCTTAAGAACTTAATACCAACCATGTCAAAGAAACGCCTTTATTTGCGTGCTATCAAGCTGTGATATTATCAGGGCAATCCCATTCCTATTGTGGGAACTGGGAACTTCAGAGTCGCCACCTCCCCAATTTCAAGGCAGTCTGCCTCTCATCGTGGTACAGGGCAGCCTGCCCATCCTGCTTGGCCTGGACTGGTTCACCTCTTTGGGGCTTGCAGTTTCCGGTATCCACTCAACCACCACCGATGACTTCAAACGCCTGCAGGAGGAGTTTGCTACGTCTTCTCTGATGCTTTGGGTAAATATAAGGGAAGTCCTATAGCTTTAAATTTAGATCCCCAAGTAGCCCCAATTCGGCTTAAACCATGCAGAGTACTTTAGCACTTCGCCCAAAGGTTGACACTGAGCTTGATAAACTGATTGCTCAGGTTATTTTAGAGCCTGTTGATCATGCACATTGGGAAACGCCTATAGTTGTACCAATCAAACCAGACGGGTCTATAAGCGTGTGCGGAGATTTTAAATGCACTCTGAACAGAGCCTTACAAGCACATCCCTATCCTGTTCCGGTCATTCAGCAACTACTCCACACTTTAGGTCAGGGCACTCTTTTTGCTAAGTTAGACTTAGCTCAGGCATACCAGCAGCTCCCTGTGGATGATTCCACAGCAGATGCACAGACAATAGTAACGCATCGGGGAGCATTCAGGTGCAGGCGCTTACAATTTGGCATTTGTGTGGCCCCAGGAATTTTTCAGAGTTTGATGGAGCGGCTGCTCCATGGCATTCCTGGGGTTATACCCTATTTTGATGATGTGTTAGTTGCAGCCAAAAATAAGGCTGACCTCCTCCAGAAATTGCATTTAGTTTTAACACAATTCCAGAAAGTGGGGCTTAATCTGAAGCAAGCTAAATGTAAAATGGGGTTTCCCCAGGTGGAATTTTTAGGCTACTTGATAGATGGCAAGGGCCTGCATCCAACTCCATCTAAATTGGAAGCAATTAGGAAAGCCCCCATACCTAAGAATAGAATGGATTTGCAGGCTTTCTTAGGCTTGTTAAATTTCTACGCTGCTTTTTTGCCACATAAGGCCTCTGTGGCTGAGCCGCTACATCGCCTATTGGACAATAATGCAACATGGAAATGGGGAACCCAAGAGGCTTGCGCTTTTGCATCTGTGAAAGTGCTGTTAACATCTAATTCATTTCTGGTTCAGTATAGTGACCGCTTACCCCTCACTCTGGCCTGTGATGCTTTCCCTTTCGGGATTGGAGCCATACTGAGCCATGTAATGCCTAATGGCACTGAGGCCCCTTTGGCATATTACTCTCGTATTCTATCTGCTGCAGAATGCAACTACAGTCAGATAAAGAGGCTCTGCTGCTGTTGCCAGAGTAAAGAGGTTTCATCAGTACCTCTATGGCCATTTTTTTCAATTGATCACAGACCATAAGCCCTTATTGGGCATATTGGCCGGGGACAAACAGACCCCACAGATTTTGACTCCATGTATGCTACGTTGGACTGAGTTTTTGATGGCTTATAATTACCAATTAATTTACTGGCCAGGAAAAACCCTAGGGCATGCCGATACACTTAGCTGCTGTCCGCTGCCAACACAGGAAACAGATCCTTCCCCAGCAGCTACCATAATGCTGATAGAGGAACTATCTGTACCCATCTCTGCCATAGACATAGCCCATCATTCCACACAGGACAGAATTGTGTTTCAATTGCTCAATTGGGTTAGGAGGGGCTGGACGATGGATCCAGTTTCACTGGAATTCCAGCCATATCGCAACCAACAACATGAACTTTCAACACAAGGGGAATGCCTCCTATGGGGAAATAGGGTTGTCGTACCACAAAGGTTGCGAGAGCCCATTCTGGCTAGTTTGCACGATGGTCATTCTGGAGTAGTAACAATGAAGGCTTTAGGTAGGAGTTATGTATGGTGGCCAGGGCTAGATCAGGACATAGCGAACTGGGTTGCTGCCTGCCAGCAATGTCAGAATTCACAGGCAGCTCCTCCGGCTGCCCCAGTCAGAGAATGGGAAAGCTCAAAAAGAATCCATTTGGATTTCGCCGCCCATTCCAAGGGCAAACTTTTCTGATAGTGGTTGATGCATACTCTAAAAGGGTGGAAGTTGCTCTTATGGCATCAACCACATCAGAAGCGGTCATTAGGGTCCTAAGGAAACTTTTCGCGATGCATGGGTATCCTGACGTAGTGGTCTCTGATAATGGGCCGCAATTAACGTCCGCCCGTTTTCAGATGTATTTGGCTGAACACGGCATTTGCCATGCTCAGGTGGCACCGTTCCACCCTGCGGGTAATGGTTTGGCAGAACAGGCCATGCATTCACTGAAAGAAGCTCTTACAAAATCTGGCAGAGGGGAGTGGGGGATAGAGTAGACATGTACCTGTTGGCCCAGGACTCAAGCCCCTGCCCACTTACCAACCAGAGTCCTGCAGAATTGTTAATGGGCTGGCGTCTCCACATTGACCTCAACAGACTGCACCCGAACTATGCTACGTGTAAGCCTTTGGACTTTGACAACCATGCCTGGGAATTTAACATTGGGGACTTGGTTTATGCACAGAACTATGGGGGCGACCGTAAATGGCTACCCAGACACATAATTGAAATAACTGGACCCTGTTCTTACAGGATCAGCTTAGAGGATGGGCGGGTGTGGCGCAGACACATCAACCAACTTAGGAGACGCCAATGCAACCTGTTCAGTCCCCAGCCAGCCAAAAGGCCACCCAGGCCGAGGGAAAGACAGTTGCCCGATTCCAGCAATTTGCTGCCACACAGCGAGCTTCGAAGTCCTCCGGCAGCCAGAGGGCAGAACTCACCTTGTGCAGTTCAAGCCACCACCTTCCGCCAACGATTCTGCAGTACCGAGGGGAGTTCCTCCAGCAGCCGAACAAACTCCAGTTGAACATACTCCGGCTGTCATTGAAGCCGCGCCTGGGCCAAGACGATTGAGACTACTACGCCCAGTGTAGCTACAAGACTATGCATGCGCTAACCGGCGGGAAGGAGTGTTGTGTCCACTGTCTCATGAATGTGCCCTCGCGCAGGACGCTCCTGATTAGCTGAACTGCCGGCAGCTGAAGCAAGAAAACGTGGCTCGTTGATTGGTTGCCATTTGACAGCTGCTGCCTATATAAAGAACTGTCAAACGGAGGTTCTTTTCTCTCGTTGCCGTTTGCCATTGCACTTTGAGTTACTGGTTGTAATCCAATAAAGGATTGTTATTGTTAGCTGAGCTGTGTTGCCTCAGTCCTTGTCCATCCAGTCACCTCTATAATAGTCAGGCTGTCTGGCAGAAGCCAGGACTTTCTTTGTCTAAAAAATGAAGAAGAAAAAACCCTTGTCCTAAATGATAATGCCAGAGTTAAGTATCTATATTGTGTTCCAAATCACTTACTGTGTTTGGTTCAGAGGTAAGATAATAGAACGTCTCCGGGGTGAGAGGGAGAAGCCAAATATTCATGTCATAAATATTTGTTTGTTTGTTTATATCTTTTTTTAAGGAGCTCCAGGCAATGAACATGGCACCTTTCCTCCAATTTTCCCCCACAACAATCCTGAGAGGTAGGCTAAAGGTGACCATGAACTTTCCTGGTTGAAGCTCCAGGATAGTTGGGAAACTCCCCCCCCCCCCTTCTCCCACATACATCCTGCTTTTCCATTGTGCTACCTCAGTGTTTTTCAAACTTGGCAACTTTTAAGATGTGTGGCCTTCCACTCCCAGACTTGCCAAGTTTGAAAAACATTCAGCTAGACAGTTCTGAAGCAATTTTAATCTCTGGTAAATATCACTGATTTCTACTTTCCCCCTACATATCTTCTAGTTTTTATAAGAATAATAGGAATTCAATTTTTATTATTTTCTTATTTAAAATACTTCTAAGGTTTTTTTAGGCCAAAAGTATCTTACAGGATTACAATAAAAGCATTTATTAAACAACAGTAAAGCCTACCACATAGAAAGAATGAATAAGGTTTACAATCACTACCAATTAAAGCTATCATTCCTATATCAGACTACTAAAATGAGGGAGGTTGTGCCTCTATGTCTGTGTTGATTCCTGGCGGCTTCCTGGACAAGCCCATGCTGCACTTTCAGAATTAGTTTGTCCTTGGCGGCTTCCTAGGGATGAGAATGAGTGGCCCAAGGTCATCCAGATGCTTCATGCCTGTGGTGGGACTAGAACTGACAATCTCATGATTTCTAGCCTTCTGCCTTAGCCGAAAATTAGGCTTTGTTGCAGCTAATATCCAGAAGGGAACACTAAAACTTCACTAGGAGAAAAACTTGGAGAGAAAATCAGTAGGTTTCTTGGGATTTTAAAAAAAACTGTTAATGATAGACCCTGATGAAATCTGTAAAATGTCACTAGGGAAAATCGCTTTTTAAAGCTCATTCAGGAAAGTATCAATTTCTGCCTGAAAAGGTGAACACTATCCTACCAATAACATGGTGCACACATTTTAAGGTTGATGTCAGCAAAAAGCTCTATGAGGTAGGCTGGGCTGACAGAGGACCCAGTCAGTTTCCAGAGTGAAGGTGAGTTGAGGGTGGAACTGAACCTGGTTCTAATCCCAGACCTTTGTCCAAACTTTGCAATATTAACCTGTGGTAGTAAAATTGAATCCTCAATTAATCAGTCTATAGAGATTCTCAGTAATCCAGGTCAATCCCATTTGGGACAACCATGATCCGGATGACTGGAGAATCTCCTTAGACTTTTAGCTATGGACTTTGGGATTAAACACTCTTTGAATGGTGTGTGGGAGTATGAACGGATTCCCAGAAAAATTGCAGACTACAGGAACTATTTGCACTTCAATTTGAGATGCAGGCAAAACAGACTCATAACCAACAGCCAGAGCCTGTGTTCAACACTGAAGGGACTCAGGGCAGAAAATATCCTGCAGCCAAGAAGGCTCCATATCCACTTGCACTATTCTACTGATCCTAAGGACCCAGATAAACCTCCAAGTGGCCTCAACGACTTTCTAAAAGAATGCGAAGGACTGCAAGGAATATAAATCCTTCTGTTCCGCATCATCCAGTCAAAGCTTTAAAAGCTTCTTAGATGATAAACGAAATGTCTTCAAAGGAAAAAAAAAACCCAATGAAGTCCAGTTGCCTCTGAAAAAGCACCTTTGGTCATCAATCAATCAATTATAAAACCGTTGTTAGTGGTAGATGGTTTTCACTGATGTGTGGATCATCCAGATTTAACCCTCTTGTACCAATTCCAGCCTTTGCATCACTTGGCTTGTATAAACCTGCTGTGAGTTGCCTAAGCAAAGTGTGAGTGAGTTCTGAATGTGCTCCTGCTTTTCCTGAACAAGCCTGATCAAAATTATTATCTCCCTTGTAGATAATTACTCTTCACACTTCAAATGGAGTCATAAGAACATCCCACTCTAAAACAAGTTTTTACAAATAATACTTTATTCACTATTTTAAATTCTATGCATGTTAACACTATACATGAAAAGAAAAAGAGAAGTGGAATGTTATATTTTTCTTTCACAAATGCATGCTGAATCAAAATATCAAATTTAGTATGTTTTAGGCTGTGCTGTGAATAGTCAGGCACAGAGCGAAAACATACACAGTCCAAACGTCTGACAAGAACAATCAGCCATCAGCCCATGAGCTGTAATTAAACTTTATCTTTTAATTAAAAGGCTACATCTCTCCATGACTATAAGAATAAAGTTTAAGGTTAAGGTTTAAGGTTAATTTAATTTGTATGCCGCCCTATTCCTGAGAGACTCAGGGCGGCTAACAATCTGAGGGGAAGGGAGGTACAAAATAAAAGTAAAAAGACAAACAATTAAAAAATACAGCAACATTCATACCTCGGATGGGGCTGGAAGATTCAACAGTCCCAGGCCTGCCAGAACAACCAGGTCTTAGTAGCTTTGTGAAAAGCCGGAAGGGTGATAAGGGTCCGGATCTCGACGGGGAGATCGTTCCAAAGGGCCGGAGCAGCCACAGAGAAGGCCCTCCCCCGGGGAGTTGCCAGCCGACATTGGCCGGCAGATGGAATTCGGAGGAGACCTAGTCTGTGGGATCTAATCGGTCTTTGGCAGAGATAATTGGCAGGAGGCGGTCTCTCAAGTACCCAGGTCCAATACCATGAAGGGCTTTAAAAGTAACGACTAGCACCTTGAAGCGTGTCCGGAGACCAATGGGCAGCCAGTGCAGCTCGCGGAGGATAGGTGTGACATGGGTGTACCGAGGTGCACCCACAATCGCTCGCGCGGCTGCATTCTGGACAAGCTGAAGTCTTCGAATACTCTTCATGGGCAGCCCCACGTAGAGCGTGTTACAGTAGTTCAGTCTTGAGGTCACGAGGGCATGAGTGACTATCCGAAGGGCCTCCCAGTCCAGGTAGGGTCACAATTGGTGCACCAGGCGAACCTGGGCAAAGGCCCCCCTGGTCACAGCCGACAAATAGTGTTCTAAAGTCAGCTGCGGGTCCAGGAGGACTCCCAAATTGCGAGCCCTCTCTGAGGGGCATTTAATTTCACCTCCCAGGCTGAGTGATGGAATAGCTGGACCATCTTTGGGAGGGAGCATCAATAGCCACTCGGTCTTGTCGAGATTGAGTGCAAGCTTGTTCGTTCCTATCCAGACCCTAACAGCCTCCAGGCACTGGCACATCATTTCTACCGCTTCACTGAGTTGGCACAGGGCGGACAGATACAACTGTGTATCGTCCGCATATTGGTGATATTTAATCCCGTGCCGGCGCATGATCTCACCGAGTGGCTTCATGTAGATGTTAAATAGGAGGGGGACAGGACCGAACCCTGCGGCACCCCATAGTTGAGGGGCCTAGGGGTCGACCTCTGTCCTCCGACCAACACTGACTGCAACCTGTCTGAGAGGTAAGAGGAGAACCACCGAAGAATGGTGCCTCCCACTCCCACCTCCCGCAACCATCACAGAAGGATACCATGGTCGATGGTATCGAAGGCCGCTGAGAGGTCAAGGAGCACTAGGATAGAGGAATGACCCCTATCCCTGGCTCTCCAGAGATCATCGATCAGTGCAACCAAAGCAGTTTCCGTGCTGTAGTCAGGCCTGAATCCCGACTGAAAGGAATCCAGATAATCGGTTTCATCCAAGGACCGCCGGAGTTGAAAGGCCACCACTTTCTCAACAACCTTCCCTATAAAGGGGAGGTTGGAGACTGGATGATAGTTACTCAAAATGGCTGGATCCAGAGAAGGTTTCTTCAGGAGGGGTCTCACCATCGCATCCTTTAAGAGGAGCGGAAAGGATCCCTCCCGGAGAGAGGTGTTAACTATCGTCTGGATCCAGCCGCGTGTCACCTCACTGCTAATCGAAACCAGCCAGGAGGGACACGGGTCCAGTATACAAGTGGAGGCACTCACCGCTCCCATGGCCTTGTCCACTTCCTCAGGAGCGACAAGTTGAAACTCGCTCCATAAGCTCTGCTCAAGACCTTCCCCCGGTACCTCGGCTGGTACTGTGCAATTGGAGTCCAGGTCTGTCTGAATCTGAGCGACTTTATCCGTTAGAAACTGAACAAATTCCTCAGCTCTACCTTGTAAAGGGTCATCCGCATCCCTCCCTTTCAAGAAGGAGCGGGTTATTCTAAACAAGGCGGCTGGGCACGATTCAGCGGATGCAATAAGGGCGGCAAAATGCACAGATTTCGCCGCCCATATTGCCACAAGATAGGCTGTGATATAGGCTCTCATCAGTGCTCGGTCTGACTCAGAGTTACTGGTCCTCCAGCGGCGCTCTAGGCTTCTCTTTTGGCGCTTCATCTCCTGGAATTCCTCGGTGAATCAAGGAGCCCTCCTGGATCCGCTTCCTCAGAGAGGCCGCAAAGGCGCAATCTGGTTTAGAGCCCCCGCCGCCGCTGTATTCCAAAGAGCGACTAAGGACTCCACCGGACTGTGGACGAGAGCGTCAGGTATTTCTCCAAGCGCTGTCTGAAATCCCATAGGGTCTATCAGGTGCCTGGGGCGGAACCACCTAATCGGTTCCTCCAAAGGTTTCTGGGGATCACAATCATTAAAGTGAGTCCATATTCAAAATGTGCAGTGCTCCAGTCTGTAGAAAGTTAGTACCCACCCCCTAGAAGAATGAAACATTATGAGAAATATTTAAAAATAAGATTATATTTCCCTGGATGAGAAATGGAGAAAAATGCTCTTGAAAAATAGCCCCACCTTTCTTAATAGCCCTCAGCAGATGTCAGCACTTAAGAGATAAAGAGCCTATTGAGAGCTAGGTAGCTCTATTCATAGGCAGAAATTCCCTGCAACAAGGTCTGAACAAAGATAGGAATAGCCCTCAGCCACAATAGGAATTGCCCAACGAGCCCCTTCATTGCATCAACCAAATTTAGCTCAGACAAACTCCTGTTCATGGCACCATGGGAGTCTCACAACAGTCAATAGAATACATGTTCTTGCACAGGAACAGGAAGCTCAAGTGCAAAGCCTAAGAGAAGGTATAAAAGCCACCCATTCTTAACTCCATGTGGTCAGCTACCCAAAATCACATGTGCTTAAGAGGTTCTGCTTCATCTATAAATGGGCCCTCTTTCCAATCAGCCTCCAGGCTCCATTTTGTCTCCAGTGCCTTTCTCCCAGCTTGGAACTGAACCAGATGCACATTTTTTCCAACAGGTCAACAGCTAACAACAATGTTCCAAAGACATTGACAAATGCAATGGATATACTGCAACCTGTATTATCCTCTTCTCCCTTATTAAGCCTTATCCTTGAGCCAGTTCCTTTATGCAACTAGTGAAGTTTGAAACTCAAACCTCACATGAAAGAGCAATAACTAAAATTCTCAGGATTTGGGCCTAGTAACTATGTTCTGGATAAATTCTATTCTGAAGAATAAGAACAAGTCACCATCACATCTAACTTGGGATATTGTGGTAAGGGGATTTAATTGTCTCAGAAATGTCCTCCAATTTGCAGAATCAGAACAGTGCGCTATGCTGACATTGAACCAATTCTTAGATGTTTGTTGCAGATGTTCAGATAGGACATAATTCTGGGCACTACTGCAGATAAAGTATAGCAAAACTGGGTACGTGAATAAAATGTACACCCAACTGCAGTTAAAGTATTTAATGGACTTAAGAATAAAACATTTATGTGATATTGCTGGTTTTACAAGTGAAATCAGATTGAGGTTGGTCTTAAGAGATTTGTGGGAGATTTAATGTCATTCATTAATAACTAACTTGGCATGCCTCACCTTCTGTTGACATTTTCAGCAGGCTATAAACACATTCCCATAAACTACTCCGCAGGAAGATTAATTTTAAATCAGGGATAAACAGTGAAAATTACTGAAATAGGGACATCTAGTGGCTCCATCTATTCCTACTTTTCAAAAGATTGAACAGATTGACAAGACAATGGCAAAACACAGAGGACTTGTTCTTTCACTGAGAAATAGGATTTAATTAGTTGCTTTACTCTTGTCAGCTCAAAAGTTAAAAGAGTGCAAAACAGAACCACCTGAGTGTTAAAAATAAGCACTTGACAAAATATTAATTGTTTAATGTACATGCTTAGTGTTATTTCAAAGTTATATTTGTGGGGTCCTCAGAGAGCAGCATGGATGCCGTAACTCAACTCTGAGCTACAAATATTCTCTGCTATTGGTAAAGTTAGACTTAATTCAGAATGCAGCAGTCCATTTATTATCAGGAATTAATCTGCAAGTACACTGTATAGCCATCATACTAAAATACAGTATAGTATATTAATTAGCTTTCATTTATAATTTTAAATGTTCAATATTTAAATTCCTAAATCAGTTTTGACAAGGTAATCCATTGTTTTAATTTTGACTCAATATCAATCCTTTGCTATCAGGTCCCTTGCACCAACTTTCTTCCTCGCTTGAAATGAAACTGAAGCAGGTAGTGCCAGTCCTTCTCAGCAAGGAGGATTTCCCTGATTCTGCTCGTTCTCCCAACTTAATATGTGTCCCTACAGCAGTTTTGCTCAACCTCAGCAGCAACGTTTAAGATATCTGGACTTCAACTCCCAGAATTCCTCAAAACACCAGGCATCCAGACTATGGTTGAGATACATTGCCCTACAGGCTGAGATAGAAGTTATCCAAAGCAGTGGTGGGTTCCGGATCCCGGTGCAACCGGTACGGTGCAACGGGTCCTGGAAGCCACCATATGAACGCACACATGCGTCCTTACCTTCTGTGATGCTCCACCACTGTCCCAAAGGTACTTCACACTCTGAACTCGGGTGGCCCTGAGGACACAGATAAACCTTCAAGTGGCCTCAATGACTCTCTACGCTAAAATAATACAAATGACCAACTGTCTGAAAGGAATATAAATTGTTCAATTCCTCACCATCCAGTCAGAAGTGAAGTAAAGCTTCTTGGATGAGAAGCCAAACGTTTTCAAAGAAAAAACAAAAAAGTTCGGTTGCCTCTTGAGAAAAAAAAAAGGCACGTTTGGGACAGCCTTGACCTGTATGACTGAGAACCTCCATAAACAAGAAGAAGTTGTGTTTCAAAGATTTAAAAGGGGCAGATTGGGGAAAGCCATTTTAGGAAGTAAACTTTCTGTTTTACTTCATTTGATTGGGAGATGTTTCCTGTATCACATGTGAGATATTTTAATAAAGTTAATATTCTTTCAAATGTTGTTTTTATGGTGCTTATAGTTTAGTCTCATTTCTATTTGATTTTTAAGAATATAGCATTTTACTTATTTTCTTCTTAGAGATATTTCAGAGTGTAAATTGCAGGTACTACTTATAATAGTAGAATGCTATAGACTGCCACAATAAGATGTGTATTAATATGCAAATCCTTATCCATAAATTCACTGAATTTAATGA
Organism: Thamnophis sirtalis; assembly: GCF_051295495.1. Taxonomy (NCBI): domain Eukaryota; kingdom Metazoa; phylum Chordata; class Lepidosauria; order Squamata; family Natricidae; genus Thamnophis; species Thamnophis sirtalis. The sequence goes on along the minus strand of NW_028261383.1, from coordinate 70,784,893 downwards.
TGCAAATCCTTATTGTAGCAAGCCAAATTTGTGGGAGAACCAAGATATAAAAAATGCCTTTAGAGAAACTGGCAGGAATTAAAAACAAAGCTAAATTTTAATGGCATGTAAAGCATGTAAGATAATCTCTGCTTTATGAGCCTTTTTTGGCAAAGTGACATACCATTAAAGTATCATTGGAATAAACCAACCTTATATAAGAATAGCATGACTTAATTGAAAAATCAGCCTTTATATACCAATACCAATAAGTAGCTTTTTACTACAAAAAGAACAACTCTGTAGCACTCAATTGGATTGAAATATGTTGACATGTTGCCATTCTGTTAAAGTCTTTCTCTGGATTGTGATATATACCTCGTCCCAGTAATTCTAAGTTTATTATCTATTTACCAAAAATGGTAAAAAGTATCTTCACAAAGACTCTTGTTCCAACATACATTTTATACTCTATTTCTATTATAGAAATTCTATTATACATATATTTTTGACAATTCATTAGGTGCTAAAAACCAATAGTACATCATCTAATCCAGGGCTTTCAAACTCCGTTGTCATGGCAGCATCATGTGATGTATCAGAATTATTTTCCCCCCAGCTGTGGGCGTGACCAGCATGTGACGCATTCGGCCCGGGGACCAGTTTGACAGCCCTGATCTAATCCATTTCCTGCTCACACAAGTTCAATTGCTCATAATTATTTACTGTCTAATTTTGTATGCCACAACACAGAACCTGGCAATCTTCAGGATAATATCAGAAACTAAGAATTACGCTCTTGATTTCAATTTAGGTTTTCCTTTTAAAAAAATCAATTAATCAGCATAAGGCAACCAAGTTTATCTAACTATAATTTCTAACAAAAGTGTCCTGGAGTGGCAACCATAAAAGAATTTTGGAACCAATCTTTGCTTTATACATTTCCCAAATCCTCAAAATGCATGTCTAATGAGATTAATAAGGGGATTATTAAAGTCTAAATTAACCTTAACTTTATTATACCATAACCAGCCATGCCACCTAAATCTCAAATCATGTTTTTCTAACTCCAACATCTTCCTGTTTCTCAATTTTGCACCCATATCAGACAACAAGCAACAATTTTAAGTCAGATAATCCTAGCCCACCTCTTTTTTAAGCATCTTACAACAATTTATATTTTAATTCTTGGTTTTTAAATATATTTTGCTATTGTTGAAATGGTACACCAGTAGTCAATATCAATATTGTCTGAAATAAGAGACTCCTACATAAAATTAACCTTAATTGCTGAAATTCTATTTAACAATTACAATTGTAATTTATCCCACTTCAATAAGTCTTTTTAATACTGTTCCATACCTTAATATAATTATTTCCACATATCAGGCAATTTATATTAGTTAATTTGATCCCCAGATATTTACTTTCTTCTCAATTTTAAAGCCATGTTTAAGACTGGTTTGATCTTGTATAGTCATATTTTTAACCAACATATTTGCTTTTTGGTTTTTTAGAGCAACTAATGCATCAAAGGCCTTCAATTTCTTTTTTAAATGCTCAATCCCATTCTGGGACTCTCATAAACATAAACTAAATTAAATCATCAGCAAAAGCTATGAATTTGTAAACCACTTTTAAATTTTCAATCTCATTATTTTCTCATTCTAATGTCTCTGTTCAACATTTTGAGAACAAAAATAAAAACCTACAAGGATGTCTTGTCCCCTTCTGTATCTTACATGAGTTAATTAAATTGCTATATTTTTCTGTATACATGGATTTAATAAATGATCAAATTACTGAAAGGTTTCTCAGCATCTAGAAAACTCAGTGCCACCTGTTTCTCATTGTGTCGTTGCAGTTACTCTACTATATCCCATACAATTCTGACATTCTCTCTTTTTATGTTTAAAAGCTTTTTTATTCTGGTGTGAATATGTTTTATTTCATTTTCATTTCATACGGTCACATATATACTGTGCATAACTGGGGCCATATAACATTGAGCAATAAACACAGCCATCCTTATCAACAATACTCCCCAAAATACAAACCCAGTATACCACTTCAACCCTCCATACACCCTTTCTTTCACCCCCCTCCAACTTTCCTTTCTCCCCTCCAACATTCCCCTCTAACCTACTTCCCTTCCCCCTCTATCACTCCTCTCTCCCAATACACTCCCTCCCTTCCATCTCACCCTCCCTCCGATCCTCTCTCCCACCCTCTCTACCCCTCTTTCTTCTTTCCTTCTACTCCTCCCTTCGGTGTATTTCTACTATCTATCAATATATTCAGCTTCCTATTTTTACACTAGAATTAACAACACAACAGTATACAAGTGCAATCATATTAATCAGTTTAAAATCCAGCACATACTATATTTCCCCCCTCCCCCCTAGAACCCCACCTCCCTTCCCCCCCCCCCGACTTCCCAGAGCCCGTACACGGTATAGCTTTTTATCAAACACAGTCGAAATATATTAAAACCAAAGAAATTTTAAAAAGAAGAAGGAAAAAGAGGGAAAAAAATCAGTAAAGTCTCAACGTTGAACTCAGCTTCTTGCCATTACTCAAACTTTAAGCAGTTTACATTATTCCTAATCTTAGTTGTTTGATTACCTGCAGGGTTTCCCCAGAGGTTATTTGTTAGTTCAACTTTTACCTGTACTCTTCTCTAACCAGGGGTATTATCTCTTTATCTAAGTATCTGTCTACATCTAAACCCTTAATTTTGTCTCCTTTGTACAATTCTGCAAAAAAAAAGAAAAAAAATTTCCAGAATGCCTTTTAAATCTCCTCCTGTTAAAACACCTCTTTCCCTCTATAACACAATTTGGATACATTTCAAATTTTCCTTTTAATTTCCTCTTCCAATTCTTTTCGTTTTTGCCCTAGTTTATGTCTATGTATTTTGTTTATATTCATCAGTAGTCCTCTCATATACGCTTTACTTGCATCCCCTACAAATCCCATGAAAGTACCCTTATTCTTATTCAGAGCAAAGTATTCAGATAGCAATTTTTTACAATCATTAATATACTTTTCATATCTAGATAAACTCTCATTCAACTTCCAAGACCTTCTTGCCTGCACTACCCTTCCCAATTCCATCCAGACTGGGTTATGGTCCGAAAGGACCCTCGCCGCAATCTTTGTCTTCTTCACCCTAGAAAATAAATCATTAGTAATTTGTGTGGAATCAATCCTTGAAAGGGGTAGATGTCCATCAGAAAAGAAAAAAAGGTGGGGTCATATGCCTCTGCATTTCTTTCTCGCCAAACATTTCTCAATTAGAAGTCGTCCATCAAGTCTTTTTCCCTTCTAGAGTTAAGTCTAATGCAATATATCTTCCAAAGGGATATGCTTCAATTAGTTCAGCCTTAATGTCTTTTCTTAAGTATACAACTATATCATTATTCTTTTCCATAGCAGAAGTCACAAAATATTGACCAAGTTCAGGGTTGAACAAGTATTTTTGATCAGTTGATTTGATATGAATTTCTTACATGTAGATTATATCGTTCTTAAACTGTTTGAGATAGTAAAATATTTTCTTTCTCTTCTGTAAAGAGTTCAGACCACAACTCCTTGGTCAATGGCCGGTGGTTATTGAGATTGTTGCGATGTACCTTGTTTGCCCATTTGTCTGGTAGTCATACAGTTAGATATTTGTTCCCTGACCCCTTGCACTCCGGAAGAAGGAAATGGTGCTTTTGTCTGGTAGTTGTGTGATTTGCTGTTTATCTTGTCCTTCTCGTGGTCTTTCTCCAGATCCAGATACTTCAGGGTGTCCCACCTTCAGGATCTTGTGATAGAAATCTTGGGCTTCCCATACAGAGTTGGGACGATATTTTTGCTTATCAAATGTAGCAATAGCAATAGCAATAGCAGTTAGACTTATATACCGCTTCATAGGGCTTTCAGCCCTCTCTAAGCGGTTTACAGAGTCAGCATATTGCCCCCAACAACAATCCGGGTCCTCATTTTACCCACCTCGGAAGGATGAAAGGCTGAGTCAACCCTGAGCCGGTGAGATTTGAACAGCCGAACTGCAGAACTGCAGTCAGCTGAAGTAGCCTGCAGTGCTGCATTTAACCACTGCGCCACCTTAACCATAAGTGGTTAATTATAATACCGAATGGCACATCCCATCTATACTGTATCTGACGGTTTCTAAGTTCTTCCACTAGAAAAGCATAATCTCTCCTGGCTCTTAGCATTTGAGGTGGTATTTTTTGAAGACAATCAAGTCCTGCCCACCAATTTGAAGCCTGGTATTATAAGACTCTTGTAGTATTATGTTTCTGAACTCTCTTGTAGCAAAGTATATAATTACATCTCAGGGAAATTGCTTCTGTTTTGCCAGCCAAGAGTTAGCGCGATAAATTTTTTCGATCTGCCAGTCAAAGTTGGACCCCGGTCTTTCCACCAGACGGTCAAAAGCCTCTGAAAAAATCTGCTTCAAGTTCTCCTGTTTATCCTCACGCAGCCCCCTGACTCTTAATGCAAGCTCCATCTGCGTGCACTGCATCATAACAATTTGTTTTTCAGCGTTTTCAACTCTTTGTTGCACCACTTCAATTTTGGAAGTCAAGTTAGTGTTGGCTTCTTCAAGAACCTCTAGCTTATCTTCCATTCCAGAAACATATTCTGTCAGTACAGTTACAAGTCCCAACATATCATCATTTGTTTTGGCAATCTTGTTATCAAGCTTATCATATAAGTCTTTCATCTCATTCTTTATCTCCTCTCTGAATTCTCTGAAAGCTTTTAAATTCTGCTCTCTAAATTCTCTAAAAGTTTCAAAAGAAAGTTCTTTTGTTAGCAAATCTCCAGTAGGGGGCGTAGAGGGTGGAAGCTGCGACTTTGTGCCAAGTGAAGGTCTCCCCGAATTTAATTTTGTTGCCATTATATCTTTTCTTATTCAACAATTATTCAAACTCCACTGGCCCACTGTGTAGCTTACTAAGAAAGGAAGTATTAAGTCCCCCCTTTATTTGTTCTTAGAGGTTTTTCAAAGGGTTTCAGAAAAGAGCATTGTAACAAAGCAGGTTTCAAGAGATTAGCATTGTAATGAAACAGTTCAACATATTCATCTCTGTTTGGAATGTCTCTATATTAACAAGGAATCTTTTAAAACTTTTAAAAGTTGATAAGAAAAAATAAAGTCTTGTAAACTCTTCAGGGAAATGAAGCTAATTAAGAGAGAGACTGCAAGCTGGCTGTTCCTTTGATCTTTTTATCAGTGCTCTTGCCGGATAGTTAGAAATGTGGGACCAATGCCATCTTAGGAGCTTATTTTTTAAGAAAAAAAAATCCCATGCACGAAGGGAACTCTTGTAAAAGGAAGCTAGGATTTTTTTAAAAAAAAGAAAAAAAAAAGGCAGATAAGGTTCTCAGGTACGGACTCTGCTTGTATTAATCTCAAATAAATATATCAAAAGTTGTCCTAAGTGGGGGGATCCTTACTTTGCGCCGTAAAAAATAAACAGCTGAGGTTTCTGGCACGGAGATGTGATTCAGCCTACGGTTGCCCCCCCCCTTCCATTCGCAGCAAAAAAAAACTGCAAACTTCAAAGAAAAGCTCTTACCAGCTGGATCTCTCTCTCACTCTTCTTTGCCTGAAGAATGAGTTTATCTACCAGGTATTTAGGCAGATAACGCGACCAGAAACCCGGGGGCAGCTCGTTAAGCTGCCGCCATCAGCAAGGTCCCGCCCCGGAAGCCCCTGACATTCTCTCTTAATAGTCACATTGATCATCATGAATAAAATCCTGTAAATTTTTCTTTATCAGAAAATATCAATGTAAATATATCATAGTCATTATTCAATCAATCTATAATTGGAAGCCGTTTCATGAATTGTCTGGGCAAGGCACGCTCCGGAGGCCGGTCAGCAATTGGTATGGCCGTCTTGCATACCTTGGCCAAATGTCCCTTCCTGTCACACCACTGGCAGATGGCGGCTTTGAACCTGCAGACCAACCTTGCATGTTTCCCACCACAACTCAGGCAACCCGCCTGAGGTAAAAAGTCAGCCTGTATTCGTTTTTTCCTGGTGGCCAGTTTGAGGTAGCTGATCTCTTCTTCATCGCCTGAGAAGTCTTCGTTGTCTTCTTCTTCATGGTGAACAGCGTGGCCACTACTGACATGAGTGGCCGGTGGCAGAAATCTTTGAATTTCTGCAGTGAATTTGTCTGACATTTCGTATGCCGTGGCTTCATCCACAGCTGCCTGAAGGCTCAGCTCTTTTCGCGCCAGCAAACGTCGCTGAAGTCTGAGGTGTCTGATACCATAGACCAGATGTTCTAGCAGGGCATCATCCAGCACAGGAAAGTCACAGTGTAGGGCCGCTGTCCTGAGGGAAGCCATGTCACGGATTCCCCTTCTCTTTGGGTCCTCTGCCTAAATGCATAACATTTGGCTATGCGCGAGGGAGTTGGAGAGTAGTGATTTTTAAGTTTCTCCAAAAGCATCTCCCAAGGCATCAAATGTACAGACTGAGGGGCTGCTAAAGCCCTGGCTGTTCCAAACATCTCGTGGCCACCGTCGCTGAGAAAATAACCTCTTTTACAGCCACTAGACAAACTGGTGAAATTGTTTGCCTACAGCAAGCACTCGAACCACTCGAGGTAGGCGCCCCATGTTTCAGTGGCCGGGCTGAATGCCATGAATGCCAATAGGTTAGCCATCCTTACAAGGACGGAACATGAGGAATTAGCCTTGGAGCGACGTCTCGTTGCCAGTGACTTGAGGCAGCTCTAACAGTGACTTCGCTTCTTTCCTTTACCTCAGACCTGATCCCACCTTCATCGCCAGTGTTCTGTAGGGAGAACGAGGCAGACAGGAACTGAGGCAACGCAGGTTGAAGCTAACACAACCCTTTATTACAGTAACATACAGCTCAATGTAAGGCAAACCTCGAACCAGCAAACAGCAAAACATTTGACAGCTGACAGCCCTTTTATACTAGAACTGTCAGACGCTCAACTAATAGAAAGGCTGGATTCTCCCGCCAGTTGGCTACTCGCATCTTAGCCAATCGGGAGCTGACAATTCAAGTCAATGGTGTGGTAGCCTCAAGGACTTAACAGTATAAACTTGGTAATCCATCAGGCCTTGGTCCTTTCCCTATTTTTTTATGGCTTCTGATATTTCAAATGTTGTTACAGGATTATGTTATAGAAAGCCTTAACAAGCAATTTACAAAAGTGATTAGAAAAATATGTGAACCCTGTATCTTTAAAGGCACTGACAGTGGTTTGGGCTATAGTGGCATTCCCTCATCTCCCAGAGCTCTAAACCAGAGCTGTCAACTCTCGGCCCATGGGCCGGAGGTGTTACGTGCATGGCTCCCACACCCGGTTTAGCGAAAGGGGGAAAAAGTCCTGATATGTCATGTGACAACATGTGACGATGAGAGATTGACACCCCTGCTCTACATCCCTTGGAGATCACTGGCTTGCAGTCCTATGAGGGCTACCCTTGAAAAGCGTTCGGAGACTACAGCTAGTCCAGAATGCAGCCGCGCGAGCGATATTGGGTGTACCGAGATACACCCATATTACACCTGTCCTCCACGAGCTGCACTGGCTGCCAATTGGTCTCCGGATGCAATTCAAGGTGTTGGTTATTACCTTTAAAGTCCTACATGGCTTAGGACCAGCCTATCTGCGAGACCGCCTACTGCCATACACTTCCCAACGGCCGATAAGATCCCACAGGCTGGGCCTCCTTCGGATACCGTCAGCCAGTCAGTGTCGGCTGGCGGGCCCCCAGAGGAGATCCTTCTCTGTGGCTGCTCCGACCCTGTGGAATCAGGGTCGGAGCAGCTACCCCCAGAGGTCCGGACCTTACCCACTCTCATGGCCTTCAGGAAAGCCGTTAAAATCTGGCTGTTCCAGCAGGCCTGGGGCTGTTGACCTTAGTGTTAAGGTCCAGCCCCGATTAGAACGTATGTGTGTTGTGTATTTTAAACTATATTTTTTTTACTTATTTTGCTTTTCTTTTTTTCTTCTTTCATTGTAAGCCACCCGGAGTCCTTCGGGATTGGGCGGCCTATAAATTTAATAAATGAAATGAAATGAAATGAAATAATTGTCTGGAGCACTTGTGGGAAATCCCAAGTGGTCTCCTTGTCCAGAGAGGAATCACGAAGAGTCAGTTTACTCATTGTCTCTTCATCTGTCATAGTCATTAGCTCCACCCTCAGTAAAGCTCTCTTCAGCTTGCCATTTTCCCCCCTCAGTGAAAAAGTGTTCTTTTAATCTCTGATGGGAATATCTTATTTTGATATACAAGTATACTACATTCCCAGGTTAATGCAATAAACATGCATCTTCCTGTATCAACCCCAAAACTCAATATAAAGCAATTACAGATAATACTACTTCAAGTATTTCCAAATGATTTAATCAAATTCTGACCTCTAAAAAGAAGTTCATGTGTTATGCACCAGGTTACTGACCTTTCTTTAAATGAGCTGCAAACGTGAGCAATTTGGTTATCATTGTGAAAGAAAGTAAACTGCTATTAACCCCAACTAAATATATTGACACATACCTATTTCTGGCAGAAAATGGGCATTTCAAACTTTTAAAGACAGTCCCCATGTATTACAATTTCTCTAGCTATACTTATTGGAACTAAAATTACTGTGGGGTATTATTTTCTGAGCCTTTCCCTCCCAAAAACAAAATTTAAAGCACAAATTTTGAAGCCATTATCAATCCTTGAAGCCATTATCAATTTCACAGATTAGTGATCTGGCAAAACAGCGGATAGCCATGCTTACTATTTTAAAGATAGTAGGTGATAATAATCCCATTATTAATGGAATGGTTTGAAAGGGCAGTATAGGGGCAGAAAGGTTGCCCAGCTTATAATATGCTGTCAGCCATTCCATGAACTTTTCTGACTGTCAAACACTAGCTTCTGCCTGATCTGACACTGCCAACATAAATTAAACAGGGCAAAAACTAAGGCCAGTCAATATTGCTTTCAACATCCACTTTTCTGAAGTAATTAAAAGAACATTTCATTATAAGTGCTAGATTGACAACAGACTCCATCTCCCCTGTTCCCCACTCATTCATATTTTTACTAGTCATATTGATGTATTTGCTTTGCTTTTTTCTTGTTCATTTTTTTGTCCTATTATTTTATCTTCACTGTTTAAACTTCCTTTTTGTTATGGTTGTTATAAACTACCTAAAATAGCCCCATGGCAAGGTAGGTGGCAAATAAATTTAAGAATTATTAAATTCCAAATAGTCACATATTCATTATATTAATTTCAATTATATTGTTTATAGTGTTTCACTATATTCATTGTATTTTAGCTATTTGATTGGAGAGCAATTTGGTGCAGTAATTAAAGGCACCAGGCTAGAAATAGGAAGAGCTTGAGTTCTTGTCCTGGTGTACGTACAAAGCCAGCTGGGATATCTTCAGTTAGTGACTAACAAGAAGGCAAAAGTAAACCACTGTCAAAAACTTTGCTTAGAAAAAAGCAGGGACCAGCCGACAGGATTCAACACTGATCCGAAGACACAATGTGTGTATGCCTGTTTGTGATATGCACCTCAGAATCCTAAAAAGTCACTGAATTTATTATATAGGTAGTCCTCAGCTTATGACCATAATTGAGCCCAAAATTTATGTTGCTAAGTGAAAATTTGTTAAATGAGTTTTGTCCCATTTTCCAACCTTTCTTGCCACAGTTGTTAAGAGAACCATTTCAGTTGTTAACTTACCACCATGGTTGTTAAGTCAATCTGGTTTTCCCTTTGACCTTGCTTGTCAGAAGGTCACAAACGGGGATCATGTGACCCCAGGACACTGCAACCGTCATAAATACAAACCAGTTGTCAAATATCCATTTTTTTATCACATGATCATGGGGATGCTGCAATGGTTGTGTGAAAATGGTCATAAGTCATTATTTTCAATGCCGTTGTAACTTTGGTCACTAAATGAACTGTTGTAAGTCGCGGACTACCTGTACATTACTATTTTTTTCTGACATTTTAAAATTCTTTTAAATTCACATTGCAGATCCTCAGTTTTGGAAAAAGTTGGCTGGGAAACCGTAATTGTTGCAGAGAAAGAAATAGGCTGGACGTGTACAGAGATATGCAGAAATAATCTCCCGACACACCATTGCAACGAACAGACGCGCGTAAATACCTTTAAACTCAACTAGACTGAGTTAATTATAGCCCCCCCTCCTCCACCGGAGAAGACACCCCCCCGTCAGTCGCATGAAAGGCACGTGATCGCCCGAACCGCGATGACGGAGTCTTGACGTGCCTTCGTAATCACGCGCTTTCTCCCTCCCCGCCCCCGCCGTCTCTCCGTTGCCTCAGCAACCGAGCCGTAAATCCACACCATCTTCTGAAGCGGCCTTCTGCTGCGCTTCTCCGTTGCCACAACGACCACGCTGGACCGTAAATGAGAACAGTCGTCAAAATAAAACCCTTCGGCTCTAACAGTACGTGGGGAGTTTAAGTAAGCCGGGTGGTCTCTTTCTGGTCGGGGTCGACTTCTGCCGACGTCATAGGGGTTTGCCTTGCTGTTATCTGGGCGGGCGCGCGCGGAATGGTTCGCCCGCTGTCTTCCGCTGAGTTGCTTTCTGACTTCCCATTCGAGACTGCCGTCCTGGGATTTCCGTGTGGCCTCCTATCCACGCATTGAGTGAGGTCCAACCTGGGTATTAGCTTCAGAACTCGGCAAGGAAGCGGCAAGAAGTTAGGGCTAGGCTGCCCTTGGCCGCGTTACATTTTATTCCCAAAGCTCAGTTCCCCTCTTAGTCTCTAACTCGCGAGCTCTGAAAATGGAGCTTTTTAAAGTGAAGAATATAGAAGCCAAATCAGGGAAATATAACTCCTTGCACGCATATGTACAGATGTATTTTTTTAATCCTCATAGCGACCTAATTAAGGAAATAGGCATTCTTTTAGTTTTTAGCACCATTAGTAATGCGAGAATTGGGTATCTGTGTAACAAGTTCATATACTGCATGCCAGCTTTTCCTCCTTAGACGGCATATAAAGTCTTGAATGTCAGATCTAAGAGTAAACATGCAGTTGTTGTTGTTTTTCCTAAGGGAAACAAGCTCTTGTTACTTCCATTTTTTCAGAGAAATTTATATGGAGTTTCTTACTTATGGTACTAAGACTAGGACATATCTGCAGAAACCCATTGATAAATACTGTTTGAAATAACCATAAAAGTTCTTCCTTAACAGTTCTGAATAAGATAATGGGGGGGGGTACATGTCTGTTGGGGTTGGATGTGTTATTACTTTCCCCTCAGCTGGCTTATGGTCTGTATAAAAGAAGAACTTGTGCAAGTGTCTTTTTTTCCCCCTTTCCCATTTTGGTATTGAGTAAAGGGTTATAAAAAGTGCCAGAGCAGATGGCAGCATCTAGAAGACACTAGACATTCCCCATCAACCTCCAGAAATGCTAAGTATGATGCAGCCTGTTTAATAATTGGATAGGGGAGAACAGGCAAGTGGCTAAGCTGGAGACTAGAGGGGAAAGTCGGGATGTATTTTAAAAGAAAATAGTGGTCATATTACTGCCAAAGGTTCCAGTGTTGATGGCTCTAGGACATCCCCCTGAATCTATATTTGATTCAAAATACTTTGTGTTTGGGAAGAGGCTATACCTCAGTAAAGAGCCATACTATTATCATGCATAAAAGTCCATATTCAGTCTCTGGCATCTCCACTATTTTAAGCCTTGGACCGACACAACACTTTGAAAGCTGATAAGAATATGGGTAGTCTTTGTTTAAACAACTGCAATTGGGACTGGTATCACTAAGCCACATGGTTATTTAATGAGGTATCACATTACTATAATGGAGGTATGACCTCAGTTCTATCAAGGTGGTTAAGCAACTCACCTGTAATCATTAAGCACATCACATGACTGCAGTTTGCAATTTTACTGACAGCTCCTCCATTCACTTTGCTTTGTTGGAAGCAGGTTATGAAGCACAGAAACTGTGTCCATAGGATACTACAATAGTCATCAACACCTGATTGTAAAATGACTGGTTCTCAATTATTATTACAGAAATGCTACAATGGTTATAATTGCAAGGACTTGTCGTAAGTTATTTTTTCAGTGCTGCCCTAACTGTAAATGGTCCTTAACAGGGGATTTGCCAAGTGAGGACTACCTATATATAGCTTTGGATAACATAAACAGTTAATAATTTAGAATATTACTAAATATTTATTTATGCTCTTTACCCTTAGATTCTTCCATTGAGAGAAAGATAATACCAAATGGCAGAAGCAATTTTTCATCCTCCCAGAAGGAAAAGAAAAGTATATGAATCATATGATTCCCCATTCCCTATTTCTCCTTCCGTAGAAGGCAATCATGGAAGAGTTTATAAAATGTGCCGGGCTGAATTGATAAATAACAATGTAATTGTGAAGAATCCTGAAGATATAGAACAATTATATAGCAAGGTATTTTTGTCTCATTTTATCTGTATAATCCATTATTAATCAGTCTTGGATACTGATCCTGCATTTCTGTTGGAACAAAAAATGTTTTGTTAAATGAGTGATATCCTAGCTTTGCTTGTTTTCTAGGGATTTTTTGGAAAAGGTATTCTTTCAAGAAGTCGACCAGAATATAATATTTCAGATCCTATGTTGACTGCTAAATGGAAAGGTAAACTGAAGTGTGTGTGTGTGTGTGTGTGTGTGTGTGTGTGTGTGTGTGTGTGTGTGTTAGACTCAAATAGCTTATATACTAGAATACTGGACAGGATCACAGAACAGCAACAACCAATCCTTCTGTCTCCCCACCCCCAACCTTGAACCCTAAAAGCAATACACCTCTACACAGCCACATTCAACTGAATTGAGCTCTAGCTTCACCCTATCCTACAGGAAGAACCTGTTGTTCAAAGCCTTTCAAAAGATTAGGAGAGTGAAGCCCTGCCATATCTCAGGAGAAAAGGTGCTTCACAAAGCAGGGGCTGTGGAGAGAAGGCACACTTTCTTGATTCCATTGGTTGGTAGCATCTATCAGACATAGTTGAAAAAGTAGATACTGTGGGAGAAGCAATTGAACAAATAACCTGCCATTTCACTCTCAAAAGAATCTTCCCTAAAAAGGAAAGGTTGGAGAATGGACAAAAATTATCCAACTCAGTTGAGTCAAAGGAAGGCCTCTTGAGAAACAGGCATACAGTGCCCCCTTCAAGAGAGGTAGCCCTGCCCCATCCTCCAGTGAGTCACTAATAACTGCTTGGATCCAACTGTATGTCACCTCCCAGAGCCGAGGTGGCGCAGTGGTTAAATGCAGCACTGCAGGCTACTTCAGCTGACTGCAGTTCAGCAGTTCAGCTGTTCAAATCCCACTAGGCTCAAGGTTGACTCAGCCTTCCATCCTTCTGAGGTGGGTAAAATGAGGACCCAGATTGTTGTTGGGGGCAATATGCTGACTCTGTAAACCGCTTAGAGAGGGCTGAAAGCCCTATGAAGCGGTATATAAGTCTAACTATTGCTATTGCTATTAGAGGACCTGAAGCAACCAAGAGGGGCACCAGTCTAGCACAAAAGTAGCAGAACTGGCATCCATGAGGACCTCTATCTATTTCCTCAGAAGTAACCAGCTCCGAATCTTCCCAGATAAATTAAAAGGGCATGTGGTAGGCATTTGGTTACACAATATTGCAGTGCTGCTTTGCGTTCTGTGATTGTGGAGATTGGAAGATAGCTAGAGTTTTCAAATGTATTTCAAGATTAGCATATTTCTAAATTTATTAACCCCATATATTTATATACTGTCGTCCTCCCAACATTCAAAGTAATTTTCATAATAAAGCATTTTGAATATTATGTGGTAAATATCTTATTATGAATGTCTTTCTGAAATTGCATCCAAACAATTATTAATGTTTTAATATGTATATAAAATAGTAATTATACTTTCTATTGCAGATGCTAAATTAAATATGCCAATAATCTCATCACAAAAGTAAGTTTTTCTTTTAGCTTTGTCTGGCCTAGAGCTTGAGCATACTTAGTAACTATAAAAATAACAATTTAATCAAGTGTTGTCTCATTGTTAAGATACTTTAAAGAAACAAAGTACTCTTTGTTTGATTCCCCAATTAAATCTTGGACCATCATCGTTCCAATTATTAAGTGATATAGTGGAGAAATCTAAATATGGGCAGGTTTTTTTGAATCAAGAATTATCAAGTAATGATTTAAGTTCTAATTTGAAATGCCTTTTGAGTATTACCAATAGAAGAGAATATTTGTGGTTCAGGATTGAACTGTGGGATCTTGGTACTCTCAGCTTGGTAGATTTCTTACAAGCATTTCATTACCAAACTGGGTAACATCATGAATATACTTTAGAATATTAAACTAGTAGTCATCTGTTGCAATATATAATATACTGAATCTTGCTTCAGAATTAACAAGAAAGTATATCAACCGTGGTCCCGTTTTCTTGTTCTCATATCAAAGAAAACCAAAACAATCTAGGTGAATTACACTTTTTTTACAAGGGCTTTATATGAGGAACCTTGACTTGTTTAAATTTTGGTTAGTGAAGAAATCAGAGTGATTATGGCTTGTTTTCAATTATAATTTCAGTAAACCCTGTCTTTTCAGAATTATAGGTTATTTTCCTTCTTGGAATTAACACTTTCTTCTGGAGCAGTTAAGATGGTTGCACTTTTAAACTTGCCTTTTTGAATGGAGGACAGTTTTTGGCCATACTTGGACAGCAGTGGAGTTTGAACTAGCTTCAACTTTTCAGACTTAAATTTTATAATTCAGTAGAGAATATGTGTCCATACATTTTATTCTCACAAAGGATGATCTTTTAAAAAAAATGTCTGTTTCATTCCTCACTGCCTTTTAATATAAAGATAAAAACATTTGTCTGAGAATGGGACACATATTCACGTTCTTAAGCAATAATAACAACTTCCCTCTTTATAACTTTAGAGTAATCCTTTGTTATATTTCGGGATGAAGAAAAAAGCCTTGCTTGTGGCAAAGAACATATTTAAAAGTGCTGGATCCTTTCACTCTGATCTCTGATATCAAAAACAAGTTGCTTGTACAGTTAGAGTTCCTCAGATAATTATAAAGGCATACAAAAGATGTTATTTTCTTGAAATTACCGTATACTTCGTTACTGAAATTTAAGAAGAATTTTTAAAAATATTGTGATGTCAAAGCAATCCAGAAAGCTAAAGAAAAACATGTTTTAGAATTCTTAATCAGATCACCATTTACTCCAGATCCTTAGATGAGGAATACTGCTGCAGAAAATTATTCATCGGAATTTGCTTGTTTGTTCAGAAATAGGTTTATGTTCTATTATGAAGCTCACATCTGCCATTGCTGTTGTTCAAGAAATATGCTGAAAAGTCATATATTTAAGCATGAGTTAGCAGAATCTTAGAAATAGCAGTCAAGCTTTGGTTTGGTTTATTCCATCTTTTTATTTTCAAAAGATGAATACAGGCATCAGAGCAATCTTGAATCCTAAAGGGCTGAGCAAACAATTCAAAGAAGCATTTAAAAATGGAAGTGTTGGAGTTTACTCTGATTGCCATCATCAAACATTACTGGCATCAGTAATTCTTTCTGAAGCATACTTCATATCCCAGTCAAGAAGAAGCCAGTATTATATATTTCAAAGTTCTCTGATACAGTGAATAACAATATAATAATTATTAATTAAAGAACAATTAACAATTAATTAAAAATTAATTAACAATTAATACAAATAAGTGATTAAATTAAATACTTCCTTTATAGTACATTGCATTTTTAAAAGAAAATAATTCTCAAATATTCATAAAAAATGTTTTCTAAATTTAATTAAGACCCTAGAACTCAAGCTGGAATTCAGATTCAGCTCTACATTTCTGATGTGACATTGTTGTATTATTTTTTTATTTTATCTACAAGTTGCTGTTCGTCAGGATGCTCAGCTTGCAAGAGTAACTGGCGAATAAAATAACACAACAATCATAAAAGATATGAGTAAAAGAGAGAAATTACTGGTTTCATCATTCAATAACACACGTTAACAGTAGTGAAATTTTAATGTATTTGCCTCAATTAATACCACTTAACCTGTCTTGATCAAGAGATAAAAGCTTTAGCAAATAATACTTTTTTCTTCATACGCACCACTGAGAATCTCAGAGGTTGGGGGTAACCCAGAAAGATAATCATACCTGCAATCTTTATATGCTGTGCAATAGAAGAATAACCATAAAAATGTTTATGAGTAGCCAGAGATATAGAATATATGATTAAATAAACTAAACATTATTTATTTTTCATATTTATAAACTCATGTTCCCTCAAAAGAGGGACTCCTAATATACCAAGGTCTTCAGTAAAACTCGAGAAGTGTTCATTTGTTTTACAGATACTTTTATATTGTTCATAAGTTTATTTATGAGCCCATCCTTTCTGTTTTCTTCTATTCCAGATACCAGCATTGTGTTGAATGGGCTAAAAACCGTCTGTCAGAACAAGGACTAGATGACTCCACAATTAACAACATCATACAAAATTACACTAAACAAATTAATCTGAGAATAGAAACTGGACAAAATAATGGATTTCAAGATGAAGAAACATTTAAAATGGAAGCTAATAAAGAACAAACGCTTTTAATGGCTTCATCTGAAATTAATGACAATAACAGGTCTTTCAAAGATAATTCACGTGATTCATTAGATAAACATGACTGTAGTGAATCAGATATAACAGACGCTAACATTTTAGCTAAAACTCCTTCACCACAACAATGTGTTCTCAATATGTATGATAGCTGCAGAGAAGACAATTATGTTGAACCAGAATCTCATTGTTTCAGTAATAATGAATATGAGCACGAGCTCGTATTAATAGAAGAAAAAGAATCAGATTTGTGTATGAAAGAGGAAACAAGTGAGGAATTGCATGTAAGCATAACTTGATTGTGGGTAATAGTAAAGTCAATTTAAAACTTATTAAATTGGGTATTCTGCTTTATAGATACCTTTATCCCTTTTTATTAAGAGTTCCTGAAACTAATCAGTTGATGGATAGCAGTAAAGTGTATTTAAAGAAATCGTTTGCCATTTTACTTCAGGAGTCTGGTTGCATTTCCTCTGTCCTATTCCAAAGCATGTCGCAACAGCAATGAGCCTAAATAGGGAATACAGAAAATCATGTCTTTGCCTGCAGAACTGTTATAATGTTAGAACAAAAGCTGGTGGATTTAGGAATGAAAAGCCAAAAATATCAAGAGGATGTCTTATGACACAAAGGAAATATAATTCATTATGATGGCTGACCTTTAGCTGATGCTATGTAAATTACAGAGATGTTTTGATTTATTCCTTATAACTTTCATTACTTTCTTGTAGTTAATTAAAAAAGCAAACTTAGTATGCCGAAGAAATCCTTTCTGGATTTTTGAATATCTGCAACTCAGTCTAGAAGAGGTAAGTTTTATGTTCTCTCTTAGTTTGCATCTGCATATATTAGGAAAAAGCTTTATAAAGAAGTATCTTTTTCAAAAGTCTAAACTGAAAACTTCCAGGCAAACGTATAAGACTGGGAGTTCAATGGATGCTTGCATAATTGAGACAGCAAAGTGACATTGTCTAGCAAACCTATTGTAACAAGTTTCATTAAGCAGCAACTAACTGGAATTACTGATCCATGCAACCAAATGTTGCATGATAGCAAAAATTGACTCACCAAGTCTTAGCGTCTCTTACTTTTTTTTCACAGAATGTTCCCTGAGATTTTCCCTTGATTTCTTCCTTCAGCAATGGATTTCTGTTGCTTAACGCTAATGTGCACAATGGAAGTTTATTCCTCTCTGGACTGCTTCCATTTTGTGGTAGTACATACGTAAAGGGGGAAATATTGGTTTTTCCCAGTTTAGCTTGTTTAGGAAAATGTATCTGGTATTATAATTGCTGTGTAGAAATAGTTTCTGTAATCATATACTTGCTTATTCAAATGTAAATTAATCTAACCAAATCCCATTTTCTTATAAAATTTTAAATATTGTGCAATAATTTTGTATCTTTAAATATTATTTCCTTTTTAACTATTTATGTAAGAAAGCTTTCCCAGTACTCTAGTACTTTAAACATGCACAAACTAATTTTTATTTGATGTCATTTTTAGGCTTTTTTCCTGGTCTATGCTCTCGGGTGTTTAAATATTTATTGCAATGAGGTAAGTTAATTGCAATGAGGTAATTTTGTCAGTAGTAATTCTTAAGTGAGAGATCTGTTGATTGGAGTACTTATTAGCAAATAATAAAGCATATTCTTTCTAAGGTACTTTATACCAACTTTTAAAAGGTGCTACTTATTTGTTTATATAAATATTTTTATTCATTAATGTATGTAAATAATTTTTGACTGCATTACTGAAATAATATTTTTGTTTAAAACTGACTGTTCAACTTCTATACAAGTATGAGGCAGTAATTTTTTTTAAAAGAAAGTATGCAGGACATTTTTTTAGAAATTATTGTTGAACTTTTATCATTGTGAAATATTAATAGCCCTACCAAGCTACTATTGTCTGTTTTTTATAACATATTTCACACTTGGGTTCTATTTGGTTTGTTTTTATAATGTTGCAAAGCACCGTCTATGACATTTCTATAATATTAGAATATATTCATTCACAATAATCATGGTTGTGTTTTTAAGGCACCTTTATCTATCTTGACGTTATGGGACCTTTTTAGTAAAGCACAACCAAATTTTAAGGCTACGTACATGGCTTATCATTACTTCCGCAGTAAAGGATGGATCCCTAAAGTTGGCCTGAAATATGGAACTGATTTGTGTAAGTAGTATTCTTTCATTATTAGCACCTAATGAAGCAACTGTACAAGACTGGATCCATTCACTTGCTCTGTTATGTGAATGTTCCTCTTTCTTTACCTTCAGTCACTCTTTAGTGGGGGTTGATGTTCTGCTGCTAGGAATATTGGTATATTATCTTAAGTATAGTTTCATCTGCTTGTCATATTCTTGAAACATATTACCGTATTTTTCGGAGTATTAAGACACACCTTTTTCCCTCAAAAGAGAGGCTGAAAATCTGGGTGCATCTTATACACTGAATATGACATTTTTTGCCTCCAAAAACCCTGCCTCCTTTACCAAAATGGCCGCGCATAGCTTTTAGAGAGCTGGGGGCTGGACAGGGCAGAAAAGAGCAAAAAACAGCCTGTTTTTTTTCTCAATTTTACCCCACTCCCCGGGCTCCAGGAGAACTCTGCAAACCCCCCAAAGGCTATTCATGCCTTTTGGGGGGGAAACAAGCCCGTTTTCACGAAAAATGGGCCGTTTTGGAGAAGTTTGCAGAGTGCAAAAACTTTTTTTTTATTTGCCTCTTCAAAATCTTGGTGCATCTTATACTCTGATGCGTCTTATACTCTGAAAAATATGGTATGTGAAGGCAGCAGTACTCTTCCCTGTAAGCTTGGTTTTAGACTGAACATCCCATTTTAGGGATTTGTGCTGTTTGGAGAAAAAATGGCAAAGAATAATGCTGGGCTTTATTGTTCTATGATATAAGTAGTCCTCAACTTACAACAGTTCATTTAATGACTGTATAGTTACCACAGCACTGAAAAAAGTTACATGACCATTTTTCACAGTTACGACCGTTGCAGCATTCCCATGATCAGGTGATCAAAATTCAGATGCTTGGCAACTGGTTCATACTTAAGACCGTTGCTGTGTCTCAAAGTCATGGGATCACTTTTTGCAAGCTTCTCAATGTGGAAGCTAGATTCACTTTAGAACTGTGTTACTAGCTTAACAACTGCAATGATTCACTTAACAACTGTGGCAAGAAAGGTCGTGCAATGGGGCAAAACTCACTTAACAAATGTTGCACTTAACAACAGTCATTTGGGCTCAATTGAGGACTTGAGGATTACCTGTATATGATTTTATGTATGTATTAATTTGATGTATATTTTTTTTCCCTGTACATCAATAAAACTCTGCTAAACAGTCTGTGATCCCTTGGCTAATTGTTTCCTTATAAGGTTCCAGATTCCTCAACGTCTTCCACAATGGCAGGGCTTCTAATTTATTTGAAAAGTTCCTAAAAATTCAGGGATATTCATATTGCATCTGCCTCGAACAAAGCCTAGTTGAACTGTATAGCATAGTCTGATAGTAAGAACTGACCACAGGAAATATTTTGTGACATTCTGTATGTCATAAAACGCTTTATAAAAATTGTTATAATTGTTTTTATAAAATTTGTTAAATTTCAATTCCATGGGAGTCATGGGACCCAGTTTTGGATGCATTCTGTAAGTTAGCCTCTTTGAGGTATCTTGGCTCAAAAGGTTTTGCCCTATGATGCACCATTTTGCCCCGTTACAGACATGAGAGTGTCTATGGGGAATCTCAAGTCATCCAAGTCATGATTATTCTAAAGGTGCTTTTTCAAGAGGCCACTGGACTTAATTTTTTCTTTGAAGACATTTCGCTTCTCATCCAAGAAGAAGCTTCTTCTTGGAGAAGCTTCTTGGATAAGAAGCGAAACATCTTCAAAGAAAAAAAAAAGTCCAGTTGGCTCTTGAAAAAGCACCTTTGGTACAGACATGAAAGTTTTGGTAGATGGAAGCAAGTAAAGAATCTGTTTACTTTCAATAAATATGTGGTATCATTGTAACTTATTTAGAGTACATTCATATTAGAATATTAGAATACAAGCTCATTTTACTTTAAAGTGGTTTAGATCCTCAAAGTTTTGTAATAGGTTACCACAATCTTACTTTGTTATAACTAAAAACAAAAATATGACTTTTGTAATAAATGAATGTCCATTTTATTTCTGTTTTAGTGCTATATCGAAAAGGCCCTCCTTTTTACCATGCCAGGTATAGCATTAAGGTTTAGATATAATTTTCATTTTTACTGTATATTATGGTTAATTTTTATGCTACTTGAAAATATGATTATATGTTTGTTTCTAATTTACTTTGGCATAATTCCGAATATTGTTTTTCCAAAGCTGAAGCTAAGAGTAACCTCAAATTAGCAGATCCCATGGGTGGCCATCTTCAGTAAGAACTTTCAGATAACCAATCCTACAATGGAATGTTCTGTTACCCACAGAATAGCCCTGGAGATGCCCTGAGATTTAAATAAGGGTCTCAAACACTTGAATAATTGGAATTTCAAATATAAAGAACAGTTATGTTGGTTTTGGCATACTTCTATTGCATTATCAGTATGTATTTTATTAAAAGCTGCCTTGTCTTTAAATGCTGCTTTGATGAAGGCAGATTAATATTGCTCCTTCTAATTAAAGTAATTAAAACATGAAAGGGGGTGGCGATGAGTACCTCTCCTCACAAATATTTGTTCTGAGGGACCCTCACTGCTGTCCAGAGATGATTTGGAAAGCAGGGAAATGGCTTTGGTGGCCAGGGGAGGGGATGAATTCCATGCCTTTGATGAAATCAGACCCAGATTGTTGGGGCAATATGCTGACTCTGTAAAACTGCTTAGAGAAAGCTGTAAAGCACTATAAAGCGGTATATAAGTCTAAGTGCTATTGCTAAAAGAATATGAAAAGAGAACTAATATCCTGTTGTTTGCTGAATTGATTCTTGTACTTATGCTGAAGGAACCATCAGTATTTTAAGTTATTTGGGTTGTGATTTTTGAATACATGTTTTAACTTTTCATCCTAAAAAAAATATTTGGGGTTATTTTCCAGTTACTCTGTAATTGCTGAATTAATTAATGATGATTTTGATGGACCATTGCACAGACCATTCAGTTGGAAAACTTTGTCTGGATTGAACAGAACTACAGCAAATGTTTCCAAGGTAGCCAATAAGAAGAATCATTTTAAATTACACCAAAAATGCTATGAAGGAAAATTGATATATAACTTTAAGTGCAGTAGATGAAATTATACAAAGTGTGTAATAAAATAATTTTGCAATAAATGAAGAGTAAGTATGTGTGTGTGTGTATGTATGTTTCTGGTTAACAGCGAAAAATCATCTTTCATATATGTTTCAGTGTGTGAATTGTAAAGCAATTACAAATGTGGTCTGGTCGACTGACACTGCTGTGATGGAGAAAAGATTCTCCTCTTTTCCCTGTTTAATATTCCGTCACAGATATGAAACAGATTTTAGATTCCATTTTTGAAAAAATGGCTTTAAAAAGCTAAACTTTCATAATACTGCTATACAGTATTTCAGCTTTCTAGTTTTTAGAGGGCTTGAGTTGTTCAGATTGTATTTCTCTAATAATTGAGGTTTGTTTGAATACTTAGCTACCCAGTGCTTTTGTGGATCACTTTTCAACTATATTTTTATTTAGTTTGTCCTAATACACTATTTAGGATAAACGTTGATAATCCTCCCTGTACATTTCAGAAAGAGTAAATGGATGGAAGGAAGCAACTGAATTATAGTAACTTGAGATGAAAGTTATTTCTGAAGGCCAAGAAACCTAATTTTAAGGACTCTGCACCACTTAGATTCAAAGCCAAATGGTGCTTCAGACGATTCAGGAGCACAAATAGAATACATGCCCCAAACTCCTTATACCAAATGCATATTTTCTTGGGACTGGGCTGCAACAGGCAGCTACATAATCCTAGGAAAAGACACCAACCGCTTTCAGGAGTTGCAGGCAAGTCTACATTTCCATCCCTGCACACTCCAAAGTATATTTTACCTTTGAATCTAAAGTGCTAAGCATCCCTCTAGGTTACCTGTTCTTATATACACATTTTTCTCACTTCACTTTCCTCTGAAAATGAGCTCTCGAAAATTGCCCAAATGGTTGGGCTTCTCTAAGTGCAATAAAATGAGCAAGAGCTCCCAATGCTCTTCAGAAAATGATAAGATTTTGTATAAAACTATTTTACAAAAGGGCTCTTTTACCCTTGTTTTAAATTAGAATAATAGATGCTATCTGTCTCATTACGGCTATAAAAAGTGAATGAACCTTAATTTGAAGTTTTCAGGAAAAACATCTGTTGTATTTCCATTTATTTGACATTTTGGTAACATAATTCATTTGTCACCAGGAACTCATGTTCTGCTATTTGATTAAGCCATCTGATATGAATGAAAAAGAAATGCTTTCACCTGAATGTCTCAAAAGAATGAAAGTCCAGGTATGTATGTTTCCTCCCAATTTAATGTTTTTTCAGAAATGAACATTGAATTGTTTATTTATTTTCTGCTATAGTAAATAAATATACTGTCATTTATTCACTGTCAGTTCTCTAAAACTAAATATATATATTAGAAGAGATTGAAATACATCTTTTCTCCCTAAGAAATAGGAGTGATGCTTGATCCGGGTATATTAAACTAATTTGTCCAAAAATAAGTTACAGGTAGTTATCATTTAGTGACCGCTTTGTTTAGCAACCATTTGCAGTTATGATGCTGATAAAAAGTAATTTGCAGCTTTACATTTACAACCTTCCCAGGTCTGTAAACCAAAGGAAAGCTTAAGTAAGATAAGCCCACAGTTTCACTTAGCAATGGCCTCACTTTACAGTCAAGTCGCCAGTCCCATTTTTTTAATCACTAATAAGAATTATCTGCAATTGTGTTTGAAAGAACAATGTTAAAAATATGTTTTGGTATAGTAAAATAAACTATGGAAAATAATGGTTTGAATACAAAATACTCTGTTCTTTAATTTTAAAGGAATTTGAGCATATTTTATTTTGAAATGAAGCAGCCGCATCAAATCACAAGAAATCTATGAAGCATTCACCTTACTAGAATATGTTCAAAGAGAAAAAGCTTAAGAAAAAAATCTCATAATATGTGCAGTGCTAAAAATCAGTTATGTAAAACATTCATCAAATAGTTTGATCTTTTAAAAAATCTAAAGGTCAGCCAAATGATATTGGAAGTGTTATTGCAACTGATACAGGAAAGTATTAGTGGTAATTACTTTCTGTGATAATGCCATAAATACTGAATTAGCGAATGCCAAAAACTCAATTGGGAATGTGCACACTGGGCAATTGTAGTGATTTGCCATTCTGCCTGTCTGCTAATAAGTCTGATAGTGATGCAGATACTCAGGATGACAAAGATATTTTCATAAATAATCAAATTCATAAATATATGCTCCTTCCCCCTCTGCCCCCAAAATAACAAGGATTATCTATATTTTCATTGATCAACTGTTGCCTTATTTAGCGATGAAGCAACCATTATATATTGATTAAGGGGAGCAATATTTAGGAAATAATCATTCTTCCATTTCCATTAATAGTCTCAATACCATAGTTACATATACCACTCATAGACACATAATGTTTCTGGCTTGCTATAGCTTGTTGTGAGCCAAATACTTACATTACATAGAAGCAGCCCAAATGCAGTATTACTCCTTAAGCTATCTCTTAAAGGATAGGAAAGGCATAGAAAAATATGCATTAGCTAACAATATTATTCAGCAACCATATTTATGGTATGCATTTTACTTATTTTATAATCAATGTCTTTCTTTTTAAAGGAATTGATCCTAAATCGTTGGGTTTCATCTTGTGAACGCAGTGAACAAGAAGAGGTGTGAAATTGGAATCCAAAAGTTGAGCAATATTAATAATAGAATTGTAGCAAACTAAATAAAGTTTAACTATTCCTCCTTTTAGCATACGTATATTAAATGTATATAATATAGAGCACTGCAAGTTTGATTTTTTTATGAAAGCTCAAATGGATAGTGACAATTAATATGAGCATGTTTTATGTCTATTAGCTTAATACTTCTAGAATTAATTAACCTCTGCTATAGTCTTGGCTCAAAATGTTGTTCCAGTTACACCATGTATGTTGGAGATGGCTGAAATCAATTAAACAAAGTGGTTTTTTTTTTACTTCTGTCAACCAAAATTTCTTGCTACATTATGCCAAATAAAAGTACATTTTATTCATGTGTTTGATAGTTATATGTCCCTTCCAGCTCTATGATTCTATGAATGCTGAATTTAATTTTGTTGGTTAACTTCTATTCATGAATACACCCACAGAAAGGAAAATGTCATTGTCATTGCTAAATAAAATGTCATTGTCTTTGCTCCAGTGCCATCTGGAGTAAAGAAAGAATTATTAAAAATTGTCTTTCACTTCCAACAAAAAGGAAGTGTTCCTTGTTTCTTGATCCCATCCATGGATTTTTTTCTATTTGTAGATTTTTATACTTCATATCAATGTCTTTAAATTAAAATAATGCTAAATATAATTATTCAGACAGGTAGAAAAGATGTTTATTAGAAAAATTACATTGTGATTCAGTTTCTGCAGTTTTATGGATAATAGGAAATAATTCTGATTTCTCTTGGATTTCTGTCCAATTAAATATGATAGTAATGTTTCCCATTTTCCTTACAGCAAGATAGGAACATGCCTTATGTCTTAACATGAATATTTTAATTTTACTTACAGTCAGTGCTTCGGCCTAAAGTCAAACGGCATTGGTAGAAGTACTGCCTTTTTGAGCAGGATGGTCAACAACATAAAAACCATTCTTGCATATTTCCTTATAGATGGTGATATATTTGGAAGCTTTTCTTGTTCGCGGAATTACAAATTTCTCTGCAAATTCATTTTTATTCATTTGCTGTTGCTTTTGGGCACTCAGCACACAATTAATGAATGTTAGTGCATATGTATAACAATTATGGAAACATTCTTCATATCTGTTAAATAGATAAAGAGAAATGAGTCTCAAAGCAACAAAAAACAAAGCTCCTGCATAACTTCTGTATATTTTATTAATGTATATTTTATTAACGTCTGTTTATTTACAACAAATTTTCTCAAGGGGAACAGAATTCTAAACAACTCTTAACTTATTTAACATAATTATCCTGCTCTTTAACCAAAACAGACATCCAAATACCCTGCTATTCAGTCTAAATAAGGGAGAAGAAAAGAGCAAGCCAGGCACTGGTTTTAGTTGCAAATTTGTATCATGCTCAGAATATAAATAAAAAGTGGCAGCTTTATAAATAGAATAGGTTTACAAATAAGAAAAAGTGTGGCAAAGAATATTGCAATAAATTATTTACTAGTCCTGTGTATTCTTTGAGCATTATTGGAAAATGTGAGTTTAGTAGCTTCTTGCATGGAAGGTAAAAAAATTTAGATAGTAGGAAGGTGCTGCACTTATCATGAAAATTGACTGCCGTTATTAAGTTAGTAACATGGTTGACTCTAGCTTCATTAACTTTGCTTGTCAGAAGGTTGCAAAAAATGATCATATGACTCATATGACACTGCAGCCATCATAAATACATGCTGGTTGCCAAGTGCCCAAATTTTGATCATGTGACCATGGGACGCTGCAATGGTTGTAAATGTGAAAAATGGTCATAAGTCACTTTTTTCAGTGGCATTGTAACTTCAAATAGTTACTAAACAAATGGTTGTAGGCTGAGGACTACCTGTATCCCAATTTTTCAAAAAATGTATTTTGAAAAGATCTAAACACAGATAGTCCTTATTTAATGACTGCAATTGGGACTGGGAACTCCATCACTAAATGATGCAGTCATTAAGTGTACAACCCACATCATTAGGCACAATGTCAGTGTAAGTTGCAACTTACAATTCACTGCTCTTCCCCACTGACTTTGCTTGTTAGAAGCCAGCTGAGAAGATTGCCAATGGGATACTGCCACCATATAAATGAGCATTTTTTTG
Organism: Thamnophis sirtalis; assembly: GCF_051295495.1. NCBI lineage: Eukaryota > Metazoa > Chordata > Lepidosauria > Squamata > Natricidae > Thamnophis > Thamnophis sirtalis. The sequence continues at coordinate 70,758,140 of NW_028261383.1, read as the reverse complement.
GTACCTTCATAAGTTCAAATTGTTGCTAAACTATGCAGTCATTAACTGAGGACTAGCTCTATTTCTTAGAATAGGCTAATGAAGACAAAGGTTCTGAAGAGGTTTATTCTCTCCAAATTATTTCATGAGACTCAGTTATAACTCACAGTCTAAGAAAGTCCAAAAAATTAACATGTTAATTTTGCTATCTTAGAGGGAGTCACCAATACCATTTTAAATTCTTTACCTGTGTGGAAGCCAAATATCTGTTGCTGAAAATTGTCCTAGATAGGTATCCCATTGGTTAAGGAGGCCATACATATCAGGCTGCACTAGTGGAATGCTCACACATTGTTCCCAGCCGTATTCAGCAATGGTAATACCAGTTTCATTGTAATTATACACCAAACCTACAAATACAACAACAGATGTGATCAGAAGGGCGTAGTGGCTGTGTATGCAATGCTAATATGGAAAGCCTGATTATTAGTAACTACCTCTTGTGATATTTTCATTTCCTTTATAGACATGTACAGAAGCTATTTGAAAATCCTGGTTATAATAATGTGGAATAGTGGAACAAAGAATGTTTACCAAATGTGGTTTTTCTGACCATCTAATTGTTTAAGCATTTATTGTCTAAGAATTTGGTGTCTCAAGAAAATTAAAATATATCATTTTGAACAATAGAAAGATTATTCCAATAGAAATAGAATATTTGAATACTAAATTTACTTTGCAAACATAAAATAACCTTTCAGAGTTTGCCATTTTTATCCATGTTCCCATTCTGAATGATGTAATTAAATCTTTTAAGCTTGTCCTGCAAAACTGCCCTTTTACAAGCTGCACCCTTATGTGCACAACATTCACTCTTATTCTGTATGTTGATGTCAAATATGCAAGACAACTATGAAAGATTTAGTCATTATTCAACATAAATCCCAGCAAATGAAAAGATAGGTAAAAATTTAGTGAGTAGGCAGTCTATTTGTACATAAGTCCTATGTTCAGTGAGAACCTTTAAGTGGAACTGTTGATTTAGACTTGAGGTATAACTTGACTATAACTTTGTTGCTTATCACTATTCTTGTATGTACATTAAGAGCTTACACACTGAAAAAATATTCCTTGTGTGTCTAATCATACTTGGCCAATAAAGAATTCTATTCCGTTCTATTCTATTCTATGTAAAGAAAAAAAGATGATAGAAGGAAAGCAAAATAGTTTGAAAACAGAAACGGAAGAACCCAGGAATATTTGCTAAAGAAGAAATACCAGTGCTATCAATAAAGAAAGAAAGCCAAAAGAATAGGATTAATACTCAAGAAGCAGCCAATGCTTCTGCATCCTATGTATACAAAGAAGCCAGTGGCCTGAAAAATGGAAAAGTAGAGAACCACCTTAATACAGTACAAGCATCCAAACTGTTCCTTGACCAAGAGCATCCTAGCCCTCACATGCACTCAGAACTGAACTTCTGCACAAATTAGAGAATTAGCAAATATTTGAAATTAATAATTTCAAAAATATAGTGGTTCCAAAATCATCTCAGTCTTTGTCTTCTCCAAAGGCTCATTAATTTACTCAGTACAAGGCATAGAAGGGAAATCCTATCAAGTCCTTCCTAGTTCTCTCTAAGTATATATTCAGCCCCAAGATATGTTGCCTCCCCACTTTCTTCTCAGTGGAGTAGATTACTGGACACTTTGAAAAGAGGGCTGGGCATATGCAGCTAATTCTGAGACTCATCACTACTCATCACTAGCTTGCATATGCACAACCCATGCCATTCCTAGAATCAAACTGCCTTTAAAACCTTATTAAATTATTTGCTGAGAAGTGGTGAGCTACATGGGCCCTTCTAACTGGAAAAGGCCTGAGGGATAAACCAGCAAAACTGTACTTGCCTGGAGACTTCCTGGCCAACACAGACTTGTGTTGGAATTGAAGGGAAGGAGTTTTGAGTTGTAAAGCTGCTTCCAAAGGAACAGAATGATATCAAGAGTTAGGAGGAAACAGTAGAAGCTTGGTTTATTAGTGGGGAAACCGTTTTTCTCATTCTGTTATAATTCTGAAAACACTCTTCCTAGTTGTAGCTAGGGCATATATTTATTTATTAACAAATTTGTATGCCCATCCATCCAACCAATAGAATTTTGGTCAGCAAACAGAAGAAAAAAACACAATAATTATGTGTCATGAAGTTGATGGCAACTCGGCAACCACCTAGATTTTCTCCAGAATACACAATCAAACTATTACACGTACCTGCATAAGAAACAGATATATGCTGTACTTCACTAAACATCCTGGTTACAGTGCAGGAGGGGGGGGACGGGGGACGGGATGACCCAGGTCTTTATGGCTTTCTAGAAGGCCAGCAGGGTTGGAGCTGAGTGTTCCAAAAGGCAGAAGCTATGACAGAAAAGGCACATTTCCTAGGCCGAACAATAGGTGACACTGCTTTATAGTGGCCATTTCATATTGCTATCAGCACTGCATGTAACCAAACTACTTTATAGGATAGAAAATACAAATTGTTTGTCCTGTACAGTTTATATTTACAATGCAAGAACATTTCATATTAGAAGATTAATTATATGTTTTTCTTACCATTGGTATTAGTTATTCCAACATGAAGGTCAGAATCTCCATCATAATCTCTGAAAAGACATTTTAATGTTTCATTTTGGAAAAAGACAGTAGATATTTTTTTCTTTTACTTATTCGAATAGTTTTTGAAAAATAGGCTGGACATAATGCTATTCAAATACAATTAGAGATACAAAGGTTATTTGCTTAGCAAGAATAATTACTTCTAAAAACCTCTGAGTAAAAAGCTCTCCAGTAATCAGATGCGTAAAAATCCTTTTCTAAATTGGTGCTTGCCTTATATTCCAGTAATGATAGAAGGCAGCTTCTATGTGCCTTGTTTCTAACCATAGAATAACAAGGAAGACCCATACCTTAGAAATGTTCCTATAGTGGGTTTCAGTAAAAAAGCACATCTTTCTTGGTGTCCATTAACAAATGGGCTTGGAATACTGACAGGTGCTTCTTCCAGACTTCCATAAATCAACCTTTGCCCACACAATGGACAGCTCTCGGGAACTAAGCAGCCAAAAATATCTTTGTCACAGTGGGTGACTTTAATTAAGGCTCTCTCTGTGTCCAAAGGTTGCATGATCAGTCCTTCCTTGGGTAAATGAACCTGCTTTCCAACTTGCATTTAATAAACAGAAGCCGGTAGAATTGGGCATTGAAAGAAGGAAGAGATCAGTTGAGAACGACAGATCCCAAGACCAATTCTTCCTCTACTGTGACCTGGATTAGCAAATGAGATACAAGATATGGGAGGGACAGCTTTTCCTGGACATTCTTTTAAAGAGATAGTGTTCACTTTTTGTACTAATTGTATCTGGTACTTGTGTGCTGACTTAGATTTGATAAATAGAAAGCATCCCATTTGTCTGTTATTAGTCTGTAGAATAACCTGTTAATTAATGGTAAACAGATACCTCTTTGTAGATCTATAATCCCGTGATTAAAATGAGGACTAAACAGATTTAGAATTATCACCATTTCTTCCTGAAAAAGATCTTCTGACTTTTGCACCACAGGCAAAAAAGTAAACTGTTTTCTAGTTTATTTGGTCATCAAAACTTTCCAAATACAACTCTTCTATTCTTGTTAGCTCTACTGGCTGAGATTTTCAGGAGTTGCAGTACCAAATTATCAGAAAGAAACCAGATTGGGAAATAGTAGCTTTTGTCCTTGGCAGGAAAAGATCAGCATCCTAAATTTAATGCTAGTTTATCATAGAGTTATTAAAGCCAGGGGATGGCATTTCTTTTTAATTAATTTATATTATACTGTTTTATGCAATGTAAACCATGTCTGTCCTTACCTTTACAGTCATGAGACTGCTGTAACACTTTCCTGATCTCTATGCTCTGCCTTTTAATCTATACATTTTACAAAATAACTTCAAAAGGAGAACACAGCATGAAGAGTTTGGATTAGATAAACTTTAAATTGATTTAAAATGTGATGGTTGTTATTAGTGCCAGAAATGTTGTCAGTTACTCCACATACACTGAAGTTTTAGGATACTCATATTTTCTCTCTGTGTTTGTGTCTGTGTGTGTCCACATACAAAACGGATTTGCTCATTTAAAATACATTTTTAAAGTTAAGTTCTGATACATCCATAATAGCTCGATCCTTCAAGGTATGTCAAGATAAATCTTTCAATGTCCCAGTTTCACACCATCTATTTTTTTTTTGCTGTAACTTAAAACATTTTATTCATTGCAATAAATCTACAGCAGATTGCCTATCTATTTCGCGCCTCAAAAACGAGGACAAAAACCAGATCCTCTCGTTGCTTGTTGTGTATCCCACCATTCCCTGCCAGATAGGCAACACAAATCACAGATATCCCAAAAGTAGCGGGTCCCGAAACCCTATTACTTTAAACTGAGGAGGTACACTCTAGCCAACAATCTCGCTTCCACCAGGCGGCCGCTGTCCCGCCTTCCGGATCTCTACGGCCTGTTCGTGAATGTACTGTATACCTGGAGAGGCGCGTTAGTTTATGGTAGCCAAAAGGCAGGAGGGCGGCCGTTCCTTTCCCGACTGACCGTTTTTTTATTAAAAGGCGGCTTTCCAATAATTTGTAACTCTGTAAAAGAGCGGCCGATTTCCTTCCGATATTTATCATAAGCGGCCCTCCAGCTAAAAGATCTGTACCGCCCACACTCTCCCGGGTGAAGGAAAGCCACTCTCTCTACCTCCTGCTCTATGGTAGAGCGTTTCATTCATATTTTCCGGCCGGAAACCAGTTCCTGTAGCAAAGGCCCGGCTCTCTTTGTTGGGATCCCAAACAGCTTTCCCTTCCTCTCCCTCCCCCCTGCTCCCCGGCGCTACAGCGGAACCAAAATGCGAGGAGCCGCGCAGGGAGGAGACACCGAAGCAGGAGCGGTGCCAAAGGAGACATGAGCAGCACGAAGGACGTGACCTGCAGGTCTGAGGGAGCAGTTACCGCTTGGGATGAGCGCTCTCTGCTTTCCTCCCCACCCCGAAAAACGGACGGGCGCCTGGAGACGCTCCGCCTACGGGGAGTGGGGGGAGGAGGAGGACGGGACCGAGACGCCTTCGCCGGTCTCCTCCATCTCCGTCTAAGCCTCGAGAGGAAGGGAAAAGCCATTCCCTTCCCTTGTCCTTGTTTCGCTCACTCGCCATCCCATCCCTTTCACGCGGCCCTCTTTCACTTCCCCCGGTTGTGTGTGTTCTGTAGCCTTTGAATATGCGTATTATATATAGGAGAGCTTTTTTCGCTAACTCGCCACCCCGTCCTTTTCATGAGCTCCCCAATGGCTCTCTTTCACTTTCCCAGTTTGTGTGCTGTAGTCCTTGAAAATGCGCATTATACATAGGAGAGGTTTTTCCCGCTAAATCCATCCCGCCTTTTCACTCGGTCCCTAGTGGCCCTCTTTCACTTTCCCCGGTGTGTGTGTGTGTGTTGTATCCTTTGAAAATGCTCATTACACATAGGGGAGCTTTTTGCAGAACAGGGAGGGTTATTGCGGGTTACTGATTCCCCCTTAAACGATCTAAAGATCTAAATCAGATTTTCCCTAAATGATTCCTAAAAGAAAGTGTTTCTTGGGACCAAGGCCTCTGTGCAGTTGACCCAGAAAACTCCTCAACATCTCTACAAGTCAATATCAGGCGGTTCTCTTAATTCCTTATCATAAAAGATTGAAGTTTCATACAGAATGGAAGTGTAGCATTAATCCTGTGGATTGCTGATTTGCCCAAAGTCTCTCCTTATTGATATTCAAGGGAATATTTTTAGGATATAAAGTACATGCATTCAGAATCTTAAAATATATTTTGTAAGTTCTTTTAAAAGCGCCAAAAAACCAACATTAATAAAGGCAGCAGTGTAACCTTATTTGAGCCGTGAGTTTAAAATCTACCTCTTATTTTAGGATATTTGTATATTTCAATATACAGATATTTTGCATTCTGCTTTTCTGAACTTTCTGGAGAAAATCTTGGCAGATTTATTTATGGACTTGACAAATATTGAAAGATTTATGTATTTTGACATCTGTTGCTATATAGCTTTACATTTATATTATTGCAGGTATTTTGTACAAGGAGTATGTCGTGAAGGAAATAGGTGTCTGTTTTCCCATGACTTGTCTACAAGCAAACCATCTACTATCTGCAAATTCTATCAAAAAGGACAGTGTGCCTATGGAAGTCGCTGCAAGTATGTATTATTGGTTTCCAAGAGAAAACCTGCAGTTTTATCATGTTAAACACATTTAAGAAGCTGCTTATTGTTTGTGTACTTCTTGTCAGTGCAGTTCTCACAATTTCTTACTAGCACTGTTTGCTGTGAGATGATTGGGAGCTGAAGGAATCTGGTAAAGCCACTTTTACAAAAGGAACTTTAGAATTTTGGTAACTGTTTTAAAAGAAACTGCAGAGAGATATGGTCCATAAACAAGTTTCATTTTTAGGGAGATGACTTTCTAAAAGTTTGCAAGTTTAGCACCCCGACCATATGCATATCTACTCCAAAAGAAGTGAAATTCAGCAGTTCTTGCTCCCAAATAAGTGACAAAATTGGCAATCTCAAAGTACAATCATAATGCAATGTTCAGACAACTGTTAAAAGGAGGAAACTCTTGATTTTGTAGTTTAATTCTTTTTTTTTACTTGCACTCTAAAATCTAGTTCAGATAAAAATTATATGTTAAACTTCTAAGAAGTCAGAAATCCTGATCTATTGTAAAATATCCAGAGATCCAATAGATTCTGATTTACTTTATATATCCACATCTTAAAGTTATAATCCTGCACATACTTGAATATTTATTTTATTAAATTCAGCAGATTGAATTAAGATTGTTAAACTAGAATCCATATTGATTTTAATGAGCGGCTATATCAGACTACTAAACATTACCATGAATGAATTTTTTAAAAATCATTTGGAATTCTATATATCATTATATTGCTTTATAATTGTTACATTGAACTTTGAATTTCACAGCATTTATACATATATATATTAACATATATGTTAATATATTATATTATAATATTATATTATTAATATATTAATATATTATAATATGTAATATATTATTATATTATATTATAAAGTTAATCACTCAGGCCCCTAAAAGCCTGTTAATTCTTATTTCTTTTATCTTCGGCATCTAGGATTAGAATAATTTAGGTTCCTACATTGAGGTTATCAGTTCTGTGAAACAAATCAATATTGCAAGTATTACTATCTTTCAAACCATTAGAAATTTCACAATAGCAGAGTCTTGTCTTTGTGTTCAGCGAGCTTTCTGAAATAAATGTTTTTAGATCATCATTGTTTCTCATTTGTTAAGATATGATCACGTTAAACCTCTGGGGTCCTCTGCATCCGGGGGCCCAGTGGGTTCTAGACCACTTTACATCGCTGCACCACCATTCCAAAGACTTAACTCTCCATCAGAGCAAACCCCAACTGTTACCAAAAGTAAAGTACACGAATCTGGAAAACGTGAAAAGAAAACCTTGGTGCTTAGGGACAGAGGTGAGTAAGAGTGGGTCATTTTTTTAATGGATTTTCTTTTGTGTACTGAGTCCTTAAAATGTGAAGTCTTTCAATCAGTTGTTATCCTGGTTACATTACAGATATACCCATATAGTTTTGTTGGTAGTAATAGAGAAGTTGTTACTGGCTTCTGGGTTTTCTTTTAAGTTTAATCTGCAAACATGGTATGGTATGCAGTCTCTCATCAAAGTATTAACCAAGCCTAATCCTTCTTAGCTTTTTGAAGTCAGCCATGGTCAGCCATCTATCTGGACTTGATTAGTACTTCATGTCCTATCTTTTCAGAAAATAGACCTCTTTTTTTTCTAAACAACAGCAACAACCTATTGTACTAAGAAAAGTAACTAGTTGCATATGATGATTGATCATTTTCCTCAGTCATTTACCATAATATCCATTCCCCTTATATTTCATTTGCCAATAATGGCAAGTATGTTATACAAAGTGCAGTTGTTCAAGCCAATGATAGATACATCCAAAGTATTTGCTTCACCAGACATCTGAAAATACAAGGCATGTCTAAATAGTTGATTACCATCCTTTGCCAGCTCTCTGTAGAACCAGGTCTTTGGACATATATTGTATGACAATTCTGAGGATTCCATCCATTGGAGGCATAGTTCATCGTATTGGTTAAGAAACCTTTATGTAAGAAAGCTTCCAACATGTCTCATACCATTCATACCTACCTATATCTTGAGGTGAAGATTTTTTTTTTTTACTATTTCTAGCAAATGACAGGAAATACCTTTTTGGTGCTGGCATCATGGATATAGAATGGCCTTGTCTTAGAAGCTTGCCTGACGTCAATTGAATTTTTTTTTTAAAAAAATCACCTGCTAGAGTTTTATAGATCCTGATTTTTGCTTTTTGTGAGTCATATTTCACTCATTTTTTAAATTTATGTATAATATCAGGAAGATTTTATGGGATAAATATAAAGAAAATAATTGGGTCCAATATTCTCTCACTTGCTAGACTGACCAAGAAATAGATCCTACGTTAAACTCTGTAGTTAAGGGCAGACCTGATTCATAATGGGTGAAGTCAGAAAGTAAGTTTAGCCCCAGTTTCCACCCCAGTAGTGATATTGAATTGCATTTCTTGATGTTCTTCTCCCTGATTGGATGGCTGCTACTTATGGAGGACGAATAGTACGTGCTGTGTTTGGAGACTCATGTTGTGGCCAAAATATGCTCAAGCCTCACCTTGAAACAAGTTCTTTTATGTGCACTCCTCTGGTTGTCATTACTGGTATTTTGTTAATCTGCAATGATTTTCATGTACTGCTAATAGATTATGTTGCTGCTGCATGGTTTTGTAGGCAACTAATAGCCATAGCTTTGTGGTTTTACAGTATGTCGCTGGAGATTATAATAATTATTGTGCTTTGAAGTTGAAAGCAGATTTTTCATGTTTGATGGAAGCGCATCAACTGCTATTAAAATTCAAGCTTAGAAATACTTGCTAATTCCCCCTGCTTTAGAATAGGGATTTCATGAGAATCATGGCCTTTTTTTAATGTGATCAAATATATTTTTTTCTTCCTATTCCAAGACTTGTGTGGAACCAATGAAGAAAGGACAATGCCAGGTTCAGTAAGTGACTTGGCATGTTGCAGTATGCCAGCCGATATACCAGAAGCAAAGCCCCATTCGTATTTAGATGCTATCCGCAGCGGGCTTGAAGACGGTGCTGAACCTGGGAGCTCATATGCCTATGATGAGCAGTTGTGTCCCTACGCAGCAGCCGGCATGTGCCAGTTTGGGGACCGGTGCCTCTACCTCCATGGGCAAGTGTGTGAAATCTGTGGGTTGCAAGTACTCCATCCCTTTGATCCAGAACAGAGGAAGGCACACGAGAAGGTAAACGTGACCAGAAATAAAACTAACTTGGCTCTGTTATTTTCAAATCAAATAATTATTTAATTGACAAAAATAATCAGGCCAACTAATAATGCAGGATGTAAAATATAAGAATGATAAAGAGTGAATAATTATATGGGTATGTAAAAATGTGGAACTGGTCCTCATCCGATTTACTAACTCTTGCTATGCTAGCGGCCAATTCCTGATGGATTTTATGCTGCACAAAACATGACAACTGTGTATGTTAGGGGGAAGGGGGAGGGGAGAGATAGGTATTAGCACAGGTTATAGGCTGAAATTAGTATTGGAAAAACAAATACTTAAAATATCCTTTGAAAATTATCACTGAAGAAAAGCATGCTTATGCAACTCAATTTGCCCACAAGGGCATAATCATTCCTTGTGTGGATTTTCTATATCTTCTTCTATATCTTCCAGCAGAAGCAGCTGAACAGGCAACATTCCAAAATATAAACATGATCTTTTTTACTTACATTTCAAAGGCTTACTGAATGTTGAATGTTTATTTTATTTATATGCCGCCCTTTTCCCCCGAAGGGGACTCAGAGCGACTCACAACTCAACCAGGGAAGGGGGATACAAACAGAAAATTAAAACGACACAAAAACAATACATAATTTAAAATACACAACAGTCATACCAATTCGAGACGGGGGCAATAGTTCTTTAGCCCCAGGCCTGCCTGAACAGCCAGGTTTTAAGGGCTTTGCGGAAGGCCTGGAGGGTGGTGGGGGTTCGAATCTCCACGGAGAGTTCGTTCCAGAGGGTCGGAGCAGCCACAGAGAAGGCTCTCCTCCGGGTAGTCGCCAGTCGACACTGGCCGGCGGATGGAATTCGGAGGAGGCCTAATCTGTGGGATCTAATCGGTCTAGTGGAGGTAATTGGCAGCAGGCGGTTTCTCAAGTACCCAGGTCCAATACCATGAAGGGCTTTATAAGTGACGACTAGTGCCTTGAAGCGTATCTGGAGACCAATAGGCAGCCAGTGCAGCTCACGGAGGATAGGTGTTACGTGGGTGAACCGAGGTGCACCCACGATCGCTCGCGCAGCTGCATTCTGGACAAGCTGAAGTCGCCGAATGCTCTTCAAGGGCTGCCCCATGTAGAGCACGTTGCAGTAGTCCAGTCTAGAGGTCACAAGGACGCGAGTGACTGTTGTGAGGGCCTCCTGGTTCAGGTAGGGACGCAACTGGTGCACCAGGCGAACCTGGGCAAATGTCCCCCTGGTCACAGCCGACAAGTGGTGTTCAAAAGTCAGCTGTGGGTCCAGGAGGACTCCCAAATTGCGAACCCTGTCTGAGGGGCGTACTGTTTGACCCCCCAGCCTGAGAGATGGAACACTTGGCCAATTAGTAGGAGGGAAATACACCAGCCACTCGGTCTTATCTGGATTGAGTACAAGCTTGTGCAAATCTAATGGAATACTTTATTATTTTCCATTATAGGAAATCACTGTATAAACCTTGGGTTTGTATAGCTTCTCTCCTCTTTCAGACCTGCAAGAAAGAAATTGCAGTACCCCACAACATCTGAATATGGGGAATGGCAGCTTTGTTAAAAGGACTATAAGATCTCTCTACCTAATCACATAGTGAAAAAGCAATTTAATTCTTTGATAAAAAATGTCAGAAAGAAATATAGGCCCAATCGTATTAGTTCTAACTTCTTTTATATTTTAGAAGAAAGAATGTGTTGTTCATTGTATGCTTATAAAATTCTTTGGATTATTGGAAGAATGTACATAGTCTGGTTTTAGATCAATTAATGTTCTGTATTAACATGCAGATTTGTTAATCCAAGGGAATATGGCTCATAGAAACAAAGATGACCCTCATTATTTATTTGAGTTCTATTTTATTTTAGCTTAACCGCAGAAACAAAACTAGAGATAAGATATTGGTAAAACACACTGTACTTTACATATGCCCCAAAGCCTATTTCTTCCTATTTGCACATGCATAAAATACACAGAATGTATCCCAAAAGTCATCCTCCAAACACAGCCATATGCCTAAATCCTTTAATAGGGATAAGAAGATCTGAGCTATATTTACTAAGCAGAACTGTGGTTAATTGACCTATAGATTATAGAAGCCACCTGTACAAAATATGGTCAGATTTTTTTTCTCTAATATGAACTTATTAGATAGAAAATCATGGTGAACTGTGATTAGTTTAAACATATATTTTTGACTGATTCCACAATAACATGAAAGTGGGAGAAGAAAAATCGCTTAGTTTAGCCTTCTATTCTAAATATAACTCATTTATGAACGCAGGCAAAAATGTGTGTCCCAGGACAAGGTTGCAGGATCCAATCCAGGTCAGACCCCAGCATAATCATTTACAACCAATTTTGTTGTATTTAAGTACAATGACAATAAAGATTATACTTATGCTTACCTGTATGTGGTGGTTCTCGTGTGATGTTAAAATCCCTGTTTGAAAAATAAACATACAGTTAATCTTTGATTTATGACCTTTTGCTTAGCAGTTGGCCACATTTACAGGCCCACATTTACAGATGTTTGCAGTGCCCCACAGTTACATGACTGCAATTTATGACTTCTTTGCTGGAAACCAGTGTTTGGTTTCTGGCAAAAAAGCATCTGTTCCAGACAATTCACTTAACGTCCACAGCATTTGCTTACTGGCTGCAGAGATTAAAGACCAATGTGAAAAAAGTCGTAAAATCAAGCATGGTCAGGATGACCCACTTAATGTCCAGCATGATAAACAACCATAATTCTGGGCTCAATTGTGGTAAAAAGTCGAGGACTATCTGTAATTAATTTTTTGCAAGGGTTTTTTAATATTAAAGTTCATACCTACAAATATTAAAAATTATTCATTCCTGTTCAGCTTGTGACTTATTGTGGCAAACTTTGTTAATCTGTTGAATTGGTTGCATGTTGTGGAGCTTCCCTATACACACTGATCTGGTTCATTTGTCATGCTATGATTTATTGTGTAAAAATATGTGCTCATTTATTTTGCTTGATAATTTATAAAAGGTACAATTCTGTTATCCCATAATTCTATTCAGTTATCTTTAAAATCCTGTATCTGTATCATATTTGTTTCTGTCTGACACTTCAAATGCCAGTGTTATTTATAGCAGTGGATTATGTCCCATTTTTCAGTAAGAACAAAGTGACTGGTAGTTTTTAATAAAGTTACTTGGTATTATGTAATCCAATTTTATTAGCAGTGGTTCTTGCCAATAAAATTGAATGCTAATTGAAAACTTAAAGCCTTCAATGGTAGGCAGAGACAGACTTTTCTCTGTTTGCAGTTCTTCATCTACTTATTTAAGAGTAAGCTTCTTTGATTTTAATGAAATTGTTGTGTTTTACTGCAAGCATACTATTTTATCAATCCAGAGTAACCACTCCTTTGCTCTATCTTTGCCTTCTCTTCCCCTATCTAGATGTGCATGGCTAGTTTTGAACATGACATGGAGAACGCATTTGCCTTCCAGGCAAGCCAAGACAAAGTGTGCAGTATCTGCATGGAAGTGGTTTATGACAAGCCATCCGCATCCGAAAGAAGATTTGGCATCCTTTCTAACTGCAATCACACCTACTGTTTGTCCTGTATCCGTCAGTGGAGGGGGATCAAGCAGTTTGAGAATCCCATCATCAAGTAAGTTCCCATAGCCGGTTCTTCCAAAACTTTGTTATATGTTTCCTTTCAAACTGTTCAGTCCTTACAGCTTAAAAAAATGATAGAATAGCTGACAGTTGACAAGGATAGTCACCAAGACACATAAGTTGGACAAAATATGATGTTGGATTTCTCAGTTGCAGATTATCTTGATTAATTTCAAACTGCTTTAAAATTGATTAATTTCAAACAGCTTTAGAGTGGGCTTTGGGTCTTTGATTTCTGATGGATTATGTTCGTTTGGGCACCAGGTTACAGACTAATGTTTAGTGCTGGCTGATTTCTGCATCATTATTAATGCTATTAAGCACAATGTTTTTCTGAATTGACTGATGCTGTTTGCCATAATTCTATTCATTTTTTTCAAACAAATTTTAGTTGGGGCACTTACTATGTCCCTCTAAGTTCTAGTCTGTTTTCATTTTATTTCAATATTTATATGAAACTGATAGGAGTTCTCCAGCAGATTTTGAGCTGGATGGTGCTAGTTATTTCTTAAGTTCAAGTCCTGCCACTTAAAAAAAAAGAAATTAAAGACCAACAAAGTGATAAATATTGAACTTTACAGGAAATGAAGTAGGTGCTCTTCAAATGCTGTAAAGCTTACTTTTATTATAAAAAGTTAAGTTGCAGGAGTGAAAACCTAGATCAGAAAACACAAATAAGATGGACTTTTCTTAATAAAGAGAATGTTTAGGTTTAATAAAATTACATGGTAAATGCCTTTAAAATCATGATAAATGGAAGGGTAATTTTATTCAGAGAACCTTGGTGGGGGGGATTTGTTGCTTTTTGTTCTGTTTTTGAGTTAGGTAAAATAGCTTCTTCAACAAGCAATATACCAGCTTTTCTTTTTGCTACTCAAGGTCCTGTCCAGAATGCCGCGTGGTATCCGAGTTTGTCATTCCCAGTGTGTACTGGGTAGAAGATCAGACAAAAAAGAATGAACTAATTGAAGCATTTAAGCAAGGGGTTGGGTAAGTGTATGTACAAGCATTTAAGACCATTTGTAAGACATTTTTGTTCCCTGCTGTGCCACTTGAAACAGTGGCTGAATGACTGGATGGTAAACAAGGACTTCCTGTAAAGGAGTAAGAGAATTCTGTGTGACCATTTATTTTCAACTAAACAAGTATTGTACATTGCAAAATAGGTCCAGTTTCAATCAATCATTTCAATCAGTATGTATATCTCTAATCACTGTAAGGGCAATCCATGCTATACATTCTTCTTTTCTGTGAAATCAGGCACCACACCAGAGTCGAAAAGAGCAGAAGGTTGTATTTCTGAAGGGTCTGTGGTGCTTTTGGAGTTTAGTAGTTTTCATTCAGACATTTCATTTTTCAAACTAGGTAACATCATCAGTCCTAGTAAGGAGTGGGGTTTGCTCTTAGTTTATATTCTAGCAGCCTGTCTTGTCAAGTGTTGATGCGAGTGGCGAGTGGTAATTTAGTTGGGCTGTTTATTGTTAGCTTATTTGGCATTTCCTTAATTGGGATACCCAATTCTCATTTCAACTCTGGGCTACAAATGATACGCAATCAAAGAATCCCCAATACCACTCTCACCAACACTGACAGGACAGGACATACCACTAGAATATGAATGGAGAGCAAACTACATTCCTTGCTAGCAGTGATGATGTTACTGCTTTGGTATGAAACATCAGCAAGAAAACAACCAAGCTCAGAGAGCAGAAGGACCCACACCCCATTTCAGCCCTGAAACACAAATATGTGCCTTTATTGTATTTCTGTGCTGATGGGATGTGAAGAATTATAGGGATAATAAAATGCACTTGCCTATTGTTGCTTATCTGAAACATTTTTAATTGCCTGGGGCCTCCTTGCTGAGCTCTTGGGAGAAGACACTGGAATTTCCTAAAGAAGAGGCCATGAAGTGATTTGGGAGATGATTCATAGTTCCACTGGTTTGGTGCTTTCCAACCAACTCACAGGAAGAAAGTTTGTCAAGACAAGCCATCGGTAGATGTCCTAGAGCTATTCTCTGGTATGCCCCATTTTACTAATTTATCCTTCAGTTTACCAAAGTATTTCTGAAACTGTTGAATTTAGAAATATCATTTGGTGCACATCTCCAGCATGAAACTAAAAATTAGCCACATACTACTACAAATTTGCAATGTCCTTGTTTTACTTTGCAAATCTGCCAAATAGATCAAAAGCATGCCTGAAGTTATTATTTGAAAATGTTCACAATGAGTAGGACTGTCCATCTGGCTGACACTTCTTTCAGCAGACCAAGAACAAAGGTGACCTTGATCTGACCTGTAGAAAATCCTCTTAGTCAGCCTGTCATGAACAAATCACATAGGTTTTGAAAGTTGGGGATCTTGAGTTTCTTCAAACTTCTCTGGTAGACCTCCAGAAGAACAGAACAGCATTGGCTTCCTGCTAAGATGAACCTGAACTTTACTGCTAACTGTATCACAGTGTTCTATGGGTTTATTATCTATGTATCTTGCTGCTGTTGAGGCTGTAATAATGCCTCAACTACATGTTTTGCAGACAGCTGGGTGCCTCAAGGGTCTGTCACCATATTCTAGACTGGAAAGTGAGATCAAGTGCCTCTCAGACAGTAGTGAGACTTACAAGATTGTTGTCAACATTTTAAGGTCAAGAAATAATCACCAGAGGTTTCAGGAATACTTTTTATTGTTAGAAAGGGAAGTAAGAGAATCTTGAAAGTCTGCCACAGGTCCTCCCTGTCTCATCTTATATCAAATAAATTCAGGGCAGGGATTAGGTCCTTTTCCTTGTCCCTTAATGATTCACTGCCCCCCCCCCTTTTTTTCCTAAGCCCAAATCTGTATTTTTTTGCATATATGAAGGACTGTATTTTCAAATCATATTCTTTTACTAGAACATATTTCATTGATTTATTGATGTTATCAAATATATTTTAGAAGTAGTAAATTCAGAATGAAAATGTGAATAGGTTTAAGAAATATATAATATTTTGATCAGTATTTTTGTTATAGGTCAAGGCAATTATAAGTCGAGGGATGAAAAGTTTCACTAAACTCTGGTTTTATTGGAAAAAACAGTATACACCATATAGTACTAATATAGTATTCCAGAAGTTACGAATGCTCAAACACTGGAAGTTTTTAAGAAGAGATTGGACAACCATTTGTCTGAAATGGTATATGGCTTCCTGCCTGCGCAAGGGTTGGATTAGAAGACCTCCAAACTCCCTTCCAACTCTGTTATTTTATTTTATTCTATTCTTTCAACTAGTATTTAGTTACCGTGTTTCCCTGAAAATACCCACAAAATATGCGAGCTCCCAAAATATGGGCGAGCGAGCTCCCAAAGAGCCGGGCATACCCTCAGGGGCGAACGGCTGTGTTGTGCTATTGCTGCAGCACACAAAGCAGCCATGAAGCGACCACGCTCATGAGTAGCCACCCAGCAAGCCACCTTTTCAGCCAGGCACAGTGCCATGCACTGACCTAGGGGTATCGCCAAGCCGTGTGTATTTAAGTACAATGACAATAAAGATTATACTTATACTTACCTGTATGTGGTGGTTCTCGTGTGATGTTAAAATCCCTGTTTGAAAAATAAACACAGTTAATCTTTGATTTATGACCTTTTGCTTAGCAGTTGGCCACATTTACAGGCCCGCATCCCAGCATGGCTTTTTCGGCGGCTTCCAAACTGAGTCTTCCTGCAGTGGCCGCTCTAGGCGTACGCTCTATGGTTGTGGGCTGGATGCTGGCAGAGCATACTCCCAGAGCATCCAACCATAGAGCGTATGCCCAGAGTAGCCACTACAGGAAGACTCGATTTGGAAGCTGCTGAAAAAGCCATGCTGGGATGCCGCTGGCAGTGGTAGCGGGAATGGCGGTGCTCTGGCTCTGCAGGGAGAGCTGAGCCAGGGCATCGTGAGGCTGGGAGGTGCGGGAGCCGTGCAGAGCGCCATTCACTGGCATTTTGAAGGCGCCAAGCTGCAAGAGCTGGGCAGTGGCAAATAGGCGCTCACGCGGCTTGGCGATACCCCTAGGTCAGTGAATGGTGCGGTGCCCAGCTGGAAAGGGGGTTTGCCAGGTGGCTGCTCGTGAGCGTGGTTGCTTCATGGCTGCTGTGCTGCACTGCTGCGACAGCGCAACACAGCCATTCGCCCCTGAGGCTGTGCCCAGCTCTTTGGGAGCTTGCTCGCAATAGAGCAGCCCCCTGGACAACCCCCCACCTCCGTCCAGGCAGAGTGCCGTTCACCAACCTAGAGTATCCCAAAGGCACCAAGCAACACAATCACTCCCCCACCCCATTCATGTGGCTTGGCACCATTGGGATACCGCTAGGTTGGTGAGCGGCACTCTGCCTGGCCGGAGGTGGGGGGTTGTCCAGGGGGCTTATTTGCGGGGGTGGGCTTATATTTTTGCCCACCAGAAAAATGTGGCATGGCCTTATTATCAGGACACATCATATTTTCGGGGAAACACAGTAAATGTACGTTATTTTTAGCAAAATGACACATTTGTAGTTCTGTAACCTTCACTGCTAATCTCTAAAACATTTTGTGCATGACTAAAAAAGCTGAACTTTCGTTGTTTACATTATGTTGCTCTCCATGGAGCATTTTGCTTATCAGTGACATCAGGAGCTGTGCTGTGAATAAATCTAGAGCTGAAATCTGCAGCTGTTGATCAGAACAAACTGATTGTTAGATTGTTTAGCCATGATGGTCTCCAGATAAACTGGAATAAATCCCTATGTGCATCAAGATAAAAAGAGACCCTGTGAGTTTATATTTTGCAAAGATGTAATGGAAAAGATTCAGTGGTTTGGTTAAAAGTTTACCTTAAGTGGGAATATAAGAGCTGAGAAAGCTCAAGATCACCCGGTTGGCTTAATGCCTAGGCAGAATTAGAACTCACACTCTCCTATGAGTTTCTATCTTATCTTTTCGTTTATGTACACTGAGAGCATATGCACCAAGACAAATTCCTTGTGAGACCAATCACACTTGGCCAATAAAGAATTTATTTTAGCCTAGCCTAATGTCTTAATTTCCACACTAATCTATCTCTTAATATGCCCCAAAACAATGAGGGTTAGTAATTAATGTGAATTTGTTAATAACTTTTCTTAACAATCTTCTTGTTATTTTTTGTCTGCTTCCTTAGCAGAACCTAGGAATGTTTTAGAGTTAATATATCTTGATTTCAGCAAAGAGTTTGACAAAGTAACCCATTACATTTTGACTAGGAGGATAATCATACAAGGCGTGAGTAACAATGACAGTAAATGTTGCCTTGGAAATCATATTCAAGATGTGCTGGTGTGAGAAATCAAGGAAAGTGGCCCAAATGGGCCTAGTGACTTTTCCACATCTTTATTAACTCCTTAGTTGACTAAGTGAAGAGAAGGCCTGTCATACTTCAAATTACATAAAATTTAGTAGGGTAATTACTCAATAAATAACATTTAAAATTATCTTTATAAATTGGAGAAATGGGCTGAAAATAATAGAGTAATGACTGGAGAAAGAACAAGGCACCAAGATCTGAGTATGTTTCATTTTGACAGTGGCAGTCAGAGAAGAAATGTAATACATGTAAATGTATAAATGTACATTTACAGATTGTTCAGCATGGGTTATTGCCAAAGAAAGATGTTGGGGTTTATTCAGCATATAAATATAGCCAATGGTTTTAATTTTAAATACTGAGTTGCTTTATACTTTTGTCATCACAATTCACATTTCAAAATTGTCCTGAAATATGCATCAGGGTTGCTTTTAGGATCAATCTTCTCTCTGTAAATTGGTTTTCTTTTTCTTTTTAGAGCCACTAAACTTGAGTTTGTAATAATACATTGAACTGCCAGTCTCCACATGAGTGACTGATATGCATTCTTCACTCTCTTATTCTAGGAGAAAGCCCTGCAAGTATTTTGAACAAGGAAAGGGAACTTGCCCATTTGGGGGGAAATGTTTGTATCTCCATGCTTACCCAGATGGAAGACGAGCTGAGCCGGAGAAGCCACGAAAGCAGCTCAGCTCTGAGGGGACAGTCCGGGTAAGAAGATACATAACTCTCTCTCTCTCTATCCTGTCTCAGCTTCCCAAAACTTCTGGGATCTAATCATCTCCTTTCATTTGAGACAGCACATGCTATTTTAAAAACACCTGAATAATTGTGAAAGGAGGAACACTTTATCTGTGTTATATAATAAATGTAACACAGACATAATAAACCTAGTTCCCACTTTGATAATCCACTTGTTTGCTTCCATTTTAGAACCCAATTAATCTCAATAATTTTAAAATGTGCATTTAAGAATACATGCAGCTGTTTGTCTAGCAATTGTAACAGCTTTGAAAATTACATACAGTAGTCCTCACTTACCACTTGTTCAGTGACCATTCAAAGTTGTGATCATGATAAAGTGAATAAGAGATATGTCTGAGTAACTAATATGCCTTCTGTTTTAGTTCCTCAACTCTGTTCGTCTGTGGGATTTTATCGAAGACCGAGAAAACAGGACTCTGCCAGTTGCCAATGATGATGTAACTGAGATTGGAGAGCTTTTTATGCATCTTTCTGGCACAGATGCCGAATCTGCTGCTCCTCCCTAGACTACCACAAGATCTCTCCCGTGTCCATACTCCATATTGATCCTTCTGTTTCTTCAGTAACTTTGTACCACAATGTTAGGATTACTGTGCCATGGAGACTGAGGTCCTGGTGAAATTCTAGTCTGAGTGTCACTGTAGAGCAAAAGTGTTGAAACATCATAAAATGAGTGCTTGGAATAAAAGTGATAGATGTAATCATGAAGAGAAGAACTTTTCTATTAGAAGGGAAAGAGCAGCAATGTGTTTTTAGTTTAAACGAATATTTACTCCCATTTTATTGAAAAAAAACTTGCTATTCTAAGATTTGAGCTAGATCCAATTGGAGGTTGTCTTTTAATATTATAATATCTTAATAAAAGAATGGAAAAATGCATCTAATTATCCATGTCAAATATATCAGTGTGGTTTAAAATTATCAGACTCTGTTTTTAGGGTTGTAAGCAAAAAAAAACAACCTATCCTCTAAGGCAGTGGTTCTCAACCTGTGGATCGGGACCCCTTTGGGGGGTCAAACGACCCTTTCACAGGGGTAGCCTAGGACCATTGGAAAACACATATTTTCAAAAAAATACAGAAAACATAAAATAATTTTATGGTTGGGGGGGTCACCACAACTTGAGGAACTGTATTAAAGGATCGCGGCATTAGGAAGGTTGAGACCCACTGCTCTAAGGGTTTGTAACGCTGCACATGGCCAATTTTTTTAAAATAAATATGAGATCTTTTTTAAAAAAATGGGCATGAGCATTGTTAATGTATTTTATAAGCAGCATGGTTATTTAAACATTTTCCACACTAGCTATACTACAGTTCTGGCTTAAGTTGTACCCATTTTTCCATTTTAATGCAACTATAAGTAGCCACATTTAAGATTATTAGTAGGAATGAGATATCTAAGAATGAAAGTACAGTCAAAATATTCCATGTTAGTTACATGACTTTCTTGGAAGCAGTAACCAAGTATATAGGTAGAGAATTCCTTTGTTAGTTAGCTCCAAGTAAGTGGCGGTTGGACTTTCAGAAATACTTGTTTTAGTTCCAATATGCATGTTCAAATATTGAACTGAAATCTGTTAAATCCATATATTGGTATTTTTCCCTCTTCTATTTGATTGTGTTTTTGGAGACTGAACAAGTTCCTGCAGGTTGGGAAGGATTTCCCTTCCTAGGGCTGAGAGAAAGTGACTGCCCCAAGGTCTCTCAGCTGGTTTTATACCTAAGGCAGGACAAGAACGGACAAGTTCCTGCTTTCTAGCCTGATGTTTTAACCACTACACCAAATTGGCTCTCATGGACATAATAGGCATTGCCAAAATACTGGTGCTCTGTAACTTTTTAAAAAGTAGCACTGTCTGAACATTGCCTGAAAAGTAGGGCCATTCTGCATTTCAAATTTGGAGGCAAAAAGATGCTTCAGAGCAGCATGCTTGCTCATGGAGCCCCTTTCTACAGCTCTTTAAAGCAGCTACGTCTTTTTCTGGATGCTGTACATGTTTGCCTTGACATCCAAAGTATTGCAAAACTCTCCAGTTCAATTGTTTTAAGATGTTCTCTCATCCTAGTCCCATTTAGTGGAAGCAATTAATAGTGTTCAGCCTTCAAAACAATGATACCATACTATATAGGAGGATAGCAGGTAATGGAAAATCATGACTCGGGTCAATCCAACTAGTAGTGGGTGAAAGTGGTAGAAGTTCAATGGAATAGAGACCATTTTACCTTTCTGGATTTTGAATATGCTTTGTATGGAAATTGCAGTCCCTGTCAGAATAAACAAGCCACATGTTAACTGTCCCATCCTGCTTGCTATTAACTGAACTTTAATATATTTTTAAAAACAATGCCCGTATTCCTAGTAACTGCAGGAAACGTACTTTACTTGGTAGGCATTATAAGAGTATTTATTGTTTTTTTTTGGGGGGGGGGATCCCTCACTTTAACATACAAGCCTAGAATTCCCAGATAGCTTCCCATCACGACTCTGCTTAAATTTTGAGATTGTCTAAAGTTGCTGAGACAACTATTAACCTTTTAGGCCATTACTATGTTACTGAAAACAGTGATTCAATACCTCACCATGTTGTAAAGCAGGGGTGTCAAACACGTCATGTGCAGGCCATATCCACCCCCGTTCCACAAATGGGAAAAACATCACAGAACATCATGTGATGGCAACATGATGCAGCAAGTTTGACACCCGTGTTATAAAGCGCTATCACAAGTGCTGCTGAAATATTCTAAATCCTCACAAATGAGATTGTGTAGATAGTGGGAAAGTATATGGGGAAATAATCATATAGGCCTCTGTGGTGTAAGTACTATAAAGAATCAGAGTATCCTGTCTGGCTTGTTTGTCTAATATAGAAGTAGATGGTGTATACTACCAGGAGTATGTTTGGAATTTTGCGAATATATTATGAGTTCATTCTCGCAGTCAATGGCTGTGTTTATATTTACAAGAATTTATAAATGCCCAATGATGTGAACATACACCGTGTGGTCAGCACCTGCTTTAGTTGACATTTAAAAAATGCATTTAATTCAATCAGCTGGTTTGGCACTTAGGTATCAGGTGAGAAAAAACAAGTATGGTCATAGTTTATTCTCCAACAGCATAGTTCCAAAACAGCATCATTTTCGGTACCTAAACCAGATATTCCGTCTCATACAAGTCTTTGGTGGCATCTTTAATAATTAGCCACATGTTAAAACTCAGTGTCTAAAATTAGCTACCCGTGGGGCTATAGAGGTTGTAGACAAATGTCCAAGCAGACTGAATTGCTTCTTTGTCAATGGTTAATAGTGTCATTTTCTGATCCATCCTAAGCTTGGCACTTATTTTGAAGACTGTATCTGTTATTGCTGTAAATTTATTATTAGATAATTTATTAAACCTTGTTCCAGGTTTGTGGTCCTTCAAATGCTAATGCACATGTGCAGCTTTTTTAATACAGATTGAGAATTTGAAATGTTATTGAAGAATTGCAAAAAGAATGCAAAAAATTGATATGCGATTTGCCAGCATACCTTTTGCAGAATAAGCAGAACCTTCAACCTCATTTTTGTTGGGTTTTGGGAAAATTTGTAAAAAGCACTCTTTAAACCTCATGAGGACTTAAGGCAGAGATGTGAAACTTGCGGTCTGCAGGCCAGATATATCACGTACTGGCCATGCCCCCCCACCCCCGTTTAGCCAAGGGGGAAAAAAATCACTACGTCACATCACATGACGTCACGAGTTTGACACCCGTGACTTAAAGCGTCTGTTTGAAATCACCCAAACCTAAAAATCCTGAGCCAAAGGTTATTTATACCTTTAAAAATAGTGTATCATAGATACACTTCAGAAGAATATACTGTATATTTTTCAGAATATCTACAAGATAGATAAACTTGTTTATAGTTAGCCAGTTACATTCCTTTTCAAGAACTCCCAGCATCCATAGTTGATCAGAAGGAATAATCTAAGTTGCTTGTATGAAAACTTATAGTCCTGTCTATATTTTACTTTATTGATATATTAAGCAAAATGGAAGACCATGCATCAAATTTAATTCATTTGAAGAAGAAATTAATTTTCCACATATATTTAAATAGCCAGGTTAGTAGTAAATAGTTTTATTTAAATAGAACATAGGTTTGAATTCAGGTTACTTTCCTAACACTGGAAAATAGTGTTCTTTTGATTGATGGTGCGTGCTTGACGTCTTGAAAGCTTCAGAGGGCAATAATTTTAAACCTGAGTCAATAAAAATTCAAAGAAAGATAAATAAGTATCCTACTATGGTAACTACAAATTCTTAAATCAGATTTTGAGTTTCCAAACTACTACTAATAGCATGATTATTAGCCTATGCACACAGTTTTGAAATGAAAATATTTATTTTTAATTGTGTTTGGCTATAACTACATTAATATTCTGTAATCTGCATAGATGCATAAAACAAAGAATATACTGGTTCTTTCAACAGTTTTCCTCTCTTACTTTATAGAGTATTTTTACATCTAGTGTATCTTTGTATTGGATTATTGTCAGATTTATTTTTTAATTATGGATAAGATGGAAAATTCATATTAATATCTTGATTTTTTTTCAAGTTGGCAGTGTTCCAACAATTCAGAGCTCAGAATCTTATAGTTAATTACTAAGAGGCTCCAATACTCAAAATCTGATGGGAGTTCCAGTCACAGGAAACTTAAGAGTTTCCTGCTGATATTAGTTGAAAAAAATGTTCCGATTAGAATCTCTTATTGAAAAAGCATATTGCCTCCTCAACAAGCAATATGCAGACACTTTCATTTATTGGTTCTCCCAATATTTCTTGTTTATATTCTTAAAAATGATTGAGGACATGTACAGTATCAATATGTATTCTATTAGAAATTAAAACTGAGAAATGTTAAAATATTTTGACTCCACAGAACCCCTAAAAGGGCCCCAGGGACCCCCAGGTGTCTTCGGACCATACTTTGAGAACTGACACTATGTCATTCAAAATATTACCGCAGTACAGCCTGCTGGTTGGGGAATTCTGGCCTTGAAATTGCCGTAATTGAGAAATACTGGATGATAGGCACTCATCTTTTCAACATTTGTTTCAAACAGCATATTTCCCCTATGGAATCTTAATGTTTTGTAGTTGCGTGTTTTAAATAGTGTCAGCCAATTTCTATGTCAGTATTGATAAGACCCTGGCACAAATCTTAAAGCACCCAAAAGCACCCAAACTGTTTTCGCTAATGTTTTACTTGCAGACGTGTGCCACTGGTTACGAAAATGGCTGGTGTTTGTGAACTGGATTAAAGTAACATGGTAACAAGACAAAAGAACATGCAGGGAATGCACAGATGTATTGAACAGCCTGGCAAACTAGCTCAACAGATTTTTGCGTATAATATATATATAATTCTATTTGCACAATTGCAGCAACATTATGACTTGTGGGCATGGTAGTACAGTACATGCCAGGGATCGGCAACCTTAAACACTCAAAAGAGCCACAAAGGTCCTAACCTTGAACCTACGTTCAATTCTGGAGCCAACCAGAAGTCCAGTTACCCTACCATAGAGTCTCCTACTGCAGCATCCTTTTTCCTCTACCTGTCTTAACCTAAAGCCCTATCAATTTTGGGATCGACTGGCTTCAGGAAGCCACAGCAGAGGGATGAAAGAGCCACATGTGACTCCAGAGCCACAGGTTGCTGACCCCTGACCTATGCATTCTCTGCCTGAAAAATCAAACACATAACCTACCACACCCAAACTCCTAGTCTGCCAATTTTAATTCTAATTTCTTTGCAGCATCCTGAGGATGAGTGAATTTTAACTCCAAATGCTCAGTAATGCATCAGAGAATGTGCAGAAAATTCTTTGAAATCCATACATCTGAAGTGTATCCAGATTTGGAAATAATAAACTGGCAAGCTGCATAAAATGTTATCTTCTGTGAGATAAATTAATTGGAAATGTACAACGCAGTTCAAAGGGAATTAATATAAAATACATATAGTATTAACATATATATTGA
Source organism: Thamnophis sirtalis (assembly GCF_051295495.1). Classification (NCBI taxonomy): domain Eukaryota; kingdom Metazoa; phylum Chordata; class Lepidosauria; order Squamata; family Natricidae; genus Thamnophis; species Thamnophis sirtalis. The sequence continues at coordinate 70,732,837 of NW_028261383.1, read as the reverse complement.
ATGGCTCAACCTTCTGCTTCAGTAATCCAACAATTTTAACGAGAGAGATTTTGGAAGTACAATGGGCAATTTTTAGAGTATGAAATGGCTAGACCCAGTTATATCTGGCTACCAGAAAGGCATTTTCTTCTTGTGCAGAAAATCACAGAAGCCTACAGAAGAAATGAGCAAATCACTCATCCCTCCTTCCCACATTCATGGAATTCGGTAAAGTGCAAGTCTGAACCCAGCAAAGTATGTCAGTTATCTGTGGGACAATACACAGTGAAAAGCTGTAAATACAATGATGGTTTTTTTAAACGAAATAGCATTTTTGAAAAAATTGCTTCAGTATTTTTTATTCCCTTCCTTTAAAAGTACTTGATAAAGTAGACTTTAGGGATTTGAATGGATATTTAAACACATACATACACATACTGGGAGACCAAAACTTGGCGTGTGTGAAGCAGCCAGAAAAAAAATCAATGACAAATTTACATTTAATTTATTTATTAAAATAAGATAATCAGAAGAACCTGGGTTTACAATAAATGTTCTGTCGTCTCAGGAGCAATAAAAACAAATTAAAACCCAAATCAGCAAGGAAAAATCCTGTATATGCCAAATTTCTTTATAGTGCATCTCAGAAAAAAAAATGGTTTTGTTCCAAACAGTAGAATGACTGTTTGCAGAAACATACTGACATTACTTATTTCTTTCTCCTCCCACAAAACTATCATGTCTTACTGAATCCTCCAGGTGCTGCAAAAAGCAAGCCTGAAGTACCCAATAAGTTTCTTATGTTAACTTACGAAGATTGTAGCAAGATTGTGCCAGCTTCAGAGGAGGAGTACTAGTTATAATATACATCTCATCTTAAAAATGATTTTTTACTATGTGCAAAATTATTTGTAGTGATGAAACTTTAATCACCAATATTAAGTGATTACGACAAATGCTCGGTTGGGGACACTTCCATGAAGTTGCATTTCCCTCTTCCCTTAGGTCATCTTTACTAATTGGTATTTTAGTTATGATTTCTCCAATCCAGAATGTTCTTAAGGTGTAAGAAAAACAGCACCATTTGCATTGCCTTTTCTCAAATGCTGTTGCTATACAAAAAAAATATAACAGTTTGTTCAGCAGAATGCAAGAGTTGAAACCAGAAAAGTAATACTTTTTTTCCTTTGTCCTTTTTTTTTGCATATGGGAAAAAAATAAGGCTCAAGTGCATCTATAAAAAATAGCAATAGAACTTCTTTTTATACAGTCTGTGCACTATTTCCATAAGATAAACTGTAGCAAAAGGCAACATGGAGTTTTGTCCCTGTAGGCTTAGAACAGAAGAAATTCATAGCAGCTCACTCTTAAAATTGGCACCCAGATGAATCCACACTGGCTGTTCAATTCTGTAGATTGAAGCTTTCAAAACATAACTGCTATAAAATAACTGTTATTGGGGAGAACGGTGAAGACTGCACGTGGATCTCCTAGAAAACAGGTAGCCTTGTTGAAGTCAATGTGCATGAATTTATGTCCTGGGTATGGGTTGCACGATGCAGAGAAGGCTCTGAAGCACTTCGGTTAATTTTGGGTAAAGAATGTTGCAGCAGTTCAATGGAAGACAATATCTGGAAGACGATGGGGGAAAGGAAGCGAGAAATGTTTTTATTTTTTAGAAATCACACATCCCGACAGATTATATTGAGCATGTGAACATTAGAAACATTAACATTATAGATGCACAAAAGAAAACATGATGATAATGGGAATAATTTATGAGTTGGTAATTTCGTATACTTTGAAAACTGAAATACTGATCATCATTCATTACAATATAACATGATCACTTTTCAAATCAAAGAGTTCAGTAACAGAGCAGAATTTTTATCTTTTGACTTGCAATTCACAGAATGTACCGTATTTTTTGAAATATAAGATGCACCTTTTTTCCTCTAAAAAGAGGCTGAAAATCTGGATGTGTCTTATACACTGAATACAGCATTTTTTGCCTCCTGAAGCTCTGCCCCTTCACCAAAATGGCCTTGCATAGCCTTATGGAGGCTTTCAGAGAGCTCCTGGGGGCTGGGGAAGGCAGAAATGTTGCCCCCCAGCCCCCAGCAGCACTCTATAAGCCTCCATAAGACTATGCATGCATTTTTTTTGCAAAAGAAGGCCTGTTTTTGCAAGAAATTGGCTGTCTTTTGCCTGTTTTTGCTGCCTCCCCCCCCCTTGGGGGGACTCTGCAAGCCCCCCCCAAGGCTATTCATGTCTTTAAAGGGGGGGCATTTTTGCGAAAAACGGGCCATTTTGGGGAGCTTTGCAGAGTGCAAAAACTCCCCCCCCTTTCAGAAAGTTGTTTAGTTAGAATGGTTGATGAGAATTACATTGATCAAGTGCTGCCCCAGCAGAAACAAAGTTTAGGTGCTACATGTTGTCATCTATTTCCTTCTCCAGCACATGGATAAATGCACCTGGAAACATCTACCTACCCACTCTCTCCCTCCCTCCCTCCCTCCCTACCGTATTTCTCTCTCCCCCTCTATCTACCTACATACCTACCTACTCTCTCTCCCCCCCTACCTATCTACTGTATTTCTCTCTCCCTATTTTTCTCTCTCTATCCGTCTACCTACCAACCTACCTACTCTCTCCTTCTCCCTACCTATTTACTGTATGTATGTATGTGTGTATGTGTGTATGTGTGTATGTGTGTATATGTGTATGTATGTATGTATGTATGTATATATATATATATATATATATATATATATATATATATATATATATGTGGTGTATATGTGTATATGTGTATATGTGTATATATGTATACATGTATACATGTATACATGTATACATGTATATATACATGTATATATACATGTATATATACATGTATATATATACATGTATATATGTATATATACATGTATATATGTATATATACATGTATATATGTATATATACATGTATATATATATATATATATATATATATATATATATATATATATATATATATATATATATATATATATATATATATATATATATATATATATATATATATATATATATATATATATATATATATATATATATATGTATATGTATACACACACACACACACACACACATATATATATATTTAAAGTCACAACCCCTGGTATGCCCAAATATGGGAGGAAGGTCACACTTCCATTCTCTGCCTTCGGCTCATCACAAGAGACCATCCAGACAGAAACCCAATATTTTTTACTGTTGCCTTTTTGTTACAGCACAAATATAACACACATATATATAACTACTCTCTCTCTCTCCTTACCTACCTACTGTATTTCTCTCTCTTTCTCTCCCTCTCTATCCCTCTCGTCTTATACTCTGAAAAATACGGTAAATGCTTTTTTTCTGATCTTGTTTTATTCAAATGTATCATAAAATTATACTCACCTGTGGAAAAAGAGGTCTCTCTTCCCTCACTTTTTTTACGCAATCCGCTACAAGCCTCTTCATCGCTTTTGGACAGTTTTTGTATAGTTTACTGAGATCAGGCGATGTATAACCACGACCAACCATGAAAATGATCTATGAATAACAAACACATTTTTGTAAAGGTGTATCAACTTTATAAATGTGAACATGTGCATCAAAAAATATAAAGCACTCTTATCAAAAAATAATATTTTTCCACCTGATCTCTGTTGTTAATATGTGAATAGGGTAACTCTCCGGTCATCAATTCATACAGTACTATTCCATAAGAATACACATCTGATTGAAAGGTGAATGGATTGCTATCTTGCATTCGAATTACTTCCGGTGCCTTTAGAAAACATAAAATGATTTTTAAAAAAGACAAATTGTAGCAACCCATCCTAAAGCCCATACTTTTTTTGTCCATACCTCACCACTGACAACCATAACTGTGGACTAGAACAGTGTTAAACTTTGAAAATAATTTTCTAACGCATTTAAATTGGGTCCAAGACCATACATGCATATCCATTCACTGTTACCTTTCAAGATAAACAACGTTATTCACTGCTTGGAAAATGAATAAAAAGTAGAGGATCAAAAAAAAATTAAAGCTCTTAGGTTAAAAATAAATAAATCATGAAGCATAACTTAAGGTGAAGGTTTTGGGTGTAAACTACTTCATCTTCCTTTTTTCCCCTCTTATGATATCTGTCTGTGACCAGCAAATTAAATTAAGACTGTGGACTTCTAACACAGGATTGTCAAAAGAAATATCTGGTGTTGCCTGTAGCGTTAGATGAATACAAAAAACTGGAACAAAAGATCTCTTCCCATACCAATCTTCTGCATGGATACAATGGAAGGTTGAAAAAAATATTGTACGTTACTATAGTGAAAGCAGCCTCACATTTTGAAGGCAGGGGTGGGAAGTGTGAAATTATGCATAAATGCAGGCTATGCAGTCTGGACCTGACTCCAAATCAGATATTGAAGCAAAATTATTACTTTGTTTGATGAGCCCTCCACAAACACAAACATACTATTAACACTGCAGCATCATCAGAAACCGGGATCTTTCAGAACAAGGAAAATCAGCTGTAATGGAATAGAGAACACTATATTTGGGGGATTATTTTTGCTGTACAAATCTTAATTAATGTTAAAGCAATGATGCCTTATCTAATCATTTTTTTCCCTTTATACTTGAGACCTTACCATCCAGAGAACCGATCCTGTAGGCTGTTCCACCTGTTGAGAACCACTCCATCTGGATTTGACTGTTGCCAAACCAAAGTCTCCTATCTTCACTGTTCGGTCTTCATGAAGAAATATATCTTCACAATTGTTAAGGAACACATCTGGACCATAATTTGAATTACCAAGCACTGTCCCACTTGCAAGTAGGTTCAGCCAATGTGTTTAGGCTATCCATACTGTTAACTGTAATGTTTATAGCAGTTAATGTATTTATAATATCAACTGAAGGAGCCACTTATGTATACTTTCTATACTTCATTATCAGCCTTTCAAAAAGATAACTACTATTTATGTATGTGTTTTGCTAGATAAAAAGATCATTGTTTGCCCCTCTTCCCACCTACAAAAACTCAAGATTTACAAATAGGCCAACAACACTTTTCTTCTTATTACCGTCATTTTGATTTGAGAGAAAGGCTAAGGAATAAATTGTGTAATATTGATTGATTGTTTGGCACTCACTACACTCAACTGATTTATCATTGGATTTATGATATGAACACTTTATTTATTATATGTATTTATAAATATTAATATTTTAACTTCTAGTCAAATTATCTCTTTTTGCAGAGAAGTATTGTCTTAAGGGCACTGTATTTCAAAAATGTACTGCATACGAACACGTCCACAAGCAGGACAAGTCTAACAATTAGATACAAGCACTTTTCTATTAGGGACTATATGTAATGCTGTATTCTGTGAGACTTTTTATACTAATTTTCAGCCCTAATTAGTATTAAAATACTGAATGAATGCAGAAGAATTCATTTGTTTTGTCAACAGCAGTCATCTTGATCTCACCTAATCACTACCCTTAATTAGCAGTACTAAGATTTATTGTCTTAAGCGACTACTAGCAATCTCACAAGCAGAAAGGATACTATTTGATTTCATGTCTCTGTGTATTATATTCTTTGCATGCAAGTAGCTATAAATAGAATTAGATAAATTTGAGAAATCTCAACAGCAATAAGCAACTGAAATAATTTCCCCAAACTGTTTTAGACAAACAATTCTATCCATGCAGGATCATTTTCTTTCTCTACAAAGAGAAATATAGGTAGCCCTTAGTTAATGATCACTCATTCAGGAACTGTTTGTAAGTCACTCCTATTCTTATAAGAAAAAATGCTTTTTTTCTCCTCCGGAGCCCAGTTACTCTAAGATCCTGGACATCTCGTACTAGTAATATCCACCTATCCCACTTGTATGGCGCTGCAGCAGCCACTTTTATATTCTCCCACCCTGGCAGAACCCAGTTCCCACTCGACTGCACTTGCGCCATAACATAGCAGCCACTTGTGAGCTACCTAGATTTGTGATTTCCTGCTGGTTTCCTTTTCTTGTTGGAAGTTGGCAGAAAGTTGCAAGCAAGTGCTTGGCTTAACAGCAACCAGAGATTGTGTTAGCCAGATCTCCAGCATGGTTTTTTTTAATGTATGCTTGCTATCAGCTGACATAGTAACGGGGATGGGGGGGCCTTGGTATTTGGGTTTGGGAAGTGAGCTGGTAAGTGAAGGTCCATGTGAACTAAAAGGGAGGTTTGATCTCAAGAATTACTGTGCTGCAGAGTGGAGTTGTTTACACCCAGTCAAGGCCAACTGTCCTAGAACTCCAGGTGAGCGAAAATACCTGAAGAAGAGCTTCACATGATATTATGCAGGACATGGATTGGACATTCAGCTTGGGACCCTGGGGGAAGGGATTTGGGGAAACTTTCATCTTGTATCTTTCGTGCTTTTGAATCAGATCTTCCTTTGCTTTTGCCACTATCATTTCAAACTCAGCAAAAGTACCTCTTATCTACTTCATTCTTGGGTTTTGAACGGAGGCAGGCCTGACAGATTGCTCTCTGAGGGTTACTTGGTGCTCTCTGAACTTGGTTGTTTTCTTGCAGATGTCTCATTACCCAAACTAGGTTACTAGCACTGATGTTACCTAGTTTAGGTAATGCAATGTTTGTAAGAAAACAACCAAGCTCAGAGATACCAAGGACTTCTCATTTCAACCCGTAGCTACAAATATTCTCCTTTGTTAGATTGCCATCTCTAAGCGACGCCTGTCATCACAAAAGGCTTTGCCAAAAACTTAAGATAACATTTCCTCTAGAATCATTTTTGTTCCACTGAGCAGTCAACCTCTCAACAACCTCTTAATGCAACAAGGTCTGTTATCATTAAGCCTACTTACTCCATTCCTTGTGCTGTCTGTCTTGCAATATCAATACGCTGTAACATTGGAAACTTTGTTTCCTGAACATGTAGGTGGTTATATAGGCTACTTCCTTCACACCACTGTGTCACAATGGCCAGATTATCTTTAGTCATGTAGCCCATAAATAGTAGAATATTAACATGTCGAGTTTTCCTGCCAGAGACAAATAAGAAAGCATATTCAGATGAAATTTTAAACATCTTAACATCAATAAAAAATGCCAAAAGTCCAGCTTCACATGGGTTATACAATGTAATGCAAAACAAATGTGTAAGATGGATGAACTTCTAAACTCACTCTTTAATATTGACATTTTGTCTTAATTTTGCTATAATTTGAAAACCATATTTTTTTTAAGTTCCTTGGGCTGTACGCATTAGTACATGGTAGAACCAAATGGTTCCCCCACCTGCCAGGGTCCCTTAATTTGTATAGGGGTAAGTAGTTGTTTATTTCATTGTTTTTTGCTTATATCACACAAAATTTCATATTGTTTTCCATCTACTTAATATCTTCATAAAATCACAGATTAAGAACACAAAAATGTTTATAACAACATTAATACTCCTGCACCTTTAGGAGAAGGAGCGGCAGAACCTGCATGCAGAGTCAAAAGAAGCATTAGCCTAGATAATCTACATAGCCACAAATGAACACGTCCAAATCCCCCCTTGAATTCTGCTGACCCATATCTAATGCCAAGAGAGTTGAATAGATTCCTTCATACAGGGATGATTAATAATGAATCATTTTAATTGGAACTACATGTGTGGTCCTGATCTTTCATGCCCGAGAGTACCAAAATTCAGATCATTTGAAAAGCAGGGCTTTTGGCACAAAGCCCATTATCTGTCACTTCATAAGCACTCGAGACAAATACAGCTTGGGATCAAGCTTTAATGCGGTCTGTTGCCAAGAGATAATACAGCCATTACCAAGGAGAGCATTAAAATTAACTGCCTGGTTATTAACCATCAATCAATACATTTAAAAAATGGTCTTTCAAAGATATTCCTTCTCAATATGGTAAATTAACAGGAAAGTTATGAAACATTTTAACAAACTGAAATATCTCAGAACTGTGCTCCCTAATGAGTAGAGTTCAGTATTTGAAAGAATTATTTCCCATGCTGGAGAGTTCATTATTTGAAAGACAAGGTGAAAGAAGTATAGCTGCCATCTTTAATTTTCCTGTATGAAAGAAGGTAAATTATATGCTGGGTGGATTAAAAACATTTGAGGCATAGCTACTTAACATTTGAATATTTTAAGAAATATATTTCTGGCCCAATAATGGGCGCCAAACTGAGTCCCTTGACTTTGGAATGGCATCAATTAAAATTTGACTTCAGATAGAAAACATTACCATTGGGTTACATTTGTAGAAATATTCAAGACATATGTATATTTCTCCAATCACAGCACAAATTAGGCAGGATAACTAAGGATGACAACTTACACTAACTGATGAAGAGAAGATATTTGGTAGTTAGAATCTACATATTAGCTATGATGAAATGTAGATATTGCTTAAAGTTTGAAAAATCCACATATTGCTTTATGTTAATACATTTTAAATGTTTTATATATTACCTTAGTTTTTTATCTATCTATCTATCTATCTATCTATCTATCTATCTATCTATCTATCTATCTATCTATCTATCATCTATCTATCTATCTATCTATCTATCTATCTATCTATCTATCTATCTATCTATCTACCTACCTACCTACCTACCTACCTACCTACCTACCTACCTACCTACCTACACACACATTTTGATGTATTTATTTTATTATTGATAGTTGCTTAGATCTGTAAGTGCAATGCATTTTAAACTTCACTACAATCTAAGCAACAATACTGACAGGATAATTTTAAGAAAATGTTTTCTAATAATAAAATTCTGGAATTTTCTCCATTTTATTTTTAAACAGAAAATTCCAGGATTCTGGAATAAATGCAATATTATATCTAAACTCAAAGCTGTCACTGCACATGTATATTTAGAGCACATTGAACAAAGCATGGTGATTTCAGTGCCTTTATTTTTTGTCCTTAAAATGAAAAAGAACTACCTGCTAGCTTCCCTTAAAAAATTTGTTGAAATTATTACATTAACTTTTTTTTTTCATCCTGGAGATCTATCCATGTGGTCATGAAGAATCAACTTTGATTTGATAGAACATAATCAATCAATCAACTTTCTTTTTTTATTCTCCCCACCAACACGTTTCACTGTGTTGAAATCCCAGTAATATTTTACCTTAATACAGCTACTTCATTTCTAAAGGCTTGAAATTGTTCTGGGGTTGGATCTACAACCTTTAGGATCTTTACTGCTACATCGCCTGCAAAAAATAATCAGTAATAACCATAACACCAAAATCAATCATGGAAAAGTCTCAAGTGCAGAATTTTTATGTATATACAAAACAGCTGTTATAGTGAGGGAGAACTTGAAAACAATATGCTACAGTGGAAAGTACAAAGCCAGAAGATTAATTACTCTGCATCAAGCTATTTCATAAAAAAGTTTACTTTTCGACAGAGATCTCTAAAATGGAACTTTTCAGATTGAAAAGCACAAAAACATTTTTCCCCTCAGAGACAATACCAGTTTGGCTAAAAGCAAAGTGCTTTGAATGAAAAATGCTCCGTTTTTATTTTGAAACAACCCAATTCCTGTACGAATAAGCTGTTTTGATTGTTTTTTAAAATGTATTCATGTTCTCCAAATCGTCCCTGTTTTGACATCAAGACATAGTGCTGAACTCTAAATATCCCAAATGACCAAGATGTGCATTTCATATTATAAACAGCTATTTTGCCCTCAAAACAGGTCACTTCAAATTCTAAACAGTTCATATATAAAGTATTTGCAAATTATTAAACATATTATTCTGTTAACTAATATTTAAACAGTTTTAAAACAAAGAATTAATTGATTATATAGAAAAGCATTTGTATTGATCACATCAAGCTATGTGCTTAGAAAAACAGGAATTCCAGAACATCTCACTGTCCACATGAGAATCACATATACAGGTCAGGAAGCCACAGTACAGACAGAGTATTGTGAGATAGACTGCTTCCAAGTTGGCAAAGAAGTGAGACCCAGGTATACTCTGTCCTTATTTATTCAACCTATATGCCAAATATATATTAAGGACAGCTGGATTGGAAGTTGATCATTAAAAACTGGAGGGAAAAAACATCAATAAACCTGCACTATGTCAATGACATTACTCTGATAACCAAAACCGCAAAGAGTTTGTAAGCTCCAATGTTAAAGTCAAAGAGCGAAAACCCAGGACAAAAATTAATCTAAAGAAGAATAGACTAATGATAATGAGCATAATAACCAGCCTTAGAATTGAGAATGAAAATACTGAAGTTGTAATTAATTGACCCTAAAAGACAGAAGCTATCAACAATAAAGAAACATTTTTAAAAAAATGCAGAGACTAACACTTGTAGAGCAGGAATGAAGGCACTGGGAAAAGATATTTAGATGCTGTGATGTGTCTATAACTACAAAAATTAGAACAGGGCAAGCAATGATATACCCTGTGATATACCCCCCAGGTTGCATCCCACTAGCAGGCCATGGCCTATTCGGAACCAGGTTGCAGGAGAGGTGGGCTGGCATATATGCACATGCAGCTCAACTCGCCCAAGCGGTGGGCTGGCACACAAGTGTGTACAGCTCAACTTGCAGTCGAACTGCATGTGCATGCGCATGCACTCTGGCCCACTGCTCACAGGAGTTGAGCTGCAGAAACATGTATGACGGCTCACCATTCATGTTGCCCAGTTCTCCTCTCCCACCCCACCCAGCTGGGCCACCAAGCTGCAAAGGTTGGGGCACCACTGACATAGAACATTCCCTGTTCTATGGAAGTAAAAATTGGACTTTGAAAAAGTTGGTAAGAATATGGACACTTTTGAACTTTGGAATCTTCTGAAGACTTCTGAGAATACAGTGGTCATCATGGGAAAAATATGTGACTACAAAATCCATCTATGTAGCTACTAAGACTCAACACCAACTTGATGGTATGTAGTCAATCAAAAGTTAAAGAACAAAGCTATATATAGTAAATGATTGCATAAAAAAGACAAATAACATAAATCTCTGCAGACGGTATGCTTCCTATTCTTAAAATCTGAACAGAGACAAACATCAGTTATGCTTAAAATAATATACAGATCAGAGTGCAAAGATCTCCAGTGGTTACATAACCCAAAGGTTCTTTCAGTTTGTGAAGCAGCAACTTTCTCCCCTTCCCTCCCTCACTCTGAATGCTGCCAGCCAACACTCTTAAAATATAGAAAATTCTCAGAACAAGTTGCATAATGGCCCAGGGGTCTATTCAATTAAAAAGAAGCAGTAGGAGGTCTCACGCAGAATACCCAAGCACACGGGGGCTATTAAGCAGCTCTTTGGATCCTTGCCACTGTTTCAAACGCTGTATTCCTGGAAACTGTCCCAGTCTTAAAAGGTTCAAACAATAGCATATATACTTTCCCTTCATCCGAGTAATGGAAAGGATGTGTTGAAGCACAATTTTTATGAAGGAAAATGTCAATAATTATCTTTGCCACTTTGAGCAGGGAAGCCTCCTCTAGCAAGTATAATGCATAGCTAAGACTTCTTCTTAATATGAAGCTGGGCCAAACCAGCAGTTCCATTTTCTCCTGGTCTTTTCTGCTGTGGTTTCGGCAAAAATTAGATGCTCTTATTTAAAGATGGCAAGCATCAAACCTGACGAGATACATCTAACAGCTCTTTTTGAAAGTCTGCCCAAAGAAGAGTCTCACTTACAGTCTTTAGCCAGGCAAAAATCCTAATTCCCATAAAACAATTCAGTATTAAATATTCAAACTACAAATTCAGAAAACCTACAGGGATCTTGTATTGACAATACAAGATTGGAAAGTCAAAATTGGAGAACGTGCAGCAATGGAAAATCTATCTGCATATTTGGAACAGAAGCTAATTAAATTCAAGAAGAAATGGCTCCCTTGCATGCATCATATCATACAGAAACTCTAATTTAGTCACTTAAATATGGTTTCTGAAGGAAAAGAGAAATTGCCTTAAACAATTAAAATGAATCAAACAGACATGAGCAATAATCATAGTGGTTTAAAGTACAATATAAAAGTACTTAAGTAGCAGTCAGTCAGGGTGGGAGAACAAAAGAATGGCTTGAATGCTTCTAAAAACACTTGTCCTTTTTTATAGTCTTTATCTTAATTTTTATATTATAATATTTTATTATATTAAAGCACTTTTGACTTCTCACTTCAATTCTCACGTCAGTATAAAGTTTATGCAAGAGCAGCATTAATATGAATTTACATGAAGTCCAACAACAGTACGGATGAAAGCAATTATACTGCTATGTATGTACTTAGATGTATCTATTCTATTGCCTTCTCCCTTTTTTCTTTTATTTTTCCTATTGTTTTTATTTAACTTTTTTAAAATATAAAAAAGAAAATAAAAAACAGTGAGAAAACAACTTAAGATCTCTACAAACATTAAAAATCATCTATATTTGAAAAGGCTATGGCATATATTTGATAAAGTTAAATGCTTGGAGAGCATTTCGTTACACTTTTAAGTTAGCCAAGGTGGCGCAGTGGTTAAATGCAGCACTGCAGGCTACTGCTAGATCAGCAGGTCAGCGGTTCAAATCTCACCGGCTCAGGGTTGACTCAGCCTTCCATCCTTCCGAGGTGGGTAAAATGAGGACCCAGATTGTTGGGGGCAATATGCTGACTCTCTGTAAACCGCTTAGAGAGGGCTGAAAGCCCTATGAAGCGGTATATAAGTCTACTGCTATTGCTATTAGCAAAGTAGTTCTTCTAGTCTATCAAATCTAGCTCATTTTTATTTTGGCCAAATAAGAAATAATATTTCCTTTTGGGAAGGATTTGGGTCTTGTTGCCCTTAGAATAATATATCTACAATGGGTTTGGAAAAGAAAGTTGAGATAACAGAGAATAATGCAATCGATCTAGATATTCTGCACTACTGACCTAAAACTAATTAAAATTTGATCATAGGAAAAACAACTAACCAGCTCTCCTTGTTTTTCTATCAATAAATTTTTAAGCAAAAAGAAACAAATGTAAAACGCAATCATGTTATGTTTGTTTTTAACCTTAGTTAAAGTGCTTGAGAAACCAATTTAGACTATGTCGTAGGTTCATGAATTGTGAACACCCATTAGCCTATTTAGTCTGTCGTATGCCATTCAATTTATTCTGCAGTAGACATCTGATGCTGCCCTGGTTATGTGCTGCACCTTAGATGAATCCTTAAATAGAAATTTTCCAGTTATGAAATGTTGGGATTTCCCCAATCAGCATAAATTGCTGATTAGGAGAGAAAAGTATGGTTCAGATTATTAGATACGGACACACTTAAATTGAATTGAAGCAATGAAAACCTGAATTATTTGCATCCTATATAAATATTTGTTCTTTGTCAAGCCAGCTTTTCCTGTAGCAAACTGGCATTCTCCTCAGTAAATGACCTTTATACATGATCACTCTATCCTATGGGTACCAAAACAGGAAAGAAATATACATGTACATTTATTTATTTACAGTCATTCCTTTTCAGAGCATCAGCCAAGTCAAACTCTACCCTATGATGATGCCTGTATCCAGTCACTTTTTCTGATCTTTCTTATTTTGTATCTTTCAACACAATTAAAAGACACAGGCAGTTTGATATACTATTGCATCTTAAAACTACCTCAATTATGACACATGCACCCCATTACATACACTATTCCCACATTTTAAAAAGATGGTACTGTTATTCCTATTATATATTTCTGGAAGCAATAGCTAATCTGTTATTTGGTAGACCACTCCACTCATCAAAACATTATTACAATCCTTAGTATTTACTTGTGAATCAAAAATATATCAAAGGTATAGAGAGCCAAAAGTGTATTTTATACATACATATATATACATACATACATACATGCATACATACATACATATTCAAAAGTTAATGAAAAAATATTGAATAGCTACCATGCCATTTTCCCTTATAAACTGTTCCAAATGAACCTGATCCAACTCTGGTTGAGAGCATCACTTCACTTGCTTCTATTTCCCAATAATAGCTTGAATCCCTCTGTCCACGTGGCCTCTGCAAAACAAGCAAGTATTTCTAGTATAGACAGCGTGATATGGAATCCATGTTTTAAGGTTTTATTAAAAGTATATATGAAATGTTTCATGTTACTTGAATATACAACCTGTATTGGCCGTACAACATGTGAAGTTGAATTGTGCATTTAAATTCTGACCAGAAAATAGTGTTTAAAAAATGAGGATTACTGTATGTTTCAGAGTATAAAACGCACCAGAGTATAAGACGGACCAAAGTTTTGAAGAAGCAAATTTTTAAAAAAGTAGTAGGTAGATAGAGGGATAGAGAGGGAGAGAAAGAGAGAGAAATACAGTAGGTATGTAGTGAGAGAGAGAATAGTTAGTTAGTTAGTTAGTTAGGTAGGTAGGTAGGTAGGTAGGTAGGTAGATGGTAGGTAGATGACAGATAGAGAGAAATACAGTAGGTAGGTAGGGAGAGGGATAGAGATAGAGAAAGAGAAAGAGAAAGAGAAAGAGAAAGAGAAAGAGAGAGAAATACAGTAGATAGGTAGGGAGAGTGTGTGTGGGGGAGTAGGTAGGTAGGTAGTAGAGGGAGAGAGAGAGAGAGAGAGAGGGAGAGAGAGAGAGAGAGAGAGAGATACAGTACATAGGTAGGTGTTTCTGCTGGCACAGCACTTGATCAACGTAATTCTCATCAATCGGTTAAAGAGCTTTCTGAAAGGGAAAAAAAAGGTTTTTACATCTCCCAAAAAGGGCCCGTTTTTCACAAAAACGGGCTCGGATTTTTTTTTTTTTAAAGGCATGAATAGCCTTGGGGGGGGCTTGTAGAGTGCTCCTTGGGGGAGGGGCAAAAACAAGCAAAAATTGGCCTTTTTCATGAAAATGGACCTGTTTTATGTCCAAAAAATTGCATGCATAGCCTTATGGAAGCTTAGATTGTTGCTGGGGGCTTGGGGGGTGGCAAAAAAACAGCCCATTTCTGCCCTCCCTAGCCCCCAGGAGCTCTCTGAAAGCCTCCATAAGGGTATGCACGACCATTTTGGTGAAGGTGGCGGGTCTTCGGTAGGCAAAAAAATGCTATATTTGCACCCAGATTTTCGGCCTCTTTTTTGAGGGAAAAGGGTGTGTCTTAGACTCTGAAAAATACGGTAAATCATTAGCTTTATGTTTAGAAATCTATGGATCATCTTATAATTTTGTTCCCAATAAAAAGTTTCAAATTACAGAACTCATCTTGCATTCTTCTAAAAATAAATGCAATTTCATTTCTGTTCCCCTGTTCTTTTCTAACTCACTGCATTTTTGTCAATTAGCATGAGTTCCCCTAGCTCAAGAGGCTGGAGCATATACTACGGTACCATTACAGTTCTATCATAGAAAATATGGGAGAATACCTCAAGTACAAATAAGAAAACATTCTATGTTATAAAAGCCCTGTTTTTTTAATTTGAATAAAGGATGCTAGTGCCCATCCTCTTCCCAATCTCTTCTTTCTTTGAACAGTTATGCGGAGGGAAACTGTATTGAAAGCTTTGGGATTTCATCTGCAAACTTGCAAGCAAAGTTCCAATCAGATATGGTAAAGAGAGAACATCAATTTTGATAAGTTCATTCCTTTTTTATTTAGAAACTCACATAATATTCAGATTAGGTCAGAAACATTTAGCTACACGCATATGCAAATCAGACCTGAATGTGCAGACATTTGATGCCTGCATTATAATCATTTCATACAATTGTATTTTAATACTTACTATTTTTTTTTCTTGCGGATTAGCTCCTGCAGCTCGTTCTCTTTGAGCCGGGACTGGTGTTTTAGGCTGTGACCACCCTGTTGGACTTGTATTGTTGGGGCTTCCCGACATAGCTGGTGGTGAGGCTTCAAATATTTAAAGAAAAAAGTAATAGATTCTAACAATACAGGATTCCTTCACAAGTAAAGATTGTAGACAAGAACTGGCATGAAACCTGCATATATTTATGCAGGTAATCCTCACTTAATTGCTGCCCTGTTTAGCAACCATTCACAGTTGTGACAGGTGCTCAAAATTACTCAATCCTTGTACATATGATCACTGCAGCGTCCCACAACCATCTGACCACCATTTCTGCATTTCACTGCCAGCTTCTGACAAGCAGATTTAATGACTGCAGGGAAAAGTGATGTTAGTCGGCCAGAGTCACATGATGTCTCGCTTAACTACTGTGTCACTTAGTGACGGAGCTGCCAGTCCCAACTGGGGTTGTTAAGCAAGGACTACCTGTATACACTGCAAAATACAGCAGTTTCTCTTCAGAACATTCTGTCTGACCTGAGTATTCTAGATAGTTTGAGCTTTTCCAAACGTGCCTGTTTCAGGGACACTTTGGAACATTTCCTGTTTCCCAAAATATACATTTGGAGAGGACTAAATCTGGAAAATTTGAAGTAGTCCATTCTGGCAGGAAAATGAAAAAGTTGTGGATTGCTTCATTTCACACTTTTAAGGAGTATCTAAATTACCATATTTTAGTGAACGCACTCACCAGATTCACTGTGACTACGTATAGCATCCTGAAACAAAAGGGAAAAAATACTGTCATTCTTTCAACAATAACTTCTGTGAAAAACAGAACAGAGTAGCCAATGTCTCTGTAAGAGAATCTGACTCAGCAGCTTTGATTTTAGACTTCAAAACATCAGCCAAAACATATGGTGAGAAGGGATATTGGCAATTCAAAGCACAAGGAACCCTAACTGCACTTATGCAGCAATTATGACATGCTTAGCATTCAAAATGAGGCCCAAGTGATTTTATTTGCAGTTTATACAGGAATGTCAAAATTGTTATCCGCATTTTTGTGCACTGCTTGTTTACAGGCAATCAAAAAATAAATAAACCAAGAAAAGAAGAACAAATGCATAGGACAGTTTTAATATTTCAAATTCATTTTCCAATAAAATGGTTTTTATTCTAGTGTCTAAAGCAGATACTTTGCTGGATCTGTAAAAAAAAAGAAATTCAGATGCCCTCCAGCATAGCACTGCTGCAGCTGAGCTGGTTTCTCTTTCTCTTCCTTTATGTTACGCATGCTAGTCTATGTAAACATGCACAACTGTGATCAAACACACATTTGTACTGATCCTCATACTCCAGAAAAGAATACCCAAGGTCAAAATGTGGGCAAAATAATGGCTTGAATGGCTTGAAGATGATGAATTTGTTTGTCTCAGTAAATTGGGTACAAACCACTCAGATTTTTTTTTTGAAAGATAAGTGGGTGTATAAGTGAATGCAATCCATAAAACAGAAATAGTGAAGGTTCAAATAATTTTCTAATAAAGCTATGAAAAAGTTGAATGGAATCCTGTGTGAGAATTACATAATCTATTCAGTTATAAAACAACATAGGTTCAGTTATAAAAAAGACAATTGGGAACAACTTCAGGTCCTAAGAATTGTGTGTAAAACCAGCTTACTTATTGTTTTCATTCTACTTTTTCAAGGCATAAAACCTTGAAACCTGTGTTCCAGATAATCAGCAGAGCTTCTGAAACAGTTCCTGCACATGTGCAAAGGGAAAAGAGCAGGTGTGCACACAAGGTTCACTAAATGAAGCCTTAGATCCGTCAGAACTGAAATCAACTTCTTGCTGATTTATGTAGAACACAGGTTGCTTTCTGATTATTTTTTTAAAATCCATTCTATTTCCAGTGAGGCACAGAACCAAGGTCCCAAATTGCTAATGCTAAAAATAAATGGCTGTATTTCAGCCATTTTGACATTATGTCTTACTAATTTGAAAAACACTTTCACTTCAGTTATGTATTGTGTGTTCTCTTTTAAAAGAAAAAATATGCTGAAATCTTAATTTATATAAACCGAACTATGCAGGTTCCCATTCAACTGCTTAGTGAGAATCTATACTGATTCCTCAATAAAAAAGATGACTATTTCTGGTTCTATTTTTGTATATGCATTTAACCAGCAATTGGAAAATATAAGAGGATGACACTGAAATGAAAAAGTTCAGGCTAAGTGGCTATGGGATCTTATTCTATAGTGCTATACTGCAATTGAAATTCTACTAAATAAAAAATAGCCCTGATTTTTGTATTAGGGTCAAGCAAACATGCCACACCAGTACTTCAATATAAAGTTTCAATTAATTCACTCTAATCTGGTCAGCTGTTTTAGCAACTTTGTTAAATGAACCAAGCAAAGGCATCCAGATAATACCTACTCTTCCCCTTAAACAGAATCGTCTGCACCAGGACCTGGGAGAAGCATTCAGGCTGTTATTCTAGTTCAAAGCAATGAGAAATAAGAAAAGAACAGAAGGAGTAGTAAAAAAACAGTTTCCAGCTGCTAAAGATGAAAGAAGTATAGAACAGACTGTGGGGAGAGTGAGAGTTAATGTAGTAGCTAAGCGTAGGTTACACTATCTAAGAACTGCAAGAATTTTAAAACTGATGCAGTTGCCTCACAAAGTTAGCCAAGCAGACCTTCCATAGACCATGAAAGTTCCTGAAAGGGAAGTTCTCAAAATTATTTTCTTGGAGAAATTGGAGAGCAGTAAGATTCCGCTATAAGCCAAACTTGCATGCAAAACGGACCAAAGAAAAAGAATTCAAGTATGTTGTGACTTAACAAAACACTTAACTGTATAAGAAAAACACTTGAAAAAACCCAATAATGCAAACTCAAGTAGAATTAAACTAATCAATTACATTTCAATTCTCAAAAATGACCCCCTAACTTCATTCAATGAAAAATCAAGGGGGAAAAAATCAAAAGTATCACAGATAGACTCCAAGGAAAAATCATGTTCCCATTTTGTTCATCTCAATACTTTAGGAAGCATTTCATTGCTGGTTTCAGCATTTCTAGATGTGAGAACACAACCTATTTTATCTGTTCCGGAAAAGACAGATCAATACACTGCACATGAATACAAAGAAAAACCCAACACATTCATGCAAATAGGACAATAGGACAAGGAACTCAAAATTCTAACATTGCCATGTCTATAAAAACTTTAAACTTGGTCACTACTACCTGGGGACATTTTTTTATAGAAAAGGCAAATGGCTTTTCCAGAATGAAAATTTGAACAACCGTATTATGCAAGAAAATTTTATTATAACAAGTCTCTGGATAGCTTTCATAATCTCTTCCAATGCATTTTAATATTCACATACTTGAAACTTCACCAATATTAACAATATTCCCAAAATCTACATTGGCCACCTAATACCCTGTTATGTAATATCTGCATTGGGAAAATAAAATAAGTATTAATTTTTTTAAAGCTTTTTTAGTACAGTAAGTAAACATTAAATCTAAAATCTTTTGGATCCCAAGCAAACAAACATTTAACAATCTGTGTTTAATTTTATTCATGGCAGGCCTTATAATAAGGCAGACTGAACAAACTGCTTTAGATAAAATAAACGGATTCCAAAATATTAAAATACAAGATATTATCATACTTTTCGAAGTATAAGACACACCTTTTCCCCCAAAAAGAGGGTGAAAATCTGGGTATGTCTTATATATTGAATACAGCACCTTTGGCTTCCCGAAACCCTGCCCATGCATCCCGTTTTTTGCAGAAATGGATATGCAGAGGGTTTGAGAGGCCTACAAAGTGCTCCTGAGGGCTGGGAAGAGCAAAAATGAGTGAAAACGGGCCCGTTTTTCACACAAACAGGGGTGTTTTTGCCCACCCAATCCCCTGGGAGCATTCTGCAAGCCTTCCAAACTCTCTGCACAAACCATTTTTTGCAAAAGAAAATGGGCCCATTTTTGCGAAAAAACAGGCTCCTAGGGGCCGGGAAGGGCAAAATCTTTTTTAAAAATTTTACCTTTTCAAAATCTTGGTGCGTCTTATACTCCAGTGCATCTTATAGTCCGAAAAATATGGTATCTATTTATTATTCTATTTTTATTCTCAGAAGATGTATTTCCAGATTATTTGTTCAACTGCTACATTGGAAAGAATAATGTAGCAGACTTTTTATCTTAGAGAGCATAAATAGCATATTGTTGTGGGTCCTGTGATACAAAAGTTGTTCTTTATTCTACTCAATCAGCTATTGTAAGTACAGTTGTAATACAGTCATAGTTATAAAGTTCAAAATTGGCTCCACTGTTCATTAGTTAGCAGAGATAATAGCACTGAAAAGCTTGATATATTACTAGATTTAACATACATGGCAGCAATAACTTGTTCTTTGATCCTCTAATAGCATAGGCAATTGATAACTTATGTGAGGATGTTGCCTAAGAAATGTTTGAGAAAAGGGTTTTTCTTAGGCCAGGCACACAGTGAATGAACAGCATATAACATAGTGTAATGATTTAGAAAATCAGAAAAAATACATCTGAATGAAACTACTTAAGAGTTATTAAATAGACATACAGTTAGATATTGTAAAATACCAATTAAGTAATAGGGAATAATACCTCAATTATCCGGTTATCCACAGGCATAGTAGTACTGACCATGTGGACATTTGGGGTAGAGGTGGATCTCTGCCTTTGAGAAAGGGAACATTCAGGAGAAGGATTTGTCCCACTGAATGTGAAGACATGAGGTGTAGAATATCTATGCTGAGAACTAAGGAGAGAAAACAAAATTATAGATGCATGCTTTTATATACAGATAAAAAATAAATCTTGGGGTACGCAAGATTTTGGATGCATTAACCTGTAAAAATCTATAGAACCTATTTAAGAATAACAAGTTCTCTAGAAATAAAAAGTTATTTTGGAAATGATCACAACTATGATTTTCCCCTTAATCCACCTTAGTTTTTTACACCCGATTCCCAAAACATTCATTCCCAAAACATTAGAGAACCAATTTTAAATTATGGCTTTGAATAATGACCATGCCCCTAAATTGCAGATTTATTCTCAACGATGGAGTATAACTCCAGGTAATTCTCGCCTAACATTTAACTATTTATTCATGACTGCCTTTCCAATTACTTCCCCATCATCTTTTCCTGTCTCTCCCTTTGCTCTTCCTCCAGGCCATATGCGGAGGAGCACTGTGGCAATGTCCCACATGCCAGGGGTGAGAACTATGAGTGGCGGACAAGGGGTGGGGCAGTGGTGTGCACTAGGGAGCTTGGACAGATATGCATTATGCATCACTATTAGCTGGACACAAGGACACAAAAAAGGCCTGGCTCTGGTGGCACGAAAGAAGGACATAGCTGGTAGTGACATACAGTGTGTTGGGTATGGTAGTGGGTGGGGCGATGTGGCAGATAGTCCGGCACACAAGAGGGCAGAGTTAGGTGGGTGAGGTGGATAAGTGGAAGCACTTATTGCTTTAGATTGAGAGGCAAAGGAATTACTTCTTAACTTATGACGACTGTGCAAAGCTACACTACTTTGCTGGGCAGCCTGAAGTGGTACTGAAGAAATTAATCAATTTGAGATGAAGTATTCTTTCAAAAAAAAAAAAAAATTTTACACACATGAATTTTGCCCAGAAATTCATAATACTGCTATCTTGTGAAAAACAGTAACAATTTAATATAACTTAAAGGGCCGCTTACTTAACGGGCATCCGAGAGACAGATTCACGTATTCGCCGAGTCATCAAAGGAGGTGCTGAGATACCACTATCACCAATATTTGAATGTGGAAATAATCTAAAATTAAAGCATCCAAAGAGAAAATTACTGAATTCAAGTGATCTTAACTTTTCAACTAGAGCAGTTATGTTTTTCTCCAAAAAGAAAAATCACCTTAGGAAAAATCATAATCAACTGGCACAGTATTTAAGTTTAAAAATGCATTCACATGATACGCTATGTTATAACTAGAAGGTATTATATAAACCATGGTTAAGCAAAGTATGATTTAGCACAATAAACTAAGAATTCTTTTATTGATACAATATTTTCTCATTTTTTCTTGATAGCATTGTATCTTAGGTAAGGGAATAAGAATTATGTTCCGTTTCTCATTTATCTTGAGAACCAGTTTTTATAAACAATTAAAATTATACATTTGAACAGTAATATAGACAAACTGTTCTAGCGCCTGGACAAGAAAACCACATGGGCATTCACAACCAGAAAATATCAATATGATACTGAAAAGACAAGCCACTCTTATTAGATCACTAATAAACTCCTGGAGAAGAGGATATTGCAAGTACATCAGTATTTATTATGTGGTCCGATTAAGCCAAAAGGATATGGCCAGAGGCAAAAGAAAAAGTTTAGTGCTAAAAAGATATGTGTCCTATTGGTATGTGGAATGTCACAACCATGAACCAAGGCAAACTTGATGTTATCAGAGCAATGGTAACAAGACTGAACACTGAATTCTGGGAATCATCACATTAAAATTTACTAGAATAATACTCCATACAATCAAATATTCTACTGCATGATCCAAATCTATGCTCCAGCCACAGGTGCAGAGGTAGCAAACATTCTATGTCAACACAAAATCAAAAAGAAATGTCACGTTCATTAAAAATGACTGGAATGCTGAAATTGAAAGTAATACAGTATCTGGAATAATGGGGAAATTTAGCCTCAAACAAAGGGGAGCAAAAGAGTTCTACCCAAGAAAAAAATGAATGTTTATACCAATATTTCCATTCCCACAACCTAAAATACTATTAGACAAACTATAAGACCTCAGCATCTCAGAGTAATATCCTATTATGGTTATGGGATGAAAAATAGGCTTAAGGGATTTAATTGATAAAAAGAATGCTTGAAGAATAGTGAGGTGAAATTTGTGACGTGATTACAGATCAAACAGACAAAACTACCCCAAAATGCAGAGGCAATAGTTATTTGACACATTTAAAATAGCAGAAGGTAGAAAACAAGAGAAAATTTTATCTAACTAAATGCTGAGTTCCAGAGAACAGCACAAAGAGATAAGGGTTACATTTAATAAATAGTGATCCCCAAATGGAGGATAAAAATGGAAAAGACAAGAGATTTGAGTAACAAAATTACCAAAAATGAAGGAAAACTTTTAAACAAAGATGGGCATAATAAAATTAAAATAAAAAAAGCAAAGATCTATTGGAAAAAGAAAATATAAAGAAAAATTAGTCCAAACATATGGAAGAACTATAGAAAATATCCAAAACTAAAAGATACAAAAGTTTGATTACCGAATTGGAGCCAGAAAATCTGGAAAGTGAATTTAAATGGGTTTTAGAAAATAATAACAATTAAGCTGCAGACATTGGTAAAATAACAATCAAAATTAGTTAAAATGTGTAAAAAAATGATGCAGTAAAGAGCTATAGATGACTTTAACCGGTTATCAGAAGCACAGCAGTAACCAAAGATTGAGAAATATCTGTTTATCTTCCAATTTTGAAAAAAGAACAATCTATAGAATTTCACACTACAATACTGAACAATTGCACATATCTCACATGCCAATAGGATAATGATTTTACAATCCAGATTTCAATAATAGAGAGAAGATGAACTGCCAGATGAACATGCTGGATTCAGAACAAAAAGGCATCCAGGATCATATTGCTAAGATCTGATGGATAATTTTAAAAAAGCAAGAGAATTCCAAAAAGTTACTTATATTTTCCCTATTAATTATACAAAGACTTTTGTGTGTGAAGACTCCAACTAATTATAAATAGCCCTTAAATACATGGGGGGGGGGGTACCTTCTCCAACTCATTTATCTTTTGAAGTATTTTTATGATGACCAAGAAACTACAGTACAAGTAAAATATGGAGTAAAATAAAGCTGCCTGCTACTTGAAAGAAAGAAGGAAGACCGAAACCAAATGTTAAAGTGCAGAGATATCGAATTGGCCACAAAGATACGTAACAAAGGTACAAACCAAGGCCTTGACTTTCCCAGTGGTAAAACACTACTCTGAAAGCTGGACCACCAGAAAGATGGAATGAAGAAATGCTTCTCTACTATAATTGCTAGAGAAAATTGTTTAGATTACCTTGGAATACAAAACCTACATTCAGTGAAAGATAAATTAAAACCATATTATTTATTGAGAGCACTAATAATGAAGCTAAAGCTTAAATACTTTGTATACAGAATGAGGAAATCTCTAGAGGAGACCTGAGGCCAAGGAAAAAAGACAATTAGGGGGAAAGGGATCAGATGGTTAGATACTATAACCAGTGGTGGGTTTCAAAATTTTTTACTACCGGTTCTGTCGGTGTGGCTTATTTTTTGGGTGTGGCTTGGTAGTCATGTGACCGGGTAGGAGTGGTTTGGCAGTCATGTGACTGGATGGGCATGGCAAATTTAGCCGTCCATTTTGCCAATTTAGCAGTCCATTAAGCAATACACAGCAGCCCTCTTTTCTATTCTTTTTAATGCTGCATTTGCTCTTGGTTTGTTTTTTTTTACTAGGGAGGAGAGGTTGGCAATGCCTGGGGATTTCTGGGAATTTCTCCTCTGTATTAGAGATACTAAAATAATCAAAATGATATAAGGTTTCCTGCTGCAGCAGGGGGTTGAACTAGATAACCTCTGAGGTCCCTTCCAGCCCTGGATTGCTGTGCTGTTTCAAAGCATCCTCTGAAGCTGCGTCTAATGCCATGTTTGTGGTCTTTCCTTCCTCTCTTTTTTCTCTCCCTCCCTCCCTCCCTGTATCCCGCCATCCATATCACATTCACTTTCCCTTCCCTTTTTCTCCCTTCCCTCACTCTCTCCTTTCCATTATTGATTACTTAGCCTGAGCAAGAATAGCTAGCCGCACTTTCAATAAGCTCTCAACTTCATGCCAGAGGTCTTCAAACTTGGCAACTTTAAAACATGTGGACTTCAACTCCAGCAAAGCTGAATTCTGGGAGTTGAAGTCCACAAGTCTTAAAGTTGCCAAGTTTGCAGACCCCTGCTCCATGCACTTGGGGATCCCCAAATGGTGAGGATTTCTTCCTTTCTTCCTCTCTTGAAGTGTGTTTCCCCCCGCCCCCGCTTTTGCTCCCAGGGGGCTTCAGGGAGGCTTGCTAGCCCCCCACCCCAAGCTCTATTTTGGGCCTAGTAGGCCTCCCTGAAGCTGCTGGGAGCCAAAATGGGTGCCCCCCCCCCACTACCTCCATGCTCTATTTGGGGCCTTGCAAACCTCCCCAAATCCTGCTGGGAGCCAAAATGGGGCTGGTGGGGATCCTGGAAGGGATGGGGGAAAGGAAGGTTGTGAGCCTGGTGGGAGGGGCACAGCAAGCTCTGAGGGTGGGCTAGAGAGACTTACCTGTAGGCAGGAGGAGGAGGCAGCTCAGTTGGGGCGCAGGGCAGGTACCATGTGGCAGCTTAGGCAGGAAAGCCACTCAGGAGGTGAGGAGTGACTGGGTGGGCGGGTGGGCAGGGCATTTGCACTTAAATGGTCTGCGCATGCACACAACAGTAAAAAAAGGGGGGATTACATTTTTCCATGAAGATTGTTCTGTGCATGTGCAGAACAGAAAACCAAGATGGTGGCGCCACCAAGGATAGTACGGTCACGTGTCTGCTGGAGTTACTACCTATTCGCCCGAACCGGACTGGACCAGTAGGAACCCACCTCTGACTATAACTGATGACACAAATATGAGGTTATGAGAACTCAAAGAAAGAGTTACTGACAGCTGATAATGGTGAAATGATAGCATCAAGTTGGAAGTGACTGACAAAAGGAATACGCAAGATTTTGGATGCAAACAACTTTGAATTTGAGGCGCTCCCATTTTCAGTCCAAAACAGTTACTTTAAAATATGCTATTTTGGGTTCAAAGGGGAAATATTATCAAAATGCTTGAAACAACACATAATGAATGCAGAACAGCCATTCTGAATGCAAAGCAAGTCATTTTGATTTTAAATGCTTTTGCAGATTCTTTGCAAAAATGTGTAAATTGTCATTCTATCACAAGAATTATATTAGCTTTAATAGAGATTTTTAATATAATGTCAGAACTAGTACAAGAAATAAACTAGCAAGGAAAAGAGTACAAAATTAGCAAAGACAAAGGACTAGTAGACCTGCTTACTCACTGTTTTAATTATTGTTTACTGAGCAAATTACATTTGGTTTAGCTAAAACATGGAAATCCATATATATCACAATTTCTAAACCACCATGGTTGGATTCACCACACCAAAATCAAATAAAACACATTTTGGTTTTCCGCGATGGCCGAATCAGACTATAAAATAAAAGTAATTACAATAAAAAGTTGTTTTTAGATTCTATATTAAGTACTTCGCTTTGCATCTTTGAGCAACACAACCCACTATAAATTTAGCTGTAAAGTTGCAGCAGTGAGTGAAATGACAAAGATTCTAAACAAACAGGAGGGGCAGCTAATTTTACAAATACTTTTCCCCATTCCTGATATTACCTGTTGAAACAAGCACCAGAATTAATAACAAAAGAAAAACAAACAACTGAGTACTTTAGGGAAACTGCACTGGCAACAAACACAGACCAAAGCCTAGCTCCTGCCAGGTGTACTAAGGACAAATAAAAAATACAAAAGATGTAGCTAGATGATTAAAATAACATGCACACAGTTACTGCATATCAAGTCACAGATGGAGGCATTAGATAGGAACTAGGCAAATTGAAATGATAATAGCAAACAAAGTAGTTCAACCTTTCAAAAAAATTCCTTGCAACTTTTACATAGTTTAGGAAAGAATCATCAATCAACCAGGCAATTCTTCAATAATAGGGTGGCCGTATTTTTTTTTTTTTTTAACAATCAGGATTCTGCATTATTTCAACAAGTAGAATTACTTCTATCCCAGATCCTCAAAAGTCCTTACAAGAGTTGCCGGATATTGCTCCAGTCCACACACATAGTTGGAACTTTTGTGCTGCAGTGCTCATGGAATTTGTAACCGCAGGTTTGACATCGGAATCCATTTAGTAAAAACTTCTGACAGATGTCACAGTATGCAAGCTTCAGAAATGTTTTCCGTGCCTGGAAAATAATTGCAATTGTTTGTCATTTATGTTGCCAATTACAAAGAGAAAAAAACTTTCAATAAATGTGTTTTCAAAAACTAACTTTAGTTTATATTTTCAAATTGCTTCAGTACATTTTCATGGGCATTCAGTTTTTATAATTCTAAGGATCATGATCAAATTTTAATAAGCACACAGAAACAAGTACATGCTCAAACAGGTTTCTCTCTGTTTGTATGTATGATATCACATGGAGAATTCTCAAATTGTCCTTTAATTACTCTCCCTCCTCCCCCCCAAAAAAACAAGTACATATTGCATTTGCTAAGAGTTATCTTTTCTTCTCACTATGTACCATATCAATTTCAAAGATTCTTTGAAGTTCAACATACCCAAAAGGACAGAAGTTTCAGAAAGGCTAACCCATGCTAAATTTACAGATGGGTTAAAAAAATACTTTGGAGTATCTTTATATATCCTAGCCCAATGCCTGCATTACTAAATGAAAAGACAAAAGGATCGTGAAATTGTGTTCCAATTTTTGTATACTGATGACAAGGGCTTTTACATCATATAGAGAACTACACATTTCATACAGAGGACTGCATGAAGCAACGTTTAGAGCAGTGGTTCTCAACCTTCCCAATGCTGCAACCCTTTAATACGGTTCCTCATGTTGTGGTAACCCCCAACAATAAAATTGGTGTATCGGTTCCCAAGACCGTCAAAAATATGTATTTTCCGATGGTCTTTGGCGACCCCTGTGAAAGGGTCGTTCGATCCCAAAAGGGTCCCGACCCACAGGTTGAGAACCACTGGTTTAGAGTCTTTTTTTACATTTTTCTCACCAATTTTCAGAAGTTTCAGAAAAAAGAGCTGAAGCTGGCATGTCCCCTGCTCCCTCCATACTTTCATTTTGTAATACCTGTACTTGATTAGTGAGAATGTTCTATTACAATCATTAGGCCAAGATTGGAAGAAGCATTAAGCACAGCAACGATCCAAGTGCATACAGGATCATAACATAAATTAGAGTATTTTTTGCTTCTTTCTTCATGCAAGAAAAGGAAGCTCAGAATATCTTTGACTACTACATATTTACGTATATATGTACCAGGAGAACCTGTTCACAAATGTGCTGCTAAGATCTATAGAGGAGCATGAAGAATGGAAAAATCACTAAATGGTTAAGAAAATTAGTTTGTGTTATTTACATTAATTAATAAAAAAATAATTTTCTAACAATATAGGCATTGATACACAGATCAGAGGAGGGACTGTACTTCACCCCTGGCTACTTTGGGTATAAAATCCATCTACAACTACCCTTGTGACCATTTTAATGGACATTTAGAAAGGAGAGGTTTTAAACTACACTTGGTAATTCTTAATCTTGCAAGGAAAAATGTCAAATGCAAACAAAAAAAAACTGTAGAAAAGAAAAGGACAATATACTACAAGACTAATGAACAAAACTGTTTTATATTAATATTGGAAAAATCAGAAAACTCAACTATATTGTAGCTTTCTGATTTACATGTTTATTTTGTGAGAAGACAAAATAAAGTATAGAAATCTAGCAGCATTAGATAAAGCATTTCCATAAAGCATTTCCAGTTCTTCTATACATACAAAAGATTAACATACGAAGTTATGTGTTGTGAGTGGAACATGATCAAGGAAGTCAACTTGTAACTCTTCTCCAATCAAGGATGCAGCATCTGTACTCCAATCCAATCGTGCTTTTTTACTAAAAAAAAAAAAAAAAAAACTCTCTTAAATATCTGCAAGTATTCACTTTCCAAATAATTATTTGGAAACATCATTTATTTCATATAATTGTTAGTTAGAAGCAGAACTACCTTAAGATACATGTGAAAATGTATTTTACTTTCTAGGCTGATTCAAAACTTGCAAGCAATAAGTTAGTATTATAATTGTTCATGGAGGCCAAGAGTGGCACATGATAAACTCGATTTCATTGAGGGCTGCATCAGAGTTATGTTTGACCTGGGGGGGGGGAGCAGCTTGACATCACTCCTGTTGGGGGCACCTATGGTGGCCCGAGCGCTCTGCCAGTGAAAACCAACTCCTAAGCTCAGTTTTCGGCTGTGATGGCCTCTTGCAACCCTCTGTCAGCAAAAACAGGTTGGGAGCACCTTCCACAGCCCTCGCGAGCTCTGTTTTCAGCTGTGATGGCCTCCTGCAACCCTCTGTCAGTGAAAACAGAGGTTGGGAATGCCTCCTGCAGCCCTCACAAGCTCAGTTTTCAGCTGTGATGGCCTCCTGCAGCCCTCTGTCAGCGAAAATAGAGGTTGGGAGTGCCTCCCGCAGCCCTCGTGAGCACAATTTTCAACTGTGATGGCCTCCTATAACCCTCTACCAGCGAAGATGGAAGGCCACATGTGGGACGGTCCTTCAATGTTTCCAGGGTAGCCCCGCTGGCCAGATCTAAGCACCCTGTGGGCCAGATTCAGTCCCCAGGCCTTGAGTTTGACACCCCTGCCCTTGAACCTTAAGTTATCTGGAATTTACATGTTCAGGAGAAAAAAGCAAACTGACATCATCCATGATTTGGGCTTAATGTGGCCTTCAGTATAAGCCTTAAAAGGACTGACATCCTCCCCAGCAGCTTTGTATAGAATTATGTGATCTCATCCTATAAAAAGCAAAAGAATATCTAAAGTGAGAATCATAGCTGATTTATAGAAGAAGGAAAAAGTCATTTTTAAGAGAAGAATCTGCAGCTGCTACATGAAATGAAATATAGTAAATATTATCTTAAATAATCTCATGGGATGAAATTATTTATATTCAATTTAATTCCAATACTTACCCTTTGTGTTCAGTAGGTAATTGAAAAACAGCACAGCATTCTGGCTGCAGACCTCTAACTTTGAGTGCTTTCATAAGACAGTCATGAAGAGTCATTCCATTACGTACATTTACCTGTTAAGCACAAAATAAAGTTTTTCTATTTCTAAAAATATAAATAATTTATCTTCTTAATCTTCATATTTCAATTATAGAACAATTATTCTTAAATTCTACAAACTCAATTTGTTAGACGATAGCCAGATGTCTTAAATGTTGGTAAACTCGTAAGGTCAATGCAGTGAATAGAACTGAAAATTCATCTCCTTACTATTGTCAATTTTCTTTCTTTCTTTCTTTGGCATCTCTCCCTGTAACTCTGTATAGTTTTACATTGGAAAAACTAAATGCAAAATGCATTAAAGATATTGACTTCTGACCACAAATGGGACCAGAATTTCTATTGCTGAGCAGTAGAAATTTTTGAATGAGTTACCGCTGATTTTACAGCCTTTTTTGTCATTGTTAAATTAATCACTGCAGTCATTAAGTGAATCCAGTTTCCCCAATGACTTTGCTTATCGGAAGTTGTCAGGGAAGATCGCAAATGGCGATTATGTGACCCTGGGACACTGCAATCATTGTATATTCATGTTGGTTGCCAAACATCCAAATTTTAATTACGTGTCCATGGGGATGCTGTGAACACCAGTCAAAAATCAATTCTTTTCAGTGCCGTTGTAACTTTGAATGGTCACTAAAATAATTCTTGCAAGTTGAGGACTACCTGTAATTACAATATAGCAGCAACTCTAGGAGAGATTTACTTCTCAAGGGAGACACACATACTGTCCATTATGTTTGTTAGGGGTGCAGTTGCATTGGTACTAAAGCTGCATTCATTGATTGTTCTTGTATCTAATTATTTTTGCAGGATGGAACCAGGATGAATTGGAGGAAGAAACTGAACATAGATAGAACATTAGAGATAAAACATTATTTGATCGGGAGATAAGAGTCGATGTAGCCAGACTTTTGCAGAGCTGTAGTAACTATAGGGATTACTTGTACCTGGATATTGATGAGTCCAACTTATTTTTAATCCTTGAGGAATTCCAGTCACACAAAGTGACCATGTTATTTGAAGACTGGTTTATCAACTTTGCCTAGCCCCAGAGATACAGTTCTTGTGGCATCTGCCTCAGTCCCATCATATCTGGATTACTGCAGTATACTCTACCAACACCAACTTCAAACAATACTTGAAAACTACAACTGGGTCAAAATGTAGGAGCCCAATTGTTAACAGACACTGCACTGAGAATGTAGGTCTGATCTTCTGAAATAGCTACTGTGTTTTTCAATTTGTTTCCAGGCTACAATTCACACTGCTACAGATGATCTCCAAAATCCTAAATGGATTAGCATCAATACATTTAAATGGACCTCTTTTTCAATCTGGATTCAATGCTTATGGAAACTGTATTTGAACTGTATTCCGATGGATTGTTTGTTGGTGTTTCCAGTAGAATGCACCTAAATTCTGAAATTACATTCACTTGGAAATGATCTCATTTCTTCACTAAAATTCTTCTAAAAGTTGAGAAAATCTTCAGTTCTAGGAAGCTGAATTTTCTGACATATCATATTGACTGTATATATAGTAATATACTGATTTAACCCCTTGCTCTCTTGTTGCTTATTACAGTTGTTATTGCATTGGAATTTATTCTGCTCTTTTGGGGCCTCCAGCACTCATTTAGACATTTTAAAGCTCCAAGAGATTGTATTATGGACATTGTGGCAAAAAAAATTAAAAAATCAGGATGTGACTTTTGTGTTAAGAACTAGGACAGTAATGGTGGAGGAATGGGAACACAAGCCCTCTATAAATTAAAAAAACCTCACAATCACTAAGGAGAAATTCCCTGACAGAACAATTAATCAGTGGAATGGCTTGCCTTCAGAAGTTGTGGTGCTCCTCACTTGAGGATTTTTAAAAAGAGATTGAGCTAACAGCCTGAAAAGGCATAGGGGTTTCCTGCTTGAGCTGGGGGTTGGATTACAAAATCTCCAACTTGGATTACAAGGTCCCTTCCAACTATATTATTCTGCTATTTTAAACCAATACTTTATATCTATGTATCTTGTTGCAAATTGTGTAAAGCTGTATAATAGAATAGACAAAATACAATTTCTATGAATTAATATTGTTAGCATGGTTTCCTATCAAATCCACAATTTTAAATTCTGATTGAGAGGAAACCTGTTAATTGTTAATCTTGATAATCAATTATGTAGATAATTTAGGCAACCAAGGAAAAAGAAAAATAGACATGATAGCTTCTGCCTTTTTTAAAAAAAAAGCAAAACACAGTAGACAGCCCAGCAGCTTTATATCTATATTGGGCTTCTTTACAGTACATA
The DNA here is from genome assembly GCF_051295495.1 of Thamnophis sirtalis. Lineage (NCBI taxonomy): Eukaryota > Metazoa > Chordata > Lepidosauria > Squamata > Natricidae > Thamnophis > Thamnophis sirtalis. The sequence goes on along the minus strand of NW_028261383.1, from coordinate 70,700,602 downwards.
ATCTACCTCAAATTTAAGCATTTTTAAACCTAAGGTTAAATTCTATACAAACAGAGAAGGATTGGAGAATGCCATCACTGTTTCATATTTGGTCAAAAAAGAAAAAAAGAGTAGGAAGTCAGAGAAGAATGCAAGAATGCTATTCAGATGGGAAACACTTTTTAAAATAATTTCTATGGGTAAAATTAAGATTCTGTGCAAGATTACCATCACCATGAGTCCTGAAGCTTGTCAGCCATTTAACAAAAGAATCTATTTAATTCTTGCTACTTTGCCTAAGCTTATGTGATTTTTGCTGCTGATGTTTAAGACATATATTCATAATGTGGATAAAAGTCTAAAATTCTTTGAGGTTCAATTCAGTAGTCTCTTTCAAGCCAAGAGCAAAACACAAGAAACCATCTAATGTCCAGAAAGGATGCATTAGCAGGACTTACTCAAAAAAGAAGATACACATATATTCAGAGAAATTACACTAGTCTCACTAATCTTTCCAAGGTTATGTGTTTGTGTTCGTGTTCGTGTTCGTGTTCGTGTGTGTGTGTGTGTGTGTGTGTGTGTGTATTGAGTAAACATGTTGAACAAAATGTCAGTGTATCCATTCTGGACTCTTCACATTTAAACATTTTTAGACTACTGGGGCACTGGAATGTTTATGAACGAGTAGGGAAAAAACAGTGAATCTTTTATTTTGACCAAAACAAGAAACAGACTCACCACTGTGCGTTGCTTATTAGGCAAAAAAACACGAATAGTATTACTTGTCTTGGAGGAATCTAAAAGTTTCCCATCATCAGATGCTCTGCGCTGATAACCAAATTGTTCAACAATGGTAGGTGAAATACAGCTGGATCCATTGAAGACAGAATCCTTTAATCCAATTCCATCAGGAAGAGTCTTCCAAGCTCCGTGAATGTGGTCCATTGAAGCAGCTTTAAGCAACCAAACCTTTAAGAGAAAGACAAGTCTCCTCAGGACCATGCTGAAACCAGTTTCTCATTTTGTGATAAAGCAAGTATTTGAAACACCAAATGCAAAGTAAAAGATTTATAATTCAATTATTAAATATAAGAAAGCATCAAGAATTGTGGGGTTATTTTTGCCTTAGCAGATGTACACTGATACACAAACATATTTAGCAAAAGCAATAGCACTTAGACTTATATATCGCTTCATAGTGTTTTTACAGCCCTTTCTAAGCAGTTTACAGAGTCAGAATATTGCTCCCAACAATCTGGGTCCTCATTTTACCTACCTCGGAAGGATGGAAGGGTGAGTCAACCTTGAGCCTGGTGAGAATCAAACTGCCAAACAGCAGCTAGCAATCAGCTGAAGTAGCCTGCAGTGCTCTACTCTAATCATCGTGCCACCTTGGCTCTTTATTTCTGGAGCAGAACACTATAACCACCAATAAGATCAACTGTTTACAGGTAGTCCTTGGCTTACGACACCAATTGGGACCAAGCAAGGCAGTTGTTAAAAGAGTCACACCAATTTTACATTTTTTTTGCCATGATTGCTAAGCCAATTATTGCAGCTGTTAAGTGAATCGTGCCATCTTTAAGTGAATCTGGCTTCTCCCATTAACTTTGCTTGTTGGAAGTTAGCTAGGAAGATTATTAATAGCAATCATGTGAATCCTGAATGTTACCACTGTCATAAATACATGCAGTTGCCACATCTCTAATTTTTAATCACATGACCATGGGGATGCTGCAATGGTTGCAAGTGTGAAAACCATTTTCAAGTCATTTTTTTCAGTGTTGTTACCTCAAATGATCGCTAAATGAATGGTTGTTAAATCAAGAACTACTTGTACATTTCTACATTATTACTTCCTTGAATCAATGGACTAAAAGCATTCACAATGGCAAAAGACACACTAAATAATTAATGACTTGTTTTCCTATTTTTCTCTCAAAGAAAATCCATATATTTAGGTTATATATGCTTCTTTGTAAGTCATAGGAATTTAATTCAGTCCATGAAGGACAATCTTTCATTTTAAATCTCCTGTCCACAGCACATATAACAGTCATGCAATAGAGGGGATAGGATTGACATTTTCAGACATTGACTTTTTTGAAAAGGGAGGCCATGGTTTTTAGGTTTAAAACTAAAGTAAGTGTATTAAGCCAAAATACTCTTAAATTACATTCCTTTAGTCTCATTTAAATTTAAATTGTCCTAAGCCATGATGCGTCTTAACATAGTAACTGCATCTATCCATTGCAGTTTAGTATTGCATGGACCAGGCTATTATTACTTATTCAAACATACAGTACATAAAAATGTTTCTGACTTTGTATGGTGTGGGAACTCAGCTACTAGTGCCTCTGTTCTCTTTTTCCACTACAATTTATAAAGAATTAAATGCAGACATTTTTTAGAGAGAAAATACACCATACACATAGCCATGCCTAATCAATTACACAGACTACTTTATTTCAGTTCTAATAACAGACATATTTGCTTGCTAACAACTTCTTAAAAAGGTAGTAGCTCTGTCTTCATGCTCAGTTTTGGCCTCCCCAGCCTCCAGAAACACTCTGCTGGCCAAAAACGAGACGTATGTAGACCTCCCAGGGCCTCAATGCGGCCGGTAGAGTGCTGCAGGGGGCTGGACTGGAGGAGGGCTGCCTGCTCACCCACACGCTGGCTAGACTAGCCTAGAAGCACTGCGTCCCCTAGTCATGGGCTGGATGCAGGGCCCGAGGCGGAGGGGAAGGTGAGCAGGTGGCCATCAGGGGAGAGTGTCATGCTGTTTAGTAGCTCCTGTGGCTACAACACAAATGTTCATGCTGCCTTGAGTCTTCAAGTTTCATGAGACAAGAGATGTTACTTTTGGGGAAACCATGGGATTGCCCCGCCTCCCCACTGGTCTTCGATGTGCAGCTCGTCGGCCTCCAAACATCAGATTCTCACCACCCAGAACCAGTTCAAGGGTTCCTTCCCCCCCAGGGGGCAGAGAGAGAAAGGGACACAGAGAGAGGGGGGAGGAAGGAAGGGAAAAGAAAGAAGGAAAGAAAGAAAGAGAAAGAGACAGAGGCAGAGAGAGGGGAAGGAAGGAGGGAAAGCAGGAAGAAGAAAGGAGAGGGAGAGAAACAGAGAGAGGGGCAGAGATAGAGATAGACAGAGGGAGGGAGGGAGGGAGGGAGGGAGGGAGGGAGGGAGAAAGGAAGGAAGGAAGGAAGGAAGGAAGGAAGGAAGGAAGGAAGGAAGGAAGGAAGGAGACAGAGACAAGAGAGACAGAGAAACTTGTTGATTGTAAGCTGCTTGGGGCTGAGAAGAATTGCTGCAAAACGGAGTTTTAAGAAGTGGACCACTAGACTTCTAAACAACTTAAAAAACAATTTATAAAAAGGCAACCAAAAGAGCAACATGCAAACAAAAGCAAATAAAACACCCCCAGGAGCAAAACAAATTAAAGTTTAATTTGTGTGTATTGTTTAATGGACTGCTAATTTTGTCACGCCCACTCAGTCACATGACAATCTAGCCATGCCCATCCACTCAGTCCGCTGTCCCCCAACAGTGTGAGGGACTGTGAATTGGTCCCGTTTAAAAAGTTTGAGGACCCTGATTTAAAGGCCCCTTCAGCAACCATTCTTGCTTATATGGAACCCTCAAATCAGGAAGGGATTAAGTATTGAACAGAAATTATTTCACATAAGTTTTTTTAGGTTTATGTTACATAGTGTTAGGAGCCACGATCACATATTTGAATTTCATTTCCGCACGTTCTCATGGGTTTCAGTGTATTAACCATTCTTTTCTGAACAACAATTCGCACGTCCTTTTAATCTAATAAGACTATAAGATTTAGAGGAAAATATATCCCAGAGGTCTACAAAATTCATGCCATTATTAGTAGATACTTTAAATAATTATCTCTGGCGAAGTGCTTCTGAAATGTATGCAGAAATTATTCACACATTACATTAAATAAGCACCCTAATTAGTACATTTGTAGCTATAACAATATCAACATTTTATAGGTCAATAATGATAACATCAATAACAGTTCATTGAATTGCCAGTTCAAATGGTTCTCTTATCAAAAGTGGCAAAGAAGGTGAAACATTATCAACCCTCAAATGTTGATGTTTGTTGTTCGCCACAGCATAATCAAACAACCTGCAACGTGTACTTGATATTCCTTGCCTATCCTATTTGTTTAAAACATTGATAACTCACCCTTTATCTAGAAAATCAAGCAAGCTCTATCCAAATATCTTCTTCACAACAAACCTATGAAGTAGTTTAGGTTGAGAGACAGCAAGTGGCACCAATGATTTTCATGACTGAGGATATTTGACATAAAGCTTTCTAGTCTTAACATGGTTTTTTTAACAGAGAAATTTTAACATGCTAGAGGCTCATCATTGGATTTTGTAGTTATGGTGGTACACTGCCTATTCACTATGAGAATCTCAGGTTCAAAAAGTGCTATCATTGACCTGACATTTGTGGAAAGGCTATTTATTTGTGTGTTTACTGAAAGGAATTATTTTTGCCAACTTATGTGCATTTTCCTGTGCCATTTCTCATACCAAAAATAATATTTGAAAACAGATATTGCAAGTATTTTACAGGGTATTTAAAAATATCACTTCACTAGCTTTCCTGAAGAAGTTCAACAAGGAAAAGCCTAACATTAATAAATCTATGATTTTTGAAAAGTACTACTAATCTTCACAAGATAGCTGAAAAGTACATGAGTTGGCAAAAATAATTCCTTTCAGTAAACACAAAAACATGTACTGTATATTTTAGGAGGGTTATATTTCCTTGTACCAAAAACAGACATACCATATGCAGGAGTCTGAGATAATCAATGCACAAAAACAGTATTAAGCAAAAATTAATATATCAACAATATTTTATTTCCAATAAAAGAGTTTAGCTATTTCCTATGTTTTTCATATGTCAAATATAAAATTCACATGAAACTCTCATTAAAAATATCAACATTTCAATTAGAGGAAAATTCATTTCCTCTAATGAAGGCATTATAAAAATCAAATAAATAAGATATATTCTAATTTATAGGAATATAGAAAAAGTTACCAAACAACAAATATGAGACAGAGATTTTTTTTAATTGGAAATTTAATCCCTAGCTTCTGCTCTGTGTGCCTGTGAAAAATAATTTTATGCCAATATCTCATCACCCTACTAAGATGAAAAATTTCTACATCAGTGGACTTTTAATGTGCGACCTTCAATGTTCCTATCAGGTAGAAATAAATAAATAAATCTGCTGCTCCTAAAGCATTTGTCATTCTGATAAAAAAAAGTCATGTCCTTCTGTACTTCTTTTTGAAATCCATATTACTACTTATTTTACATGGTACACCATGAAGTTTTCAACTGAAGGGAGAAAATAAGAAAACCTAACGCTTCCTAATCTACACTCTAAACACAAAAATAAGAAAAGCTGTTTGGAGAGTCTAACTTGCTGTCCAACAACTGGAACTCCCCAACTGCGTCCTTTTAGGGCGACTTGAGTTTTTTAAACTGGGCCTCTGAGGGGAGCAGGAGGCATGGCTACACAATCTTTGAACTCAGTCCTTGGGCAGCAAGCTGAAGTTAACCCATGCTTGGACATGCGCCTAGGAGAATCATATTACTACTTATTTTACATAGTACACCACCAAGTATGACAAATCAAAATAATACATCCATCAAACTGCTTTAAGAGTTCCTGATTGTATTAGCAACAAGAACTGAGGATGTTATGTTGAACTTGAACTATCAATATTGCATAGCATGTAATCATCACCAAATTATCAGCATAACCTCACATTATGCTAGGCACAAAGTACATCATTTATATAATGGGAGCAGAGTGGCCCTTTGAAGCGGAATATAAACAGTCCTCTGGGGAAAGTTCTTTGCTCTAATGAGCTTTTAAAAATGAGATGTCATTTCGCAAAAAAGGGTTGTATGCAGTTTGGGCAGCAAACAAATTTTATATTATCACTGCAGTAACCATAAATTGAAAGGTTTTGAGAAAGATCTGTATGAAATGATTTTTTTTTCAAAAGTACACAAACATGTTTTTCAAAAATAGAGAGAGACAGATGACTATTAGGAAAAAGTGAATAACTTTTTCATGGAAAGTTAAATGTCTTACCAATTAAACTAAAAAAACCTCATTTTTTATGATCCTGTAATCCCTTAATTAAACAGCTAAAACAATAAACACATGAAAAATAATATAAATAGTTCTGAAAATATATTAAGGAATTTGGAAAGTTTCCTTTTATAATTCTTCCATATACAGTATGGCAGAGATATAATTTTTACTGGTTTTATTATTTATGTCTGATTTTTAATATGTTGCTTTTTGTTTTTACTTTGTAAAACCTGCACTTCATAATCCAATCCTCATTTTCAAGGTGTGATTTTTTTCCTTTCAAGTGTCTTTATTTTGAAGGGCAGTATATGTTTCAGAAATGGTACACAGTAAAAGACTAAGGGCTGGAGTCCACATATTTTGCCACGGGGATGCTGCCATCACCATCCTGGCTAGAACATGCAGAAGTACTTACTGTGTGGAGCTCCGTGATCATGCACTGATATCCCATGCTCCTGTTTTCAGCCACATCTTCACCATGGCAAATGTATGTGCTCCAGCCCTAAGAATATCAAATGCAATATGTCCATCATAACTAAGCCACACCAGGTTCAGTGATAAAGTGATATACCATATATAATCTGCTCAAATTATTAACTATACTCCTCAGTACATGATAAATTTCTATTTCCCATCTTAGTACACTCCAAAACTTCAACATTTCGCTTTGGTCTCAAGTTTCACTATATCACTGAGCTTGTACCATGACTAATTACTATGTATTTAAATAGGGGGTTTTTTTCTATCTATGTCCACCAAAAGCTGTTTAGAAGCATACAGAGGAATCATCCCTCCCACATATGCATTTTTAAAAGAATATTTTCAGAATTTTAATTCAGTATAATTTTGAACCTTAACAGTAAGATTTATCAAGAAGCTCTTCAGACACCAGAGTCATTTATTTTTTACAAGAAGATGCTTGTTTGAACTCTCAACAATTTATCTAGATTTTGGGTCAGACATTAAGATTCAAAGTCAGTGTAGAGCATGGGCATCAAATTGGCCTCTGGGCCGGATGCATCATGCACAGACCACGCCCACCCCAGCTCCGCAAAGGGAAAAAATGTCACGAAACCTCACATGACAGCAATGTGATGCCGCAAATTTGACACCTGTGGTGTACAGGATAGATTGATTACTGAAGGACGTTAACCATGGGAAAAACACAAGATAAAATTTGAAAACCTCTCTGCCCATGCATCTACAGGGATTCCTCAACTTACAACAGTTCATTTAGTGAGCATTCAAAGTTACAACAGCACTGAAAAATGTGACTTATGACCATTTTTCACTGTTATGACCTTTAAAGTATCCCTATGATCATGTGACCAAAATTCAGATGCTTGGCAACTGATTCATATTTATGACGGTTGCTGTGTCCCAAGCATATGTGATAATCTTTTCCAAACTTCTCACAAGCAAAGTCAATGGAGAAGCCAGGTTCATTTAACAACAGGTTTACTAAATTATCAACTGCAATGATTCACTTAACAACTGGGCAAGAAAAGTCGTAAAATGGGGCAAAACTTGCTTAACAAATGTCTCGCTTAACACTTGAAATGTTGAACTCCATTGTGGTTGTAAGCTGATGACTACCTGTATTAACCCAACCTAGACCATTTTTCCCATCATCCAGTGTCAATAAAATATGAAGTTTGCAAGGGATCTAGAAGATCATCTAATACAGTGGTTCTCAAAATTTTCTTTACCACAAACCCCTTTTAAATATATTTTGTGGCCATAAACGACTAAGACATAACTCAAGATTTAAATCATAACATTTTTTCAAACTTGTGGACCTTTGTGACAACATCGTGGATCCCCCTATGGGTCTACATACCACAGGCTGAGAATCACTGATGTAACACAATCCTCTCTCCAGTCCAGGAATCTACTATTATATTATTATAACATTTAGTAACATAACTTGCAGAAGCATTCCTCTTCAGAAATGCAATTATGTGCAATGCACAAAGTTTTAATCATCATCACCACAGTAAAAGAAATGCTGAAAATGTGCAACAAAGGATTGCTATCAATCCTAGAGATGTAGATTAAATATTGAATTAGCAAAGACCATCTTTTCCCTAGAGCCTGCCAGGTTTCCTAGATTGGGAGTCTCCTTAATAAACAGAAGGAACCCCTCTATTTGTAATACAACCCAGTTCAAGCATCTCTGAAATGGAAAAATGCAAACTAGTGGTTCCTGAAATTCTGTATATGTTATAGTAACTATAATAGCAAATGCCAATATATTATTTGTCAGTATTAATGGTAAACCATTCTAGGTTAGCCTTTTAATCACAGAAAAACACTAACTTTACCAAAATTATGACAATGACATGAATTAGCAACGCACAATATTTGAAAGATGGGGAGAGAAGAGAATCCTTTAAATCCTTCTTATTTGATGTAAAATATATGCTGCATTTTAAATGTTTTGTATAACGTTTACCTCAGTAGAATACTTAAATGCAATTCTGAGATATGTTAGACCACAAAGCAGGGGTGAAATTCAGCAGGTTCTGGAGAACCAGTAGTGGAAATTTTGAGTAGTTCAGAGAACAGGCAAATGACTGACTCCAAAGTGGGGTGGGAATGGAGATTTTGCAATATCCTTCCCCTGGAGTGGGGTGGGAATGGAGATTTTGCAGTATCCTAACCGTAACATTAACTCTTTTCCTGCCACGCCCACCAAATCACACCCACAGAACCAGTAGTAAAAAAAATTGAGTTTCACCACTGCCACAAAGGCTTTTAACCCAGCTATTTCTTCCACAATATATTATTGTGGATTTTTATTGACAATGATAAGTTACTTATATTACTTCTGCAATAATGTCTTATTTCTGCAATATCAAAATTGTTCACCAAATTCATTTACTAATCCCTTAATCTCTTGAAAATGTAAGGCTTTTTAAAAATTTCGCAATTCCACTACATTAAGTGAAAATTGATGAACAAAGATGCACATATACCATCTCCTACTAACAACACTCTTGTAAATTTAGGGACTTTTACTTTTCCATAGCAATTAATGAATATTAAACCTGAAATTATAGGGCGGATACCAGGTGGAAAATAGGTGCTGGCAATGGGAATTACTAAACTGCTAACCCCGAGGCACAATGCCAAGTGAGAGTGCGAAACTCCAGATAACTCCAGATTTCCACCCTACCAGTTCAGTTATCTGCTACAAAAAGATATCCTTCACTGCAGTCAATCTGAAAAAGCTGTATCGCTTCAATCAGTCATGCCTTATATGTTGGTTGAAGAATGCAACTCTGCATATTTTATGAACTTGGGAACCTGAATCATCTCTCTTTTCTATGGACAATATGTACAAATACTGCAGCTATATTTCTGTATTCTCATGGTTAATGGTTTCTAATCCTTTAAAGAAAAATGCCTGTTACTTAAACATTGCTAGGGCAAAAGGCTGAAAACAAAAGCTAAACACAATTCAGGATTAATCTGATATAAAAGAGAAAAAAAGAGATTCTTGAACGGCAAATGAATTAACAAAAAAGGACAAACTCTGCATGCCCTGATCTGGAAAGCACGCTAATCTTCTGAAGCAGAGTTAAGTAAAAATGGGAATGTACAATACGGAAGAAATGTCTACCACTTTGGCAATTAATATTTTTCTGAAAAACACCATTTGAAACAACTCACTGTAAATGAAAAAAGAATTCTTTTTCAAAATAAAAGTTAAAGTAAGCTAAAATTATTCTTATTAAAAGATTTCTATATAAAGGGAAAGGAGAAATAATTTGTAAGGAGGAAATTTTATACCATGCTTGTACTTCCAGTAAATTCAAATGAGCTAATGCAAATAATTTTTACACAACACTTAAAAAAACTGGAAATTGATTTGATGGTGCAGAACATAGTGGCTCTGGAATCATGATATATTATAAACATATCTCAAACTCTTTTCTTATGCACTGCTTCATAAATATTGCAAAAAGTATTATTTGAGCATTATTGATGTTGCAATTAATACAAATATTAGTAGGATTAGAAGAAAATTAAGGTAAATTTCACTCGCATCAGTTAATATATGAAGACATTTTAATTTTGTTACCATCACGTGACTCTTTCTTATCAGAGTAGAAATACCTCAGAATTTATTAAAGTGGCAATATGAGCTATATTTACATCACATTTCTACAAAGTGGTTTGGTTTTAGGTGAAAATTTACAAATACAAGGGATGATGGTTAGAGTATTTTATGTGAAAAAGAAGAGAAATGTCAATTAAAAGTTAATTTAGAATGAAATGTAATGGTAAGTTTTCAATCATTGTTACAACACTGGAACTAGAAGAGAACTTATTCATAAATTATCTATTCCCTCTGTTTCAGATATCTGCTAATCCAGAATTCAGATGACGAGGACCTTCTGGCTCTTAAAACCTAAGTATTCCCTCGGACATTGGGCCAGAATATTGAGTGAACTTATCTGTAGATATTATGGGAGCATATTGGTTAGCATCTCAGTTGCCAATTTATTCTGCTATTTTGGTATATATTCTTTTTACTATTTCTATTTTACTTTAACACAAAACTAAATAACTGAGTTGATCTAAGGGTGCCCAATATTCTGAAGTCAATTGCCAACGTGCATAGAGGGTTATAGTAGTAAGTTCGGCACCTTGAATGGCAAGAGCATAATGTTAGATTTGGAGTTTTAAGAGGATTTTTTTTAATATGCCATTAGTGATATTGTGATATAACAAGAAAATTCATGATTGTTAAATTTATCGTTAAAAAGTAGAAAAGCTATGAAAAAAATTAATCTATAAGAAAGCTGAAATGAAGGAGGGGTTGAAATGTATATTTAGAGAGTAAGAAAGATGACCTTGATCTTCTGCCGAGATAATTCAAATTATTTCTGCAGAACAACAAGAGATCTCTTAAATCTACAAGAGAGATAATATTCAGAAGTAGCACAAACAGACACCTCCCTAGTTCAATGGAGGAGAAGGAGGAGAAGGAAGAAATGCAGCACCATCAGACTATCAAAATTACCATATGTTATTATAGCCTATATAAAAGTAGTTTCAGCCTTCTTATTTATTGATCCAATCTCCTTAGTGGGGTTGCTATCAATCTTGCAAATCTAATGGTTACTGACAAACAGGAAACTCTAAACTAGAGACACTGCTTCAGCAATAGCTGGATATGAGGCCTTATTTGAGAAATCTAGATTTAGGGACAACCTCAAATTAATGTAAGAAGCCAACAATAGAATTTGTTTTTATTTCAGAGCAGATGCAACATGTCTTAAAGGTGGGAGTTATTAATATCTATGTAATGATAATTCTGATTGTCATGGTCTGGTGCCACCAAACTCAGAGAGGAGGATGGCCCTTAGACCAGTCCTTCCCAAGTTTGTAATGATTTTTCTTCTCCCCTAAAGTCACAAGTTGGTTGACCCTGTAAGGATATCGCAAAATATGGAGGCACCTATGCCTTGGACGGATTTGTGTCTGCACTGCCTTCCCCTGTTAACCAATTCAGAGGAGCTCCTTCATTTACTGAGAAACTTCCAAGACATTAAATGAATGGGGAAATGCCTAGAGAACCACTAGTAGAAAAGAAGCAAATTTGATCTGAACGTGCACTGTAATGATAAAAATGGTAAAACACTATTCCTCCACTCCTTGTTCTGTTTGGAGAGGTCTAACCAGCAACTCAATTTAAAGTGACCCAGATGCGGAAGGCTGGGCCAGAACATAATTTGCTAGGCTGCCGTGAATAGTAACTAATGTTACTCTCTAGGTATCCTGTATATAGCTGTGAGCAGAACATTTAGTAGACAAAATTGCCTGGATGCTAGCCAGATGGCTTTCTAGTGAGATGTTAGAGGTTATACTGCAAAATTATCTGGATCACAACATCAGTTCTACCATCAGCTTGGATCCCTATCCATTCTTGATAAAAGCCTCCAAGGAGTTGAAAAGGAACCTGGACAATCTTCTCTTGACAAAAAGCTTGCTGAGATTTGGTGAGCCTCTAGTTGCAGACACCTCTGAAACTCATATGGACCATTTTCAGTTAAGGTAAGCTAATATGGAACAAAACCCATAATGATTACTCCTGTGGATAATTGTGGTGGACAGACGTAGGTGAAATCTGTCGAAATCTTGAGTGAGTTTTATCAGGGATCTTTTGCAGTAGTTTCTTTCTTCTTAAATATCTTCTTGCAGAGATATTGTATCTTTGATTCTGGATGGGGTTACATTTGTAATTTGGGGTTCCTCCTGAATTCGCAGTTCCTGCTTAAAAAGCAGATGGCAGCTTTGGCTAAGAGAGCCTTTACAAAGTTCCCTCTTGTGCTCCAATTATAACCTTCCTCAAACCAGGCAGCTTTCCTCATTGCCCTTCATGTTTTAGTCATCTTATATTTGATTAACAGCAATATGCCATAAATGTGACTTAAAGATTCCGCCAAAACTTCAACTGCTGCAGTGGCTTGAGCAGTCATAGGCATTACAAGTAGTCCTTAAGTTACAACCATTTATTGGTGACCATTCAAAATTACAATTGCACTAAAAAAAGTGACAAACATTTTTCGCTTATAACTGTTGCAGCATCTGCAGCATCCCTGTGGTCACATGATCAAAATGTGGATACTTGGTAATTGGCTGATATTTATGACAGTTGCTGTATCCTGAGGTCATGTGATCCACCTTTTAGCAATGGAAATTTTGTACTCAATTGTGGTCATAAGTTCAGGACTACCTGTAGTTGATCTGCTCCAAGTCCTATACTGGTAGCCAGTTTGTTCTGGTGCAATTCAAGCTGCTGGATGTTCTCTTTAAAGCCCTTCATGGTCCAGGTCCACAATATCTGCGGGATTACCTCTTCCCTTCACATCTGGAAGAGAATGCTCCCTTCTTGGTTCCTTAGGGCAACGGTTCCCAACCTTTCTGGTTCTGCGGACCAGAGGTGGTGGTGGTGGGGAGGTTAGGGTTGTGGTTAGGGGAAGAGGTGGTGGTTTCATGTCTCATGAAAAAAAAATCAAGCTTTTTTTTTTAGAACAGAGACAATTTCCCCTAAAGTTGAATATATTATTTTGCACATCAAGTTTTCAGATCCTTTAATCCAATCGATTGTTTACTGACATATTCTAAAACCAGAAAATAAGCAGGTAACGTATTTTTCACTCTACGTTCACATGCACTTTATCCCAAGACGTTTTCATCCGCTTATCTTTTTATAATAGTTTCAATTACTTATTTATTTAACCTTCAAGCCAGTCTCAACTCTTGGTGATTGCCTGGACAAGCTTCTGAAGTTTTCTTGGCAAGATTTCAGAAGTGATTGCCCTTGTTTTCTTCCTAAGGCTGAAAGAGTAATTAGCCCAAGGACATTCAGATGGGTTCATGCTTAAACCAGGATTAGAACTCATGGTCTCCCAAAGAGGCTCTCTTCAAAACTATTGGTGACATTTTATTTTAAAAAATATGTTTATATAATTGGCAGTTTTAGCATGTATATAATGTATATAATACTCATGTTTAATTACAGAAGCCTGCTTATAATGAGATTATTAGCTTAATTTTCAGTATTTCAGAACTTCAGTAAAGTAACAATACAATTAGAAATCAACTAGTCTATAGATTTAACAAAGACCAAACAGATATATGCTTATACAGTTCCAAAAATTTAGAAATAAACTTTTTTAGAATAATCACTAAAGAAATAAACTTTCTTTATGTAAAAAAAATCTCTAGAATATGCAAAAATATTCACATTAAATAATTTAGACTAATAAAAGATAAAATTAATTTACCATTTATGCATCATATCTGCACCAATGAAATATCAAAATGATCTGTTTCAAAATATCAATGTTTCAAAAACAAATAAGTAAAATAATTTTAGAAATAAAAAACATTGGTAGCACATTTAATATACAAGATTTTAAAATGCAGGATTAGGAATTTCTAAATAAATGAATATTTGTGCAAATAGTACAACTGAATTAATAGACAAGAAAACTCCATTTAGTTCAGAACAGCTTCTTATAAGTACTACTAATTTAAGATGCCAAGAGATCTTAGAATTAAATTAATGACAGATTCAGAAGGATTTTGACCCGCTAAATTCATGAGCAGTAATACATGAGTTAAACTTTAAAGCAGCTTAATCTTACTGAATGGGCAGAAACCCTGACTAATAGATTAAGAGAATGTAGTAGCTAGCTCTCTGCCTCATTTGCCCAGCATGCAAGAACCTCCAGAATATCAAGGGTTATATTCTAATTCTTAAATACCACATGAAAGTCAAATGTACCCTAAAAAAACAATTTTAAGAATCCCATACTTCAAACTTCTTCGTAGGCATACAGACTCCAAGGTAGAATAAGAAGCTGTACAATTTTTTTAGGGCATGGCTACATGCATATTATAAGAATAGAAGCAAAAACAGAATATTAATTATTTGAAGGAATTCTACCTAAACAACTTTTTCTTTGGATCAGCTCCATTTAGGTAACATCCCTGATGAATAAAAATTAGTTAGAAAGAAAATAATAATAAACATGCATAAATAGCATATTATTGTATTCAATCCATTCACTTCTACTTTATTTATAGACAGGTGACCAAATGAAAAGAGAAAGAGAACTTTTTAAAATGTTGGACCCCAGGATTATAGCTCAGTATGCACAAAAAAGTTAGGATAATCAATCGGTTATAAACCATGATTTGTTAGTGTGTCTGGGTGCCCTTTGCTTATGATACTGTATAACTTCAATTTAATTGAGCCGTGATTAAAAGTCCCCATTTAAGGGATGCAATGGACTCAAACAATACCTTAAGCTATAAGCAAATTGGTTGCATTCAAAGTATTTTACCTTCTAGTTCTGTTAAGTTTTACCTTACTTTTATAGCATATGCCATTATTACTAATTTGCATAATTAACCAATCTGAAACAGACAACTGGCCTCAATTAGTCTTGACACTGACTTTTATTATATTAGTTTCAGATATTGCACTCTATTTACCTGTGCCTATCTTGACATCCTGCCAGCCTGTCTGTCTTGCCACTCTACACTTCACTCTCTGGCAGCTGTGGCAGCCCTGTCCATTTGAGCTTGCTGACTGTGCCATCCATTCAGCAATTACCTTATATAGAGTCAAGCCAGAAGTGCCTCACCAGCAGTGGAGATAGCAAAAATCAGCAGAATGCAGCAGAAACCATGGCAAAGGAGTACCGGGCTTTGCACTATAGCACTGGAGTGGTTGACCCCAGCATGGGGCTTGAGGTGGCACTCCTAAGTGGTGGTGACAAGACTGTGGCTAAAATAGAGGCCTCGAAGCATCCATCTAAGACTGAGCTTCTACTATCCTAGCACCATTACTGATGAATGCCACTATGCAGGGCAGTCAGAAAGGGAGAAGGGAATTGACAGGGGAAATTGAAGAACCCCTGCAGTCATAAGTGCAGGCAGGATGCCAAGCACCCAATTTTTGATCGTGGTTGCAGGGACACTTCAATGGTCATACCTCAGCGGCTGAGCCTAACTACCATTTGTTCAATGCCACCATAACTTTGAACAATTGCTGAAGAAATGGTTGTAACTTGAGGACTACCTGAACAGAAAATGTCCATCATTTAATCCAGCAGGCTGTCTCAAGATGTTCAGACAGGCTATCACAATCTGAATAATCAAGTTTAGATAGAGATGAGATTGAGAAGTTCCCTAAGAATGGGCTCCAACACAAGTCCGAAAACAAACTTCTGGTCCCAGTGACTGATTCAGATTAGATTCTCTAAGGACATTCAACCTATGTTTATAGTGCAGGAAGTTACCACTTCCCCCCCCCCCACAAACAAAATGAAATATCCTAGGAAATATTAAAAAGGCAGAATATTATATTTCCTAGGATGTGAAAAGAGAGAAACATGTTTTAAAGACAAAGTAGCTCCCTGCAGCTTCCTGCCCATCTCCCTTTGTCAATGGGCCATTAAAATGCACAAGCCAGTCTATTCTACATAATAAAGATTCTCCCCTTCAGCTCCAGGGTGATGGGATTAAGGCATGATAGTATTAGCTCTTTACCCAACTCACCACATGGCATCTGAGAATTCAACCAAGCCTGGATTCAAAACACAGCCTAGAGAGTTGCCCCTGCATGGCCCCATGGGCATCTGACAACCAATCAGAATACATTTCTTACACAGGAACAGGAAAGAGAGGTGGGGCTGAACAGATTATAAAAAGCCCAGCAAGCCCTTTCTTCACTCAACACTGAAACATGTGATCACCTTTTCTGTTCAGAACTCAAACCATGTGATCCTGTCCACCATTAAACCATCTTTCCAAGCAGCCTCCATGTCTCCAGTGTCTTTTTCCCCACTTGGAGCTGAACCCAGAAGGACATTTCTTCCAATAGCTTATGAATTTCTGGTTGCTTTAGTTATATGGTAACCTCTTGAGGAGCACGAACAAAACGATTTGTCTTTGAAATAAAAAAAGAATTTCACTAGGAGTAGCTTTGGGTTATTAGTTCTTCAATAATAGGTTGGAAAACAGGTGTTGATGATTCAAGAAATGCTTAATACCTGCCTCTTTAACACCTGATCTTTTTAAGGAAAGGGAATAATTGAAGATCATGCACAAACCAAGTAGATTTTCTTTTGTGCTTAGTATTAAAACAATTTACTGAATCCTTTGTAGACAACACCAAAGCATTTGGACTATACTTAGTTTGAAAACTGATTAATTCTAAATATATTCTGTAGCAATTAGCTGATTTAAACCTCTCATTTCTGAAAGCAATACTGTATTATGAAAACTGTATTTAGTCTATAGACTCTATGATTATGTCACCATACTACAACCTCTGAATAAAAACATCATACAAATGAACTGTTTAAACACCTAGAAAAGTCTTCAGAAAAGAGCAGCAAACATGATAAGGGCACTAGAGGCTAAACTGTAAGATGAACAGTTAAGGGAACTAACTATATTTGGCCTAAGGAAGAAAAGAATTTGGGGAGGGGGCTGGGGACATTGTAACTATCTTGCAGTACTTCAGTGGCTGTCACAGAGAAGAGGGGATTGACATATTCTCCAAAACATCTGAGGGCAGAACAAGAAGTAATAAATGGAAGTTCATCAAGAAAAAATCCAACCTTGAAGTAAGGATAAATTTTCTTATAGTGAGAACAATTAATTAATGGAACAGTTTTCCTCCCAGACCTGTGGGTTCTGGGTAACATATGGGTAAGATTAATTAATAATACTATCATGGTTAATAGTACTCTGACATAATGATGCTAACATCTAAAATATGTCCTAGTTGTGCAAGACATTATCTTTTTTTTACCTGACAAATTCAAACAACACATTTCTCTCCCTACAGAATTTATGTGTGTTTTTTTTCTTTTTAGTGATCTTGCTATGTTGCTTTCCTGATTGCTACTGGTCATTGTTTTAGGATCTATTATGTTTTAAACTTAATTACTGGGAAAGGGAATTGTGAAACTGAGTCTGTGGACTGAAGTAGCACAAAACCCCAAGTAAATAAATGAATTCCCATGGATAACAATCATGTGTACAGCAGAGTCAAAGTGTTGAAATTCCCAATTGTTGCAGCACTTTTTCAAACAGCTGCAACCAGAGGATTTGCTGCCAGCCTTAAAGAAATTGTCTGGTTTGTAAGTTTTTATCCATATCTACAATTGGAACAATGAAAAATCTCTCCTACACCCAATCTTAGACCTTCTAACACACAATGTATAAATTCTAAGCAAATACTAGGCAGGCTGCTATTGTGTGTAATCCAAGGACTCCAAAGCAGGAACCATCTACATTCTCTTTTTTTATACCAAAACTGTTCATCTTGCATCCATAAGGAAACCCCTCGAATGAAGATTTCTTCATAAACGACATTATTATCTCTTATGAAAAAGCAACAGCCTAATTGACTGGCAAGAAAGGAAGCAGCTATGGTGTTGAAGACCTGATTTAAGACTAGTCAGTCAAGAAATAAATGCACATACAAACACATTCCCAAGTAAAGTCATACTTCCAAAGTCTCTAATTAATTCTATTTCTTTATGCAACAGAATGCCAATGTAAAACTTCCCCGAAGCCTTTTCTACCAATTATTCTACAGGTAGTCCTTGACTTACAACCACAATTGAGCATCAAAGTTTTGTTTCTAAGTGAGACAGTTGTTACGAGGATTTCCTCCCATTTTATGATCTTTTTTGCCACAGTTATTAAGAGCATCACTGCAGTTGTTTAAGTTAGTAATACAGTTTTTAATTGAATGTAACTTCCCCATTGACTTTGCTCATCAGAAGATCGCAAAAGGTGATCACACTGTCATATGAACCAGATGCCAAGCATCCAAATTTTGATCATGCTTGCAACTTGGAACAGTCACTAAATGAACTGTTGTAAATTGAGGACTACCTCTACTGAGTTAATGAAATATAGTGGCGAGGAGCATTTAACATCACTAAAATTTGCATTCCTATGTAGCAAATTCAATTGTGTAATAAAGGTCATTTAACTTTTTATTTGTCATAATAGCTACCACATTTTGTACAGGTTTTTTCCTGGAATCAGAGTACACATTTAACAACATTTTGAGTCTGGATTTGTGAGGATCACAAAGGTTCTTGAAACATTTGTTTTCCCAGATCTTATGAAACTGTAAGAACAGGAACTACTGCAATGCATTCAACATAGAGTACCCTTGAAGACCATGCAGAAGTTTCAGCTAGTGTGAAATTGACCATGCAAACAGTTTTGGATACCTCAAGGGCTGCACATATGACACCTTTGCGGCACAAGCTGCATTGGGTGCCAGTTTGCTCCCAGGTCCAATTCAAGATGTTGGTTCTCATCTTTAAAGCCCTTTAAGAGTCACTGAGAAAGTGATATGGGCAGTGTATAAATTTAATAATTTGTTCTGATTAAAATACCCAAGAACAGTTTAACTTATGGCAATGATGGAGTTAGATCATGTTTGTAAAGTTACATGTCCAAATGTATATATATATAGATACACATACACAGAGAAATGTGTCTATAATATCTTGTAATTTTATTGTTAGGTATGCTCGTACAAAACAAATCTATAACAACTACATTTCTGATATGAGCTTAAGTATTCTTGCTTATATTTCACTGATGCTCTCAAACACATAATCACCACTGATAAATGAAGTACTTCAGATGGCTGAAGTACTTCAGTGTACTAATGTGTACTAATACACAAAAATATTTTGAACATTTACAGAACTATGCAGAAAGATCAGACCCAATTAGTTCATTTCGCTGTCTGAAGAAACATTAATTAGTGGAAAGAGGTGAGAAATCTTCGAATCTTTAGTCTTCAATATTCTCCCGAATATAATTCACTGAAAGTGAATATTCAGTGATTACATAGTCAGTCATGTAAGGAAAGAAGGTAGCATAATCGTCTATTCACATTTTGGATCCTATCAATATAATTTTCTATATGTCTGTCAACCTTTTCCATTTTGGAAAATCATCACATGTGTGGACTTCATCTCCTAGAAATTGGTACCTAACATCTAAAAAATCCATAGGTCAGGGATAGCTATGGCATATGTCTTTAACACCATTATACATTTTAATAAAACTCACTACAGTATTAAGTTTCAAGAAAACTTTTCCTACAAAATGAAGAATACAGTATTCACACTCAACAAGGAAACTCAACCAGAATCAGAAATATATCAGAATAAAAATCATTGTATTATGTAAGCAAAGCATTAAGGAGGCCAATGTTCACACTTTTTATCCTATTAGATTTTTCTTCCTGGGTATAAAATAAATAAAACAAATTTCAATTACTGTCCTTTGGCTTAAAATTACAAGGGCATACCCTCTGGAATAATTAAAAATAGCACTATGAAAGATGCCAAAGAAGAGTCTTTCAGCTAAACAGCAA
This sequence comes from Thamnophis sirtalis, assembly GCF_051295495.1. Taxonomy (NCBI): domain Eukaryota; kingdom Metazoa; phylum Chordata; class Lepidosauria; order Squamata; family Natricidae; genus Thamnophis; species Thamnophis sirtalis. The sequence goes on along the minus strand of NW_028261383.1, from coordinate 70,680,509 downwards.
CTGCTTAGTCTGCAACATTAATTGGCTTTCTTTTTATAATTCTTTGGCTACAATACCAAACTACAGCTAACCCAGCAAATTTTTAAAAGGTTGAGAAAAAATACTCAATTGCTCTCTTGCATTCAACTCTCCCTTTAGTTTTTCCTTTAGCTTACGGCTCATTTCTAAAGTTATGTGATTCTGTTATCTGCTGCTTGTCTAATGAAACATGTTTGTTGAACATTACTTTCAACAAATCTTTTCAAATATAGGTGAGCTCTTTATAAGTTGTGATCCTTAAAGGTAAATTTTATTTTATTTAAACACCTTTATATGGCCATCCAACTTAAACATAGGGACTCCAACCTTGTAAGGGTGGCAATACAGGCACAATTGTAATAGCCACTTGATCTGCTCCATGTCAGCCTGGGGTCTCCAGATCCACTGACAGAATATATAAGTTACTAGTTTGACTTTTGGTTTGCGTTTTATGTGCTATGGATGTCTGAAATAGAATCGGAATTTCATGTCCAGGCCTCTGGGCCTCCATTTATGGCAGCAAAGATCTTTCTTCTTTTCTTTCCATAAATATCCATTGCCCTATTAATATTTTATTGCCAAATTCAATGGAGAGGGGGAGATTTTTCAAATAAAATAATGCAAAGACATTACAACAGAATTAGAATAATTTAGGATATTTGGGACTGTTGCTAAGATTGGATAAAACCTTTTACTGCAAGCAAAAAAATCCTGGGGGAAGGGCTTTGATTTATTCTGTGGTTACTTAAAGAGGAAACTTTATGGGGAAAAAACTAGGATACCAACTCTAAACTTTATTTAAAAACCAAGTGCAAGCCTTTATTTCATAAATATAAGACACACATCTAGAGTACTATAGACTTTTTGGTTTAGTACTTAAACCATCAAGCTAAGAGTAGTTAAGCCATAAAGCTAAACTATCAAGAGAGTATGAATTCTACTCCTGCTTTAGGCAAGAGACAGCTGGGTGAGCTTAAGCCAGTCACTTTCTCTTTCTCCTAGGAAAGATGCAATGGTAAGCCACTTCTGAAAAACCTTGTCAAAACAAGGGACATGTTCAGGCAATCTCCAAGAATTGGACACAATTGAAAAGAAGGGAAAAAAACTTTTCCAATCCATATTAAAAGAAACATTAATATGATTTAATTCCTCCTCTATTAAATTACTGTGTCCTTAGATTTTTATCTATTCTATAGCTAGCAAAAATGTTTCCTTGATCCATGTATTATATATAACTAACAATAATAAAAATTATAACTGAAACATTAAAAACCCCTTGGGTCTAAAATCCTGTAACAAATAATTACTGTTAACACCACACCCATCCAGCAAGTCAGCAAACCTACCTCACTCAGTTCTCAATCTAAAAATATACTAGAGGTCCCAAACGTTCTTAAATGATATTATGTACAGTAAATGGAACACATAGTTTTATGAGTATTTGCCAGTACTCAAGCAATTTTGGTTATACCACAGCTGTACTGGAACACCAGGTTGGAACATAGTCACTCACACATCATAAACATCACTCTCAGGTGGCACTGAAAAGTCCAATACATAGATGTAACAGCCATCATACACCTAAGTACGTGTACAGCTGATACATCTGATTTAATCTGCAAAAATGTTAATACTTAACATTTCTATTAAGATGCTGCAGCGGTCATAAGTACATACTTATTTCAGGGCTGTTGTAACATTGACCAGTCACTAAATAAGTGGTTGTGAGTCAAGGACTACCTGTATAAAACTATGTATGACTAAAAGTTGATAGCTTTGTTCAACATTGCCCAGAGAAGCAATAAGATGTTTCACTGGTATAATTGCCAAGAAAAAATATAGTAGCAAAACAAAACAAATCTAGAATACATAACTTTAAGGAAAGCATGTCTTATGAATAACTGTATCAGCTGCACTCATTGTTGCATTTAACAGCAACATATGTGCTAGTTACCAAAACCTCCAGCTTCTCAAATAAAAACTTAATTTTTTTCATAATAACTTAAAATTAGAATGTTTTTCATTAGGATTAAATTGCCACACAAGCAATGTTACAAGTAGCCTGAAGAGAGGTAAAACCAATGTGTCTTATGTTCTTAATCAACTTTAAAAAAAACCTAATTATGTACAGCTGTTTAAGTATACCTCACTGTTTTAATATCATTTGTTCCATTTTGAGATATCCTTGTACATGAATTCAGGCATTAAGCTACAATTAATGATCTTACTTTGGATTCCTGCAATGTAGTTTAACAAACCAGTTAAGGAAATCATGGTTTAACTTTAGAACAATGTGTCAATCCACCTCCTGAAAAACACAGCTTTCATGAGTTAAAATACAATGTCATCAAGTATGTACCGCCAGACAGATGGCTCATAGAGCTTCACATGAAAAGACACCAAGCAGTTTAGTCTCTTTTTCTCTTGCAAAATCTTTGACTGGAAGCACTGTTATTTAAGCTATCCATATACTGTTTTTCATGTTACAATCATAAACACATTTACTTGGAAAGTAAATCCCATGCAAATCAGAACTTTTAATTTAATTTAGTTCAATCTTGATAAGTCTGACCTATTAGTGGAAAGCAATATTCTTACTTACACAAAACTATTCAAGGCAAACCTATTTATATTACCATCGCTGGGGCTTGGTTTGTATTACTTAACTTTCTTTGATCTTTTATAAATCAGGGGCACTTAACGACCAAGAAAATCTGAGTAGGCTATAAACAAAGGCACGTCTCTCAGGATCCACAAAGAATGATCACAGCCATAAACAAAATTAAGAATAAATTCTCTCCAGACATTTCACTTCGGCACAGCCAAACTCGTTTTCACAAGTCCCCATCAGCCTTATAGCCAAGAAACTGAAGAGCAGCTTCTCAGTTTCCTCTCTGTTCGATCTCCTTGCGGCAAACCGCAATTGCCTCTTTTTTTGTTTTCCCAACCTGGCAAAAACTTTTCCCGTCTTCATCTCTCCTGCGTTTAATTCAAAATCCTCTCTTCTCCCGGAGTGGGGGGGGGGAATCCTGCTACGCTCGCCTGTCTCGCTCAACAGCCGCCGAGCCAACGCTTCGGATGCTCCGCACACAACTCCGCAAAGAAAGCCAAGGAGCGCCCAACCTGCTGTCCGATGACAGCTGGCTAGAGGCGGCGGTACCAACAGCGGCGGCAGCATCCATTCCTGCCCTTGTCAATAAACGGAGGTCCCCAGTCGCACCGATTCCCGCCAGCAAACACATGGGACTCTAGTTCCCCGCAGGACAGCCTAGTGGCTCCGGCTCTCTCCCCACCACCACCCCCTCCACCCGAAAAGAAGAAAATGAGGAAGGAGGCTCGAAAGACCCAAAATGGCAAAAGCAAACTGGGAAGAAACCAGACTCCTCCACTGGGGCGCCCTTCTTCGCAGAGAAGCTGCATAGGAGCAGGCATCCCGTGCAAGAGGGCGAAGAAAGCCCGAGAGCGGCAGAAGCAGCAGCAGCGGGGATGAAGCCCACTGCTCATCCCGAAGCGACCCCGATGCATCCGCTGCGTCCGAAGCAGAAACTCAGAAGCCGAGCTGCAAACGCGGCGGCCGGTGAAGGAGGAGGTGCTCTTACTCCCGCAGCCTGTCTGAGCCCCGCTACTCTGTGCACCGTACACACGTAGCCCCTTTTCCTCTCGAGCCAGCAGCCCAGCGTCCCCTTACTTGTCCGCCCGATCCAGGAAACTCGCCGCCGCCGCCGCCACCACCACTCCCGTCGCCCCCGCTTTAGGAACTGGCGCCGTACCTGCCCCGCTTCTCGGCCGCTGCCGCTTTTCCCCACCGCGAGGGCTTTTCCCTCACTCGAAGCCTCCCGCTCCTCTCGTCATCTAAAATGGCGGCCAGGGTAACAGCCAGACATTTATTGCAAACGCATCGAAGCTCTCGGCGCTCGATTTCTCCAGTCCGGAGCGCCGAGGCTTCAGCGTCTCGAGCGGCTTTCTGCCCCGCCCCCTGAGGCTGTCCGCCAATCTAGGTCGCCCTACCCGGGTCTGGGAGGGGGAGCAAGGGAAGGGGGTGTGGCCCGAAATCCCCCCTCCCCCCCCCCGGCGAGGCAGGTGAATAGTCCTGGTTAGGCGAGTGCCCGGTGTCGTTGCTCTTTAATCTTGTTTAGACGGATTAAGCTTCCCAGATTTGCCTCGTTTTCCTGTAGGTCTTCGTACCTAAGTTAATCAAAGGAACATCAAGAGAGGCGTTTATAGCCCTCCGTTGCCCTGTCATTTCCAGCTGATACGCCGAGGAATGTCTTATTGCTTGTCCCTGCGTTGCGGTCTACATTTCTGAAACCGAAGAGTTACTACGACTAAGACTGGAAGCAATTGATTTATCAAGGGCGGCGTTAATATGAGACTCCTTCGCGTAGTGTGCTGAATTAATCCAGATGCTAGAGGGGGCGTGTTTCAAAATTCACTGAATTGCAAACTAACACACTGACTAGGTTTAGTCCTATTCGCTAAGCAGGCACGCTTCAGCTTAGTCTGTAATAGGGCAAACCCAACCTGTCACATAGAATGAGGTAGACAATTTTAATCAGCAAAATTCAAGCAATTTTGGTCATTTTCTAAGATGTGCTCATAAATCTTAGAGAAGAGTATGGTCCCTCGGCTTGTTATGTAAACGAAACCCTGATTTGATTTAGCATGTGTAAGCCTGCTAAATTGCGGCTTATTCAATACATTTTAAACCATAGTATGGTGTGATGATTGAATCCTAGCATTTTGTAATTTGCAGAGTGAGGACTATGCTACAGTACTTAGGGGCAAGATTAGTAGGCAGTGAATCCAGCTTTTCACTTCAGAAGTTCCCAAATTAGCCCAACCCACATTTTTAAAAGAATGGAGCAGCGGTCCTGAAAAAAATAATGCAGAGGGCAATTACAACTTAGCCTGCAGCATATCCAAATTTTAAAAAGAACAAAAGCAGTTTGTTGCTGTTTAGGGTGGGAAGGAAAAGGAGGGAGAAGTGTGAAGGAAAAGCATATCCAAAGGGAATAGAAAGTAGAAGAAATCAGAGGGTGAGAATTGTGATCCAATCAATGTCTATTTATCCTTAATAGCACCATTGGGAGCACAAAAGAAAAGTATCTCAACACTTCAGAAACTAAGGATCCTTCTATGCTACATTTTTCTATCTGTTTCCTTCTTAGGCTGATTTGAAACACATTTCTCTTCACTGCTACTTCTCTTCCAGCATAGAAAATATGTGGTGAACACCAGAAGTCAATAATTATGCTTTTTCCACCTGACCAAAAAGCGCAAAAAACATCAGTGTCCCATGTGCCACACATTTCTGTGGGGCCTGGGCAGAGGGAGTGGGGAGAGAGATATTTATATATACATGTGAGTACTTCTCCCCCCTCTCCCTCCCATGATTTTGCTGTGATGGAAAAAAATCTAAGCTGCCTTGTATTTGTTTTGCTGCATACAAAAGTATCTAAAATGTACTGATTTTATACTGCCAGTTTTGCAGTTGGTGGCTTCTCAATACTTAGTATGCTATAGTGCTATGCTGCTATAATAGCTAAAGTGGGGGAATAAGTCCTAAGCAAGGCACACAAGTACCAGAAGTTCTATTTCAAAAGGCAGTCAAGGGTTAACTGGACTGTTTTGGCATGTGCAATTCCTTGCAGGAGTGAAATTGACACACAATCTTCCCCCTTCTCTTTGGCAGGAGACCAGTCAATATGCAAAATGCTAGACTGCATTTTTTTCCAATGCCTCTTTTGAAAAGAAATAGATTGCTTGAGCCAAGAGATGGCCGGTGAGAGAATGGACCTCCCGCAATCTCCAGAGTTGTGTAGAGTAACTTTTCTCAGAGTTTAAAATAATGTGGCTCAGTGCCAGAAAAAACTGAATTGCTGAGCTAACCTCATCTGATTGGAGAGATCTAGTTTTGAATTGAGGCAAAATCCTTGTGTAGAATTAAACATTTTAATACAGCGCCTTGAAGATTACTTTGTTTTCTGGTCTGTATTCATTTCATCGATTACACTATTTTTTTTACCCTCATATAAAACCTGTACTATAAATACCATACATATTTGTATGATAGGACAAACCACTCTGATTGTTTAATGTGGACATACAGTCTGCTTTCCTCATCCTTTCTTGTACAGCTTCATTTTCCCTAACTATTGTCAACGGCATTCTTTGGCTGAGAATGTTGTCTCAACTTGGTTCATTTTTGCTTAAAACTATTCAGAATTTGAAATGCATAAGTTATTGTGTTTTCCAATTTCTATTTGTGGTACCTGGGAACCAGTTTGGTGTAATGGTCTAAGGCATCAGGCTAGAAAGCAAGTGACAATGAGTCTCAAGTCCTGCCTTAGCCATGAAAGCCAACTGGATAACTTTGGGGCGGTCACCCTCTTTGAATATTTTTTAACTTAAAGCAAAGATTTAGAATTCAATGTACCCATACCTATTTTGTTTTTGTCTCCCAATCTATTTTGTTTTAGTTTTGTAAATGCTGAGTATATAAGCAGTATAGTATACTGCTTATACTAAGCAGTTATATAATTTCTTAGCTATCTACCTATTGGGAATTAAAAACCTAGTTTATTGTGTTATGCTGTACCAGCTCTTTGTTTTGTATCATGGCTTGGCATATGTAAATCAGCTAATCATGGATAAGGCATTTGTACATATATTAAAAACCTTTAAAATGAAAATTAATTCACTGAATTAACTGGAATGCACATTTAAGCAGGCTCACACATGTGCGGGATCAAGCTGTACTTCAATTAAAACATATTATACTGGCATATAGTTTGTGTAAAGCAGGATATCTATGATATTGTTCCAGAACTGTATTGCTATAATAGCTATTTATAAATTGTTGAGCAGGACTACAGTACTTTGTTAATATTATGCTTTCATTAATGTTCACATACCTCTAGTTACTTCATAAGAAATAGTTTTTATAAAGACACTGCATTCTAAATTATTAAAAATCTGAAACAATTGTGGCAAACAGTGCTTAGCAAAGATCATATGAATTCAATTTTTTATTTCAGATTGCTTGATGAAGGCCTCCCAAATTTTGTAACAGGCCCATGGATCTGGGCCAACTTCCAAGGCAGTTCAAGCCTGCTGCCACATCATTTCATCTTTCCTTCTGGCTTCCAGCCATCCATGTTTTTCATCTGCAATTCTCTTAGGCCTTCAGTCCACGGTATTGACTTTGCTATTTAAATATGAGGTTTGCCTGCTTCAGTCTAGTTCAGTCATGATGGTTTTACTTTATGAATGCCTGTCTAGAATAAGTTGTATGCTCAGCTTTATCCATTAACATACATAATACACTTCCTGAGGGATTCAGTGGAATTATACCAGAGATATGTTGGTGAAATGTTTAACCTTTAGAATATTTTGCTTGTTAAAAATATTCATTACCCAGCAAAAGTTTGCATAACAGATTCTTCCAGGAAGGCTGTAGCATTTTAATCCTATTAACTGATTGCCTGTGATGCCTTATCCTGTTTTTCCATGTTCTGAAAAATACACATGGTTTACCACCCACTGGGAAAGATAAAACATTTTATTTGGTGTCTTATTGATTGGCATCTTTGAGCATTTTTTTTCATATCAATAGTGTGCATATGCTAAATTCATGTCCATTATTTATATGTACTAACCAAAGAAGAAACTTGATGGTTTATTTATCAATTTCCACAAAATACGGATTATGTATTTGACATGCAAAATTGTGACACTAAGAAACAAGCTTCCCTCTGAGCACCTGTACTGCCTGTAGGAATCCCACAGGGAATCCCAGTCTGTTGTCCAACTCTTCCAACTTAAAGAAGTATGTGTTTGTGTGCTGGATGAATCATCCAAATTGCCTAGGTTTGTTTTGTCACAATTCTATTCAGGGAGGGTGATGTAATTTTCTTCCTTGAAGGCTCATTAGGAAAGCACCTGAATAATTCTCTGGTTAATGTGTTTGTCTGTCTGTGGGGAGAGAAAGAGAATATAGAACATAAGTGTAGATCTAGAATTTTACTTAAACTGGATGTTGAAATGCTATTCCATGTTGAAATGTTATTGCCGTAATTAAGGAGAATATTCAGAATCTAAGCTTTCCCCCACATACTTATGAAGAATGTTCACAGAAGAAACACACATATTGTTAGATATTCTCCCCCCCCCCCCCCAAACACACACAGACTGAAAGAGGTTTCCACCAAGGTATTTACAGGAATAAACTCTGTTGAGAGTGATTGAGGCAAGATGTCTTGAGAGAAACTTCCTCCTGATATTCGCCTCTGGTTTTTCTCCATGCACTCACACTGTCACCAAGGATCAAGGCTTGCTTCAAGAATCATTCCCTGCTCACAAACATACTAATTCTGCCTTTCAGTTATCTTCAACTTTTCTTCATCTGCTACAATCAATCATCTATGACTAGTCACAGTCCTCAAAACACCTATCAGCCAATTATCTCTTCTTTCAATGGCCTTCCCCTAGTTTCTAAGAATGGCATTATTTCAATCCTTTAAGAAGTAACAGCTAGTACTCCCCACTAGGCAGGTTCTCATAAAAGGGATTGACTCAGTTATCTGCTGCTTGACTTGATTTATGTAGCATGGTATGCTGGTGGGCTAAAGGATGTTGATCTGATGTCTAGAAGATTTCTAGATGCAAAAACATATAACCCATCCTATTTTAATAACTAATCTGTCTGAAAGGTATCCTCTATTTGGAAGTTTATCCTATGACACCTTCCAGACAAGCTAGTTATTAAAACTTGGGCAGTATAATGGGATTCTTGTGTTGCTGTTGTTTTTTTTAAGAAATTGCCTCTTTTTCTTGCTTTCTTGTATGATGATATAAGAGAAATTGTATCGATTTATTTAAAACAGGATTTGGCAAGATGATATGGTATTAATATTCTGACAAAGCTTGTAGTATTTAATATTATATTCTGATAATACCTGCTCAACTTGTACATTACTCTATGCCAAAGCATTAACATGTCTATCCAACTTCTATAGAATCAAGATCGTTTAAGGATACAATACTTACCTAGCCATTTGGTTGTTTTGAAATATTTATGGATATCTAGAATGTATATGTGAATACATTGAAAATAATGGCTTACTTTAAAATACTCAATTTAGCAAATAAACAGGAGCTGGTGATGAAGCTTAAGCAACTGCGTATGGGACATGCTATTGTCATCCTGTCCATAATGGGGTTTCATTGATCTTAGTTTAGGCATGGTGGATTAACCAAATAATAATTAAACAAACCAAATCAATAGTTAGTGTGATAGTTGGGAATATACTAAAACCTTTGCATGGAAGCATTTCCTAAACCAATGCTGGCGAACCTATGGTATATGTGCCACAGGTGGCAGGCATAGCCCTCTCTGTGGGCACACGAGCTGTCACCCCAGCTCAGCTCCACCATGCATGCGGATGCACCTGCCAGCCAGCCAGCTGGTTTTTGGGCCTCTGCTGCACATGCACTGGGAGCAGGGTGCATGAGGGAGATCTGCTTGCATGTGGGGGGGAAACGGAGTTGCACCTACATACACAGGGGGGCAGTGGTAACATGGGAGTCACATGTGCATGTGCAGGGGGTGGGGTTCACTACTGAAATTTTGGCAGAAGAACTTTAGCGATTTTGGTGGGATTGAGCAAATTAAAGATGGAATGAAAAATGCTTCACCGTTGAAGTTGTTCTCATCCCCACCAGATTTTTTAAAAGTTATCTCCATCCTCCTGATTGTACTGCAACATTAAAGGGATCTTATTCCTTTTAGATAATCAGGAAGTAGGGGGAGAGAGTGTGGTGCAAGTCTCTCAACCAACAAAAGATTTTTGCCTTACCACATATTCAAATGAATTTTGCATATGACCAGATAGTGCTTGGAATCATGGTTATCTTTAGATTGTTGAGAATCTAGAATCCCCCAAACCCTTGGGTCACAGTCCACTACTAGGACGTCAGGTGTTAAGAACTGGGTGCCTGAAGCGATGGGCAAGCACGTGTGTGCATGCATCCCCACTGAGCAGCAGATGAGTGGGTGCGTGGGAGCTCAATTTGCTTGAACGGCAGGCGGTGTGCCCGCCACTTACACAAATGGGGCTGTGCACACATCATTTGCCTGCTTTTCATGCAGAACCATGTCCTCCCCGCCCCCACTGGTCTAAGAGCTGGTCTCCTGGTCTCGGCAAAGTTCAGGGAATTTTGATCTAGAACATGATTACATTGGGAATTCTGGAACTTGACTACACTATGTATGTCTGCCAACTTTGAGAAATGCTGGTCTAGAACTTCCTCATAATATCTGGCAATCAATGTTACCTTTTGCTGTTACAGTAGGCCAGAATCTAAGTTTTCTTTAAATTACCTCCTGATGCATTGGGTTGTGACTAGGTAAAATCTCATCATTTCTTCCTTTAGAAAAGGTTAGAAAAAATATATTCAGAGAAATAGTGACAAAAGAAAATGCTGTATACAAAAGCAGATGAAGACCCTAGCATATGATAGCACCAGAATCATATAATGATGCCCCTTATTCAAAAGCTTTTCTGAGATGTGCCAATGTGGCTCTTTTAATAAACTGGAACTTTGAGGAATCTTTTGCCTCAGACTCTGATTTTATATTGGATGCTGTTTGGAACCCTGACACCTGTGGTAAAAACTGTATAGTACATTTCAAAAGAAAAGTTGACTGATAAGCACAATGGGAAGGGAACCTAAACAATTGTGGTATGCACAGAGGCTGTGCTTTGTCCCAATGTGTACAGAAGTGACGTGATTCGCCTGAGGCACTTCATGTTACCTTGAAGCTCGCCAACAGTGAGATTAGCCAGGAAAAACGTCTGGCATGCTTCACTTTTAGCAGGGAGCAAGTGAGGGGAGCAATTTTAAAAACAGTGCTTCACACAACCCTTTATCACAATGAAGCAATCTTTGAAGGTTTGCACAGGCCTGTTGAATAAACATTAGATTATAAACAGGATAACCTCAGTGGTGGCAAATTGGGCATTCTGTTAGCAAATTAACAAAGATACTTGGAATTGCGAGGTTGGAAGAAATCCTTGATATCATTCAGTCCAATTTCTTTTGAAGCTTCAAATGTTATTAAAATACAAGTATTGACGTAAGTGTTCTTGAAAAGACAGTCAAGAAAAACCACTTTTCAGAGAAGGCAGGGAGAAAATCTACCCAGCTGCAAGTTCATCTGTTTAAACACTTAGAGATATCAGCTAAAAAGTAGCATAAATTCTCCAAAACATGGTCTGGTGTTTTGTTCTATAGCACCCAAAAGCAGATAATAGATTCACAGCAACCATTACTATGTCTGTAGATTTATAGATCTATCTAAAATAGAGTAACTGTGCATTAATTCTGAATGGGAATATATATATTTTTAATTAATTATGATTTTCCAAAGACGGTGGATTTTAAATTTTAAAATAATTTATGTAGACTAAATTACAAAACAACCAGGAGCCATGATGGCTTGATTCCAAGCATGACAACATTTTAGCTGACATACAATGTAATGCATCTGACCTTGTTGCCTTACTACGGATAAACAAAGCAGCTGCTATATTAAGCCACTGATTGAACTACCTGATCTTACAATCACCCACTGGTCCCCCCTTATAGAAATGCAAATTACTTTATTTATTGCTTTGAGACAGCTACTGTGTCTGCACATGCAAGAGGAGGAGACCTTAATTTGTGACAACATACATGGCATTATTGTTAAAGTCATTGCTTGTTGCACAAAGTTTAGGACTTACCCTGTTAGTAAAAGTCAAAATACACGTCTTCTTGAATCTCTTTCATCTAAAGTTGTAACTGACTATCCCAAAATTAAGGTCCAGCATCTGAGTTGAAGGACACTCTGAGGTTGTCCATTTCTAATTCAAACACCATGGTGAATCTTGTCTTACATATAGCATGCAGGGTTTAAATACCTGATCATGCCAAAATAGGTTGTATGAACATGGCCTTATTGTGGGTTGTTTGGTCGAGTCTTTGAGTTTTTCAACCCAGCATCTCTTGAATTTTTTTTTAGTTAATGCAAACCCAATCGATTTTTAAATGACTTGGATTAACCCCAATCAATTGTGATTTATTGATAAACTATATTTTTAAAAAAACAAGCTAGTGTTCAGTGTGCCAAATTGAAATTGCTTGTAGGGGACTTTATTTATGGAAAAGGATAATGACTTCTGCTTCTTGAGGGACCATATTTTCTTGTCCCTTATTCATGCATCACTGCCATATGTCCCCTCTTTCCCATTTTGTGTTGATCTTCACAGTTTTTCTTAATTACTACCACCTGTTTCCTGCTTTGCCCTCAGCTTGAGCCCAGATCTCCACTGTACCCTACTTCCTCTTGTCTGTAGTTCATTGCTGAAACTGTGGTCTATGTTTGTTCATCCCAGAACCAATTGTTCAAACTTCAGACATGGCTTGGCTTTCTTTGTGATCCACAGTTACTGTTTGGTTCTCCAATCCTGATTCTGACATGCTGAAATTGATGACTGGCTTAAAAGTATATGTCATATTTCATTCCTAATCTGGTATAGAATTACCTAAACTAGTCCTCACTAGGTCAGCTCCTGCACTAAGAAGACTGGGATAGCACATGTTTGGTCGTGTTGATCATGTTTATGCAAAATGGTAAACATTTTGCCTTTGCAATTCCAAGTAATGATTAGCTTTTGACCTAAAACATCAAACATAAAATCTGCCTGCCCTTTAAACTATGAAGTGACATTCAGTGAACTCTTGTTCCTGTTTTCACCTCTCTGTCATCGCCCGAATTTTGTAGCATAGCTAGACCTGCTCTCCAGCCTGTGAACATTACAATTCCTATTCACAAAGAAAACTGCTTGTCACCATTGCAGAGTATGAGTGACAAAACACTTCTGTTGTAGATTGTGTGCACATCAATAACATTGCAAGAAGCAGAAAAATGCAGTGAATTTGCATTTATAAAAAAGGTTCACATATTATATTATTTTTGTTTTCTATGCCATCAAATCAATGTTGACTCCTGGTGATTGCCTGAAGAAATCTCAGCAATATTCTTGGCAAGATTTCAGAAGGATTTGCCCCTATCTTCTTCCTAGGGCTGAGAGGGTATCATTGGCCCAATGTTACCCAGCTAGCTTTGTGCCAAAGGCAAGACTAAAACTTATGTCCACCCTGTTTCTAGCATGGGGCCTTAACCATCACACCATACTGGGTCTCTAGTTTAATCATAATTTACTTTAAAAAAATTAACTATGCAAAGCCAACACAGAACAAATCACACTACATCTCATATAAACCCAGACACTGCAATGATTATTAAAACATTAATTCTCTACCTTTTTGCTTTGAAGAGACTGTGTAGTGTAATCAATAAAACAAGAGACAGCTTGGCTAGAAATCCATTAAACCAAAATGATGTCATAAAGAATCAGTGATGCATTGAGGGAAGATGTGAAACCCAATATAACAGAAACCGAGTTCAGGCAATCCCACAGAACTTGTGAAGAGACCTTCTATTCTTTCAATTCTTTAATAGCAATATAGCAATAGCAGTAGACTTATATACCGCTTCATAGGCCTTTCAGGCCTCTCTAAGCGGTTTACAGAGAGTCAGCATATTGCCCCCAACAATCTGGGTCCTCATTTTACCCACCTCAGAAGGATGGAAGGCTGAGTCAACCCTGAGCCGGTGAGATTTGAACCGCTGACCTGCTGATCTAGCAGTAGCCTGCAGTGCTGCATTTAACCACTGCGCCACCTTGGTATGACTGGATGCAGCACGATGGTCTCTGTTTCTAGCACAACTAGAAATCACCAATATCAAAGTTTTAGATCTCCTGGAAGCTTCTCCACTGCCTGTATCAAGAAATGAATCCCATGTAGAGACGACAGAGGAAAGGAGGTGGTCACTACTCCTCATATACCTAGTTATACAAACCAATATATTGCCTGAATACGATGACCAGAACAATTGCATCAGTGCCAGACGATTGCCTGATTGTATTACAAAGCTACTCTCCACACTCTAAATCTTAACACTGTTACCTAATTTCTGTGACTCTTGATTTCTAGAATAATTTTTTGTCCCGGTACGCTAGCAGATTGGAATGTAGTCTGGCAGTTATGTAACCACCCTAATATAAATAATATGAGATAGTCTTACATTACAGTCTCTTATGGGTGTTTCTGATTTTTATGACCTAGTGCGCCCGAGGGAAATCCCTTAATCATGTCTTTTTTTCAGAGATCTTTTGGCCTGACAATGTTCTCAAACAACACATAAATATGAGTGGCCATTTTGTCTAAAAATACAAAATGTTTTCCCCACCTCATCTGGTGTCTTACTTTAGATTGAGATATTCTTTTAAAACAAATTAACACTAAGGATAATTATATGAGCAACTGTGCTTAGGGGAAAGAGGGGCATGACTGACAAGATCAGCCTGAGTAATTTATCAGGGTTCAAATGGGGATAGAAAGATATTATAGCACCACCATTTCCCTATATTAAAGGTGTACATGACAAGTAGGATAGAGAGAGTATTTCTGTTTCTCATACCTGGTGACAACATTTTCAACATGGTATCTCTCTACCAGTGAAAGAACTTTTCCATGTACGCATTTATGGTAAAATGGTCAACCATAAGTGTAGACATACATATTATTTGCAATGTTGCATCAATCACTAAACATACTTTCACTTTATAAGAGCAACTTCTGTGAGAAGACTGTTACGATTATACTTTAAATTTTCAGTCAATATATCCATTCACTCATTGTTAACTTGACAGTTTCTTCTAAAGATAAATTTTAAATTAAAGACTAAGGATAAATATAGCAAGTAGTATATTTTTAATAATTGTATAGAAAAAGTTAACATTTTGTAGAGTTCAACAGTTTGAAACACTTAATTGCTTAACCGTCTGGAGGGTGTCAGTTGAATCACACTAGAAAATGAATTATAGAATAGAAATAATAGAATAGAATAGAATAGAATAGAATAGAATAGAATAGAATAGAATAGAATAGAATAGAATAGAATAGAATAACAGAGTTTGAAGGGACCTTGTGGGCCATCTAGTCTAACCCCCTGCTCAAGAAGGAGACCCTATATACCATTTCTGACAGATATCTGTCCAGTCTCTTCTTGAAAGCTTTCAGTGATGAAGCACCCACAACTTCTGAAATAAAGAATTGAAATAGAGAACAGAACTTTGAAGGCAAGCGAAGCCAGAAAAACATATATCAAGTTTAAGAAGCAGCTGTGAGGATTGAAGATGTAGACACCTGAATTTTGCATGTTCTCCAGGATTTTAGTAGCTGGAGGTAAAATCTCTATAGAGTGGAGTTTATACAGTTTTTATATGTGAAGTTTATTTGGACTGAGGAAATTAGGAACCCACTGAGAGAGGAAGGGAAAGGAACTGGAGAGAAGGGTCTAGGTATGGAAAAATATTTGCCTTCACTTCTGTTCTATTTCACAGCATACCTTATGTTTATGGCAGGAAGTAAAATATTAGTCATGCCATTTTTATGAAGATGGGCATTCAGAAAAACCTAAAGTTACAAATATCAGCTTGTATTAGTCTATCACAGAATGCAGTAGATTCTTCTGAAGTAAGCATTTTTAATTTGTTCCAAAATACTTTACCCTTGCGTTTAATTAAGCTGCACAATGAAGACCAATTAAGAACAGCAAAAATTGCTATAGTAACATTTTTTTCCTATCATCAAAAGTTGAACATAAGGAGCAAATCGTTTATCTGCTTTGTGAAGATAATATTGTAACTACAATTATTCAGATCTTTTTAATCTTGTTTTTTATTTAGAATATTGGTTGCGTAAATCATGACGCAAAGCATTCAGAAGTTGTTTAAAACAAAGTCAGATTATACTACTGCTGTGAAATGGCATGGAACAATAAATAACAAGAGCTAATAAGGCACTAATAACTACAGATTAGTAATCTTGGTGTTTGTCAGCTGACCAAATATTATTGTAATGGGCAGAATTACTGTTAACTGAACAGGATTTGATTAAGAGCAGAGAGGGGAAATCGGATACAGGAGAAGTAATTGATAATTGATATTTGCTGCAAATGCCACAATAATACTAAACAGATTAGATTCTAATCCTCACCCCAACCTAATGCCCCTTGTCTGCAATAAGTCTATTATAATCAAGAAAGTGACCATGGACAGGAAGAAGAACCTGGGCATGTCAGCACTACCTAGCTTGACAAAGTGGGGTTCTCTCTCCAAAATGTATCTGGCTGGCTTTTGGGTGGTTCATCAACCTCAACAGAAAAGGATGGGAATCAATCATTCATGGAGACCCTATGTAATATACAAGAAGCAAAGTACTAGAGGATCCATATATGAATTCTGTCTGTAATGTTTGTAGAACAGCTGCAACTGTTGTACAATCCTCCCAGCTATAGGGTTGCTACCTTTCTTGAACTGTTTTACCTTACTGCAGAGTTCATCCAAAGAAGTAGTTCTAGGTAATTTCATCCTCTCTTTTTTGGTGTTGGAGGTAGCATGGGATTTCATGGCTACCAAGAAAACTGTGAGTATCTCAGGTCATTGCTGGCCTGGCCTAAATTGAAGACCAATTTGGTAAGGATGATAAAACATCATTATTTCTCTGTCCTTATTGCATTTGTGGAATACTGTGCAATAATACTGTTTAAGAATGACCTGGATCCTTGTGGAGAAGGATGAACCATTTAGGTGGGCATTTTTGTGGGGGGGAAATCACTCATATTCACTCTGAGTTGGAAACTGGATGGTTAAGAGTCTGGGGGAGTCTCAGAAATGGACATAGTTCTTTGTGATACAACACTATTACCTGTCAACCTGCCTCTCCTGATTAAAAGTTTTGGGAGGGGGCTAGGAAGTTTGGTCTAATCAATAAGCAACATCTAATTGTGAAAGAAAAAAATGCCAGCTTGGAAAAGGTACTGATTTGCTCCTCTTCAAGAGGCCTACCATGTCCCATTGAATTGGAAGAACTGTCATGCTATCTTCAATCTTCCTTTTGGTGGAAGTTGATGGAGAAGCTACTGGGGCAGCAGTTACTTCTTGAGAATCCTGAGAGAAGAAGATAATCTAGACCCCAGACGACTATATGGAAGTTGAATGATAGAAAATGAATGCATTGTTCACCTTGAAAGATGCCCTATGGCAGCATTTGGATATTAGAAATGCAGCCATTTTTGTGTGATATAGATCTCTCAGTGGCTTCCAATATTGTGGATTCTGGATCTTTCTGGGTCACCTGTGAGTTTAGATTTGGCACTGATATCAGAAGCACCAAGGCACTTCCGGGTTGAAAAGATTAGCTGGTGACATCACCATTGTCCTGGGGATGCCCAGTTGGGGGCTCCATTGATATTCCCAACAGGAGCTGGAGTGAAGGATAAGAGTTCAGTCCCTCCCCACGGTAGCTCTAGGGTCTTGAATGTGAGTTTGCTAACCTACTCCCTATGTTCCAACCTATCTAAAGCCATCATTTTTGTGCCACCATGCTCCCATGAATTTAGGTTTAGATATATCAATGTTTAGTAGTTTCTCTTCATCCTCAGTGGGGCAATTTCAGTTAGTGGTTGGTTAGAGAAAATATTGAGCCCTCAGGAACTCCAGTATGGGATGCTTGAGAGCTCAATTCTTTCCTGCATTTTATTAAATAATATGCTGGTGATTTCTTATGTCTTGACTCTAATCTGAGCCAAACTGGATGAGATAGTAGAAGTCCTAACTGATGTTTTCCTGTTTTGAGATACTGGATGTGGAGAAACTCAGACTCCACCCAAGAAAGACAAGTGGCAATTAATTCAGCGATCTTGTGACCCCCACAACTGTTCAATTTCTGACTCATAATCAGCTTGCACTAACCATGAAAAGCAATCTAAAGTTGTTCTTTTTCCTGGACTCATGGTTCCTGCTAGAAGAGCAGTTGGGTGGCTTAAGCTAGGAAGCTATAGCTAGGAAGACAGCAGCTTTTTTCACTTCCAGCTGTTTGTTCAGTTGTGACATTTTTTGGAGTGGAGTGTGGAGCACTGTCACTGTCACTGGTGCCCATGTTAGTCAACAGACTACTGCAATTCATACTGCATAGGCTTCCCCTTGAAAACCATGCAGAAGATTGAGTTGGTGTAGAATATGTGTATCAACCAGCTAAGAGATCAGTCCCTGTACCGTTATACTAATATTGAGGGAACTGAATTATCTACCAGTCTGTTTGCAAGTATAATTCAAGGTGCTGATTATCATATATACTGCTTACATCTTTGAGACAGCCTCTTTTGGATATAGTCTGCCTGCCTATTTCATGAAAGCAGAACCCACCTATTCAATGTTATTTCCCACTGAGACCTGTGATGGGAGAGGGGCACAGAAGCTACAATTCTCTATAGGCACCCACCTCCTTGGAATAGCTTGCTCCCAGAACCAAGAATCTCATAAATTTCCAGAAGACCATTGAAACTTTCTTGTTCAGAACGTGTTCAAAACCAAGTACATTGTCTATTGTCTGAGTCAGTTATGCTATTAGCTAGTTTATTTTTGTATTTTTTATCTTCGATTTTATTATGTTATTGTATTAAGGTTGTTTGTAATATCACTAAATGTCTCTTTACATATCTGTACATGGTTTAGAATTAATTATAATTGAAATAGTAGATAAGATTAACAAATCATTTTACAGAATTCTTGTCAGCATTACATTGGTTGGGTAATTTGGGAGTGCCATCTCAATATGTCTGGAGAGCAGTACACGGTGAACACTCTCAGGACAGAATTAGCTAATGCCTACATACCTGTTGTATAGGCATTCATATACTATTTAGAATGAGGAATAAGTCTAATTCCAGACTGCACCATTCAATCTGCAGGGAGACAGACACCATTTCAATTTTTTCCTTCTATTAATTAAGGTTTTACACATATTCAACATGGGAGGAAAAAATTACAACTATCATTGTCATATGTTAGTTTTACTGCATATAAAATACATGGTAAATGCTTTTCAAAAAATTGGCCCAGATTTGTAGAATGAAACAGTATACTTTAAAACATCTTTCAGCTTAGACCAGGCAAAAATGGCAGTGAACAGAAAATGAATTTGAGGGGGGGGGGGGGCAGCGTGACTAATTGAGTGTCGTTCCCAGGAAACACAAAGCCAAGCCTTAAATTTTACATTAGCCTTGACTAATGTATTAGTTGTCTGGGAACAGATCAATTCATGCAGATTGGGAAAGCACATGGTTGTTGAAGGATTTCATATTTAGTTCTTTGTCTTCCCACCCCTAATTTTAGTGAATTCCTCATGTTCCTTGCTAGGTGTCTAGTAAAAGTATAATGGTTCATCTGGCAGCAGAATGAAAACTACGATCAAGTGCTAAATATTTCGGACCCAAACATTTAAATGGGTGGGTGTCCATGTAAGGTCTTTAAAATATTTTGAAGTGTTAATATTCATGATAAAACAATAAAACCAAGTTCAAGTATACAGTGAATGTAAAATAGTTCCGCCATTATAGTCTCTTCTGCACATAAGCAGCGGGAGAAACCTGAAACAAGCAAGAGCAACACACTTCACTCTAAAGCCATCATTTCATTGTTTGGATTGGTTTAGCATATGATGTAAATCAGCCTTTATGATCTAGAAAAGAGGGCTATTGTTCTGAGAATAAAATAGAAGCTCCAAATGCAACACTGAGTTTCCTAAATAAGATTTTTTTAGGATTTTTTTTAGGATTTTATTGAGGATTTATATGCCGCCCTTTTCCCTGAGGGGACTCAGGGCGGCTTACAACAATAAGGGGAAGGGAGTGCAAGACAAGACTTAAAAAGAAAAAGAATCGTGAATAAAAGAAAATTATCCATAAAAACACAACATTCACTCAACATTCGGGCGGGGTGAGAGTAATCCTATCCCCAGGCCTGACGGGATAGCCAGATCTTGAGGGCTGTGCGGAAGGCCTGGACTGTGGTGAGGGTACGGATCTCCACGGGGAGGTTGTTCCATAATGTCGGAGCTGCAACTGAGAAGGCTCTCCTCCGCGTGGTCGCCAGTCGGCACTGACTGGCGGATGGAATTCGGAGGAGGCCTACTCTGTGCGATCTGATGGGACGCAGGGAGGTAATTGGCAGGAGGCGGTCTCTCAAATAGTCAGATCCACTACCATGGAGCGCTTTATAGGTGGTAAGTAAGACCTTGAAGTGCACCCGACGATCAACAGGTAGCCAGCGCAGCTCACGGAGGATTGGTGTTATATGGGCGAACCGTGGTGCGCCCATGATCACTCGCGCGGCCGCGTTCTGAACTAGCTGAAGTCGCCGGATGCTCTTCAAGGGCAGCCCCATGTAGAGCACATTGCAGTATTCCAGCCTAGAGATCACAAGGGCTCGAGTGACTGTTGTGAGAGCCTCCCGGTTCAGGTAGGGCCGCAACTGGCGCACCAGGCGAACCTGGGCAAATGCCCCCCTGGTCACAGCCGACAAGTGGTGGTCAAAACTCAGCTGTGGATCCAGGAGGACTCCCAAGTTGCGGACCCTGTCTGAGGGGTATAAATTTTGCCCCCCCAGCCTGATCGATGGAACGTTAGCCAAATTTTTGGGAGGAAAACACAACAGCCACTCGGTCTTTTCCGGGTTGAGTACCAGTTTGTTAGCTCTCATCCAGTCTTTAACAGCCTCAAGGCCCCGGTTCATCACGTCCACCGCTTCATTGAGTTGGCACGGGGCGGACAGATACAACTGCGTATCAAGAGCCCAGAATTAATCAAAACAATAAATAAACCTAATACTTTCCCCCTGTTTGTTTGAGTGGGATGATAACAAGTGACCATAGAAACAAACATTATTCAAGCAGCCAATGAAGAAAGTAATCTGATGCATTCTGTGGAGAAAAAAAGGAGGGGAACATTATTTCTCAAGCCCCCAGAACCGCTCATAGATGAAAACTTCCAGGTGTAGAGAGAGATTCTATCCAAATTTTATGGATCTAAAATTTATCCAAATTCAGTAATATCCACCCTTATCAGAACTTTAACATGTATTTATCTTGAAAAATAAAACTGTGGACGTTTTATAATTTATTATAGTTAATGCACATAAGTGAACTTACATTTAGCAATTGCATTCTGTGAGGTTTACAATATTGTAGTTCATTTGGGTTTAGTTTGATTCTTCCCCTCTCTCCCCGCTTCCACCCCGTCATTTAATCTGTCATTTTTACTGACTGCTCTGAATTCCCTGAAGTGGTTCGCTCTTCCAGTAAAAACCACATTGATTCTGGTTCTACACAACTGTTAAATATAGAACTTCTAAGCTAAAGTAACAGGAGAAAAGAGAGGGCTCTCGCATTCTGATCCTTCTACAATTTATTTTGAGAACAAGAAAAAGAAGTAATACATTTCACAAGTATAAGCCTGTTTCAGGGGGCAATTTTCAACACCCATAAAAATCTGGTATCTTAAAGCAGAGATGAACAATTGTGACTGACTGTGGTCTCCAAACCTTTGTGGGGGAGGATGACCCAAGAAGCCCTAAGTATTTAAAGTACACTTTCCCATAATTTAAAAAAATAAAATTGAAGAGGTATGCAAGATTGGCTTAGCATGCTTAAAAACATTAAAGCCAACTACTGCAAGAAACACTAAAAATGGAAAACAATTATTTATTAAATTTATATGCTGCCCATTTCACCTAGTAAATAATGTGTGTTTATTTGAAAGAGATAAACCCAATTTATCACAATTTCATTCCATCTGGCACTAGGGAAAATCAAGACCCAAGATCAGGCTCTTCACAAAAGAAGATGATATTTCAAAGTAGTTACCAGTTCTGTTCAGTATTCAATCCTAGTGATAGAAAATCTACCAAGATCTTAAGCATATAAGGCAGACCAGATCGTCACACCTTCTCTACACAGGTTAATAGTTCCACTTAATCTTCTGTCCACAATGAGGGAGTCAGACAGCCTGACCAACTTTAATTCTAAATCCAAAATATATCCTGTTCTTGAATAGGGTATTATCCTGGGACAGACCTACAGATGTCAGGTTATCATGAATTGTTAAGCTCATCCTTTGGAAGAGAAATCTAAATAAAGGATTGACTCCCTAAAACAAGTTTGAAGGCAATATTACAAGCGATTCCTTGTAACATTCCATCAGCTAAGACAACAGAACAATTAATCATCAGGGTGTACTACCGGTATGTAACAGTGTATTATCTATATATATATATATATATATGCAGTGGATATAGGTGCAAATGGATAAAAGCTTAAGATGATCCTCCATTTTGAAGGTAAATTATTCAAGAAACATAAGCCCTCATCTTTTTTTTTTATAAGTATGTATCATTGATTGCTAAAATCTTTTGGATAAGTACATATCATTGATTGTTTCTCCTTAGCAAAGACTAATAATTTAATGTACTGTTGTATCTAAGGCATAACTGTTGTTTATACCAATACTCAAAGCAATTTAAAGCAAGCCATATTGTTTTGAAAATGTAGCATTCGTTGGTCAGGCATAAAGTGATCATAAACGGAATGAGAGGGCCAGGATTACACAGTAGGTTGTGAAGATGTTAACACACAATCATCACACAATTTGTGACTATTAGCACTTCTGAATTGTTGTAACTTTGAGTTGTTTCAGAGATAGTTTAGTCTCATTATAACATATACCTTTTCAAAACTAGTGGTCTATCACATGCCATGATAATAAAATAAATTTGTTATTTTGGTTTTTTTAAAAAAACAACAACACAGGTTTTTGTGTTTTTTATTTTAAAAAATTACCTAAGTCCCTGTCTGAGTGATCCAGGGATTGAGGCAGTTCACTCAATTCCACAAATTAAAAGAACTTATCTGTTAATGCCAGCAGACCTCCCAATTTAAATTTATAAAAATGATTTCTAAGGTATGGAGAAAATGTATCTTCCTGAATCATCGAACAAATAAATACAGAGTTATTTAGCATAGGATATTGTGTTGTCATTTCAATCTTGTGTAAGTTCCTCTACATAACAGGAATCCCTATAATACAGCAACATGCTTAAATTTATAAAAGATAGAGTTCACTCTCTCTCCCACCAGTGAGACAACAGACCAACCACAATTCCGGTATTGCGTAAGAAAAAAACCAGCACTCTTCTGGTTTTCAAACAAGCTAATTCAGAGCCAGAAACAGACAAATCAGCTTACAGAACCAATTGATGCCATTCGGATCAGGCAGGTCTAAACCTGAGTTGAATGGAAACCTTCCTAAGAGACTGATAGGCACTGAGTAAGTATCACTGCATTCTTCCTTCAGTCATCAATTCCACGAATTCCCCTCTTTCTCCAACCCCCTTCCTCCCAAATGTGAGAACTACTGATCTCTGAAGAAACTTTTTTGTGTTATGACTCAGATGGTTTGTGCTTATAAAGGCATTGTAAACTGGAAATGGCAAAGAAGGTGAGGAGAGATGCATGCATAACATCTGACACTTCTCTGGGATATTCACATACCCACATATCAGGGGTGAAATCCAACAGGTTCTGACAGGTTCTGGAGAACCGGCAATTGCCACCTCTGGCTAGCCCCAGAGTTGGGTGGGAATGGAGATTTTGCAGTATCCTTCCCTTGCCATGCCCACCAAGCCACACCCATCAAGCCACACCATGCCCACCAAGCCACACCCACAGAACCAGTAGTAAAAAAAAATAATTCATCACTGCCACATATATTATATGATACAGAGAAACAACACAGTCTAGTTAGGATGTATACATGTACATGGCAAGAAAAACATATCTCTTGAGTTTACTAGATGGATGGCATAGGGAACAAATCTATTACAGAATCTAGTAGTCCTGCTAGAAATACTTTGAAACCTCTTCCCAGAGGGGAGCAACAGAAATAGACCTAAAGTGGGTCTGTAGGGTCTCTAACAATGCTTTGAGTTCTAAGCAGATGTAGCACTTATAACAGTAGCCTGAATAACGGGAAGCGAGCTTCATATCGCTCTCTTAAAACCTGTCCCTTTATTTATCTAGCTGGGAGGACCTGACAGATTGAGATATGTAAAAGGGGTGGGGAGACTATTCTCAAAACAGGAGAAAATGATGGAAAACTAGGTGTATCTTCAAGTACAACTGTGCTATCACAGGAAATGATCGGGTAAACATGTATCCAGTTTTTTGGTAGCTGTGTGCAACTAAGAAAGTTAGTAGAAACTGGACATGATCTCCAACAGTAATTGAGATGAGTGGGCTGCCTTTTGATAGTGCAATCAGCAGAGCACTTATAGGAGGACTTAGCACTTGAACTGTTCTTTAAGGAATGGCCTGAGGCTTCTGAAGGAATGGGGAAGCTTTGAAGATGAGGGAGGGCCTGGAATAATTCAAAAGATAACAAAGATGGTAGTCGAAGGTATTCTTATAGAGCAATGACAGAGCAAGGTATCAATTAATTTATTTAATTTTACTTGTCACCCATCTCACCTCATCTCACCTAGTTGCATTGCCCCAGGAAAATATGTGGTTGCTTTAAAGCAGTGATGTCAAACTCCCTGCTTTAAAGGGAATTTCATTTAAATTTCATTGAGGGCATCACCGTTTGTTTTTTACCTCGGGAGAGTCAGTGGGAGTCGAGCCAGGGGTGTGCGGTTAGCTTGACATCACTCAAGTCGGGGGGCGCCTGTGATTGCCCGAGCACCCTGCGCATGTGCGAGGATTAAGATGGCTGCAAGGCTCCGTCCGCTCTAAAAACTACCCGACGAAATGCAGGAAAAACCGCGAGTAATAACCTTAAAACATAATATAAGAGGCTCGTTCGGGAAGCCCAAGACCCAGGGAGCCCAAAAAGTTCAGTTAGCGGTAGGGGCTACCTCTCTGGGGATAGCCCCGAACCGCAAGGGCTCCAGCGTCTTCAGCGGTTACCATGCTGGTCGGGCCGCTCGGCAGCGAGGAGGGGAATTTTGGCTTGGAAATGGCGGCGGCGTTCTTCGGTGGCTCCGTCGCCTGTTTCATCTTTTAGCTGTGCCTGCTTGTGACGGGAGCGCCCCACGACTGTGCGACCACCCCCAGGACCATCTCCGGGCCGTTAGGACGCTGCAGCTGCGGACTGTGGGGGCTTGGGCGGCTTTAGCGATCTCCGTGCTGCTTCATTTACATCAGCTGTTTGGCGGCGAGGAGAGGAATATCAGCTCGGCGGCAGTGGTGTCGTGTTCTGCCGGCCCCTTTGCCTCCCCCACCTCTACCCCCCGTTTGCCTGCAGTGGGATCGCAGAACTGGGAAGACCACCCCTGGATTTTGCAGATCTGGATGATCCCATTGGCCTCAGAGACTCCGGTGCTTCTCGGGCTGCCTTGGCTAATTAACACTGAGGGAGCAAGCTCCATCTTGAGAACAGCGACGGTGTCTCCTGGCAATTACAACGCCTGTTCCATCTCTCTATCCCATTTATTTTCAATGGTGTGCCTCTGGGAACCTCTTGGAGTGGCTTTACCTCCAGAAGGAAGACTCTGGATTTGTACTGCGGGTGGACAGATGATGATTGCACTGCGTGCTTGCTTTGAACCCCCACAGGACCTTCTGACTAACAAAGTTATAGAAAAAGAGAGGGGTTATAAGACACTCCCCCACATATTCTATCTGAACTATAACTGGTCCCCAGCCACTTCAACTCTGAACATTGAGAGCCAATTTTTACCACCTGAACTCGCACCTTAAATTAATCAATTGCGCAATTTTTAATTTCTTTCTTTTCTTTCATCTTTTCTTCTCTCTTTGTATGGGATATGTATGAGATATGCATGAGATGAATGGATGTCCCACTTTTATGATCATATTGTTGTAAAATTTTGTGTTTTTTTAACTTACGTGGGGATTGTGTGGGGGAGTGTATGAGTATGCGTGATTCGGAGGACCTGCCGGGAGCTGCGGGGGCCATGGGGGTGGTTGAGGGGACCAGAGACACGGGAGAGGGTCGGGGTATTACGGTCGTAACAGGGAGGGGCAGATACGGCGGGGACTTTAGGGCAGGCCATTACCGGGGAAGGAGGGTTCGCTACATTACAGAGATCCCTCCTTCCGGCCCTAGGAGTCCCACTCCGAGACCAGATGGCGTAAGTAGTCAGGACCCTGGTCTCAGGCTGTTGTCGCTAAATGCCAGGTCTGTTGTACATAAAGCTCCTCTCGTCCGGGACTTAATTTTAGACGAGAGGGCAGACCTGGCATGTATTACTGAAACCTGGCTGGGCCCAGAGGGAGGAGTCCCCCTTGTAGAGCTGTGCCCAGAAGGATTTCAGGTGCTACACCAGCCGAGAGCCCAGGGAAGGGGTGGGGGTGTGGCCGCTGTTATCCGGGAGTCGTTAGCTCCTCGTAGGGTCCCTGCTCCGGAGATTGTCGGGTGTGAGTCTTTGCTGTTAAAGTTGGACCTCAAGAGTCAAGTGGGTCTGCTGTTAACGTACCTGCCTCCCAACAGCGTTGCAGCAGCCCTCCCCTCGCTCCTCGAGTCGGTAGCCGAGCTGGCAATTGAGTTCCCTAGGTTGATGGTCCTGGGGGACTTTAATTTGCCGTCGCTCGGTGAAAACTCTGATGGGGCGCAGGAGTTCATGGCTTCCATGACAGCCATGGGCTTGACCCAAGTAATTCGAGGCCCAACCCATTCGGCGGGACACATGCTTGACCTCGTATTTCTCTCGGAGCAGTGGATTTGTGATCTTGGTCTGAGGGGGAACGACATCATACCCCTGTCGTGGTCAGACCACTGCCTACTGAGGCTCGACTTCCGGAGACCAAACCCCCACTGTAGGGAGGAGGAACCGACCAGGTGGTTCCGCCCCAGGCGTCTTATGGAACCGTCAAGGTTCCAGACAGAGCTTGGGGTTATTCCTGACACTTTCACCCACAGTCCGGTAGAGACTCTGGTTGCTGCGTGGCACTCGGCAGCATCGGAGGCCCTCGACCGGATTGCGCCACTGCGGCCCCTCCGAGGCGGCGGATCCCGGAGGCCTCCTTGGTTCACCGAGGAACTCCGGGAGATGAAGCGCCGGAGGAGATGCCTAGAGCACCGTTGGAGGTCCGATAAGTCCGAATCGAACCGAGCAATGGTAACCACCTGCACCAAGGAATACACCAGGGCTCTTAGGGCAGCAAAAAGATCCCACATAGCCACCTTGGTTGCGTCCGCTGAGTCCCGCCCAGCCGCCCTGTTTAGGATAACCCGCTCCCTATTGAATAAAAGGGAAGCGGGGGAACCCTTGCAGGGCAGAGCTGAAGATTATGCCCAATTCTTAGCGGACAAAATTGCTCGGTTTCGGTCGGACTTGGACTCCACCCCCGCAGTTCCAGCCGAGGCACAGGAGGATCAAGTAGAACAGCTCTGGGTTGAGTTTCAGGACGTTACCCCCGGGGATGTGGACAAGGCCATGAGGGCTGTAAGTACCTCCACCTGTGTACTGGATCCGTGTCCCTCATGGCTGGTTACTAACTGCAGTGAGGTGACACGAGGCTGGATCCAGGCGGTTGTTACCGCCTCTCTTCGGGAGGGGAACTTCCCCGCCGCACTGAAAGCGGCGGTGGTGAGACCCCTCCTGAAGAAACCATCTTTGGATCCAGCTGTTCTTAATAACTATCGTCCAGTCTCCAACCTTCCCTTCCTGGGGAAGGTTGTTGAGAAGGTGGTGGCCTTCCAGCTCCAACGGTCCTTGGAGGAAGCAAACTATCTAGACCCCTTCCAGTCAGGCTTCAGACCCGGTTACAGCACAGAAACCGCTTTGGTCGCATTGATCGATGATCTCTGGAGAGCCAGAGATGGAGGACACTCCTCCATCCTGGTCCTCCTTGACCTCTCAGCGGCTTTCGATACCATCGACCATGGTATCCTTCTGCGACGACTGCGGGAGGTGGGAGTGGGAGGCACCATGTTGCGGTGGTTCTCCTCCTACCTCTCGGACAGGTCGCAGTCGGTGTTAGTGGGGGGGCAGAGATCGTCCCCTAGGCCCCTAACTTATGGGGTGCCTCAGGGCTCGGTCTTATCCCCCCTACTATTCAACATCTACATGAAACCGCTGGGAGAGATCATTCGCAGGCACGGGATTAGATACCATCAATATGCGGACGATACTCAATTGTATTTGTCCGCCCCGTGCCAACTCAATGAAGTGGCAGACGTGATGAACCGAGGCCTTGAAGCCGTTATGGACTGGATGAGGGTTAACAAGCTTGTGCTCAACCCAGAAAAGACTGAGTGGCTGTTGTGTTTTCCTCCCAAAGATTCGACCAATATTCCATCACTCAGGCTGGGGGGTCAAATTCTATACCCCTCAGAGAGGGTTCGCAACTTGGGGGTCCTCCTGGATCCACAGCTATCGTTTGACCACCACTTAATGGCTGTGACCAGGGGGGCATTCGCCCAGGTTCGCCTGGTGCGCCAGTTGCGACCCTACCTGAATCGGGAGGCTCTCACAACAGTCACCCGGGCCCTTGTGACCTCTAGGCTGGAATACTGCAATGTGCTCTACATGGGGCTGCCCTTGAAGAGCATCCGGCGACTTCAGCTAGTACAGAACGCGGCCGCGCGAGTGATTGTGGGTGCACCCCGGTTCACCCGCATAACACCTATCCTCCGCGAGCTGCGCTGGCTACCTGTCGATCTCCGGATGCGCTTCAAGGTGCTATTAGTCACCCATAAAGCCCTACATGGTAGTGGATCTGGATACTTGAGAGACCGCCTTCTGCCAATTACATCCCTGCGACCAATAAGATCACATAGATTAGGCCTCCTCCGTATCCCATCGGCCAGCCAGTGTCGGCTGGCAACTACAAGGAGGAAGGCCTTCTCAGTAGTAGCCCCGACCCTTTGGAACGAGCTCCCCGTGGAGATTCGCACCCTCTCCACCGTCCAGGCCTTCCGCACAGCCCTTAAGAACTGGCTCGCCCGTCAGGCCTGGGGATAAAGATAGTTACCCCTCCCGAATGATGAATGTATGTTGTTTACTATTTTATTATATGTTTCTATCTTAATGTCTGTATTCCCCTTCCCCGATTTTATGTGAGCCGCCCTGAGTCCCCTCAGGGAAAAGGGCGGCCTACAAATATTAATAAAATCTGAAATCTGAAAAAATCTGCCAGTGAAAACAAGCTCCCGAGCTCCATTTTCTGCTGAGACAGCCTCCTGCAACCTTCTGCCAACTAAAACAGAGCTTGGGTAGAGTGCGCATGGCCCTTGTGAGCTCCGTTTTTGGTTAGGATGGGCTCCTGCAACCCTCTGCCAGTGAAAATGAGTACACAGCACTCCCGAACTCCATTTTTTCCATCAGAAGCAATGCCAGCCCCCGGGCCTTGAGTTTGACACCCCTGCTTTAAAGAGATAAAGATAGGTTCTGGGTTTCTACTGTATCCCTGCACCATTCTGAAGCCCATTTTCAAACTGGCTTCTAAGAACTCTACTTCTTGGTATCTGCAAGTCCTACATACCAACCATACAAAATGACTGGACAGCTTGCAACCATCCCAGGGTTTTGTTTTGTTTTTAACTACTGAGCCACATGGGGTATTTTTGGCAATATATTTCTGCTAATGTAAATCTAGAGATCTGACCCTGTCAAGGTCAACATGACTACCAATTGCTCTTTAATAGCATGGAAAGTTAGGATGCTACCCTTGGTAGATGCCATTATTTTTTACTGAAATAATAGACCCATGACCCAATTTGTTTAAAACTCTGCAAAAGATGAAAACCACAAATGCTGACAGAGGATCAGCTGCTCCTGAAGATGAAGACATCACTTCCTTTAATGTTTGTTTTGGTCACAGCAATTTATCATCTCAAAGAATGATGCCAGGGGATGAGAGACAGAGACAGGAAACCTTGTACTACTGATAGACAAGGTTGCCAAGAGGAGGCTCTACTAGTTCTGTTGTGAATGGATAGACATGCAAGGATCCACCAATGTGTAAACTTTTATTTAAAAATAAAAAGTGACTGACTCTGGCATTGAAAAAGAAAGTGTATTATTGTATACCGATAATATTATTCTCACAAATCAAAAAACAATTGAGCTTCTTGCAGGTTTTGTTCTAATTTTAATTTAATTTTTCTTCCATGCAGATAGTTTTAATTTTGTTCTATGCCTTGCTTAAAGCAGGGAGCTTTCAAACTTAACTACAATGCCCCGCAGCAATGCCCAGCATGACCAGGAGTAAGTTTTAATTGTGTTAAATAATACACATTCTAGTGATTATAACAAAGCTTACAAATTTCATTCAGGTGCAATTAACACTGTTTATTGAATAAAGGACAACTTTAATCTCAACAAGCAAAGTCATAAAAGCAAATAAACCCCTTGGCGAATCAGGTTTTTCAGAATCAAACCTGCCTCAGAAAGGAATGTTGTAAAATGAAAATGAAAAAGGGAGCATCATCAATGCTACTTTAGACTTGTTTGAGGAAAGTCATGATGCGAATATATGCATGTAGCAGTGTTTCTTAATTTTTTTCTCTCAGGTCACTTTCTCACTTTTAAAAATTATGGAGTTTCCCAAAAGGGCTTTTTGTATGGGTTATATGTAACAATATTTACCATATTAAAACAATTTATTCTTTGATGGGATTTTAATATTGTATTATTATTAAACATAGGCTGCAAATAATTTTGATTTTACAGACCTCTGAAAGGATCTTGCCGGACCCCTCAGGAATCCTAGGACCACAATTTAAGAAACACTAGCATAAAGCATTGATTTAGGCCTTGGATCTGGATTGTAGCATAAGTAATTTGGCTGGGAATGATGAGATTTGTAATCCAGTATATCTGCTGGTTGATTGAGGAATGTCGTTCTTAGAGCACATTAACCCTAACCCTAACCGTCACTACCTCTTAGAAGTTTCTGTAAAGAATGTACTGTATTGCACTGTCTTAGTTGGCCTCCTGCACCACGGGGGGGGGGGGATTTTTGCCTTCACCAGGCTCCAGAGGCTTTCCTCGAGCCTCTGGGAAGGCGAAAACTGCCGCCCCCGGGCTCCAGAAGCCCTCTGGAAGCGTGAAACAGGCCCGTTTCTGGCCTTCCGGAACTTCTAAGAGGCCCATTTTTTCCCCTCCCCAAGCCTCCACACCAGTGGTGGGATTCAGCCAGTTCGTTCGCACCTATTCGGGAGAACCAGTTGTTAACTTTCTAAGCAGTTAGGAGAACTGGTTGTTGGAAGAAATCTCATTTTGTGTTTTTTCCACTTTGCAAGGCTAATCCTGTAAGGAAGGCAGGAAGGAAACATTCTAGTGTTGTTTCTAGCCTCATCTTTATTGCCCTGATTACAGAAACTGCCTCTCCATTTAACCCTTATTACATTGTCATAACTAAGGCGAAGCGCCCATCGATTTGAGTGACATTGAGTTGACCACGCCCACCCGGTCACATGACCACCGAGCCACGCCTACCCAGCTGGTCATTAGGGCAGAGAAACGGTTGTTAAATTATTTGAATCCCACCACTGCTCCACACTTACTTCCTATCCAAAATGGGCCATGAGGAGACTCCTGGGAGGGAGGTGGGACCAGCCAGGGGTGGGATTTGGAGGTTCTCTGAACCAGTCATAATGTTAGCTACTGGGTCTCCCGAAGCAAGGTGATTCTGTAGCAGCCCACTCCTGATTGAAATAACACAATATCTTTATTTATATCTATAAAGGAATCTTTTGCCTAATGCTCTTTTTAAGACTTTATAAGAAACATTTTATCTGCCCAAAAGCTTTGTGAAAAGGTCTGTTCTCCTGACTATATTTTCTCTTGCCCTCCTGGATCAGCAAAGGAAAGGGGGAAAAAAAAAATCAAAATTCATTAAGTTGTACTTTTGGCTTGGCTTGCATTCTGTCATGGCTGTTTGGCTTTCAAAGAAATGAAAATTATTTTTTATAAAAATACTTTTTTAGACTGGGCTCACCAAAAAAGAACAAGGCGGAGTAAATACTAGGCTTGCTATATAGGCCAGACCCTATAACAAACCAGCTGCCAATGTTAATAGAATTAATCTTGAAGTATTGGAGGTTGAATTTCAAATGCCTTAATAAATTATGTTTCAGTGCATGAGGGACAGCGTGATACTCAAAATCTGATTCCAGTAAGACAACCATGGGCTGTGCAAATAGTTAGATCAAGTGAATAATGTAACACAGTTGTGTTATGACATCCTTGGGATGCCAGCTCTTATAGGAAAGAAGGATGATGTCACCTACAATTTGGGCTGCTTTTGTGTCAGCCTTTTGATTTCACTGACAATTGTTCCATAGCCAGCCAACTGCAATTTGCCAGTAATCCAAAGGCAAGCCTTCAGCATGGTGATCTTGTTTTCTTTTCTGCAGCACACCAAGCCCCAATACCGAAAGTTGGGACATTTGTAACTCACATTTGATGTTAACTCCTCCTGATATTTTAATGGATCCTTTTGCTCAATCACATTTTAGTTTTATTTTATAACAATTTCATAAACTCATTCAGGATCTTTTATGATGAGGTGACATAATTATTTTTAATAAATAAATAACGATGCTAGTAGAACAGTCACTCTCCTCCACAGCCTTTTTTAAAATGGTCAGGCAAGCTGTCCCTTGGCTGTTTGGACTGGATTAATCCTTTAGAGCTGAATGGAAAAAGAAATAGAAGCCACCATCTCTAGCTTTTTACCATAAAATGGGGATGCTATGAGCTGTAATTGACTACTGCCATTGACCCATGCTGAAGAGGATCAAATGCCGAGAGTGTATTAAAATTAATTAACACTTCTGTACTTTTTTCTTTCAAACTGTAGGCAGTTGGGGATTTCCCAAAGTTGAAGTGCTTTTGAAATGCTATTCACCATCCTTGAACTGCCATAAAATAATGCTATCATAAAATTAATTGCCCCCATTATCAATTTCTGTCCAATCCCTATTGAGTCTATCTGAAGTCACTGTGGAATAGGTTTATCCTGATTAGTGAAGTTGCTCTTATTATAGACAAGGGGGAATGGTTGTTTTGCTAACTGTCCTTGCTGCCTTCCCTCTTTAGAATGTTACTGGATATTGGGGAACACATCTGCCAATCTAAATACTCCATCGGGAATAGGAAAGGGTCACTACCTTGATCCTTCTAAGTTGTTTTGCCTGTCCTATTTCCACACTTCATTTGGGCCTTCCCTAGGTTAAAAGAATGGGGAAAGTATAGACACTAGAATAGAAGTATTCCCAGAGAGGAGGGAGCCAATTCTGCAATTAATTCCTGCAGAGCTGAAGAACTGAAGCCAACTAGCTGTGGGTATCCACCTCTGTTATTTCAAGAGGGAAGGGATGCGATTGAAAATGACAATTGCAGGAAAACTGCCAAATAACAAACATATTCCTTTTTCCTTCCCAAGTAATGAAGCAGTACTGCCTTCTGTCTGGAAGCCTGGAGAAAAAGATCAAAATCAGGAAGACAAGAGATGAAGAGTACTCAAGAAACATAAGGGATAATGGGGAGGACAAAGAGATGGCCACATCTCCCAAAATATTCTACTCACACTAGTAACAGGTCACTTAACTTCATACCAAAGTAAAGCATAACAGATTTTACATATGTTGAAGCTGTTCTTTGGTAGGGTCAAAATAAGGGGAAATTTTGGAGGGGGGAGGAGACAAGGATGTATTTTGAGTACTGTGCTCAAAATTGTTGAGCTCTTCCATTTATAATTTAATTAGCAATATTATAATATTCTTCTCTCAACCTTACCAAGCATCATTGTATTTTTCACATTAGTTCTTAATCTTTCATCTTGCAAGGGTGAATTTTGTGAGTTTGCATTTCCTGATCACTGCCTCAAGAGAGCAATCAGTCTTTATTTGGTTCAGGACTGATTGAGACCTTCCGGTCTTTGGTACTGCAAGTAAGCAACTGCAAATCTATATTTTCCAGAGTGTTCTGTCAAAAGTGTTCTGCCACATGTCTACCAAAGCACACACCAGTTCATTGAAAGACAACATGGAACATAGTGCAGTAGATGGACTTGAATGAGAAAAACACTGCTTTTGATACAGAACTAGAAAACTTTGGTGGAGGCTGGCTTCCCAGTATGCTGATGGCATGCTGAGGACAATGTCATTCATTCCTGTCCTCCCCGAACAGAAGATACTGTAGATCACTCATTTCCGTGTTAAGGCAAAGAGGAAATGCAGGTTAGTCCTGTCATTTTTTCTGTAAATAAAGTGATGTGGTTTGTGTTCCTTGCATACAGTTATATGTTGTACTCTAATTTTGATTTCAGTTGTTATCATGTCCAATCCCACCATTCTTTTAATATGTAAACAACTCAAATCTGGGGTTCTGTGACCCACTATTGCACAGATCAGATCACTGTACAACTTGGTTTTACAAGATAAATGTTTTCATGAATTCACAGTGTTTTGACTTGTCTCTTATTTTGCAAAAGCTTTTGTATTATGCTCATACAAAATTAGTGGGACAGGGTTTTGTGCATACGTAAAGTATGCTTTATAAAAGTCTCATGATCCATTATCTTATACAAAATCCATTATCTTATCTCTGAAAATAACAAGAATTACTTGCTTTTGCTGTAAAGGTTATACAGATATGAGGACCATATGCATGCTGGTGTTGTTCGGTTTTCTATTCTGAATCATTTTTAGCAATTACTATCCTAAGAACATTAGCTAGGTGCTATACAGAACTATGCACAATCCTGGCAAAAATTTAAAAGTTTTTAAAAAGTATTTGGAATAGAGAATTGAATCCGTCCATATCTCAAGAAATCCTCTTCTCTCTCTCTCTGCCTCCACCCTCCAAAAAAAGGAGTATGTGAACAAGATGACAGATCTTCTGTAGCTCTCCACACTTTGGCAAGTTTAGAACTTCTTATCTCCAGAGATCTGCAAAGCTATTTACGTCATGGTTTTCAGAAGGCAACTTGATTTCTCCAAGCTTTCAACTCTAGCTAAGTTTTATTGACGTTCAACTTTGGGGAGGAGTGATTTATTAATGATCTCTTGTTTATGTTGGTTTAATAATTATGATTTATTTTATTGTTGCGTTTATATTTTTAATTTGTTGTAACCACAACTGCCACCCGGAGTTTTTTTATTTGTGTGAGCTATAAAAGTGGAAAATAAAAATACAAACTTTCTTTTTGAGTAAGACAGTGGCTTTGAAAATAGCCTGGGTAGAATGGAGAAGTAGTGAGTGTGGGTAAAAACCTTGTCCTTAATTAACTCCTTTTTTACTGAAGTTCTATTTGGGAAGAAAAGTATGTGAATCTCAAAACTCATGGTAGCAAAAGATGATTTTGCTTCTGAAGTTATGGAGGAACAGCAGCAAATGAGTAACAGCTTAAAACACCATTCCTGAAGCAAACTCTCACATAATCTCTCATTCAAAAGCAGCAGATTTTATAAGTTAGAAATAATATGCAGAGATAGTTCATTCGTTCCGAGATCTTCATGAATCAGGAGGTGAGTATTAGATTCTCTGTGGTAGTGATAAACGACTGAGGCGATTCTGCATTCAACTGTCTTTTATTAACTCGGAACATTAACACTACAGAACAGAACCCCTTGGTTTAACAGCTATTTATATGGTAGCTGTCAAACCATTAACCAATTAGAACACTGCCATTCTCCCACCAGAACGCCTCCGTGTTTGAGCCAATGAAAACCCTCATCCGGCTTGAGTGACACTGGCCGGTCGTAACTCGAATACACAACAGTGAGATCTTCAGGAAATGGTACTATTACAGTATAAGCATGTTATTCAGTTGACAGGATCCAATTAACTTCGTAAAGATTTTGAACGAAGCAGTGTTAACCTGATGCTTTCTGGCAGCAGGCTACAATGGCCATCCTCTCTAACATGGCAGTAGTGATTGGCTGGATTCATACAGTATGTGTTTTCATTAACTGTGTGGGTGTTGTTGTTTTAATATCTTATATTTTGCTAAGGAAGTTTGTTTGGCTGTGCTTTAGTGTCTTGTCTGAATACAAAAATTACAGTATTTGAATCAGCATGGAGCTGGGGACATGCAGAAACTAGATTTGAATTTGGTTGCCAATTATGAAACCGTCATTGTTCCTTTAATAGCACATGATCCAGAGACATTAGCAGACGACAATGTTTATCATCCTGCTATAAGATGTTTATCTCGCCTTCGGATTTACCCAGATTTGACTGCCTATTGCTAAAGGTGAAAGAATTGGCTGTAGCCTTCAATTGTATTGCTGATTAGTCACCAACTCTACATTGTGGAAATTTTCTTTGCAAGTAAAGGAGAGGAATGGAAATCCTTACTATTATCACTGACATTTATAAATTATTTGGGGGGAAAGTAATCTTGTGGTATCACTTTCAGTTTTAAAATTATATACTAATTACATATACTAATTACACCATCCACTCATATAACTGAAAAGCAAATATACATGTTCCAGGATAAGGTGGCAGGATCCAGTCTGAGTCGGTCACCTGGACCAGAGGTTTAGTCTTCTGAGTTTTCGGACCTGTGCTGGAGTCCATTCTCAGGGAACTTCTCTCTCACCAGATTCTCTCACATTCTGGTGAGAGAGAAGTTCTCTGAGGATTGGTTGCAACATAAATCTGAAAACTCGGAAGATTAAATCTATAGTTCCGGTGACCAATGCAGATTAGATCCTGCAAGTCATACCATTCTTGAAAATAGTGGGGAATTATTTTGTTGAAAAATTTTGAACCAAGTGGCAAATCTCTTGGCCCTTTTTAAGACTTTTATCTAAAAAAACATTATTTCCTTCTTCCTTGACTCCTGTACTGAACCATAGACATTTAGTTCAGCTAGCAAAACACTTTTATGGGTTTTCTTTTCTTTATTTGTCAGGTTGCACTCTTTGGCACTATGGGACTTCTTTTTTTAATGTTGTAAATCACACGTATACATGCTACATTTAAAAATAATTGAGCAGTGTTTATTACCCATGTCTGGAAAAATCTGGAACATGGTAACCTTTAATTATAATATTCTTGCTAGGCTGCTGTACTAATTAAGTACAAAGTAGATTGCCTGTGTAGAAGAGATAGCTGTTCAGTTCCATTCCCAGCCAGACAGCCTGGCACGTACCGAAAGTTTGAAAAGAAAACCACAGGCACATTCCACAAAACCTGTGCTGTAGTGGCTGCAAAGCATGACCATTACAAGTAATCCCCCACCACCTTTGAAGCAGGGAGCATTTCTCAGGTGAACAGCTGTTTGTCAATGCAACCTCACATTTCACGCTGACTCAAGCAAAAAATGCTAGCCTGCCTTTTGCCTGAATGCAGTAGTAACCTAATCCTATGGCTCCCTGTTTGGAACTAAAAATGGCTCCTGTTGTTTCCAAACCGAGGCACTGCAGGCAACTCCTGTACAGTTTTCACTGCCCCTCCTCTTTCTTCTCCTGGAATTTGGAAAGTGTTCTAAGACCCAGAATGCAGTTCAGCGGGTTTCAGGATAACTTATTATAATAACCTGATCCAATTATGTTGCATTTCTTTCCCTTTTGAACTCCTAAACTAACCTGTATTTTTTCCTCTCACATGCCCAGAGCTAAATTAAGTGTCTGATACACCCAAAGAATTCCTAACTTACCACTGCTGACTAGATTGGGATTTGACAACACCTAAAATGACTGCCAGAGGGCCATTGTTAGGCCTTGTTGCATTCAACTAAAGCCAATCTTATCAGGGAAGAAGAAAGCATGCATGTCTGCTGCTTGTAATAGGTCTGTAAACCAATATTTCTTTAACTGATGAAGTTTTGAAGCATCAGTAAGAAGGAAATTTATTCCTTTAAGCATTTAGTTTCAGAGGTTTAAAAGATACTTTATGGATTTTAATGCAAGAAAGAAAACTTAAGGAACCACATACTATGGTCTTCCCTCCTTTCACTGGGTGAACTTATTGGACTGAACTCCCATCCTCCAATCCAGAGTTGAGCAATGTAAGCACTTTCCAGATATTGAACTTGCATCTCATTTAGAACTAATGATGAAGAATGGGGACTGGAGGCTAAAAGATATAAAGAAGAGTTGCAGGAATTGGATATGTCTAGTCTTATGAAAAGGAGGACTAGGGGTGACATTATAGCAGTGTTCCAATATCTCAGGGTCTGCCACAAAGAAGAGGGAGTCAAGCTATTCTCTAAAGCACCTGAGGGTAGAACAAGAAGCAATGGGTGGAAACTAATCAAGGAGAGAAACAACCTAGAAATAAGGAGAAATTTCCTGTCAGTTAGAACAATTAATCAGTGGAACAACTTGCCTCCAGAAGTTGTAAATGCTCCAACACTGGAAGTTTTTAAGGAGATATTGGATAGCCATTTGTCTGAAGTGGTGTAGAGTTTCCTGCCTAAACAGGGTGTTGGACTAGAAGACCTCCAAGGTCCCTTCCAACACTGTTATTTTATTTTCTGTTTTCTGAATGATAGATTATGGTGCAAATTTCTGGAAGACCACATATTGCATATCTCTCTAAGCAGCCTTTATTTGTCTTTCACTAAAGGCATTGGTCAACAATTTCAAACAGTTTAATCTGGGTAGTATCTTGGTTGAAGAGCTGGGGAATACTGGAATTGTAGTATAACACTTCTGGGAGAAGTTGACGTGCATTGTTAGCAGTACTCCAGGTAAGATATGCCTACGATTTGCATGATTAATGCTACTATTTATCAGAGCTTGCTGCTTGGATATTCTTGCTGGTACTTCCTTTTAATGATTTGTTTAGTGCGTTATCCAAACTGCACTTATTGGAACTACCAAACAAAACTTTTTTTTAATTATTATTCAGCTAGAATGTTGATTTAGCATCTTTTTTATTAGTCACAGTTTATAGGCTTTGCTTACAAACCCTGTTATAACCTTTTTCTCATTTCTCATACCTTAATCTGGGGTTTACTTGGAAGTTTTGCAGCCAGATTTTGGAATGCAGAATTTGGAATGAAGAGTATATTCCACAGTGCGTCATTTCTGCAAATGATTGTAATTCTCACCTTGCAGCGCTGCCAGAATGTCTTTGGAAAGTAACCTCAGACCCTGGAGTTTAAATGAGATGACTACAGTAAAACTGATACTGGTCTGATTTTCCCACCTCCCGACCTTGCCAATCATCAAAGGGCTCTACTCAGTAAGAGCTAAAAGGGTGATGTAATCCAGCATTCCAAGGACTTTGGAACACTGCAGACATGCGCTTGCCAGCTTTGCTTTCTGAAAGGGGCCCTTCCTTCATAGATGAATAATATAATAGCAAAAATTGGCAGGTACTCCACTAGCACAAATCTGCATGTCAGGAAAAATATTGCATGCTGAATGACCTTGTGCTTGGTGGGTGGCTGTTAAAATTGTCAAGACCATAGCAGAAATAATTTAACCACCTATGGTCAGAAAAATTATCATCCTTCAGATGTGGATTCCTGGCTTCACTGAAGCCACCCATTATTTGATTATTGATAAAAATGAGCAATTTAGGCAGCTCATAGAGTGTTTAGAAAATAAGGAAAATGGTTCCTGAAGCCTCTTAAAGTTTATTACGTGAGTTTCTGAACACACTGATTTTCCCCGCTCACCTATTTCAATATGCACAATGTGCTCCTACCAAGAATGTCTTTTCTGTTTAAAGCATTCATAAACAGCGTAAAACAATGACTCATTACCTAACTCAAATGTTAGCTTACATATGGTTACCCAGAAGCCTGCAGCAATAACTTACTTGCATCAGTTTGACTAAGTTACCAGGTGGTAGCAAGAATTCCTGAATGACAACATAA
This sequence comes from Thamnophis sirtalis, assembly GCF_051295495.1. Lineage (NCBI taxonomy): Eukaryota > Metazoa > Chordata > Lepidosauria > Squamata > Natricidae > Thamnophis > Thamnophis sirtalis. The sequence continues at coordinate 70,640,669 of NW_028261383.1, read as the reverse complement.
TTGTAATGAGGTGTGTTGTGTAGATCCAGATAATTGTAATTAATTTAATAAACCATCAAGAAGCAACTCAAGGCATAACAGGTTGTGTGAAAAAACGGCCACTATATGTGAAAAGTTTTTAATGCTTGAAATGTGTGCTGTAAACAATGGAATGCAAGTAACCATAGAGATTCCATAGAGACAAATATGCCATAGAAACAAATATGCCATAGAGACTGTTGGAAGAAATGTCCTTCTGGGTTCAGCTCCAAGTGTGGGGAAAAGACAATGGAAACATGGAGGCTGCTTGAAAAGATGGTTCAATGGTGGACAGGACCACATGGCTTGAGTCCTGAACAGAAAAGGTGATCATATGCTTCAAGATGTTGGGTGAAGAAGAAAAGAGGCTTGCTGAGTTTTTATGCGCCCTGTTCAGCCCCACCTCTCTGTTTCCTGTTCCTGTGTAAGAAATGTACTCTGATTGGTTGTCAGACTCCCATGGGGCCATGTAGGGGCAACTCTCTAGGCTGTGTTTTGAGTCCAAGTTTGGTTGAGTTCCCAGATGCCATGTGGTGCGTTTCTGTAAAAGGCTAATCCTACCTTGATTATGTAAAGTAGACTAGCTCAAGCTTTAATGGCTCATTGACAAAGGTGGGGGGGCAGGAAGCTGCAGAGCTACTTTGTCTTTAAAAACATGTTTCTCCCTTTTTGATCCTGGAAAATATAATATTCTTCCTTTTCAATGTTTCCCAGGATATTTCATTTTTCTAGGACAGGGGTGGGTGCTAACTTCCTACAAGACAATTATAAGCTTGCTGGAACCCTAACCCTATAAGTATGTATCCTGTCTAGGTTGCAACAATCCAAGTGGCTGATACAGATGGCAGTAAAGGAATGGGAAAACCTGAATACTACCATCTAGTGGCCATCCACTTTTTTGCAACCCAATTATAGTAACATGGCTAGAAACATAACCAGACTATAAATGCATTCAAGGGGAACATTGTCCTGGATCAGAATTCCCATGCTTAAACTAATGAGATCACTAGTGAAAATGGTTTAGGTCAAAGATTAGTCTTTCCCATGGTCTTACCAACTGCCATCAAAGAAAAGAAAGTATTTTTTTCTGTAAGAGTTAAAGAGAATTAGCTCAACACATCATGCATTAATTGTTGTGCCTCTGCACAGCTTGCAAGTTGTAGTGTTCAGTCTATCACTCAGGACTTGTCCTATCCCTGTGGCAATACATATACATAATGTATTACACACAAACATATCTATGGATATTGTGTGTGTGTGTGTTTGTGTACACTTACACAGTATGTGGATGGAAAAAATTGTTTTTGTGTGGTGTGATCAAACATATGATTCAGTTGAAAAAAGGAAATATCAGAAATATAAAAATGTAATATAAAATATAAAACTAAATATTAGAGAAATATTTGTTCATCCTCAGAATATACCCAAAATATTGAATCCAATTCTGGGTTTTGCATCTTAGAAAGATTATTGACAAATTGTATCATGTCCAAGGATGTCATGTCCCAAGGAGACAACCAAGTTGATTAAAAACCCTGCAAAGAAAAATGTAGGAGAAATGGATATAGGTGAGAATCTCAAAAAACTGAATCTCTCTTTAGTGCCGTCTAGTGATCAACTTTATTTTTCCAACCTAGATACAATAGCTAAACTTTAGGGTTAGAGACACAAGAGTATCCCAGACATCTGCCTTTGAATATGGGTTGTCAGGTAAGATGGGCAGATTTGGTCAGGATTGTTCCAGAACGTAGTGCAAGGTCTAACAAGGAAGGAGACTTTACTTGGACACTAGGAAAAAAGCCTTAATGGTAAGAAACTGTTCAACAATGGGATGGGACAGATTGCCTTGGAGTGAGTTGAAGTCTCTTTTACTGGAGTTGTTTAAGCAGAAGCTCAATGACCGTCTCCCAGTAATGCCATAGTAGTGAATTCCAGGACAAGATCTTGTTGGCTTGGGTTGAGATACAAAGTCTAGTAGTCTGTTTCACACTGTGTAAACAGGTGCTTTCGAGAAGCTCAAAGCATGGGCAGGAAAGCAATATGGTTCCTAAACTGTGAACTAATAATATCTCAAGTATGCTTCCTATGATTACAACAATAATAATATCAGCATATTAGGTACCATACCAAAAAGTCTTGGGTGGCACTTAGAAAATCTATGTATTGGCAAACTTTTCAATTGGACTGGATCAGCACATAAACTATGCTGATCCATTATAGTATCCTAGGTTCTTGGGAAAATACAGTGCATATGAAGGCTAACTCCAGCAAAAGAACTGGCAGTTATGATTTCACATTTTTTGTGTATATAATAGTAATTATAGATGACGACTTCTAATACAAGTGGTCTTAATATTTAATGGCAACTTAGACTTATTAATATTGGACACCTATCTATACAACTAAGGTTCTAATGAATCTAATCCACTCCTCTGTTAAAATACTGATTTCACTCCAATACTGATTTATTACTCCAATAATAATGATCAAAGAGAAATCAACCACTTCAGAATTATGAATCTAGTCAACAATGATGACCAATGCAATGAACTCTTTAGATACACTTTCTGTAATCAAAACCAGCTTAAGTTTAAACATACAAAGTGCCCATTATCACGTGTGAATTAAACCCAATTTGTCACCCTACAGTATTTGAAAGCCCAAAGAAGTCCAATTTAAACAGCATAGAAGGCTTATCAACAGGTAGCTTGTGATAGCAGAGACCTTCTAGTATTTAGCAATTGAATAAAAACAATCATCATTATTTTGAAGCTTGAACCCCGAGTATTCCATGGTTTATACCTATGTCCTTCTCTTGTTTTCCAGATCAGATCTTTGGTATCTGAATCCACCTATTGTCTGTCACTATCATCAATCCACAATCTCACTTAGCCCTGAGCAGTGGTGAAATTCAAAAATGTTTTCTACCGGTTCTGTGGGCATGGTTCGGTGGCCGTGGCAGGGGAAGGATACTGCAAAATTTTCATTCCCTCCCCATTCTGGGGCCAGCCAGAGGTAGTATTTGTCAGTTCTCCAAACTACCGGTTCTCCAGAAACTATCAGAACCTGCTGAATTTCACCCCTGGCCCTGAGTCAAATTGCTGATTTCTGCCTATTCTGCCAAACTATGATTTTTCCACAACAAGGAGTTTCCCTACTTTGTTTTATCTGGAACATATTTAGGATTTTGCCCAGAAAAAATAATGTATTCTGCCAGCATCTTTAAATTGGCCTTTCTTCAAAACAAACAATTTAAAATGAGTGTTAAGACTGAAGCCATTGCCTGGAAGAGTCCGCCCATGGTTTCTCCACCACATTTTAATGATCAGAACATTTATTATAGAAGGAAATGCAGCCTGTTCATAAATAAATGGCTGCTATAAATATCCAAGGCTATCCAACTTGTTCAAATTAAGCTTTGGATAAAGAGCTGTCGGCTGGCATCCATTATATTTAAATCACTTTCCTAGTGAAAAAGTATTCAAGAGATTTGAAACTTGTTTATAAGTAATAGTCAATCCTGTTGAAGTCCCTGTTGAAATTATAAGGCAAAAAGGTACCCTCAACCCCCCCTTATTATTTTTATTTAACATTAATCCCTGCATGTGTCAGCTTATACATCAGCAATGTATGAAATTCAAGCACCAATCTTATTAGCACAAAAATGATGACTCCTCCATAGGAACAATTCTGCATTAATGATGAAACAATTGAGCTTTCAAGAGATGATTTTACTGAATTAAAACTGTGATCAAGGGAACAAATCAAGGAGAAGATAAATGAACTGAACCACACACGGAACTGATCTCAGTTTACCTTGTTATTTTCCAGCTCCTGTAATTCATGACTAATTGTTGCACCAATCAGTAATTTTCACATCAAGCTTTGACCTGTTCTAGACAAAATTATCCTTCATTTTTAGATCCAATGAAAGATTATTTTTTTAAAAACCTGGAAAAATCATGAAAACTTACCAGCAGAACTCCTAAAAGCTTCTTTTCTCCACTTAAGAGTCAATCAGGAAGTTTCCACAGAACAGCATCCTATTTGCTTGCAGAACTAACAAATTAGAACAGGCGCCTCGCAGATCTGAAAACAAGGTGCAGATGATCTTAACTAAACTGGAGAATGGAAGGAAGGTCCCAGGACTGACAGTTCAATTTGTCTTCCCCAGATTCCCATGCAGATTAGACAAACACTTCAACTGAACACACGGCTGCTGCAGACTGAAAAAAGGCAGTGAACCCACAACTTCCAATTAAATACCACCCAAGGTATTTTCACATTTTCTTTGGAGCCTCTCAACGTCTTTTCGGTGCAGCCTGCAATTTTTCCTGTGTTCTCTTCATCCCCACCCAATTTTAATTGCTTGCTTTCTTGCTTTGGCTTGATGCTTTTTCTCACTCTTTTATTTTTAGATTGTCAGTATAATACAGTCACTTGTAGAGGCTGCATGACAGCAGCAAATGTAACAGGAGCCGCAGCTCTTGAGTGCCAGGAATTGCAGCCTTAAGCAGGACTTCACTGAGGGTCCTGGCGGGAAGGCCTGGGCAAAACAAAAAAATTGGAAACCTCCATTTTACATCAACAGCTGTGGTAGTTGCATGGAGGAAAACTATGAAAGCTAAGGTAGCTCCAGATGTTGGAAATGATTTGCCAGTAAATGCAGGGCAGATAATTCCAGCACAGCAATGAATGTTGCCTAAGCATTGGGTATCTTCTCATCCTAGTACTGCCATAATGGAAGGAGAAACCAGAATCTGGATTCCAAAAGATCTTCTAAATCTCTCAGACTGACTGTGGATGGGACCAACAGGCAAGTTTCAACGGTTTAACAGAAGAAAGCAAGGTTCAGAAAGACAGCAGAACCAAGCAGGAAATGTAGGTGCAATGATTGTGTTTTCATTATTACCCATTTGAGCTGCTCAAGTTATAGGAAATAAGAGAGTAGAACTAGGTTTGGTCAAAGCCAGTTGTGCATCTAAGCTGTCCTGCAATGCAAGTAAGCAAGAAACACAATCTTGTATTTTGGAGTAATGCCCAATAGCTTGAGCTAACATTTTTGAGGGCAAGGGATGTAACAATTATAATTCAGGTATCTTTGGGCACCAAGTGGTCTGTCCCAGCCTCAAACATCTTTTATAGAGAGGAACTCAGAGTAACAGGACAACTTTTGCTTTTAATTATTCTTCTTTAAACTTCTAGTGTTCTTTTTTGTGTGTATAATTTTTTTTAAAATTTTTCAACAAACATAGACAGACAAGACATGTAACATAAAAGTATCTTCCATTATATACAGTGTGTCGATTGGTCACAGAGTTTTTGTGCATTCTTTCCACATTTTATATAGATTCACATTTTATATAGAATCACATATTTTCAGTCAAATATATTCATATACATCACTATTATAATACTGCACTTGTTTGACTATCACTATTATTTCTTCATCTTAAACGAGATATGCTGACTATGGGTTCATTTATATTATAATAATTCATTACATCATCTTCAATATATCCAATAATAAAGTATTTTATGTCTAATTCTAAATCATTCTATTATTCTAATATTGGTGACATTCTTCAATAATTTTCATTTCCATGTTTTTTATCTAACAACTGATAAAATAGATTTTATATCCCATAAAATTGTTTATCTTCCTGTTCTCTAATTTCAAATGTCAACATTCATTTCAGCACATTCCATTATTTTATAAATAGCTTCCTCCTGCATTGGTATTTTCTCATTCTTCCAGTTTTTAGCAAATACAATTCTAGCTGCTGTTAATACATTTACAATCAAGTATTTCAGTTCTGTATTGTATGTTTCCAGTATGATTCCCAACAAAAAAATCTCTGGTTTAAAGTCAATATGTTTTTGTATCATTTTTTCCAACCAAGTATGGATTTTAGTCCAATATCTTTTAGCTTCTATGCAAGTCCACCACATATGGTAATATGAACCCAGTATTTGATGACATTTCCAACACTTTTCCAATTTATTTTTGAACATTCTTGCTATTCTCGTCGGGAATAGATGTCACCTGTAAAACATCTTATACAAATTTTCTTTATACGCTATTGACATTGTCATTTTATAATTTTGAGACCACAATTTCTACCATTCTCTAAATCAATCCCATGTCCAAAATTTCCCCCACCCCCAAGCAATCATAGATTATTTAACTTGTTCTTCTTCTAATTTAACCTCTAATAAATATCTGTATAGTTTTTTAATCACCTTTTCATCAGTACCTGTCAAAATTTTATCTAACTCAGTCATTTTATCATGGAAACCTTGCATTTTAAGATCTTTATCATTTCTAGAATGTATTTGCACATATGAAAACCAATCCATCTTTATACCTTGCTGTTCCCATTCTTGCATAGATTTAAGTTCACCCTTTGCATTCAATATCTCACCATATCTGTTTGTTTCTTTTTGTATGTTATTGGATATGAAAATGCCTTAATAGTTGATAATCAGACTGGAATTTTTAAATAATGTTGTCTTTTAATCTTTTTTCCAGTTTAATAACAAAGCCTCACATATGTAAAATACCCCTGCATTTTAGTTCCCTTGTACCATAGGAAAGCATGCCATCTCAACAGCAAATCATGTCCTTCTACAGTCAATAATCTAGAATTTCTTAATGTTATCCACTTCTTAACCCACATCAAGCTTGTTGCCTGATGGTATAACTCCCAGTTCGGTAGGCCAAATCCTCCTCTTGTTTTAGCATCTTGTAATAATTTTAATTTTATTCTTGCTTTCTTTCCCTGCCAAACATTATTTTGTTTAGGTCGTCAAAGTAGGCTTTACCTAGTCTACTTGGAATTGTCTGGAACAAATATAGAATCCTGGGTAATATATTCATCTTAATTGTAGATATTCTCCCTATTATTGATAAATGTAGATTTTCCCATTTTGCCAAGTCTATCGCAATCTGCTATTTAAGTTTATGGTAGTTGTTCTCTTTAAGTGTGCTGCATCTTGCTGTCAAGTATATCCCCAAATACTGGACCTTATTCGTGATTTGAATCTTCAGAGTATCCTCCAATTCTTCCTTTTGTCTTGATAACATATTCTTTGTCAAAATCTTCGTTTTGTCTATTTATTTTCAGACTTGCTACTTTTCCATATTCCTCTATTTTCTCAATCATTTTAGGTGCAGTTCCTAGTGGGTCCTCTAAGATGAAGACCAAATCATCTGCAAATGCTTGCAATTTATATTCCTCTTTTTTAATTTTCATTCCTTTTATATCTTTTCCTTCTCTAATATTTCTATTTAAAGCTTCTAATGTTAAGATGAATAACAGGGGATAGTGGACAGCCTTGTCTTGTCCCTTTCCTTATTCCAATAGAGTCTGTTAATTCTCCATTTATCATTATCCTTGTTGTTTGTTTGTGGTATATGGTTTCTATGGCTTGGGTAAATTTCTTACCAAAGCCCATCTGTTCCAGTTGTAACAACATAAATCGCCAGCTCACGTTATCAAAGGCTTTCTAGGCATCTAAAAACATCAGAGCCATTTGTTTTTCAGGATGAGCCTCATAGTATTCCAAAAACTTCTAGTGTTTTTCTGATTACAGCTGACAAAAATCCACAATGCAAATTACTTCCATTTTGAGACATTTCAGCTGCAGTGTAAATGCTAAAATAGTCTTCACATTTAAAATAATAAAGGGAAAAAAACTCATAAAACTTATCAAAAAGGAAAAAAATCAAGGAAAAAAGAACAAGATCCCAGGACTGTGTACCTGAGCTACTAACATAGATGTCCCGTGCATGCCAAATGTTAAGCTGACTCCTAGGCACTAAGAGTTGTCCATCAGTTTGATAAAGATTGTCCCTGTGTATCTCACTCCTAAATTCAGTTTAGGTTTATTGGTTATCTACTGTAGTCTGTAGTGTGGAACACGGTGGCTTAGTGGCTAAGACACTGAGCTTGTTGATCAGAAGATCGGCAGTTCAGCGGTTCGAATCCCTAGCACCACATAATGGAGTGAGCTCCCTTTACTTGTCCCAGCTTCTGCCAACCTAGCAGTTCGAAAGCACATAAGAAAATGCAAGTAGAAAAATAGGGACCACTTTGGTGGGAAGGCTAACAGTGCTCTGTGCACCTTTGGCATTTAGTCATGCCAGCCACATGACCACGGAGACGTCTTCAGACAGCGCTGGCTCTTCGGCTTTGAAACAGAGATGAGCACCGCCCCCTAGAGTCGGGAACAACTAGCACATATGTGCGAGGGGAGCCTTTACCTTACTGTAGTTTTCAAATAAGATCAATTCATTTCTTCATCTTTGGCTTGTCAAATACGGCTGCAGATCTGACCTTGCAAAGGCCGTGAACAAAACCTTGCCATATGATTCCAAACTGGAGCAAGTTCCAATTCTGTTCTCCCTGCAATATGCTCCCATGATTTAGGGTAACATTTCTTCCAAACTGGAAATGACCCTTGGAAAGGCTCTAATCTTTGGAAGCAAAGATATTGACAGATACAAAAAAATAGCAAATAAATTACTTTTTCTAGAGGGTCATCTGAAGATGAATGAGATTTGGTTTGATGGTTGCAGCAACCTGTACTACATAATTACATTCATATTAGAATAAAATCATACGCTTGTCTATTCAAAAGTACATCTCACTTTTTAAAAATGGGCTTATTCCCAAAAGAGATAAGTAAATATCTCATCCTATGTAAAATAAGATACAAAATACAAAAGAAAACAGGAAGACGCTGAGAGGAAAGGGGGGAAAGAGAAGTGTTGGAAGGGCTGGGGGGAAAGAAAAAAAAGTATTGACTTCCAACTCCATCTGTTGCACTAAAATAAAGTAAAATAAAGCATTAGCATCAAACCACAACTTTTTGCTTTTCCATAGTAATATAAACTAGCCACTTCTATAAATACATGCCAATCTACTTGATAAAACCCAAAATCATTGTTTCATTTTTTTCCACCTCAAGCACAAAGTTCAGAAGGGGTTTCCATGTGGAAACAAAGGTACTGATGTTCTTTAATCAAAACAGCCAATTTAGCCATTTCTGCCAACTCCATCAGCTTCTGTAGCCATTCGTCCATAATGGGAATCGAACTGTCCTTCCATTTTTGTACATACAGTAGTCTTGCTGCTGTCAACTTTCATAAAATCAAAGTTCCGAAGACTCTTTCATTTTCTTGAAAGTACAAAATCCAGGTTTTGGAAGAGAATTGAAAAATAATACAACTTCTGCAAGCATAGACCTGATTTCTAGAAGCCATTTCTAATAGTTTGTTTAAAAAACAGAAAAAAAATATTTTGAGTAGTTGTGTTTATCACCCTACCTCTTCCTTCTATCATATTTTATATCTTTCCTATCAGTATTTGTTGCTTTTTTTATATGTTCTTTTAACTTTGATTAAAAACTCTTTTTTTTACTTCTTTTTATCATACTCTGGTTTCTCTTCAGATCTTTTAAATCTTTCGCCTTTTACTAAAACTTTTTTTATCCTTGTTTTAAATGGGATTGCTGGTTCAGGTTGTCACATATTGTGGTGCAAAATATTTGGAGAGAATATTGGAAAATATTGGAAGATTTCCAACATCCAAAAGTTGAAAATAGCGCCTTTAGCAGACAAAAATTTCATATTCTGCTTGTGATGAATGATTCTGATGGCCACAAGCAGAAGAGAAGAAGCAGATGCTATATTTTGGACACAGAAATCAGCCTATCCCTTCTTTTAATGTTCTGACTGGCATTAACTCCTCTCTGCCAGATTCAATCCCATTTTAGAAAGCTAACTGGGCGGGGTTACGTGTTTATTTGGAAGCAAACTGCGTAATATTCAGGCTGATATGTTTAGGGGAGGATTGCAGCTGAAATTTCCATCTTTGCTTTTCTACTTTACCTAGTCATTCTCATTAGGAACACAAATGCATGGCAGGCGGGCAGTCTCCCATGAAGACAAAAGGTCAGAGACAGCACATAAGTCTGCATTCCTTCAAAACCAGAGGGAGAAAATGTCTTCCAGAGCAGCCAGAGGTTTTGTCCCCATGGAAGAAGCCCTCTTCTTCTGCAGGCAGCAGCCACTAAGATACATAAAGAATGGTGCACTCCTCCACATGGAATTTATTTCCCATCTGACTTTGTCTGGAGGTCTGTGCCCAGCATTCTCTCACCTAGAAGATGTCCTTTTTTGGTTTCAGTAAACATACCAAATCATACGTGTGCAAGTTTGCAATCAGCAAAAACTGAGTGCATTTCGGGATCAAAATGATAAACGGAGACTTTTCAGAAGAAATCTCTCGTTGCATCTGTTCATAAATATCAAGGCATAGTTGATTTATATGAGCAATAGAAGCCCAGAAAGGCCATAAACATTGAATGTGTAAATATTTAGAATGCTGGAGAATCTTGCATTCTAATATAAACAGAAATTTCTCCGCTCTACAGCAACATATGAAAGTGGTTAATTATGACCTCCATTACTAGGTGCTGTACTACCCCCACCAATAAACAGGGCCTTGCCACTAATCTCTGAGAAACACTCATCCTTCTACATTTGTAAACAGACATGGTTTTTTTTCAGAAAGACCTTCCTTCTGCATGGAGAGTACTAAAAGCAGGAGTGGGGCTGTGCAGACATTGATAAATGCAAGCAAGAGCAATGTAATAACAGTTACAGTGCTTGAGAAACTGGCCTCAGTGGGGAACAGTGAGGCACCAGTGACCCAAATAGTATCTTTTACTGGTTCTTACTTTGACTGTGTTAGTAGAAAAGGGAGAACATGTAGGCAACCTATTAGATTGGAAAGCTCTCTGATATTAAAAGTTACCATCCAAGTTACATTAACTCTTTTCTGTTTAATGGGTAGAGAGTCATGGCTCTGTTCCAGATAAAGTTTCACACTACAGTGAAAGACACCAGCTTGAGAAAGGGGCAAAGACTGTATATTCATATTTATTTATAATATTTACATATTTTCCCCAGACCCCAGAGTTTATACTCAGTCCTGTTTACATAAAAACGTAATAACATATGCACTATACTTAAACTAAAAACCATAAAACATTAACAAAATCGCTCCACATTGTCAGATGAAGCACAGTAATTCAGGAAAAGCAATCAAAGACTTGTGGGAAAAGAATTCAAAATCCATAGTTGGGTAATTCCTATATTATGTCCACTCAAAATGTCACAAAATAATGTGTGTGCTCGCAAGCCCTCTGGAATGTTTTCTTAAGCAAAATGTTGCAAAAACACAGGATGGAGAACAAATGAGTAAATCCACACATTAGATCAGATGTTTAGACCAGGAGGGCTGAGGTTTAATCTCAGTCACAAAATGAAGTTGTGAATCAAATGGCTATCTAATGTTAAGGGTTGTTAGGATCAGGCTATATTTAGAGCTTAGAAACAAAGTCCCACTCCAAGCTCTGAAAACACAAAGACCATTAGTCCTCCATCTATTACTCGGTATGAATGACTCACATAGAGGCAACACAGAAGAAATAAAACATTACAGAAGCTTCTCCAAAATAAGTATAAGGGAAGGCCAACAGAAGTTTCCATAGATTGGGATCATAGCTTTCTGAGCACAAGCGTAGGAAGTCTGAGGTTTAATCTTGTGGGATTTCTAACTAAAATGGGTTGGGGGAAGGGGGAAAAGTTTGTAGCTGGAGGCGGACTTCTATTTTTGGGCAGCCAAAAGATGCAAAGAGGAGTATGACCAACATTTAGTTTATGGAAATTTAGAGGGTTTTTTCTATTTAAAAAAAAAACCAAATGTATTACAGCTATCAGAAGCCCAATACAGTTTTTGCCTTCTTTTTGGAAATTGGTGGGCAATTGAGCCACTATTATCATTATAACTGGCTTGCCACTGAATTTCAGGACCATCTTTGAGGGGCTCTGGAGACTACCAGAAATAAAGTGGCTTGAAGATAACATATGACCCACAGATTATCTATCCCCGACTTTAGAAAGATCTAATAACTAATTATTTATTATAACTAATAAATAAATAAATAAGAGATGGGAAAGATTCCTGCTACTAAGGCTCTGGAGAGCTATTGGTGATCAAAAGCTGAAAAAACAATTACTTTGATCTCGGAGGAAGTCTTGAAGACTTACTGCAATGGCCACATTCTTAGGTGTTGATGCCTTGATCTTCGCAATAATATCAAGAAAAGCAGCAAGATAGTGAACTTTCCTGGACTTTGCAACAAAGCTCAAGAACTTGTTATAGCAATTCTATTTTCTCTCTTGTTTTATTTATTGATAACATTTTAGGCCTGCTTTTAATTGAAAATGATTAGGTTTAAAGCTAACTCTAGGGCAGGATCCAATAAAGCCAATCAATAAAAACAAAAACAAAATTCCAAAATTAAAATTAGACAGACAAAATTTACAAAAATAAAAAAATTGCAAATCAGGACCATGACAATGTGGCTGCTTATGTCATCAGCACATTGATAATATCCTAATCAAAAGGTTTTAAATTGGATAATGTGCCTCAGTTGTCTCATTTTTCTTCTGTTTGCTGTGTGAATAGTAATACACATGCTAAGTGATGGTGTATAACTTGCTTAAAAGAAATCCCAGTTAGCAGGAGGGATAAATGCAGTGTCTTATATACAAATCTACATTGTGAAATATCACTGTAGCCAAAAGTAGGCCAGATAAACTGCTTATCCCGCCCACATCCTCCTACCCCAATTGCAGGACAAGCATATCCAAGAAACCATTTTAATATGCAATGTCCTTATAATGTAATCTATGCCTCATTCCAGCCCCTAGTTAAGACAGTCTGAAACAATCGTTAGCTGTTACAGTTTTCAACTAGCATTTTTTTCCTTTTTCTGCCATGGATACAAACTAACACATGATCAGTGAAATGGTTGCTCATGCATTGAGATTCTGCAGCTATCTGTAAAGTTTTCTATATATAAACAGTCTTTGAGACACATAAGGTAGCATATGTAGCACCACTGTTGTGTGAAGCTGCACTGGTTGCTGACCTGCTTCTCGGTTCAATTGAAGGTTTTGGTTATTATCTTTAAATGCCTTCATGACATGGGACCAGACTATCTGAGGAACTGTCTAACCCCAAACTGATCCAGCCATTCACTCCACCAGAAGGGGCATGCTGCGGATCCCGTCAGCCAACGAACTGCGACTGACAGGGACCAGGAGAAGAGTCTTTACTGCCCTGCGCTAAAGTTCAGGCTGTTTGCTGGTATACTGCCTTAGTTATGTGCCCCCCTTTTCACTTTTTATATTTATCCTTATTCTGGATGTGGCTGGTAGATAGGGAGAAAACCCCACCTCCAGCCGGTTTACACATTGTTATTCACATTGTTGTCAATTTTATTGTTTTAACTTTAGGTCCCAATATTTTAATGTGTTTAACTTTCCAATTACTTTATGCTGTTGTTTATGATGTTCCAAGTAACACAGAGTCACTGGATAGTGAGATGGGTGGCATGTATATTTACTTAATAAATATAAATGGTTAGTATTATTTTGAAAGAGAAAATATGTCCAGAGAAGCTATTACCAAGCTTTTGTCATGGAGAGTAAGGGTTAATCCTCACCTCCACACATCGGGGTTCCCTATATTTTAATGATTGTTTGTGACCTTGACGTTGTGTCAAAATTAATGCTTGCAATAGAAAAATTTGCAGCAAGACAGCACAGGAAGGGAAATGAGAATAACATATAATGATCACTTCTCAAATCCATCATCCTCTTTGCCCACTTAATTGACAGTTTCTTAGTCTCAGCTCCAAAGAGATCTGAATTTTTAAATACTAATGTGCTCTCACTGATGGAGGCAAGTAGGGAAAAAAGGATAGGCTTCCCCTTCCCACTTTTGGACAGTTTTCTGGCAGTGGGGGTTACATGAGGTGAAATAGAATTAGAATTGTGTTGGATAGCTTGTGCAGCTTTTGACTGATGTGACCCAGTGGCAGCAGATGTATTGCACTGTTCTGATAGTAAGTTTCCTCATAGTAAACTCTCCTGAACTCAGAGGCATTTACTCTCCAGTCAAAGTGCTCCTGCGAGCTGTGACATGTTTGAGTTGTAAACCTTTTGAGGAGCAAGCATCATTTTCTGCATTAGATCAGGTGGTTTTTCCATTACCTAATCTAGCCTCACTCTATATTAATCTGTCTGAATATTTGTCATCTGTTGACCGCTTTTTGTTTAAATGTCATAGATACACTTTGTACTTTACTTGATTGCACAAGGGAGAAAATTACTAGTATCGGTGCAAAGAATTCTAACTGATTTAATGATCAATAAGGACTTTGCATTTACAAGGGATGTTTGCAGTAAACCATGCCAGCAATCCATCAGCTTTCTCATTAGTCATCTAGGTATCCTAGTGGACCACCACAAGTATGGGTCAGCAGTGTGCTGCAGCTGCCATAAAAAGCCAATGCAGTCCTAGGTTGCATCAACCGAAGGATACAAGAAGTGATAGTACCACTTTATACTGCACTAGTGAGGCCACACTTGGAATATTGTGTCCATTTCTGGTCCCCACAATACAAAAAAGATGCTGAGACCCTGGAAAGGGTGCAGAGAAGAGCACTAAAGATGATAAAGGGTCTGGAGGCTAAATCATGCAAGGAATGGTTAAAGGAACTAGGTATGTCTAGCGTAACAAAGAGAAGAGTTAGGGGTGATACAACAGCTGTCTTCAAGTATTTGAGAAGCAGTCACACAGATAAGGGGGTTGACATATTCTCAAAGGTGGGATTCAAAAATTTTTACTACTGGTTCTGTGGGTGTGGCTTGGTGGGCATGGCGTGGCATGGCGTGGCTTAGTAGAGTGGCAGGGGAAGGATACTGTAAAATCCCCATTTCCTCCCAATCAGCTGGGACTCGGGAGGCAGAGAATAGATGGGGACAGGGCCAGTCAGAGGTGGTATTTACCGGTTTTCCGAAGTACTCAAAATTTCTGCTACCGGTTCTCCAGAACTGGTCAGAACCTGCTTTTAATGCCACCTCTGCATATTCTCCAAAGCAACTGAGCACATGACAAGAAGCAAAGGGTGGAATGGCTAAAGACAGATTCAACCTGGAACTAAGGAGAAATTTCCTGACAGTGAGATCAATTAATCAATGGAACAGGCTGCCCCCTGGAGTTATGGAGAAACTCTCTAGTAAAATCTCTTTTACTGGATATTTTCAAGAAAAGATTTGATATCCAGTTGTCCAGTATGATATAAGGATTCCTGTCTTGAACAGGGGATTGGACTAGAAGACCTCTATGTTCCCTTCTAGTCTATGATTCTATTTTTTCAGCACTCTTTTCCTGACTTTCCTTTCAAAAGATTGTCTTTTGTTATCATCATGACCATCATGATCCTTCTGTCATCATTCCTGCACAAAGCTACAGTATTTGTTTCTTTGAAGACGAAATGGGGACTTTTCTTACTTTTAATTAAATGTGCAGGATTCAGTGGCAAGACATGTATTTTGAGGTGATATAATAACAAAGCACCGTGAAGCTGCAGTGCATAAGATGCATCACAGTGCAGGAATATTATTTGCTTCTGGAAAAATAGGCATTTACCATGCAAATTTTCACATAATTATGGTCAGTTTGAAGGATGCCATGCAATTTTTAAATTGCTCAACTATAATGACATGAAATTTATAAATGAAACGTGAGAGCCAGAGGTTCTCAGACTGGAATCAACAGATTTGTAAATACATTTGGCTTCAAGACTGCGTACAGCTCTACATTGGCAGTGGACAGTAAATTGTTTTGTTTGGATTCATTCTTGTTTACAATAAATATTATTTATCCAAACTGTGTCTAAGAGAACTAATCAAGAGTTTTAGCCTGGAAGCCTAGCTAGCTTGTACATTGGAGAAACATGATTCGATGCTGAATCAAGATTTGAGGACCTGATAGCATATTGCAGTAAGCAATTTGGTGGGGGAGAGAAGAATTGTGTCTTAGCAAAATCAAGTCACTATTTCATAAAAATCCCAGGCCAGTATGATTAATGGCCATAGTGAATGAAAAGTTTTGGAATTGCAGACCCAACAGGTCTAAAAAGCCACACAGTGAGAAAGTCTGGTATCTGACTGATTGGAGTCAGTGTTTAAATGTATATGAAGATATCCAATCAATGAATTGATTAAATTAACTATTGTGATCTTAGTGTTCAACAGGGGGAAGAAGCCTTGATTAACTTTTTAGGAACCTTATCTATAAGGAATGATATACCCTGGAGACGAAAACGCAAGTGACAACAACTTCCTTGCAGGAGGTGAAGTGAGGCAGAATGAAAGAATAACAACATTTGGGGAGAGGGAAAGTGAGTGTGGCTTGAATGGAGTGAAGATGCACATACCAGGATGCAATGAGGGCTACGGAATATTAGTGGGGGGTCACATTGCTCAAAGTCTGGTATTTGGTGAAGCTGACTCAGAAATGTCAGTCTATTTCATGGCCAATGTGACATGTAATTTTTTTCTGGAGCCAGAAAGGTTAAAGGAACTCTCATTTTCTTTTAAATGGTAATATACCTGGAAAGCTAAAAGGGCTTGTGTTGATAGTTAAATTTTGAATATTGGTTACCATTATTTTTCTACTAGTAGTTTTATATCAGTTATTGAAGCCTTCATATTCCTTTTAGTTTAATCTTTGGAATCCTTCCAGCATACCTTTCAATTCTGTAATAAACATCTAGCTATGAACGTTATTTTCTTACTTTAAAGCCACTGTATTTATAGACAGGTTAACTGTAGCAAATGAGGCAGCCAATCAATCTGAAAACTTGAAAAAGATAAAGACAAGTAAATTGCAACCTATTACCTATTAATGGAATACCTTTTAAATTTGTTCAATTGACAGACATCCAGATTGGTTGGATAAACATTCTGTTCCCTTGTCCCTTCAGACCTGATCATATGACATCTGATTGTAGACATATTTATGGCCAAGAAAAGTCTATTCAGTGATTTGAAGGTTAAAAACGGTAACTGAGGTGTGAATGCCTTTTACTCCCCTACTCTAAGACTTTCATATCGCATTCTCTCATTATGTATAGAATTAAGGGCTTGTAGCTTGCAAAGTGTGATAATGGCATAAAGCACAAATTAATACTGTGTATTACATCTGAAACTCCTATGAATTATTTAAAGCAGTTTTAAAAGGTTATTTTTAACAATGATTTCAGTGCATTATATGCTAGCCCTAATGGTTTTCTATATGAATACAAGCATGTGGTGACAGGGGCAATTTTTAGAATGGAAGAAGAGTCTATCAAGCCATGTCTCCCCCTCCCCACTCTCCCAGTGATGTAGCTTTCAGTCAGCCAGTGCTAACTGGATGCATTGGGAAGCTTGCAAGCTGAGCTTCAAGATCCCAGCTTCCTTCCCAGAAATCCGTATAAGGCATACTGCCTACAATTCACAAGGTTTTAAACAGCCATGGATGACCTAATCCTCCATAAATCTGCCTCTTTTGAAAACAGCTCAAGCAGGCTGCCAATACCACAACTGCTGGCAGCAAATTACACAGTGCATAAAAGTGCTACTTTCAGTTGGTCCTCAATCTCTTTGGATTTGGTTTTGGTGAATTGTCCAACACTAGGAGAAAGGGAGGATATTATTACCCTTGCCATATTATTTATGCCATGCTACGTATGCATGCATGGTGTGTCTTTTTACTAAACATATATGTTTCTCCTCTCAGTTTGTGTTTGTTTCAGGGTGGGCTGCTATGGGTTCGCCCAGGTTCAGAAGAACCCGTAGCGAACGTTATGGCCAGTTCAGAGAACCTCCAAATCCCACCCCTGGCTGGCCCTTCCCCTCCCACCAACTCTGTCCCTCGCAAGAGTCTTCATGTGGCCCGTTTTGGATGCGAGGTAAGTGCAGGGTCCATGCGGAGGCTCACGGAGGGGGAGGCAGTTTTCACCCTCCCAGAGGCTTAAGGAAAGCCTCTGGAACCTGGGGAAGGTGAAAACGCCCCCCCCACTTGCAGTGGTGTAGGAGGCTGACTAGCCCCCCCATAGCCATGCCCACCCTGCAACTGGGCAGAGAACCCATTGCTGAAATTTTTGAAGCCCATCCCTGGTTTGTTTATATCTATCTATCCACTCTGCCCTTTTACCCTCCGAGCTAAAGAATACCAACTGTTGGAATATCTCCTCTTGGGAGCTATGTTTCAGTTCTCTTATCAGCTAGGTTGCCATCTCCTCATCTTTAAAATAATATTGAAACTTTAAAAATGTCCTTTTTTATTCACCATATGGACTCAACATAGATTTGTGTAAGAACATTCTTACCTTCAGAATTTCCTCCCTAATTATTCAAGGGATGGACTTTGCTTCATTTACAATTGTTCTACCCTGAATTCCACCATGACTTCAAGATTCCTTTCCTCGTTAATCAACTGTAAGCACAGATTCCATTAATGGAACTGTGAAGCAGTATATAAGTATAAGTGCTATTGCTATTGCTAGTGAAGAGATGACTGTGGATTTCTTGTGCTGACTTGCATAACTTGTTTACAAATGTACATTTACCACGTTGAAGAATTCTTGCTCATCCTATATGAAGAGATGCTTTTGGATTTTACTAACTTGAATACAGGTAGTCTTCGACTTATGACTACAATCAAGCCCAAAATTATGTTGCTAAGTGAGACATTTGTTAAGTGACAACCTTTCAACCTACAACCTTTCTTGCCAGAGTTGTTAAGTTGCTAAGGGAATAATTGCATAGGAACCTTGGGGAGGAACTTTGAAAACAACCTTTTTTGAAATGCCACAAACACAGTATCTTGTTGGCACTAATGAAAAAAAAAAAAGCTTTGTCACATTTACAAAAAAAATGTCAGGGCTTAACCTTTACAAAAGGCATATTTTTCAAGGTCATCCTGCTGTCTCTATTCTGAATGATGGCTTGTTGTTCATCATCATGAGCTGTCTTCTTTTCCCCCCCACTCTTTGCATCTAGATTGGTAAAGCCTGCCTAGAAGCCTTCGTTCTTTAATGACTTGGCACTCGGGTATAACTGTGGAATTGGGCAATTGTTGTGAGATTATAAATAAATGATAAAGTAGCAACATTCCACTGCACAGTCCTGCAAAGAAACCATCTCTAGGTGTTCTTTTCTGGGAGCAAGGTGAATAGTTGCTAAATACAGTATTGGAATATTATTTCTCTTCAAAACATTATTCTTGAGGGCAGGAGTATTCCTATATTCCCCCCTGCTTATGCTGATGATGTTTGATGCTTTAAAGCAGGGGTGTCAAACGTTGTTACGTTGTTGTCATATGACGTGTCACCACTTTTTCCCCCTTCGCTAAAATGGGGGTGGGCATGACCAGCATGTGACACATCCGGGCCGTGGGTTGCGAGCTTGACACCCCTGCTTTAAAGGGAAGAATCCTTCAGACAAATGTATTTATGTGATATACTACTATTCAAAACATCATCCCAACCATTTAACGAAATCATTTTTCTCCAATGTTCCGTTTTTGTCTCTTTTGATATAAATCCATGGGCAGCTTTTGGAGGGATTTTTGTGTATAGCTCTTTCAGTACGGCAACTGAAGTCCTATATTTGTTTAATGAAATTGTGAACTATTAGCTCAACATTTTATTTTATACTTTCAGATCATTTTGAATTTATTTATGGAAAACGATACTATAAAAATCTTAATTCTGAGCCAAATGCTAGTAATGGTCGATGAGGTAACCAATTTCCTAAATGGTCATTTTCTTTCCAGATTTTGCCACAATAAAATGCAATCTCATGACTTCATTCCCATTTAATTATACTTAGTAAGTTTCCCTCCTCACTCAGCACCTGGATTGCATATTTCCTTTGATTATTACTGTAGTTTAAGCAGTGCTTAAGGCAGAGTCCCTCTGTGAGGGAGATGGATGGTTTTAAAAATTGGATAAATAAAATAAAAATACATCATACTACTCTACTGCTCCATCCCTGCTGGTGATAGTCAGCAGAGCTGAGCCCAATTGTTGCATTCCAGAGAGGTTAAGTGAATGTTAGTTTTCTTTATGGACATATTTGTGGGTGTTTTTTTTAATGCAGCAATTAGTAGGCTTCACTGAGAAAGAATGGGGTAAAGTAACCCTATTTTCCCACAGCATACTACTGTGATTCAGTGACATTGCCTTCATATTTTTTGTCTAGTTTCATAAGAAGCTTTCGTAATTTCTCTCCTGGTCCTTATGTAACAAAGCACCTGCATGCAAAATAAAACAAGGCCAAACTCCATTATCTGCTACTCCTGTCCCAAGGCCAAGTCAGCACAAGTGAGTCAGGGCTTTCCCTTAGGTCTGCTGCTTACACATTCCCCTAGTCTGTGAGTCAGCAAAAAAAGTATGTTGATAGGAATTGCACTGCTGGGCAGCCAAACCTTCTTGTACCTCAGGCACCATCCCCTGATCTGCCTTTTCAGATTCAATGCAACTTAAAGCAAATGATTGGATGAGCAGGGGAGTAGACTAGAAGACCTCCAAGGTCCCTTTCAACTCTGTTATTCTATTATTTTGATTCATTTTTCCCTCCCAAGGAATACCCAGTCACCACTAGATAAAACAATCACCAATCATATATATTGACATATGTATTTGTAACTTCATTCCATGTCTTAACATA
This sequence comes from Thamnophis sirtalis, assembly GCF_051295495.1. Lineage (NCBI taxonomy): Eukaryota > Metazoa > Chordata > Lepidosauria > Squamata > Natricidae > Thamnophis > Thamnophis sirtalis. The sequence goes on along the minus strand of NW_028261383.1, from coordinate 70,620,004 downwards.
ATTATTTGAAATCACACAATTTATGTTTGTCATAGCAATACCCAAGTTTTTTTTACCTTTTACTCAATTATGAAACCCATTTTGTTCCTCAAGTCTGTTTGATCTTATATTTTCATTTTTTTACTCCAAATCATCTGCAAAAGCTATGCTTCTTTTTACATCTTTGTTCCCACAATCTTCTCATTCTATTTTATGTCTCTATTCAATATTTCAAGAACCAAAATGAATAAGAGGGGATAGTGGACAACCTTGTCTTGTTCCTTTTTGTATCTTACATGGGTTAATTAAATCTCCATTAACAATTACTTATGCTGTCTGAAAAATATAAATCCATTTCACCCATTTTATAAAATTCTCTCCAACATTTGTATTTTCCAAAACTTTAAACAGTAAAGTCCAATTCAAATTGTCAAAAGATTTCTCTATATTTAAAAACATCAATGCAGTTATATCATTATTTTAACTGTCTTTTAATTGTAATATGCACATACCATGATATAAGATCATACAGTAGAGTAATATACGTGTTGCACAGATCATGACGTATATATGGAAATGTATAAGGAGACATAGTTTTTTCCTAACTACTTGTATAAGGATTATTCTTTATATTATTCATGTCGTCTTATATTCTTGTATGGACTGCATGAGTACAGGCTAAACCAATTTGATTGTATACATGATGTACAATGACAATAAAGGCTTTGAAACATTTCTTTTAGGTAAAAGCCTACAATGATGTTCCTGAATAAATTTTAGCAAAATTATTTTTAACTCTCAGTCAAAATCATTCTGAAGTTACAATTCTTATTCAATAGTAATATTATTCTGTAATTTCCTGTTAAATTTAAATCTTGTCCCTCAGTTTTATACTGGCCTCTTTCGTAGTCTCTGGCACCTTTCCTCCTTCTAAAACAGAATTCATCGTGTTTTGTAAAGATTGTAAAAGTTCCTCCTCAAAGGATTTATGATACAGACTCAAGATGCAGATGGCACTCCCAGAGAAAAATACACAAAAATCACAATAGATGCCACAACAAATGGAAAAAGATGATACTGAATTAGTGCTAGAGTTACTGATGGTGTTAAAACTGTGTTTATAAGTAACTTGAAAAGCAGTAATCAAGCCTAGGGAGGGAAAGTTCCCATACTGCTCTGAGTAACATATCCTCCGCATAATATAACAATGGTAAAACATGTATGATGAGAAGGAGTGTATCAAATAGAACAGGCTAACATATCAGTCCAACTCATTATGTTTGTCCTACCTCAGGAGGAGAAGGAGGAGGAGATGGTTAGTTTCACCCCTTTTAATCAATTTCACAATGGGCTCTTTCCAGACATTTTGAATGAATAAGAGAGTGGCGCTCTTGAAATTTGTAGTAGCTTAAGTGAAAAAGAAGTGAAATGGTACCTGTAGCCCTCCATCATAAGCCTGCAGATGAAAGGGCAGAAGGACCCAACAGCATTGACACATCTCTGCACACATATAGCCAAGGACTAGCACTTAAAAACAAGGGTTCTAACTCCTGATTCACAAAAAGTCTATCCAATTCCTGACCACACTCATGGACAGATAGCTCCAAATGCCCCATCTCTCCAACACCTAGGCCAAAATATCCACCAAGATCAGTACTAGGTGACTGGAGATGAGGAGATATGTCCCCAGCAGCCTAAAACATCTATATGAGCTAGGCAGATCCTATCCTTATGGCTTGCAACCAGCCAGATATCCTAAATTGCCGAGCCTTATGTCTGGAGAAATTTAAAACTGAAACAAATAGGGATCAATTCAGGGTAGTTCAGCAAAATCTGGAAATGAGATGAAGAATGTGTCTTTTTAAAAAGCCTAATGAGCCATCTTGTGCTGACATTAGCAGGATGTAAGGATGAGCCCCTGGGACTGATACAGCAGTATTTAAGCTATGATTGTGATTCCACTTCATAGTAGTATCCTTCTAATGAGATGTAATTCTCACATTAGGTAGGCTTTTCAGGGGGGAAACCCTGGGATTGTAGCATACTGAAAATAAAATGTATAGTTTACTGTGTTAAACTATGGAGAGATTTGAAATTAACACATTTTCTGGTAATAACTAACAATGAAGTACTGAGATGAGCGTGTGAGGAAATGCATCCTATATCCATCAAGCAAGCCCTATGCATGTTTGTTAAAATATAGATAACACTGTTTCCTGTATTTTGAAATGACCTACAGCACAAGTGATTCCTTACTGTGGAAAGAGTTCTCCACACACTGTCGTTTTAAATAGAGCATGTAATGTAGGTGTACAGATTATGTACGTTTAACCAGGGCTTGGCAACAAATGTTGGCTTCCTGATTGGTGTATTATTCTAGAGTAATTGGTCATGTTGGTTGGAGATTTGGGAAGTTGTACTCCCACCTAACACATCTAGGCACTGCTAGCATGGGGGTAGCTTTTCTGGTTTATAATTGCGCCAAATAGATTTGAGTCTCTAAACCTTAATACAGCTCAACAAATATGAGGCTACAATACACTACATTTTGAAAGTAGGAAGAATATTAGCAATTTCATAGGGATTACTAACAGAATATTCTGTGTAAAGCCTAGATCCTTTGTAGATCTTTCTGAAGCCAAAGCTGTTTTATACGTTTATACGTTTAATAAAGCAACATTAAAATATTACACTACTTCATTTCCTAGGCATCCAAGACTTCACTATGAACATGATACTAAAGCAGTATTATTGGAAAATAGAAAGGAATTTATACCCAGTGGAAATTTGACTTTTCCCCCCTATTACTTTTGATGTCTGCCTAGATTAGAATAAGACTGGCACATACTCTGTGTACTAATTCTATATATGAATGTTCTGATTGCTCCTATTTATATACTAATGCTTCTTTTCTAAAATAAAAAAGTAAAAGCTATTTGGACCCCAGCTAATTATAGTCAATTGCTGAGAGCAAACCAAAGACAGACTGACAAGTTACTATTTTTTAGTAGCCATATATACATTGAACACAACTCAGAGAAAAATTAAACCTAGTGAAGTCATTGGATGAAAAGCCATCCAGAAGAATCTTATACTTCCTCTTCTGTTGTGGGGAAGGAACGTGTCACTCTTTACTATGTTGATACTTTTTCATTTTGTGTCATCATGATGATTTTCTATATTATTCATGTTGTTTTATATTTTGCATTTGCACCAGTGGAAGCTAAATCAATTCCGTTGTATATATGTACAATAATAAAGGTTGTTGTTGTTGTTACTACTACTTACTACTACTACTACTACTACTACTACTACTACTACTACTATCCAATTAATCATAATAATTCTTCATCTGCTTTCTAAAGTTTCCTTTTGGAAGTTCCAAGCAACTTAAACTTTCCTTGTTCTGTTCGTGTAAGAGACCACTGAGTGTAATCATGGTAAGATATGGTGTAAGATGTTATTTTGTTTGATCTTCTCTGGCATGGCTATTACTTCAGACCATCAATCTATAGTGTTTTTCTTCTTATGGCCAGACAGGTTTGGTTTCAGATGTGGGTATGTTTGCTTCTCCATGCAGATTTATGTACGCATTCTAGATAAGTTGGAGTAAATTGGCTAAGTGAAAGAGAGAGAGTTGGTTCTCTTTTACATAGTAGGGGCCTGCCCCATCATTGAGGTATGAAGACTTGGAACAGCTGTTCAGATTCTGAGTAGCAGTACTATTACTGGCAACACGCTTTCCCTACTATATTTGATGCAGTTTTTATATATTCAAACATAATAGCGTTCTATAATATTCAAACTTGTTTACCACAATTTATTTATTTATTAAACAAATTTATATGGCCACCCAATTCATAGATGGCAAGTCCAAGCAGCTTACAATATTATAAATTTCACAATGTAAGAAGCCATAAACCATGTATCCACCCCCAGTGGTGGCAACCACAAATCACACCAGCCATTTTATTGGCTCCATATCAGCCTGGGGTCCCCAGGCCTGCCGACAGAACCACATCTTCAGCGCCTCCTGAAAAAGCATCAAGGTGGAAGGCAGACTTATTTCTAAGGGAATGGTATTCCAAAGGGAAGGAGCCACCACAATGAAGATATTTCTATTTTCTTCAGAGATGTGGCCCACAACATACTTGTCTTCGCACTCTGGTAGGTTGTAGCTGGGGAAAGGCAGTCCTTCAAATAACCTGGTCCCAAGCCATGTAAGGCTTAAAAGGTGATAACCAGTGCCTTGAATTGCATCCAGAAGCAAATTAGTAACCATTGCAGCTCCTGCAAAAGGTGTGACACAAGTAAAGATCTTGACATGTGCAAAACTAGGCAGGCAACTGCATTTTGAACCAACTGCAGCTTCAAGGGCAGCCCCATATAGAGCACATTGCAAAAGTCCAAATGGGAGATGATTAGGGCATGACTGACTATGAGGAAGGCATGTTGTTCAAGGAATTTGCCCAATTTGTAATTGGAAAAAGGGCCTCCTGGCCACAACTGCCACCTGGCTACAATTGCTAACTGGTCATGACTGTTACCACAATGCCCACATATTGAATAATTGTTGAGGACTTGTCATATGCATTCATTTGCAAAAGTTTCCTGTAGGATCTGAAACACCAGTTTAAGCTATTCTTATTAACCCATTAAAACCAGGGGGTGTGATATCAGATTGTGTATGATGGTTTGGTTCACCCATTGCACTAAAATTATCACTTTTTTTTCTATGTCTTATAGACGAAGCCTCAAGGGATTGGTTCACACAAAATTCTAGGTCAAATAAATCATATTATAGCACAGCCAGTAGTGTATTAACCATTAAACAGACTAAGCACATGCTTAGGGCACCAGGGCCAAAGGGGGCACCACAAAGTTGAGAAAGAAAAAAACCCATTGAAGAATATACAAAGGATTTGTCAGTGCTTAGGACACCAGTAAACCTTAATCCGCCACTGAGCATAGCACAATGCATGGAGCTGACCTTTGTATGAACCTGCTTTCTACAACAACCTGAAGATAGTTCTTGGCAGTGTCTTCCAATGTATCATCCCACACAAGTCTGCCCCAGGTTTTAGTGCCCCCCAATTGTTTAGGCAACATTCCCATATTACTGGATATGCTGAATAGGAATCAAGTTTAACATACTCAAACACATCTTGAGAGAACAACAGATACGTATTGGAAAGGGCAAGGAAAGACTATTAAACAATGGCCGCCCAGAGTCACCTTGTAGGGAAGATGGTGGCATAGATATTTAATAAGTAAAATGAATAAACAATGCAATGTCTTGGTAAGCAAGAACTCTCTTTTCTAAAGGGCCTGTATGAGCCTAAGTGCATACCTCCAGACACAATCCCAGAGCACATCTCAAAAAAATGCAACACAAGGCAATGGGGTAATGCTGTTAAGCACAGTCCAGACCTGTATCACTTAAACTGGTTTCCTGGCTTCCCTATGTTTTATTGAAGATTCATTTATATAGGTTGTACTTTTTCTATCAATGCTACGTGGTTAGGGATGTAGGGTTATCTTACCCTTGTGAGCTTCATTCCTGTCACTGAGCTTACTTAAAATTTGATAAACTAACATGAAAAATATTGGTGATCCCCATTATTAGAAAGGAAATCATGCTCTTTTAGTTTTCAGCTTTTTTTCAGATTCTTTGCTTTACCTTTCCTTCATTTATACAATAAACTTTGAAGAGGGATTTAAGAGATACAAGTCATTAGCTCCCTCTGCTGGCAATAGAACATTTCCGATTTCTAATCATAAACTTCCAGGCATTTACTTTCAAGTAAGAGTTCTGAAATTGAAAGAATGAGTCCCCCCTCCCCCCTCGAAAAAAGGCAAACTGTTCTGTAAAATCTTTTATTTCATGACCTATGATTTAACAGCAAGATACCTCCCTATATTCTTCCTGTGTCACCACTACTCTGTGAAGCTGAAAAATAATGACTTTTCCAAGACCCCATAAGTCTCATCCTTCACATTTATTTGGGATACATTGCATTAAGGTCAACACTGCTTCTGAACTGAAATCCATAATATTGCACTATTAATGTTATTAAGGCGAAAAATGGAATTGTCATTTTGATTCCCATCATCTACTATGCTTTATCATCCCTTACAACACTACTAATGTCAACGCAGAAGGCCAGGTATTCAACCAAGAAAAATCTTATATCTAACCCACCTTTATGGGATATGAATATAATACATCATGTCCATTCAAGGGAATATCCGAGATCTGTGTTCATTCACAATAAATTGATATTTGGGGTGGGGTGGGGGTTCTACCTGGGTGGTCAAATAGATAAAGAAAACATTTAACTTCTTATCTTTTTACTGACTGTTATTCCTGACTACTAGATTAAAGGGACTTTCCCCTAGCTATATATTTATTTTACCCATAAAATCATCATTGTGAGGATTAGATCTGGCGAGGTCAGAAGGAAACAGCTTGAGACCACAACATTTTAAAACAAAACACAGATGTTAACTGTTCCTTCTACAACAGTGATGGGGTAGGGAGAGGAAGATGCAAACATTGAACCTTATTTCTGCTGGAAATATGGCTTGTGCCTTATCCTTGGCAGCTGCTGAATTTCTTCCCTACACTCCTACTTCTTACAATAAATATACTTATCAAGAGTTTCACTCTATGCGGCATCTAGTATCAAGCCAGGGCTTGATTGAAAGCAACTCTGTGACCAGCAAAGACACTTCTGACTGATAGTACAACATATGAGTGTTATTTACTTATGATTTCTTTTGAAAAGGAACATTAGCAGGGAGTTTATAGTTAATTAAAAATCTTCACATTATATTAAAGAAAAATATTGTTCCTTAATATTATTTTCAAAATGAAGCTAAATATTCTGATACTTTGCTGCCTGAACAAAAGATCTTTCCCTCCCCACAAACATTCTCCATACTTTTAAATTTGGAGTGTACAGCTACAGTGATGGCAGCACTAATACTACTTACCCAAACTGTATTTCACAAACTTGCCTCTGTTCATTACTACGGACCAGTTTGGAACTACTTTGCTCACATATCTGAACCACAATTACCTCTTAAAAAGAACTTGGACAGAAAGGAGGGCAGTTGCACTGTTTGGCTTTCTCATTTACCCATCAGTGATTAGAGAGCATGCAGCTTTATTTGCACCAAGCTTAACCTGCAATACTAGCTTAGATCCAGTGTGAATGATATGTCTTTTTCCATCAATGGTATGAGTGACACATCAAGGCTTACGAACTTACTCTATAGGAAAGAAAGGTAATAAAGCTTACGTAAATGTGAAAGCATCTAAATGTGTTGTACAGCTAATTTGTAGTGTTTGAAAGCAGAAAAGTTAAGATACAAATTCACCAAGAATCTCACTAGCTAGTTTGGGAAAGTTATCTTCCCATCCTAACTATAAGGTGTTGATCTACTAGTCTTTCTTTTTAGAGGACATAGTGTGATGATGTGAAATTAAAAGAGTTTGCCTGTTTCCCCTTTGACTGGGGTATAGCCTGAATTAGGAGGTACCAATAGTGGCATTCTCTTAGAATATTTCTCAATTACTCCCTCCCACTTCATTTTACACTTGTCTGGCAGCATAGTCAGTCAGCATGGGCAGTGCATCATGGGTGAAGGGGAAACAGGTCCTGAGAAAGATTTCCTGTGTCCTTCATACCCCCCCCCCCATTACAAGTGTGATCCATCAGCCAGCGTGGCCTTGGATATGTGTCTAGGCATAAGTTTAAACAAAGTGTTCTTTCTGAAGAGTTTCATCCTCAGAAATAGCCTTGGTGCAAAGAAACTCTATGTTGTGACCTGTTGCTTGACTAGCCTGAAAAAATGGCACCCACCCATTGCCTTTCAACCCCAAACTGCATGTGAAGGAGAGCAATTGGTGTTTGCCCTTCCTGCTGGCAGATAACTCTGGATGGGAAGGGACCACAGTCAGGGGAATCCACAGACATGGCCTTTAAATTGTCAAAATATAAGGACAACACCAGTCACCAGCTTTGTCACCAAAGCAGAATAGGGTTTGACCATCAGGCAAATTATACCAGAATATTTTTATGCCAACTCAACATGTAGAGGAATGAATATTAACACGGAAGAAGTCTTCTGCTTTTTATAGGCTGTTGTTAGTAGTACCATGCACAGAAGAACAATGTTCTACTGCTAATTTAATAAATATTAATAAACAATAAAATTTATGATAATTTTAAGGCAATCTTCTAAATTACTGATAGAGTCTGTCTCTCACAACTGACATAGCAGAGCTGAATTGCAATGTAACAGAAGACAAATGACAAAATAGAAATAGATCAACTTGTAATCAGATCTACTGAAATGCCACCCATCCTATACAACATGCCAGGGAAAACTTCTGAAGCAGTCCTTAACTTGGAGCCAAAGTCACATCATTTCTATTTGGCTTAATCTTGGAGCCATTCAAATATAGAAAGGCAGCACCTCTGTTAGAAACGCAATGTACAGAAGGCATTCAGCCCAAAACACGGAACTTTTCTAGCCTGCAATGAGCTGAAAAATCTGTTAGCAAGTAACCATATTCTCCACATGTCAATTTCTTTTAGTCAATCCTATTTCAAGAAATTGGTTTTGTATATAATCAAGATCTTCGAAGTAGCCCAAATTTGTATTGTCCTTGATTGCAGGACATTTTTTAATTAACATTTAGGGTTGCATAAAAATGGGGCACAACTCACTTAACAACTGTCTTGTCTAGCAATGAAATTTTTGGGCTCAATTGTGGTTGCAAGTCAAGGACTATCTGTAATTTCACAATGTGTTCACAAAGAGCTGTGGTGGCACAGTGGTTAGAATGTAGTACTGCAGGCTACTTCTGCTGACTGCCGACTGTCAGCAGTTAGGAATTCAATTCTCACTGGATCACCGGTTGACTCAGCTCAGTCTTCCATCTTTCCGAGGTCAGTAAAATGAGGGCCTAGATTGTTGGGGGCAATATGCTGCTTCTGGAAACCACTTAGAGAGGACTGTGAAGCGGTATATAAGTCTAAGTGCTATTGCTATTGCTTATCTGCATTATCAGTTACTGAAATTATGTATGGATTGATTTGATTATTTAAGCTGCCCAGAGCTGTTTGCAGAGTGAACTTGGTGGCATATATTGTATATTAAGTAAACAAGTAAACAAGTATGATTGGTCAATTTATTTTCAGCCTTTCTTTCAGGAACTCAAGGTGGAATACACAGAGGTTCTATTTTTGCTCACAACAGCCCTTTGTATGACTCTTCTCACTGGTCATAAATAAATACTAACTCAGCAACAAATCTAATATATGTTCTAAAGCATCTATGTTTTTTTATCTGAATTTTATAGGAGGTAAGTTTCCCTACTTGGTACTGTCAATCTGCTTTGCTTAACCAGATCCACAGATGCCAATAATTTTCTTTATGTAGGTATGTATTAAGTTAATAAGGCTGCCCAACTTCATAATGATTGACAATATGCATTTGTTCAATTTATAAGGCTACTCATTTGGGAAATGACTCTGCTGCAGGTTAAATTCTGCAGAGCCTGCACTATGGAATGGACTCAGAATGGTTCTCACTGAGATGTGGTTTAATTGAAAGTACTCAGTTGATGTCATTATTGTTGTTGTTGTTAAGACTGTCCAACTTCAAAAAAGACTTTACCATGTAACCAGAACATGTTTTAAAAAACACAACTAAAACAATATGACTATACAGACTAAAACAGCATTCCCAACATTCAGAAAAGGACTCCACAGGGGTTCCACATTTGAGGTCTAAAAGCAGAGCTGGGTCTTACGGGACCTCCAGGACCATTGGAGTCTGGGAGCTATACTATAATTACATCTGGGGAAATGTTGTTCCAAAGGGCAAGGGCTGTGATTGAGACAGCACTCTTCCTTGGTCCTACAAGATGACATTTAATTGAGAGACCAAGGAACATGCCCACTCGATCTGAAATGACAGACAGTCCTCCAAATAATCAGGTCCTGTAGCCATGAAGAACTTTCTGGGAAAAGTGATTAGAAGTGAGATAAGTGCACTTAGTATCCTTTAAAAGGCTCCACTATGACCTTGATGATTAAACCTTTTGTCTCCCCACACTTAGCCCTGTCCTGCCTTCTTTAATGAGAAGTAACCACCTGGAGATGTATGGGTGATCTTCTGCTCTCTCCTTGTCTGAAGAGGTTCTGAAGAACTTGATTACTCACTGCTTCTTTAGCCTTTGCCACAGTTGTGCTCTCTGAAGCGCACCATGCCTCACCAAAAGTAAGTAGGGTATTAATCTGTAGGCAAATTTCCCCCTTTACTGTGGCATTTTAATATTTTAAAAAATTGTGGTCATAAGTTGATGACTACCTGTAAATGGATGATCACTCCAAGGACGCTTTAGTTAAGCCTGGTTGAATTAGAATGTTTGAGGAAACTCCGTGCTTGAATTGAACACTGATATAATTTGTGCATGATATATCCATTTGTTTCAGTGAATCATGTTTTGGTAAATGGAAAATGTGATTAGCCTGATTCAAGCAAGATCATTATCAGGGCAGTCCTAAGCTTACTCTAAAAATAGCATCAACAGGCCATTTGACCTTCATTAATAGACTTGAGGTTTAGTTGTTCTTAAGTATGCAAAGAATTGCAGTAGTACGAGCCATGTTAGTTTGGTCATCAACAAAATATATTTAAAATGTGTGTCTTGGCATGAAGTGTGATGCTAGCACATCCACCTTTGCAGTGGAATTATAGAAAAAGGGAAATTCTTAATAATGCCTGTTGTGCTATTCTATCATTGGCTTGGGAATTATACTTTTTGGGGGACAAATTAAAAGATGCATCCATATCAGACGGTCTGTAGTACTAGAATACATAATTGAGAATATGAGCAGTTTTCTTATGCCTAAAATCTTGTAGATGTTAAAACTTCATTGAAAAGAAGTTTATGTAAAATATATTTGAGGGACAGTGAGAAAACTATTCAGAATTCTGAAATCATCAGTTGCCACCTTCACTTCCTCAGGTAACTATAAAGAAAATATGGCAAACTAGTAACTGCATGCAACAATACGTGATTCTGAAAAATTATTAGAAAGAATTTAGATTCTAAATTCTAGATGTTATGTTTTTCTTGTATTGCTTTTGGTGGCTGAGCTTTCATAATATACTGCATTCAATGTATTGGTATTTATACCGCCATTATTTGTGTATATGCTTGTATAGTTTAGTCCCAATATAGAATGCACAATCTTACCTTTCTCCTTGTTATTTGGAAACATTGTGAGAAAATATATACTAATTTCCTCATAATATAGATTTGGAAAAGATGAAAATCAAAACTAGTACAATTAGTATTTATCAGTCCTCCGCAAAATAATCCAGTATAAAGGTAGAACTCTGTCAATAACACTAGCAATAGTGCTTAGATTTATATACCACTTTACAGTGCTTTATAACCCTCTCTAAGTGATTTATAGAGTCAGCATATTGTCCTCAACAATCTGGGTCCTCATTTTACTGACTTCGGAAGGATGGAAGGCTGAGTCAATCTCGAGCCGGTGAGACTTGAAATGCCAAACTGCTGGCAGCTGGCAGTCTGCAGAAGTAGCTGCAATACTGCAGTCTAACCACTGTGCCATTGTGCCTCCAGTTTAACATCAACCATCAATGGATAATTAATTTGCTTCTAGACCCTTTTAATTTTCTGTAAGCACTTCTGAATATACAGCACATTCATTTGCCCATCTTTGGAAGAAATGATGGAAAGAAATTTGGAATTCAAAAAAACAGAGGTCAGAAATGATTTAAGCCTTTCTCCTGCCAATCCTTAGCTCCAAAATACCATGCCTAATGTTGGGGAAAAGATAAAATTACTGATGTGTTAGTTAATGACCACAGTAAAGTTAAGGAAGTACAGCTACTGAGTCTGTAATACTTATTTTGAGTATATAATAGCTTCATTTGCACCAGAATCTTTAGATCTGGTTCACACATTATGTTAAACAAATGTTGACTTTTTTATTAAATAATCCCCAATTGGCTAGATTCAGGCATCACAAGGAGCTGAAAGCAACAGTTAAACACAATATATAAGTCTTATACTTTTCCTGCAATTGCACTCTTCAGCTACTTACCTGCTTTTATTTATTGATTTTGCTACAGAACGTGTGGAGCACTGGTGGCAGCAGCAGATCTGATCCAGGACTTTTTCCAGTCTTAAGGCAAGAGTGAAGAGCAGGACAAAGGAAGCTTGCATGCCTCCTTGCAAGCAAGGGGTTCTCACCAGCAATCACTTGCATCAAGTGGAGACTATTTTAGAACCACTGCTAACAAAAGGAACCTAACATACATTTTTGCTATAATGTCAATCAGACTGATGGGCTACAATTATTAGTATCCATTTTATTCCTTTTTTTGTATATGGGGACAACTTTTGCCATCTTCCATCCAGCTGGAATATTTTAGTCCAATTTCATTTTAAATTGTTTTTATAGGATTTCATTAATCATTTGTGTTTTGAACTCTGCATTTTGATATGGCCTAAGGGCTAATCAACACACTAAATTAACTAACCACTGCTAACATGTAATTCCTCATTCGGAACAACTACTGTGTCTGAATTCCTGCTTGCGAAAACACTGTTCTTTGGACCAGGGCTGCTGGGGATTTGCCAATGTCACTACTGTCACTGCTTTGATCCTGCCTAATGGGAATTTGCTTGAGACAGTCTATGCAACTGTGTACACACCCTGCCTGCCACTGCTATAATTAATCTATTATAGTCTAATTATAGTTTATGTCCTTTTGAACTGTAGGCATATATGTGTATGTCTGTGTGGGGGGGTGCTGGGACAGGACAATGAACTTATTTTACATCTACTGGTGGACTTGTAAAAAAAATACAGCAGTATAAGGCAATAATCAATGCCCAGAGGGAGGAGATTTTCCCCTAGCAGGCAGTAGCTAATTAGAGTGGAGGTATTTGCCTCCAGTGACATTATTAAGTCCAGTAAGTACTTGAGCCAGCGTAATTCAGAAAATGCCACCTGTGATGTGTAGCAGAAAAAGACTGGTACAAATTGCCTTCCACATAGGCTGAATGCAGGTAAATAACAACATTGTGTGTTCCTATTCTTGAGAAATTTGTCAGTGGCTTGTACTTGTGTAGGAGAAAGCCAGTCATCAATCTCTTTTCTATATTTCTAACACTTGTCGTATCTGATTCAACCCAGTTGATGTAATGGTATGTGGGAGTGAGTTTGGGAGACAGAGCAATCAGATCCAGGCAAGGGAACAGTCAGATAAAAGGCACTTTAGCCCACAGCAGGAATGTAGGCAGGGCAAAGTCTCAGAAGAGATCATCCCTACTTTTATTGAGCTGTAAAGGGACAGAAGTACTTTCACACTTGCAAGATTCTGTTAACATAACTTTATAATGAAGCAGAATTAGCTCATTTGGCTGTGTTCCCTATCTGATCTACCCAGTAAGGCTGAGAAGCTTGAAGAATTTGGTTTTACATTATTTTTCACAGATGCTATAACCTCTAGTCTCATAATCCTAGCTGTTTGACTAGTAATCTACTTACAAATTGCTCCTCAAATTCATATCTCTACTATAATAATGTAGCATAGCATAGCAGTATACTGTATCTATTATTGCCAACATTCCTGGAGTGACTGTACTGAAACCTAACAATCTCCTCTCTCTTTTTTAAAACTCAGATGTTAGCTCCTATCACTATATTAACTTTCTAAATTGCCCTTTGCTGCCATCCAGTGAATGGAAAAGAATTTAGTCGATAAAAAGGGGCATTTGGCTGGAGCTACAATTTGGTATAGTAACTTGATTACTTTCCACTTCCTACTCCTTGCTTTATGGGCTCATATGTTTTTTGAAATATGTTTTTCTGAGTTGGGAAATTGAATACTGGGTGTAAGAAAAGAATAGGACAGAGGTGCAGTGATAACAGCTTCTGAGAAAACAAGGTAATTACAACTTCTATTGACAAATATATGTTTGTTTAAGATTTTGTTCTACATGTTGCCAGCATATCCAGCTATTGGCACTGTAGTCCATATAGTTAAGATTGGAAAGCTAACAAGTACCCAGGAAAGTGAAAGTTGGAATAAATAACAAAATTGTTTGGCATTTAAATTTTCTGAAGTCACTTTTATTAAATATTCATCCAATATGAAACAATAAGATATACTGGTATGTGTTATATTTAATTTATTCTTTTAATTCTCCTTAAAGCTAAAGCTGAGAAGCATTTCTGCTCTATGAAGAACATAGAAGAAATCTACCTAAATTCCCATTCTTGGTGAATCAACACACCTTCCTATGATTTCACAGAACTGTAAGTCATGAAGAAAGATACAGAAAGTTTCTGTTATGGCATCATTGTCATAAGGAATTATTTTAATTGTAGGGTGGAGGAAAAGCTTAAGGTTCTCTTCCAAGCCTGCATAATATGATCAGCTGTATCAGCAACTGTGCACTGTATGTAATGAACTTACCTGCCTGTAAAAAAAAAAGGTAACACTGTCCTAGACTGCATTAACAGCGGGATAGAATCAAGATCTCATGAAGTACCTCTTTATAATTCCTTGGTAAGATCATGCTTGGAATATTACATTCAGTTTTGGTTGCCATTATATAAAAAAAGATGTGGAGGCTTTAGAAAGAGTGCAGAGAAAAGCAACAAAGATGATTAAGGGACTGGAGACTAAAGCATACAAAGAATGGTTGCAGGAATTGGGTATGTCTAGTTTAATGAAAAGGACTTGGGGTGAATGATAGCAATGTTTCAATATCTAAGTGGTACAAAGAAAAGGTACTTCTCCGTAGTCCCTGAAGGTAGAATAAGAAGCAATGGATGGAAACTAACCAAGGAGAGAACTAAGGATAAATTTCCTGACAGAACAATTAATCAGTGCAGTGACTTGCCTCCATAACTAGTGGGTGCTCCAATATTGGATGTTTTTGAACAACCATTTGTCTGAAATGGTATAGGGTTTCCTACTTGAGCAGGAAGCTGGATTAGAAGATATCCAGGGTCCCTTCCAACTGTCTTATTCTGTTATTCTCTGCAGTTTAGTATTATTAGATCTCTTTCCTGGACTATATAAAGGAGATCAGAGCAAAATAAATTACACAATGAAAAGCTTCCTAAATTTTATTTTTGTGGCTTTCCATAAATCATCAGAAAAGAAGCAGCAGATCTGGATATGATAGAAGTGCAAAGGACCAAGTATACCTTCAATCTAGTCCCCTACTTAGTGCAGGAAATCCAGAGCTTATCCAGTTGAGAGCTATCCCTTAAGACTTCCATCTTTGGAATGTCAATTCTTCCCTAGATCCCAAGGCCATTACATCATTTCTTCTTAACATTCTATTGGGTTGAAAAAGAACAAAAACTCCTTTAATATTCAGTCACAGTAAACCTCTTTTACTTAAATTAGCTGGACCAGGACCTATTCTCTGAAGGCAGTGAACTTTTTTTTACCCTTTACATGTATCCTTTACCACTGAGAAATCTGCAGACTGCTTCTATGTTCATTTTCAGTTTTTCCTTTTCAGATGAAATATCAATTCCTTCAGTCTTTTCTTAGGTATAAAGTATAAAGATGATTCAGCCAGTCAAATGTTTGCTGCCATTTGCTCTTATAATATTTGTTCTATGTGTCTTAATTGTCTCTTAAAGAAATTCATTAGTTTCTAGGACATGGCACATATCTTCTAAACTTTCAAAATACAGTATGATGTTTCTGAGAAAATATTATTTTTCCAAGCTTATAATTTACCTTATAATTATACCTTATAATTTGGAGCATCACCCAGAACAGATCTGTGCAAATTCCCCATTGATTTCAAACAATGCCTCCCTCCTTCTTGACATCAGGCAAAAGAGCAAGACCAAAACAATAACCTAATCAAGGAACTATAAGGAGAAAAATGGGCAAGCAACCCCATATAAACAGGGGAAATCCCACACTCACTGCAATTATTAAATTACCTTGTGGGGTGCTGAATTGTCCTGCAAACAAACAAGTTCAAGATAGCATCTAGGATTCCATAGTTCAACCTATATTGGAAGAAAGGTTATTGTTAGGACACTGAATGTGAAAGCATATTAAGTATTTTAGTTATAATAGGTTTATGTACTAAGTAACCCACATTAATAAATCTATATATTCTACTTAAACAATTTTATATAGATAGGTGTACATATAACTATAGATAAAATGTTTTATTTTGATTTTACTATTTGGGGAACTTGTTAAAGAGCAGATGTCAATTATGATGCTATTTTTAAATGTAGAATTAAAGTAAGGTGACCAGACGTCCCGATTTCAGCGGGACAGTCCCTCTTTTGAACAATTTGTCCCACATCCCAGGTTTTTTTTAAAAAAGTCCCGATTTTTTTTAAGTTACGAAAAAGCCTCCAGCCGCCTTGAGGCTCTCCTAGCAACTGAGAGCGTATATTCTTCGAGCCGAGCGCATTCCCACCTGCGCGTCCTTGGGAGCTGTTGCCAATGGCTGAGGAAGGAGAACACTACTCCATGTGGAGACTTCCCTCATGGATTTTTTCTTCTTCTGTTGCTTTGAGCAGCTCCTCTCTCCCCCCTCTCTCTTTCTCTCTCTCTCTCTCTCTCTCTCTGAGCTAGTGGCTACTCCGAGGCTGTCCAAGCTCAGTCCCTCCCCCTCCCCCCAGACTGGGGCTTCTAAATTGGCATTGCTGTTGTTTGGGGAGGGGATTACTGTGCCATAGAAACACAGCGTATGTCTCACATGGCTGATAACCTGGTCTCTATACAGAAGAGGTAATTTTTAAAATTCAAAGCAAATCCAGAAAAAGGGGAGAAAGAGGCTGAAGGAGTGTTTGCACAGGAGGGGGAAATTTATAAACGGCCCAGTGAATCCAGAGGAGGAGTGTGTGTGTGTGTGAGAGAGAGAGAGGCACAGGCTGAAGGTGTGCACAGGAGGGGGAATTTATAAACGGCCCAGTGAATCCAGAGGAGGAGTGTGTGTGTGTGTGTGTGTGTGAGAGAGAGAGAGAGAGAGAGGCGCAGGCTGAAGGTGTGCACAAGAGGGGGAATTTATACACGGCCCAGTGAATCCAGAGGAGGAGTGTGTGTGTGAGAGAGAGAGAGAGGCGCAGGCTGAAGGTGTGCACAGGAGGGGGAATTTATACACGGCCCAGTGAATCCAGAAGAGGAGTGTGTGTGTGTGAGAGAGAGAGGCAGGCTGAAGGTGTGCACAGGAGGGGGAATTTATAAACGGCCCAGTGAATCCAGAGGAGGAGTATGTGTGTGTGTGAGAGAGAGAGAGAAAGAGAGAGAGGGAGAGAGAGAGGCTGAAGGTGTACACAGGAGGGGGAATTTATAAACGGCCCAGTGAATCCAGAGGTGTGTGTGTGTGTGTGTGTGTGTGTGTGTGTGTGTGTGTGTGTGAGAGAGAGAGAGAGAGAGAGAGAGAGAGAGGCACAGGCTGAAGGTGTGCACAGGAGGGGGAATTTATAAACGGCCCAGTGAATCCAGAGGAGGAGTGTGTGTGTGTGTGTGTGTGTGTGTGAGAGAGAGAGAGAGAGAGAGAGAGAGAGAGAGGCGCAGGCTGAAGGTGTGCACAAGAGGGGGAATTTATACACGGCCCAGTGAATCCAGAGGAGGAGTGTGTGTGTGTGTGAGAGAGAGAGGCGCAGGCTGAAGGTGTGCACAGGAGGGGGAATTTATACACGGCCCAGTGAATCCAGAGGAGGAGTGTGTGTGTGTGTGAGAGAGAGAGAGGCAGGCTGAAGGTGTGCACAGGAGGGGGAATTTATAAACGGCCCAGTGAATCCAGAGGAGTAGTATGTGTGTGTGTGAGAGAGAGAAAGAAAGAGAGAGAGGGAGAGAGAGAGGCTGAAGGTGTACACAGGAGGGGGAATTTATAAACGGCCCAGTGCATCCAGAGGTGTGTGTGTGTGTGTGTGTGTGTGTGTGAGAGAGAGAGAGAGAGAGAGAGAGAGAGACTATCACTAAGTGTTGTAGCTTCTGATTCTTGATGAATGTATTCTATTTTATTTTTCTTTATGTATATTGTGAGCATATTCACCAAAGTCAAATTCCTTATGTGTCCAATCACACTTGGCTAATAAACTATTCTATTCTATTCTACTCTACTCTATTCATTTCTATTTCAATTCTAATAAGGAGTTTAGCCTCTCTCTCTTGAAAATGTAAGCTAGCATAAGGCATTATAATGCAAGCTAGCTTTAGCTTTCAAACAGTTCATTTAGTGACCAAAGTTACAATGGCATTGAAAAAAGTGGCTGATGACTATTTTTCACACTTAGTGACCATTTTTCACACTTAGCGACTGTTGCAGCATCCTCATGGTCACGTGATCAAAATTTTGATGTTTGGCAACAGATTCATGATGGTTTCAGTGTCCTAGGGTCATATAATCGCTTTGTGTGACCTTTTGACAAAATATAAAATTTGTAATCAAGGCCCCCCCCCCCCCCCCCCCGGTCAATGGTGTCCCTCTTTACCAATCTGAAAATCTGGTCACCTTAAATTAAAGTGGTCTACCTCAATTTCTGAGAAATGCCATTTGTTTTTCTCTTAAAAATCTGCCTGAACACAAACATTTATTTGAACACAAATAAAAGATTGCTGTGTTTTATTTTCCTGTAGAAACCATCTTTACTTGTTTTCAGATGCATTAAAGAAATGTATTTACCAGCCAATTAAATATTGATTCCATCTTCATTTTAAAACGTAAGGCAGCATTTTTCTTAGATTTTGCAAAGGAGCATGAATATGTATTTACTAAATATTTAATAGTCTTAAAAGCTGCAATATCCACTCACAAAACAGATTTGAAATCTGACAAATTTGAATTACAGTAGTCCCATGTATTTTTGGTATGTTCTGCAAACTAGCAGAATTGCACCTATATCCAGTTACTAAAATATGTATAGTTTGACTTTACTTTCAAGTTAGAAGTCAATATAGAAAAGGAAGGTCAGTGTTTTCTCCTTTCACTGTTTCCTGCAGCTGCTGGCCAATAATAGAGAATACAACAATAGACAGATGTAGATTATGGTAATAACATTAGGTTTTATTATATATACCATTGTGTGTGATATGTAGTAATTAGGTCATCACAAAAAAGACATGTTATATTTCATGTTAATTGTGAAAGTGCTTTTAATGTAGTAAGTGGTTGAATGTGTGATAATATAACAAGTGGTGGGATTCAGCTAGTTCACACCACTTCCAGAGAACTGATTGTTATGTTTCTGAGCATTGGAGAACTGGTTGTTGGAGGAAATCATTAGGGCAGAGAACCAGTTGTTAAATTATTTGATTCCTATTCCCAGTTCCATTTTCCATATTCCATTTTTCTCACTATGGATTATAACTATGCCCTAAATTACTATCTGAGGGGCATTCCAGAAGCAATTTTTAAAGTTCTGTGCACGATCTTCTGGCATTATGATGTCACACTCTTCTACTGTGCTTTATTCTGTCATTTCTGACTTAAAAACCACTTTCTGATTCTAGTAACTAATCTTTAGAGCATCATCAACCTTTTCTACTGCAACATCTCTCAGGTAACATTGTTATGGTTATTCGTTCTATATTGAAAATAATCAGAATGTAATTATTACATTTATGTAATATATAACACTACATAATCTTTCTAATTTATATAGCAAAAAAACAAATGGCATATTGATAATGTATGGTATATACAATCTTGGATGAATAGCTACATAAACATCAAATGTCACAAATTATTAGTTTTGCAAGAGTAGAATCAAAATAAATAGGAAGGCAGAACTTTGGAATTTGTCACAAAATTTGGTTCCTATTCTGCATTACTGTGGCATGATGTATTGTTGTTAATTAGTCATTGTTTAAAGTTTAGCTATTATTTGAATATAAATCCAAACCTACCACTCAGATCTACCAGAGTGGAAATTGAGGATATGCTTGTGTTGTTGAAGAGAAATGTCCAGAAGAACTGGACTAAGTTTTGAATGAAGGCAAGGTGAAAAATATTCACATGCTGATCAAATTTTATCAGACCCTCATTTTCATACTAAAGATGTGAATGTATTTCATATAAAAAAGAGCATTTGGGGGACAGAAACTATGGGTTTAAGTGCTGTAGCTAATTTAAACATGTATGTTAATCTTCATACCAATATGTATGTTAACCTTTACACTACTGTACTTGTGGATAAGTACAAAGTAATGTAGCCAGAGAAGGGCTGCACATACTTTAACAACCGGTTTGCCAACAATGTGAGCACACGCACTTTCTGTACTTGCGTACAATACCTAAAACAAGGCTTTTTCAATGATGGCATCTTCCTGCATAGGTCAGCCATGGTTAGTAGAATGAGAGAGGTGCACAAATCAGCTTGGTTGCAAGTGGGGTGAGCGAGCTGGAAAGTGAGATATCTAGGACCGGATATAGAAATGAGATATCTAGGACCAGTGCTCGGATAGTGTCGGGGCGGGTGAGTGGGGCCAACCAATGCTCAGAACTACCGGTTCGGATGAACCAGTCCGAACCGGCAGCAGCCTACCACTGAGTGTACCTTAATCACTAAGCAGAATTTAACAATAACATAATATTAATTGGAACTGTACATTTACACTTTTTTTGTATTCACTCAAAACTTTCTAAATTATTGTAGCCGGATTAACCTATTGCAGGAGTGTCAAATTCAAGGCCCGTGGGTGCTTAGATGTGACCCGCAGGGCCACCCTGGAGACAGCAAAGGCCCACAATGCCTTTGTTAGTGAAAATAAGGCCTGGGGGGAAACCGCATGCGGCCCTCGTGGGGTCTGTTTTGCTGGCAGAGGGCTAGTAAAACAAACTAAAAACAAAACCAAAGGAGAAATGTTTCTCCTTTTGCATTTGAGCATGTAAGAAGGAATAGGAAAGGAGAAAGGGAAAAGGAAAGACAAATAAAAAGAAGAAAAGATGGGAAGATAGCAAGGAAGGAAAAATAAAGAAAGAGGGGAAGGAAGGAAGGAAGGAAGGAAGGAAGGAAGGAAGGAAGGAAGGAAGGAAAAAGAAAAGGAAGATTGATTATAATAAGAGTGACGGAAGGTCTGAGCAAAGTCCTGCCTTAGCACTTGGCCACCACAGGTGCCCCCAACCTGGGTGACATTGAGCTGACCACACCAACCTGGGCACGACCACCCTGGCCCCGAGGTCAAACACAACCCTGATGCGGCCCTCAATTAAATTGAGTTTGACATCCCTAATCTACTGCATAATTATTGCAGCATGCATACTGCCAAAACACTTTCACATGGTTGCAACTGCACTTCATTTCTGAAATAAGCAACTGAGATTACAATATTTATTATGCCAAAACTAACATTGACACTTAGCTGATGTCTGCAATGAGGAACTCTAACCACATGTAAATAATTTTCTGTTTTTTTGTGTCATTTTTTGAGATTGACCTGACTGGTCCAGTTCCACTCCATCTCTTCTTTACAGGACTGTATTGTATTGTATTTGTATTCTTCTATTGGTATTCTCATTTATCAGATATAATCAATATCTGCATTACCTGCTGCTTCGTTTCTGAGTCCAAAGTTATTGTCAAATATTTAAAGCTAGAAATCAGTAATTAATCATTTTGTTTGGGGTTGAGGACCCATAACTGGCCTCTGAAGATATGCTATGAGCCACACTCCAAAAAGTTGTAGGGCTAAACCCATAAATTTGATTAAATACACTTAATATGATTTTTTTAAATGTCACATTAAACATTGGTGTGGTAACACCTTTTGGAAAGCCTGTGTGGGCCCCATTCAAGGTTAAGGGGCACTAATGTATATAGCCTTGGAATTGCAAGCTGTGTTATTTCAAACATGGACTATCTCAGCAGCCTTGTAAATACTGTCAGAAGAATAATTTGGGGTTTCAACTTGAGTCAGGGTTGTGCAAGAATAAAAGAGATCCAGACAGCTGTGAAAAAAGAAGAAATGTTTACTCCTAAAGGCAAAGACTTTGCCTTTAGTTAAATGTCTATGGAGATTCTTAGTCATCCAAGAAAAAGTATCTTTCGGGACAGTTTGCCTTTAGGAGCAGCTGCAGAGAAATGAGGTACAGCGATACAATTTTATAGGGGAACATGTCCTGGGTATGGAAGTGTCTATGCTTATTCTGGGATGATACTTGAAGTGTATGTGTGTGTAGATATGTCATCTTCGGTTTATTCTTGTGAACATGCAATTCTGTTGGGAGACCCAATTTAATTAACTCTACTTGTGTTAACAGACTTTATCCTTTGATATGTGGATTAGATCTCTGTAACTTATATGGGGGTTTGAGGAAGTTTATATGGGGGTTTGAGGAAGTTTGAGTAAAAGATTTCCCATTTGCTATTTTTACTTGATTAACTTAGTTTCAGTTTCACTGTAAATTATTTAGTGGAGCCGCTGATTCTCAGTCCATTGTGGATTCTGTTAATGTTTTGATGGAAACAGTATAAAGAATAAAAGGTATTTTTATATAAAATTTCTCACAATACTGATCAAAAATGGCCAAGGGTATCTTAGTGGCCTTTTTGCTCATTCCTGATCAGAGGGGTCATTTTCCTCTGTATTAATTCACTCCTACTTTTGAATGATATACAAATGTTAAAATAATGAACAAAACATCAAGAAATTAAACAATAACATTAACAAAAATATTTGTTAGGTTTTACAGCTTTACTTTGTAAGAAAAGTACTGTGCACTTTTTAATGATTTCTGTTCCTAATCCAGTTTGTGGTTTCTCTCTACTTAAATGAGGCCATCTCTATTTATAGTATATAAAAATATGCAAGGCATTACAGCAGTCTTCAATTGAGCTGGTGTACCCGGACTAAAATTATGTTTTGATTTAAAATTTGAGAACATTTTATAACACAAAATTGACTATGCCGAAGTTGACTTTTATACCCTTCTACCGCTGCCTCAAACGTTCCTGATGATTCATTTCCTCTTATTGCACAACCTTTCTAAGTAACTATAGTTGCATTTGAGAAAGATGCTACTTTGAATATGAATCTTTCTTTGCAAGAACGGTTTTAACTTTAGCTACAGTACAATATGTAATAAAAGCTTTTCAGGAATTTTATTCAAGGGCAATGGGAAACCCAGGCACAGCTTTTTTCCGCAGCTTCATATCTCAGGATTTTTTTGTTTTGTTTCCTGATACCAAAAGATTCTCCATGACAAACAAGGCAACCTCTCCAGATTAATTCAGACCTCAGTTTCACAGGGTTCGGAAGCTTTCAATTCCGTGCTTAATATTGAAAATAGTGTAAAAATGATAAAGCAAAAAAAGGCGTTTTAGACATGGGAGACGTTGTGAAAAGAATGAAGCAGCACAACTAACACCGCGTCGGCAAACCCTACTCCGTACGCGTCACTAACGCTGCCAAATGTCGTTTTTGCCGACTCAGGTGCGCCAACAGGGCGGTAGCAACCGCCTCCCAAGCGACGCGCGGACACTCGCTAAGTATCGCGATAAACCGCGCGCGGGAAAGCTACTTGGACTCCCTCCCCCACTCCCATTTTACCGTCTTCGTTGTACCAGTAACAGCCCCTCCCCTCGCCTTGGGACGAAAAGTACTGGAGGATATTCCGGTAGGCGGACACCTCCCCCTTTTCCACGGTGCCGATTGGCCAGTACTACCTCTGTCGTCGATGGACTACGCGGAGGCATTCGCGGGTTGCCATTGGTCCCGCGCTCGGGATAGAGCCGTGCGCAGATCGGCAGGGCGGGTGTGTGGGGTCGTGTGCAAACCGCGTGTGGCGCAGCCAGCAGGGACTCAACGGTAGCGGGTGGCTGGTCGTGCCTCGCGCGTGGATTAAGAAGGCAGCGGGGAATCCTTTTTAGCCCAGCCGGCCATTCCGGATCGAGCCGTCGACGGGAACGAAAGTCCGCGAAAGGTAACTGAAGTGACGGAATGGTTTGCGAGTGAGTTCGTCGGTTAGTGGGGCCTCTGTGGGCGGAGTGAGTTGAGGGAAGGAGGGCGCTGGCTCGTTCCGGCCTACTGCGCGGGAAAAAAAAGCGCCCAGCTTTAATCCCGCGTTTCTTTCCAAGTAAGCGCGGGATATCGACGACCCATCGTGGCTTGGCGGTAGGTAATCGCTCCTCGTGTGGCGGGACATCCTGGAGTTGCGGGAAAAGGGAACAGGCAAGTCCCGCTCCCCGCAAGACTCGCCTGTCTACTGGGATCCCCCCCCCCCCCGCCCGGGCCTGTATGCGCCTCAAGGGCGACGGGATGTGAAGTTTTACGGGCCGCGTGCGCTTTGGGAGGAGAGGCCTCCTCCTGCGGCGGTATAATAGTGCGTGTGACTTGAAAAGAAAGCGAGGTGGGAAAACGTGGGAGGCTGAGGCCAGCATCCAAAGCTTGGTTTTCTGACTCGCTTGTCGGGGAAGCTGGCGCTTTGGTGGCGCCACGGCCTCCACGTGACCTGCGGCCTCCACGTGTTCGCCTGCCTAATTCTTCAGCGGCGTTTTCCCAGAGCATTATGGTTCGGGGTTGGCGTGTGTGGTAGCCCATGTAGCTCACCTCACCCTTTTCTGACGCTGATAGATATTGGTATGTTACTGAGAGAGAGAAATACGGGACTCTCGATCCTAAACGTCTTTGTCTCCAATCCAGCCCCATTTGGTGGAACGTTGGTATATCTCTGCTGCCCCTTTTTAACGTCCAGGCCGCAGGCAGATATTGGGAGATTATTGCTTGATTTGGGTGATACGTTCTCTATTCTAAAATTAAGTGTAGAATCGGTCAGAGATAAGAATTTTGTCGTAGCATTCTATATAACCTGGATTGGTTAGGGATTTCAAATGGAGAAAAATTTAGGTGAGTCAAGATGAACGCAATCTGAAGACATCCGTTTCAAAAATATTATCAGATAATAAAGTCTGAAATAGAAGTAACAGTGGAATATTAATTAATCTAGGAACCTAGATAGCCACAACTAGGCAGCGGAAGTACGAATATCATGTCCAATTAAATACTGGATAAAGTATTTCATGTTGGCCTAAAAACAGCTGGTGTTTATCTGTTTAGCGGTGACTGCAGATCCTTTGATAACAAGATGATGGCATACTTGTGTATGCTAGCTATAATAGCTTTATGCTAGAAAATGTCACAGAATTAAACATTTGAGAATTCAATGAATTTGCAAATATGGGATTTTTTAATAAAGCAAACAATAGAAGTAACATAAATTACATTCTCCCCCTCCCCATACAATACAATAGTTCTTAAAATGTTTAAAATGAATCAGCTAGAAAACATTGCCTATACATATGAAGTTAACATTGCCTACACATATGAAGCTAACATGTTATTGCTTCACTTTGAAAGAGGCAAAAGTTGCTATTGATCGATAATAAGGATAATTGTTGCTTCTTTAATTACGATTTAATTATAAAGTGACCAGCTCTGATGTATGCTTAATGTGCAGTCAACAGTGCGGTTATTTGAATAAATCCTCAATACAAAAAGTTGCCCTACAGGCTTAACAAGTTAAACTGTACAAAAATTGAATTATTTTTAGTGGCAATTATAATGCTTCATTGGTTTCCCTAGTAAACTTGTGACAAGCTGTTTTTATTGCTGCAAAACAAGCTAAGTCCTTTATAAGGGAGACTGACAGGGCCATAACTACACCTGCTCAGTAGTAGTGTTGATGTAAAAGTGGTATAAAACAAATAGTGTGCCTTTACACTGATAGCAAACAAGTTCTGTGTATATTTTGAAAGAATGACTGTTGAGTTTTAAAATTACCTGGGAAACCTTTGAAGAACCTGCCTGATTTGTCATATCTGCAGTTTCACTTGGGCTGGTATTTTTAATAGCTGTTACTGTGAAAATTGTTGGAAACAATCATTTTGAAAAACAACATACCTTTTATAAGGAAGATCACTGATGCATAAAAAGAATGATTAGGACATTGTTATAGATATACATGGATATATCTGTAGATCCTCTGAATTGTGGGGACATAGGTTTCAAATGCAGAGAGGAAGGATTGCCGGTTTGCTACTGTGAAAAATGTGTAAATATTCTTGGTTGGCAGTGTATAGTAGCAGTAAAAAATCCCAACAGTTAATGTAAGTACTATCAGTAGTCAAAGTAAATGTCTACAAAATATATATTTCTGATTTCTCTCAAATCAGCTCATTGGTAAGGTAATAAAATATGGTTTGGAAATTGAGAGAAATATATTATTTGGAGAAATTACATGTGTAGAAATAGGGAGAAAAAACAAAAGGGTTTATTAATGCCAACAGTTTACAATATTGGAATGTTATTTGTTTTCTGAACAGCAGAGATTTTTATATCATCTAAGTTATCTTAATTTCATACTTAGAATTCATACCAAAACACAAGGAAAACTTTTATGTAATAGTTATTGATGTATATGTGTATGTATTTTCTTAGCTGGGTCTTGTTTCAGATCCAATGAGTATCTATACTGGAAAATAATTATAATTACTGGTATAACAATGAGCCTGAAGGAAGAAATTAGATTAAATGAAAGTAAGGAAAAATTAGGAACCAAAAAATAAAGGAGAATGAAGCAGCAAATAAAAAGAACAGGATGAGATGAACATTGGCACTAGTAGTAACCAAAGAAGAGATGCAGAAGAGATCATTGATTGTGCTTTATTCTAGATAGCTGTCAAATGGATTGCAAACATTTTTTATCCATTATTTCTGTTGACTGTAAAAAGAGCTTTATCTTACCTCCATTCTAAATAATCGCTCTCTAAAAGTGGGAAGTGGGTAGGGATTACTTTAAGCATTCTTAAAGTAAAATAACTTCAGCAATAGTAAATTGAGACCTTTGAACAGTATGAAAGTGAAGATATGTTTACTTATTCAGCCCTGCAGTTTGGTATTTTGAGTAATTGACTGTAGAAGATACATAGCTAGTTTCATCAACCATTTGTGGGGCTTAGAGGAGAAAAACCAGTTAAACGAGAACATAATTCTTTTAAATCTGAATAAATTTCAGGTTTGTGATGGTAGAAATAGACAAAACACCCATTTTGTATTCATTTGTTAACATTTGTTGCTATGGCTATTATAGATTTAGAAATTATGAAAGTGGGAACTGGAATGTTTTTGAATCAGTTATACTTGTAAACCATCTTGCTCTTTAGAATACTTTTTAAAAATATGATTTTGGTAGTCATCTTTCAAGATTAAAAGGATGCTTAGGTGGCAATACCAGATTTTTTAGTGTGTTTTTTCCCAGTCTGTCTCAAGTCACTGCAAAGCTTAGACTGCAGCGAGTCATATTCAAGGGAAGAATTTAGACTCCAGCATTCTTTATATTTATTTTTAAGTGGGCCTCCAACTGCTTTATCTATTCATGTCCTTGCTGTCTGATTTCCTTTAAATCATAGTAGTACAGCACCCTGTTAAACTGACACCTCTGAAATATAGAATCAATGGTTAGACAATGCAATTTGAGGCAAGACTTTTAAAAACTATGAAATAAGTATGATTGTAAGTATTTAAGCTTTTTATTTAATGGTGGGCATATGTCTTCTGACCCAATTTTTTGAAAACGGAAATGGTTCTTTCCTAAAAAATCTTAGTAACAATATGAAATGAGTTATATTCTTCCAAATACTGCTTTTTTCAGTAGTTATTCTGTATGCTTTTTTCTACTCCTGGGAACAATTAAATATTCACAGAGATGATTATTTGATCTGAACACAACAGTAAGGTTTTATATGTCTCAATTTTGTACTGGACTATATTAAGCAAAAATACAAATTTTGTTGCAGTAGAAGCGGAAGTGTGCGTGTGTATGACAGATATGACCGGCCAGATGGAATGAAGCAAGAGCTCTCATTTACTACTACCAAAGGCCGGGATAAAGAACCAGGTCTTTCTGGCCCCTCTAAAAATAGCAGATGGGAGATCATCCAGATCATGGGGAAAATACATGTTTTGGAATTGCACATGTCAGTATATCTTATATGTGCTTGTATGTGTATTCTATACAGTTCATTTCCCTTTTGAAAGTTGCATTGTGGATTAAAAGCCCATTAATACTATATGTGGATGTGTAGAATATTTAACAGTGTAATTTGAGATAATAAATGGTAAATAGGAAAATACTGGGGAGGTGGGAATTGAAACTTTACAGCTCAGTTTTAAAATAGTTTTAAATGATAATTGAATAACAATTGCAATTGTTGCAATCCCTTATTTTTAATCTACAGATTTTAACTTTAAGCATTGTTTGACATTTTACATATTGATGACACTTGACATTTTATATATTTTCATAAATGTGTAATGTTAATTATTCTCATAATCTATGTGGCAAAAATAAGCATTTTTACACAAACTGTTCTTATCAATGTTTTTCTCTTGCTTAGAGAAGCTAATTGGAGCAATGAGCAGTAACGAGTGCTTCAAGTGTGGGCGTACTGGCCATTGGGCTCGAGAATGCCCCACCGGAATTGGTCGTGGCCGTGGAATGCGAAGCCGTGGCAGAGGTATCTTTCCTAACAATATTTTTTCATGAGTTTGAATTCATAAATCTACCTTAATTGTTCTCTTCTTTTTTGCTGTATGCAAGATTGAGTAGCAATGAAGTAGAATTGTAGCCTTATAGGGATTTGAATCAATTGAACTGCTAATATTGTCTTTCTCAACAGGCTTCCAATTTATGTCATCATCACTTCCAGACATCTGTTACCGCTGTGGTGAGTCTGGCCATCTTGCCAAGGATTGTGATCTTCAGGAGGATGGTAAGTATTAATAAACAATGGAGAATAAATGCATTGTAACAGTTACACTTCGTTAAGTACATGTCCCACAACGCTATCAAGGTTTTATAGTCTTGTTTATATTCTTTTTCTTATTGTGGAAGCCTGCTATAACTGCGGTAGAGGTGGCCATATTGCGAAGGACTGCAAGGAACCCAAGAGAGAGAGAGAGCAGTGCTGCTACAACTGTGGCAAGCCTGGCCACTTGGCTCGTGACTGTGATCATGCAGATGAGCAAAAGTGTTATTCTTGTGGGGAATTTGGACACATCCAGAAGGACTGCACCAAAGTCAAATGCTATAGGTAAAAATTGGTTTTGATACGAAGATGGGCATTAATCCTATACTAATATTTCAGATCAAAAGGACTGATTAATACACTAATATGCAAGAGCTTTTTCAGTTGCTTGTTCCTGCAAGCATCCCATGAATTTAATTTGGATACTTTTTTGTAATCTACCCAGAATGTTATGGATACTAAAATTGCTATTTGTACTTTAATGTTCAGTATGTGTTAATACTGCAGATGTATGGGACATTTTGTCTCTTGACTGTGGATTTAAATCCAGTGACTACTTTTGTCAGAAATGCTGCAGAAGGTTTCTGTACATGTATTTTTCATGAGGCTAATGTTGGTTTTGTCTCATTTCAGGTGTGGTGAAACTGGCCATGTAGCCATCAACTGCAGCAAGACTAGTGAAGTCAACTGCTATCGTTGTGGGGAGTCAGGACACCTTGCACGGGAATGCACAATTGAGGCTACAGCTTAACTGTTTTCCTTTGTCGCCCCTCCTTTTTCTGATTGATGGTTGTATTATTTTTCTCTGAATCCTCTTCACTGGCCAAAGGTTGGCAGATAGAGGCTACTCCCAGGCCAGTGAGCTTTACTTGCCGTGTTAAAGGAGGAAAGGGGTGGAAAAATCGACTTTCTGCATTTAACTACAAAAAATGTTTATGTTTAGTTTGGTAGAGGTGTTATGTATAATGCTTTGTTAAAGAACCCCCTTTCCGTGCCACTGGTGAATAGGGATGGATGAGTGGAAAGAGTTAAGTCAGACCAGCAAAGCCTCCCTGGGTTCCATGGAAGTGATCGCATGCAGGAGGAACTACGCTGGAAGTGTCTGAACTTCCACAGTAATTAATTCTATTACAATAATGGCCTTGGATTGTCTGACCTCAGTAACCGTTATAACACCAAGTATTTATATCAGGCCTTACCAAAAGCATATAGCGAAGTGGGATAAACAAACAATGCACATGCCTGTTAATGGCCACAAGAGTGAGGGAGAAATTGAAGTAACTGTAATACAATAAATGAATGTCTAATGCGAGGTAACAAGGGAATGGGAAACATTAAATATTTCAAACTAAATCAAACCCAGAACATCAGTGCTTGAGTATACACAATTTGGAGCTATTCAGGACTTGAAAAGAACTGCATTTTCACAGAAATCAAGATGTTATTTTTGTATACTATATCACTTAGACAATTGTTGAGTTTCATTTGCTTGTAATCAGTTTTTAAAGTCAGATGGTAAAAGCAATTGAAGTCCTAGAATATAGAAATGTAATTTTAAACTATCAATAAAGCTGGAGGAGGAAGGGGAGTTTGACTGAAGTTTTTTTTTGGTTTGGAGTTTATTTTTCAGGTACATGATAATATTACATAGATAAATGTAGAAATTGCTGAACAATTGACTATTGTACTACTAATGTATAAACAAAGTTAATTCCTGTATCATTTAAACTGTAGAATTTGTTAAATATATCACTTCAGAAGCAGTATTTGCATTTTTTTCTCAGGTGGCAAGTGTGATATAATTAGGGTGCTTATTTACTCCTGTAAGTAAAGTAAGCTACAGTTCACAATGTTTAGACAAAAAGTGCATTTGGGAGGATTAAAGCTTGCAGTTTTAACACTGGTGGAATGGTGGAAGGAATTCTGAGATCATAGAAAGTATCTATATTCTTCCCTGCTTTTCAGTAGCTGACTCACTTAAATCAAACAATCTATCAGTCACAAAAAATAAAACTGCATAACACTGAAAGTATAGATGCCACAAAAAATTTGTATAATTTATTGTTTTACATAGGTGACAAATCAATCTTTTAGAACTGACTAAACTAGCTGTACTGTTTCTTAATATCAAACTTAATCTGTGACATTAATAGACATAAAAATTCTGATATTTGACAAACACATTGAGTTAACCCTAACTTTGTTGGGAAAAGTCTGCAGAGCCTTAAGATAAACAGTTCTAAAGGTTGAAGTTCACTCAGATGATTTTATGTTTTCCAGAAGAGGGGGAGGGAATGGTCACACGTTCTCAAAGCCTGATTGGTCCAAAGACAGAGAAAACGCTTAAATACTGGTGCCTTCCAGTCCTATCCCAGTTTCCTCGAAGGTAGAACTGAAAAGACAAAAAAACAACACACAACAAAAACCCCGGGAACCACCCGGGCCCTCCCCTTGGCCCCGACGGAAAGGTCTCGGGGCGGGTTGTGACCATTCCCTCCCCCTTCTGAAAATAGACGTTCAGGTAAGACCAACGTCCTTTCTCTCCTATAAAAACATTGGTTGCCATCATCTGTTTTCCCCAGGATGCAGATGTGAAAGGGCATGGCCTGATCAAAAGAGACCTCAACCTCAGAAAAATGGTTATTGAGGATGATAAAGATGAAGAGGGCTATAAAGTCATTACCAAAGAGTTTGGCCTCCATCAGCTCAGTCACACAAACATTAAGAAAGAGCAACACTATCACATTCTTTAAAAATGGTATGTCCAACAAAAGTTACCCCAATAAGATTCTACTTTGGAAATTAACAACCTCAATAATAGCAAATGATTTGCATGTTATTCATATTGCCTCATGTCAGTGGTAATAAGTTTACATCAGCATTTTTTCTAGGAGAATATTAGGGAAGTCAATGATATGAAGTTTAAATGACTTGGTGATTGCAACAGAGAGATCCAAACAGCTACATCTTACAAATAAATGGTTGAAACATTTTTTGAATGACCCAAGTCACCCTGACCTTCATCCAGTTTATGGTATGATCTGAAGCAAGAAGTTGATGCGAAGCAGCCCAGTACTTTAAAGAATGAAAAAACCTACTAAATCTAAAATCTTACCTACTTTTTCTAGCAAATACATGATATAGTACTCTTACCTTAATAGTGCTTAAATTCATATTACATACCATATAGCACAGTGCCGCATGGTTAGATACTTGGAAGGATTTCCAACACATCTCACCACTATATAGTGGTGTCACCCAGAGTATGACAAATGCAGTACACCTAAAGGTTGAGGGCAACACCAAAATTAGATTACATTAGTGACAAGAACCAGGAAATGAACCAGTTGGAAAAATAGTGCATCTATAAGAGCAGGATCCAGTTTCATATCCTGCCAGTTAAACTTGCAGCCAGTTATAAACTGAACTATGTCTAAAAGTACTTTCTACCTATTAATCCAGTAATTACAGTGTTACCTTTATTTCAGTGATCCATGATTAGAAGCTGGACTTTTAATCAGAATGACTAGTAAAGAATTATTGGAAACTCAAAAATTGCACTTGTTAGTAAAACTTCAAGAAATACAGATAGTAAAAGCAGTGATTGCATTTTTATGCTGCTTTTTACACCAAATTATCTCAGATTCACACAAATTTACAAAAGTAATACAAATAAAGTATAAAATACAGTAAATTTAATTTTATTTTAAAAAGGGAAAGGAAAAACAACAAAGTTAATCCAGCCTCGGGTTTTCAACAAGCAAAGGTTTTCCTTTTTCCTTGAGTTTTCTCCTAACTTCCTTTTTCAGGGAGCGGATAGTTCTGCAGACTTCAGCCCGCCAATTCCGCCAAGTTTTAGTTTTGGCTTCGCTACGTCATGCAATCACCGTCATGGTTCACTCTTAGGCATGAGATGGCATTTAAGGAATTGGCCGAAAAACAAATATGGTAAAGCTGCTTGGAAAATGCACCAGTCGGGGCTAGAATGAGAGGCGAACACGATGAAATCGCTAAGCTAAGCATATCGGGACTCTTATATAAAAGCCGATGTACGCTGTTAGCGCTTTTGCCTGTTCATGGCCGCCTACGCAAACTGCAATAGACCGGAAGTCGCTCTAAAGGAGTACAAGACAGAAGGAACTTACTGCTGTCTTACAAGTTAAATCTCTTCCGGGTTATCTTGGTTGTTTTTTTTTTTTAAGATACGTTTCCGGTGGTGTGTCGGGGCAACATCGTGTTCTGCAGCGGTTGCAACCATGGTGAGTGGGTGGGAGTTCGTGTCGGATGGCGGGGTCCAGTGTAGCTTCTCATATGCTTGTTCTTCACGGCTCTTTGGATTTTCTGCCAGTTTTTATACGGCCGGGTTTAGGCACGTACATGTGAAGAAGGAAGGCTCCTCTGAGAGTTAGGCACGGGAGAGAATCGAACAGATGACCTCGCCCTTCGCTGTCTTATACAATTATTATACCACTGTATAATGGAATAAGATTTGGAGATGATTCAAATGTATTGAGTCTGTAGGGCTGAAGGAAAATACAAGGCTTACAATTGAAAATTGCATGTAAAAAATCTTGTGCAGCAGCTCAGAATAATATTTGATTTGCCAGCAAAATAAATACATATTTTTTTAAAAAAAACACTAGTATGGTTATGAGTGCATAGTTTATTACTAATGTCCAGCACTATTTTCTTTAAGCCCTCGAATTCTTTAAAAAATGTGTATAACTGAATTTTTCATAGCAATTTTACCTCACTATTCTGTAGATCACACACCTACATTGTTTTCATTTTGGAACCAAGCTATTACTCTTAAAATTGCAGGAATGAAACTCATTTTGAATCCTCCAATTTATTTCCTATCAACTGTCTTGTTTCTAGATTTTAAAAAGAAATAGTTCTGTCATGACTGTCACAAGAACAGTTAGTTGCTTGGTTCTGTATGGTTTTTTTTTCATATTCCTAGTTGTTGGTTTCTAGTTCTGTGGACTATTATGTTCTGTTGGATACCTGATCATGTTGTGATTGACTGCTAGAATGGCATCAATCCAGTTTTTCCATTAGATCAATAGGGAGTGCCTTTAATTATTTAGTTATTTTTATTCATTTATTTATATTCTACCCTTATTTTAAAAAATAACTCAAGGTGGTGAACATATCCCACACAGCTTCTTTCTATTTTCCCCACAATAACCATGTGAGGTGAATTGAGCTGAGAGAGAGTGACTGGCCCAAGATCACCCAGCTCGCTTTCATGGCTAATGCAGGAGTTGAACTCATGGTCTCTTATTTTCTAGCTAGTGCCTTAGCCACTAGACCAAACTCTGAAACTCCTTAATTTCACATCAAATGTGACACTATGAATGCTGGAACATCAATTCACAATTAATTTTCAGTGATGACCAATCACTGATATTTCTCAAGAGCCACATATGTGAAATTATAATTGCAGCTCTTAGCACTGGAAACATTGGATGTTTATACTGGATTGATCTAACAGGATTTTTTATTTCTTGTAAAATTTCTCCAAACCTCATGTTATTAGTATTTCTTTAAAACAAACAATTCTCTGTCTTCTTTAAGGCTCGAAATGCAGAAAAGGCTATGTAAGTACAATTTGAATTTTGCTTTTTTTAATTCTGAAAAATTGTCAGTCTGTTTTTTCACAGTTGAACTATTTGCTATATTTGTTCTACATATTAAAGCATTTTAATGATAGAAACAACCACTTTATAGCTTAATGAAAATCCCACTTCCTTCCAAATACTAGTGGAGAAAAGCAGGATATCATTCACATGCACTGTAGTTTCAGTGTCCTTTGATTAAGAAAATATGACTCTGGTTTGTAGACCAATGTAGACCAACATGTCTTTGCTTTTAATCTCCATTTCCAAAGAGCATAAAAAATACAGTTCCAAAGATGAAAGCTTTTTCTTCAGGCTTAAATGTGTTGGATAATCTAGCACAGAACATAAGTGTAAAAGGATTAGCCCAAAAGATTGTGGCATTGTTTCATTTTCTATATTAATAAGGCTTAATTACATTGTGGGTTTTGTTTTTCTTTCCTCATGTAATAGGATTTATTTGATATTTGTTTGGTTTGTTTATTTAGAATTTTATATTTAAAATATTTTAAGGAACAAGGATATTTTTAAAAAACTTAAAACAGTGATGTTCTATCTTAAAAGGTTAAGATTATAATCATAGTCATTTTTCTATGTTTAGTAACTAAAGTCTGTACAATTTTTCAGATAACTAATGCAAACTGCTTTACATAAATACGTTGAACTTTTTATTTACCCAGTACTAATAATCTAAATTGATGTTTGTAAACCGTTTTTAAAAAACAGATGTTGAACTCAGCTTTCTTCCTTTTAGGACTGCTTTGGCAAGGTTTCGCCAAGCTCAGCTAGAAGAAGGAAAACTTAAGGTAACAACATAGTTAAACATATATAAACTACTATGCATTTAAATACAGAGACCACTCTCCACTGAGAAGGAAAACATGCAAATTGGCTCTTGAAAATAACATTAGCAATTAAGGCCTAGAAATCCAGACATTGGTCTTGGCTGATTGTTATGAAATGATTTTATCTTAATTTCATCAAAAAAGCTGGGACTACTAGCAAAATATTTTTCAGTATAAATAGCCTTTCAACATCTTCACAATATACACCACAAAGTTCTTGATTAAACTGTGGTAATGATTAATATGGCTAATAATCTAGCTGTTTGGACAATACAAACCATTTGAAAGAATACTTCACAAAACACTTCTCCCAACTTGCTCAGTTTATCAAGATACCTCTTTAAAAGGCTCATGGTGTTGCTTTTTCCATCAGGAAATATTGCTTGTACTGACATTAGTTTTGAAACTGGTTATTTAGAGACTTCTTGCTTTGTTTGTATGCATGTGGAGAACATTGCCCGGATTAATAATGTGATGTCTGAACATCAAACTGAATTCAATAATGTTCTAATATATACATTTATCTTCTTTTCCATGCTTTGTTGATGTTATATATATTTTGCATGTGCAGTTTGAATAATGAAAACATTATTGCAGTTATTGATTGAAATTCAATGTAATAAATAAAAAAGGCACAAAATAAAATATTAAGCAGTTTTCATATCTCAAGGTTTAAAGGTTCATTTTATTTATATGCCGCCCTATTCCCGGGGGGACTCAGGGCAGCACACAAACCCAAGGAGGGGAAGGGAAACACAAGAACTACAACAAAAAGTACAGGGAATTTAAAACAACCAACAGCCATACAATTCGAGAGGGGAAGGGAACTCATCGACCCCAGGCCTGCCGACACAGCCAGGTTTTAACGGCTTTTCGGAAGGCCTGGAGAGAGGTGAGGGTCCGAATCTCTGCGGGGAGCTCGTTCCAAAGGGCCGGAGCCGCCACAGAGAAGGCCCTCTCCCGGGTAGTAGCCAGATGACATTGGCTAGTAGACGGAACCCGGAGGAGGCCTAATCTGTGTGATCTAATGGGTCTTTGGGAGGTAATTGACAGCAGGCGGTCTCTCAAGTACCCAGGTCCAATACCATGAAGGGCTTTATAAGTGATGACTAGCACCTTGAAGCATATCCGGAGACCAATCAGTAACCAGTGCAGCTCGCGGAGGATAGATGTAACATGGGTGTACCGAGGTGCACCCACAATCGCTCGCGCGGCTGCATTCTGGACCAGCTGGAGTCTCCGAATGCTCTTCAAGGGCTGCCCCATGTAGAGCGCATTGCAGAAGTATCTAAGCAAGATTGCTTCTGCAGATAGTCATTCTGTTCATGCTGGTGATGTTCTCATGGCATGTTCACTTTGCTAAACACACAGCAAAATTTTATGACAAAACAGACAAATTTAGGATTTATGTAAAATTGGTTCTAAAAAGTACTTCAGAACAAAGAGCATATGCAAGGCTGCTTGTAGTTTAACTGTTTTTATGTTATCTGTGAGTGTTTAAAACTTCTTTTGTATGAACTGCTACTTGAATTGATTTCAACCCAATAGAAATGAAAATAAATTAAAAAGATCTCACATAAATCACGGGACAGATCTGAAATAAGTAATATAAATCTCTATGACTATAACATAAAATATGAACAATTTGGTTTTTTAAAACAAAAGTAAAAAGTAAAAAATTGAGAATGGAAGCACAGACAGTTTCTAATAATATATACTAGTCTCTTGTATACTACTATACTAGCCTTTGTTTCGGTACTATAAGTCATGTGCTTTATAGAAATCAAGTTTCTCTGAAACACTTGACATTCTGACAAACTTAATTTTACAAAACAATTAGAGATATTCATATGTTCTCACTTGTTATCAATAAAGGATCTTTCATCTTTCAGCCCAATAATTTTCTTAGTAGCTATTTGACATTTTGATCTGTGCATAAACATTAAAATAGAGAATCACATGGCTGTCCATTGATACAGTATGCTATCATGGGTCGAACTCAATGTCATACCCACATCATTGGATATCCATGTGATCCTTAATTTTAACTTTTGTGCAACAATGTTTCCTTTCAATTAGTTGGTAAATTAATATAGCTATTATATTTGTATCCGACCCATTGCGGATGTAAGAAAGCATGTACATTAGCTATGTAAGTAAACAAAAATAAGTCGTTGAAAAGTACATAGCTTAATGCGAGGATAACAGTAATACATTTGCTTGTTTCAATAGGAACGAAGACCTTTTCTTGCATCAGAATGTAATGAATTGCCCAAAGCTGAGAAATGGAGAAGACAGGTATTTCTCTTTTGAGATTATGTATCAAATTTAAATCTGAATTAAGTTTGATTGCGTATTTCTATAGGTAGTCCTTCAGTTACAATTAAGTGTTCAGTGACCATTCAAATTGTACTGGTGCTAAATAAAGAGACTTACAGTTCAACTGGTCCTCAAAGTTCTGGCTGTTGTAGCGTCCCAACAAAATTCAAGCAATTCTCAACTAGCTTGCACTTCTGATTGGTTGCAGCATCCATACTTAGGTGATCACCATTTGTGACTTTTGCTGCCAGTTTCCCACAAGCAAAGTCAATGGGGAAGCTGGCAAAAAAGATTGCAAATCACTCAGATAAGTCTCTCCCCAACCCCCCGGGCCTTCACTCACATCATCACTCTCTGCACTCTCTTCCCCTGGCCTTCCTGCTCTCACCTTTCCCAGCATCTCTGCCTGCACATGCACATGTCTCCTGTGCTCTCTTTCCCCAGCCTTCCTGAGCTTACATCACACTGTAGCACTCTGTGGCCAACTTTTGTGCAGCCTGTGCTGAGCCTTCCATGGCCTCTCCCATCTCCTTTGAAGCCTTGTGTGTATTATATATAGCTCTGTGTTTGCAGTGTTCCTTATTTAATGAGCTGTACTATTTGCCTTGGCCCTCAGCTCAACCATTGCAAGACAGAACAGATACTTCAGAAATGACATAAAGACAAGTGATGTAAGAAAGCCATGTTATTTTATACATAGGGAAACTGGACAGAACTTTTTGTGAATTAAAGAACTTAATTTATGGGAGAGAGTGGTTTTATGGCCAATGTACAGTGAGATAATGAACATATTAATCAGTTATAGTAACAACAAAAGAATATTCAGGTCTGACAGATGGCATAAGCTTTTATGAGCAACTGCTTGATCAATGAGGTAAAATACAGATATTTTGTTTATCAAGGAAAATCAGAATAATTATTAAAAGGCAATGGCTTTGATCCAGAACATTTTTAATTCAAAATAAATAATTAATAAATAAATAATTGTGTTTCTATTAAGTAGCATTCTTGGACATATATACAGTATTCAAGTCTCACCTATCTGTTCAAGAATACTAAAAGCACAAATGGCTAAAACCAGGTTGGATTTGATTCAAATCAAGTTGATTTAAATCATGATTTATATCACTAGTAAAAAGGCTTGATTTAAATCAACTCTGTTTAAATCATAATTTTTAAAAGAGCAACTGTCATCTTTGTCCTGCAGCGGTTCCTCCTCTGACCTGCTGTTGACTCACTGGCAGTCTCATTCACTTTAATGGGAAGGCTGGTGATGTGGCAGTGACACAAGGTGAGGGATGTAGCAGGTAGCATGGGAGTGGATGCCCGCTAACAGGCGCTGCCATGATGGATCTGAAATGACAGGTGCTCTTTAAATGTAAGGACTCATTCTGGCTAGTGGTTAAAATCTTTAATATTATTTGCAAACAAAGTGAAGGTTTCCTATTTAACTTGCAGAACTTGCATTCATTGAATATGTAAATATTGCAGAATATACAGCCTCATGCTGCATAACTAAGTTCCATTTCATGCTGAATAAACTAAAATATTTATGTATCTTAAATAGAAAACTATTTTAGATAGATTTTTACTCCAAAAGCAGTTTATTAAAACAAATACGATAAAAATAAAAAAAATCCAATTTAAATTTTAAGAAATCCATTTTTTAAAAAAATCATCAATTTTTTTATCCACTCTGGCTAAAACTAAGACTAATGTGATATTAGAGGTATTGTTTATATTTATTCTTTGAGAAAATTCTTTTTCAGAGATTCAAATGGAGCAACAAAATTAAAATATAAAGATATATGTATAGTTAGCGCTTTAAACCAATCAGTATACATAGCTTGAGGAAACCTTTCTAATTAATGTTTAATATTTACAATCATCCCATTTGGGTGTTTTGCCCCACGTGGTCACCAAAATAATTGGCTCCCATCTATCAACCAAACTTTACAGACTTTTAAGGAAGTAGAATAATGGTGCAGATGTTAACCAGTATAAGAGGAAAACTATGTATATGGTCTCTTATTATAGTGCATCTGATGAAATGAGCTGCAGCTCACAAATAACATTTTAATAAAATTTGCTAGGTGGAAAAAATGTTACCAAGCTCAGGTGTTAACCAAAATCTTACATTTCTAAACATGAGATGTCCTAGTGTAAAACAGGCTACTTTTTCAAAGAAAAGAATTAACATTGTATATTGTCTCTTTTCCAAAGATTATTGGTGAAATTTCTAAGAAAGTGGCCCAAATTCAAAATGGTAAGTTCCTAATCATGGGAGTAATCTTAATATCCTTCTGTAACTGCAAAAACTAGTTTTCAATAGTATTTAAATTTGCACTTTTTCCTAGTTGATAATTAAGAAGTATGGTACCAAATTTATGAGGGAAATTGATGCCAGTATTCAAAAACATTTATAAAATGTGTTATTTTGACCTTTTCTCCCTCTACTCTCCTTGGCCTGATACAGTTCTTGTGTTCAGCAAACTATATAAATATTTAAGTTTTAATTCACATGAGAGGATTTGCCTTTTTATTGAAAACATACTATTTAAAAAAGATAATTTGAAGACCATTAAAGTTATCACAAAGCAAAGAGAAGTTATTGAAAGGAATAAAGAAAAATGAGAGATCTTTTATAATTCCCACAGATTTCAGGATAGAAAAGGTATTGTTTCTATTTTAAAAGACTACATGATAAACTGTATTTTCTTCTTTTAAAATAGCTGGTTTAGGTGAATTCAGAATTCGTGATTTGAATGATGAAATTAACAAACTCCTAAGAGAGAAGGGGCATTGGGAGGTCCGAATAAAGGAGCTGGGAGGACCTGATTATGCAGTGAGTATACATTAATATGTAAGAAAATGCAAAAGTATAGATATATTATTCCTAAGTTGTTAGTAAAATATTTGATAAAGAAAACCATATAGTTGCATAATTGCTAGTTCAAATATTTTAGTCTCGCTATTGAAATAATTTCTTTGAATACTTCCTGCACAATTTGGGCAGGTCCCGGTCACACCAGTTTGTTGAAAATATCTGAAGTCATGTGAACTCTTGTCTACAGAGATAAAAAGAAAAGAAAAACATTTAAACTTACGGCTCATGTTCCATTAAAAAAAAACTATTTTATAGAGAATTGGGCCTAAAATGCTTGACCATGAAGGAAAAGAGGTTCCAGGAAACAGAGGTTATAAATACTTTGGAGCAGCTAAAGACCTACCCGGTGTTCGAGAGCTTTTTGAAAAAGAACGTAAGTATTTGCACATTGATTGGACTATTACTGTAATGCCAATCAATTGCATGTAAAATGTTTGTGTGTGTTTAAAGTTCTTTTAAGATAAAATGGTTTTGTTTCTGTTTTTTGATCTTGTGAAACCAGAGTAGTTTTGGAGTTGGGTAACCTAGAAAATAAACAAACAAACAAATAAATAAATAAAGTCTTTGCATTCCTTGGCCCACCATAAGTGCGATTAAATTTACCTGCTCCAATACAGTCCCTGCGTTAACCCATGATAACCCATGCTTATGAACAGGCTGCCTGTTGCTAAAAATGGCAGGCAGTGTGTTTACTTGAACTGATGAACCATTGAAGCTGCACAATTTTTTTGCTTGCTTGTTTGTTTTTGCATTTCTGAATCGCCCATTTTCCTGAAAGAGAAACTATGCAATAAAATGTCAAAATATAAAAATATTAAGCTAGATTTAAAATTTCAAAATTAAATTTTTTAGGAAGCGGCAAGAATAATTAAGTCCTGTTAAAAGTTAATTTAAAAGGTGAAGGGAGGATTCTCAGGGCACCAAACAGCCCCGAGGCTATGTATTCCTTTGAGATTCCCATATTAGGGCTTCCCACCGAGGCATGTTTTAATTCTTTTTCGAAAGTCCAAGAGATGGAGGCCTGTTTCACCTCCAGGGGGAGAGAATATTCCACAGGGCAGGAGCAATGGCAGAGAAGGTTCTTTTCCTAGACCCCGCCAGTTGGAGTTTGTTAATGGGATCTACAATATACCTTCCCTGCCTTACTGGTGGTGTGTGTGGGATGACATGGTGAGATGAAGCCAGTTCCACATATAGCCTGGCTGTGAGCCATGTAGGGCTTTATAGGTTAAAACCAACATGTTAAATTGGACCCAGAAGCAAAATGGCACCCAATGCAGTTTGTGGAACAGAAGTGTGACATGTGCCCTTCTCTGAGCATCCAATATAGCTTGTGCATCTGCATTCTGCACCAGCTGAAGATTCTGAATACTTTTCAAAAGTAGCCCCATGAGTGAGTGAGCGGAGGGCCTCCCTATCCTGGAAAGGATGTAACTGGCACATATCACAGAGTTTGTGGGTATAGCAGTAGCATTTAGACTTATATACCACTTCATAATGCTTTTACAGCCCTCTCTAAGCAGTTTACAGAGTCAGCATACTTCCCCCAACAAACTGAGTCCTCATTTTACCCACCTTGGAAGGATGGAAGGCTGAGTCAACCTTGAGCCGGTTTGAACTGCTGAACTGCAGCTAGCAGTCAGCTGAAGTAGCCTGCAGTACTGCACTTGTAACCACTGCGCCACCGTGGCGCATTAGAAATGCATAGTTTCAATGGTTCATTAAAATGTTGCACAAATTCAGCAGTTCATCAGCTCAAAAAATGAGAATGCTGTCCACCATTTTTAGTAATATATTGCCTGTTCATAGGTATAAATTCCAACTTATTTACAAAGTTGAGTTAAAACAGAGCTAGGAATGGAATATATTCTTAACCCAAGAAAAATGCCTGTAATATTATCTTTTATTCTTATCTCTTCCACAATATAAATATATATATATAATCCATAATAAATCATTAATTGGTACATTTCTGGACTATTTCAAAGTGAACATAACCATATTTGTCAGATGTGTATGGAGATTCTTTATCTCCATATAGAATCTCCATATGGGACAATTGAATATTAACCTCACTGTGCATTTAAAAATTGGAATGTTTCTATTAAGTAGCATGGGTGGTGCAACATCTTAATTTTTTTTAAGATAAGGTTCAGGTTATAATAAAACGATAGAACATTTGGAATCTATATAACAGTAGCAAACAAAACAACTGCAGTTTTCAAATCATCCAAAAAGAAGAGAGTTTAATTATATCTTGAGAAGAGACTGAAGTTAAAATAAGTACTTATAGGAAGTGATCTGTCCAAGAAGTCCTTTAGCTTGATTAGATTGATTACAAGCACTAGTAAACTTTTAATTGAATCTCTGACCTAAAATCTGTTCCTTTATGCTTCTATTTTATTTTTTGAAAATGATTTAATTTATTCCATTAGCCCTTCCTCCACCACGGAAAACTCGAGCTGAACTCATGAAAGCTATTGATGCAGAATACTACGGCTACAGAGATGAGGATGATGGTGTCCTGGAACCCCTGGAACAGGAACATGAAAAAAAAGGTATAGGAAATAACTGTTGGCTTTTTGAAGTGCCATTTACAGAATATTATTTGTAATTCAAATCAATATTATTTACTTTAACAGTAGCCAGAAGTGGATTTTAGTAGCCCAAAATGGCTTGTATTAAATATTCCAGTTCTTGAATATGAACTTGCAGCTCTATTCTTTGAAATTCACTCTTCATCTTACTCCAGGGATCTCTTCTGTTACTTAACTACCTGGAGGCCCCTAGTATCAACTAAATGCAAGGTCAGTTGGGAGTAATCATATCAAGAGCTTTGCCTGCTTTCCTGTTACAGACATTGATCAGATTCATAACAAAGTTGCCTACCAGATTGTTGTATTTTCTATTTCAGATTGCCAAATAATTTTCTTAAAAAATTATAATTGCTTGAATTTAACCTCAAAACTTTTGCATTTAAAGTACACACAACCACCATGTCCCATTCCAAAAAGTAAAGCACTATTGGAATCTGTTGAAGCTCTTTTGATAATTTAGAAATCAAACTATTCATCTATTTTGTATAATCATGTTACCCACTGTCATTAGTTTGGACTGGCATCTTGAAGTATGACTTGCATTAGCCTGAAGCCAGTGTGGTAGCATTAATCTGCAGCTTCTGTGTAACTTTAGTGAGATGTCAAAGCACAGATAGTTCCCAACTCTCATGTCTGAGCATTCCAATGGAATATTCCATTCCACAAGTATATGGGGCTCCCAGCTGCAGTAGCAAAAAAATCATCAGTGAGTTGAAGTTCTTAATGAAGCCTTCGATTTTCAGTTTGTCATGGGAATGATTTATCTGTGAGAGCATTCTGTCAACTCCTAAATATCTTGATCATCAAAAATTAGATTGAGAGTACACTTCCAAAATATTCTGGAAATGGTTAAATTCCCAACTATGATAAGACACCAAAATTAGATGCCCCCCTAATACACTAAATTTAGAATTAGACACTGTAAGTTCAATCAGCTTAAAGCTCACTTCAGAAATACATGGAAGTGTTGGGTAGTAGATAGTGGTACATCAGCAGAAGCTCAATGTCTTGATGGTTTATCACAAATATGTATATCCAGATTTTCAAATACAATTTTTCAGTAGAGATATTCATTGGATCATGCACACTCCTACATTTTTGAAAAGAATTGTTTTAAGTAGACTGAAAATGTTCTCACTCAGCAGAGAGTGAGCAGTCCCACTTATTAATTCATGATTAAATTATGAGTTAAGGCATTCTTACTAATTATTGTATTGGATTGAGAAATAGCATTTTATGACCAAACAGACTTATCTTTAGTAAGTAGAAAGCTCTTGGTCTTCCTGAAGCACTAGCATGCAGTAGAAAACCGATTAAAAGTCCTGGCCCAAAACTGCTGATATCTCCCTGCAAGTATATCTCTGTATTCACTGTTCTTTTCTTTGTTATTGGGATACCAAGGAAGCAAATTGTTTCTTCATTTCATAAATATTGTTCCAAAGATCTAACATGAAGTCGACATCCTATCTGAAGGTGCAGCTTCCCCACTAATACAACCCACAATGTAGTCTAGGTTAAGGTGTCACATTAGGAGTGGGGAAACTCAGCTTGTGGCCTTCCTTCAGCCATAGAATTCATTGAGTGGCTTTGGGTCTGTCACTTTACTGTTGGCTCGAACCTATTTCACAGAATTTTGGTTTTGGGGGAAAACAATTTATGTATGTTTGTATGTATTTATTTCCTGCCTTTATTATTTTTACAAAAAACTCAAGGTGGTGAACATATCCATCACATCTTTCTGCTCCTATTTTCCCCATAACAACAACTGGTCAAATGGGTTAAACCGAGAGTGACTGGCTCAAGTCACCCAACTGGCTTTCATAGTCAAATCAGAACT
This sequence comes from Thamnophis sirtalis, assembly GCF_051295495.1. Classification (NCBI taxonomy): domain Eukaryota; kingdom Metazoa; phylum Chordata; class Lepidosauria; order Squamata; family Natricidae; genus Thamnophis; species Thamnophis sirtalis. The sequence goes on along the minus strand of NW_028261383.1, from coordinate 70,575,051 downwards.
TGAGCTCATGGTCTCCCACTTTCTAGACTGGTGCCTTAACCCAGGAGGCCAAACGGGTTCTCTGCATTTGCTTCTAGTTTTAAAATATAACCTCTTGTACCAAACAATTTCAATACCATGGCTGATAAGTGAAATTGGAAGCTTAATGACTTTTATTTTCCAGCCTAACACCTTTATTGTATAGTCTTTTTCTGGCAAGAAATTGGAAGTTTTTGTTCCTGCTATTTAAGGCAGTTCAGTAAATGCTGTGGCCGTTTATTGGTAAGCCTGGCTGAATCTGTTTTCATGATAATTAACTCCAGATCGTGGATCCTCATTTATCACATGGATACAGAGGAAATTAATACATGTGTTTTAGAAATGAATGGGACTAAATAAAACTAGATGAACCAAAATAAGGAAATAACTAAATTGCCCCTTTTAATTTTGTTAAATTTCTGTAAGTGAATGTGAGTGATCTCTCAGTAATACTTCTTGTCAACAGAGTGCTTTGCTTTGTTGCTTTTGAATTCAGAATACTGTTGTGTTTTATAGATGGACACAAATAATTAAATGAGATAGATTTAAAGAATTGTGGAATTGGAAAGGCCCCTAGATAGTCCTTGAGTTATGACCAATCACCAGTAACAGCCATTTAAAGTTATGGTGGACTTTTACACATGAACCATCCTCAAGATATGACTGCTGCACCTGCCCTGCCATCATATGATTTCAGGGATGAAAGTCACATGATCACATTTGGCAAAATAACCCCACCCTTTGGATAAGTTAGATTCAGATTTACAACCATATGATTCACTTAACAACTGTGGTGGCAGGTTTAACAACAATTGTAAAAACAATGTTAAATTAGAGTCCAATCAATTTTGCCTGCAATAACCTACCACCAAAATTCGAGTTTCAATTTTGGTTTTACAGTAAGTTGAAGGCTAGCTGCATTTAATCCTGCTCAGTGTAAAAATCCAGGTTAAAGGACCTCCAACAGATGCAGTAAATGTAATGTCTACATAAACCGCTTGAACACAACAAGTGAAAGGGAGCTTACTTCTCTTTTGATACCAATTCAAATTTCAATCTACATTTAGTCTTGGGATTTTTCTGCCAAAAACTATGTTTCTATATCTTATACATCCATAATTCTATATTCTGACCTTTGGACTGATGGAAAACAGATTTTGCTTATACCCAGCCTTCTCCTGTCAAGACTATACATTATCATTTCCTTTCAAGAGATATAGTTTCTGGTTTCTGGATCACGCTTGTTGGCTTTCACTCTAATCCTTCATAATGCGGAGCATTGAACTAGATCTAAAAATTCATTTTGCAATTGACTATTATTCTAAGGTTCTTTTCACACCTACGCCAATACCTCTGTATGTATATGTATTCTTCAGCAAAGAAATTGGCATTTGTTTTTGTTAAATTTCATTTAATTTTCTACAGTCCACTTCTTTAAACTTATCAGTACTGCTTGAGGCAAAAGACCAAGGACTGAACTCTAAATACCTCACTACAGTATGATGAAGAAACATTGGAAAGCACTGAGTACAGCTTTCACTTCAGCTATTGCATGCCATCCAGCCCAGTATAGCTACCGTAATTTTTGGAGTATAAGACACACTCTCCCCCTCCTCCAAAAGAGGGTGGGAATGTCGGTGCGACTTATAGACTGAATACAGCCATTTTTGGCCTCCCGAAACCCCACCCAGCGTGTCCTGTTTTCTCCAAAAACGGACCCATTTTTTTTTCCAAAAATGAGGCTCACAGAGGGTTTGGGAAGTCTGCAGATTGCTCCTGGAGCCTGGGGATGGCAAAACTGGGATGTATGGGGGTTTTGGGAGCCAAAAATGAGCCCATTTTAGCAAAAATGGGATGCACAAAAGGTTTGGGAGGCCTGCAGAGTGCTCCTGGGGGCCGGAGAGGGCAAAAACTATTTTTTTCTTGTTTTCCTCTTCAAAATCTTAGTGCATCTTATACTCTGCTGAGTCTTATAGTCTGAAAAATATGGTAGTTTGTTAATTTGGTGTCACAGGATACTTTGTTAAATGTTTTACTCAAATCAAGAAACTATATGGCATTTACACAGTTTACTCAGGAAGTTACCTGATCAGAACATGAGATAAGACTAATCTGGTAATAGCAATAGCAATAGCAGTAGACTTATATACCGCTTCATAGGCCTTTCAGGCCTCTCTAAGCGGTTTACAGAGAGTCAGCATATTGCCCCCAACAATCTGGGTCCTCATTTTACCCACCTCGGAAGGATGGAAGGCTGAGTCAACCCTGAGCCGGTGAGATTTGAACCGCTGACCTGCTGATCTAGCAGTAGCCTGCAGTGCTGCATTTAACCACTGCGCCACCTTGGCTCTTACCAAGGTGAGACTTGTTTAAGACAAATCCACAATTGCTTCTTTTCAAGATGCATACGGGTCAGTCTCTTTATGATTCACACAAGAATTTTCCTCTTCTCAGACTGACTGATTTATAATTCCATGGATCTCCCTCCCTCTTTTTCTTTCTTAAAAATGGGAATGTGTTCTAAACCAGGCAATAGCAACCAGAAGTATTATTTGAAGGTAACGTAGACAAATATTTAAGTATTTAATAAATTTATAGGCCGCCCAATCCCGAAGGACTCCGGACGGCTTACAGAAAATACATTTTAAAAAATAAAGAATTAAAAAGACAGAGAAAAACAGATTAAAAACATAACTTGCTGTTATGTTTCAATATTGCTGAATCGAGCACCTTTTGCCTAGAAGAAAGAGCTATATACTTACAGAGGTATTTGTTTAGGTGTGAAAAGAACCTTAAAATAATAGTTAATTGCACAATGAATTTTACGATCTAGTACTATGCTCCATGCTATGAAGACAGCTAGAGGCTGTCTGCAATTCCTTAAAGCAGCAGCAGCAGCACCTTTTCCTGGGACCACCTGGCTGCCCTCATTATCTGCTACGTGATCGTAAGCAATGACACATTTGACCTAAGGAATTGAAAAATGGTGCTACATTCATGTTCCCACATCTTCCAAATAATCTTTTGACTTCAAATCTAAAATGCTTTACGCCTATATAGACATTCCTTCACTAATTTTAACCAAATGCATTGTATTGCATCATCAGGTTAATTAATTTGGATTTCCAAGCAGAATGGGTATTTTTAATATTCTGTGCAACTCCTCCTTTTCTGCTGTTTCTCTTTTGAAGAAAAAAAACCTGGCTCCTTTAACTGTTACTTTATTGGGTCTTGATTATAACTAATAAATAATATTTGCCTTCTTTTACTAAAAGTTGTTGCTTATTTGATATATTATTCTCTTTCAGATTTTCACTGTTTAATAGATCCCTTTAGAGAAACTGTCCAAGATGTGAAAACTTACATTTTTTTTCTTCAAATTCTGGGATTGGTGTGCCCACCTGGCTGATGTATGTTAGAGTTAGATTTACTATCACATTTACTTTTTGTTCAGAATAGGCTTTTAATGTATATGCCACTCAGAGTCTATGTTGAATTGAGCAGCCATATTAACTCTTAATCACAGATAAAATTAGAAACATCTCCACCTCTTTTTTACAGCTTGCAAATGTTTTTTTCTCCAGTCACCACAGTATTGATCTTTTCCCTTTTATAAGTTTTGAGTTGCACAGCTAAGTTGCTTATACTTTAGTGATAATATATAAAACTAAACAACACTGTGATCCACTGGGTCATCTTTTAAGGGAAAGATGGTACAATGTGGTATGACCAGAGTGAATATTAAATGTTCACGTAATCATCTACAAATATATATCAGAAATAGAAAAATAATTATAGTGTCAAACAAACTTCAATAATTAGTAAACATTTACTTATCCTAAAGAGAATGTCCACTATAACGATGAGTAGTTGCTGTATTTTTGTAATTTGCGGTTTTCGATACAACTTTCAAATGTGGCTATTTTGCTTTTCCAGTTATTGCAGAAGCAGTGGAAAGGTGGAAGGTAGAGAGAGAAGCGCATCTTGCAAGAGGTGACAAGGAAGAGGAGGAGGAGGAGGAAAACATCTATGCAGTAAATGACAATGAGGTAGTGTATCTGCTTCCAGCCTTATGCTATATATTATATAGTCTATATAGTAAACTAGTGTACTCCATCATGACTGATAAAAAGATTAATAATAAATGTGCAGCTATATATTCACAAGTTGATAGACCTGCATTATTTAATGTTGTCTTACATAAAATAAATGTAATTAACTCTGATTTCTAGCCAGACTCTGGCTGAAGTGCAATCAGGAGAGCAAGGATTTATTTTGTTTATTTTGAGGTGAAGTTCTAATGATGTGCTAAGAAAACTTAGAATTCAACATTTTCTCAATGCTTTCCAGTCTGATGAAGAAAATGGAATGAAAACAGACAGTGAGGATAGTCAGCAGAAGTTTATTGCTCATGTCCCAGTACCATCACAACAGGAGGTAAGGACTCGCACATGCAGGAAATACAGGAAGCATAACTTTGAAAGATGAGGGAGGAGGGAGGGAGGAAGAGAAAAAGTGAAAGGGAAGTATAAAGAAAGAAAGAAAGAAAGAAAGAGGGAGGATTTAAGGAGGGAAGGAAGGATATACAAGAAGCTTAACTTTGAAAGAAGTAGACTTGTGCACTAGTTGCAGCAAACAATTAGTGTATTTCATAGTAAGCAGATTTCCTCAGAATATAATGTAATAGGCCATTACTATTGATAGTTGGGTATTCACATACACTCAGAAATGAAGGGATGGTAACAGTGCCACTGAAATAATTTCTATGGAGATTCTCAGTCATCCAGGTCATGGTTGTCCCAATGGTGCTTTTTTCAAGAGGTAACTGGCCTTTCTGATTTTTCTTTGAAGACGTTTTGCTTCTCATCTAAGAAGCTTCTAGAGCTCTAACTGGATGGTGGGAAATGGAAGGATTTATACCTCCTTTCAGATAGCTGGTCATTTGCATTCTTTTTAGCATGTCATTAAGGTCACCTGGAGATTTATCTGTGTCATCAGAGTCACCTGAGTGGGGTAAATTGGTGTGCAGCCTTCTTGGAACTGTTGAAAGGACTGTGTTGTAGATTGGGGATAGATAATGTCGTATCCCTCCCCCTCTGTTGAGAGAGGGCTGTTGATAAAGATGGCCTCTTGAAAAAAGCACCTTTAGGACACTGAAATTCACGTTAGGAATTTAATTCATTATTAGACAACCTCTGCCCTGTTGTGTCATTGTTTTAAATATGTTTTTAAAACATAGAAAACAGAATGACAACGGGAGCAGAATCAACTTCTGACTTCCTGTCAGCTTCCTTATTAAATTTCCTTTCCCTTCCTCCCTGTCATTCTGTCATTATATTATTTCATTCCCTCCCTCCCTTTCATTCCCTTCCAACTTTCCTTTGATATGAAAAGCTGTTTTTCCATTATAAGGATAGGTATGTTTAATTTTTAGGCTCACTACTGTATTACTGAGGAGGAAATTAGGACCTTTAAAATGTATTCATACAATGCAAATCATTTAAATGTTATCTAATTGGCAAGTTATTTTTTGAATGGTTGCATTGTATGAGTGATTTTAGTAAGTGCATTTGCAAGATGCTGCAGTTGAACAATTTATCAATTTTCATACTCATTTCTGAAAAATAGTGTTGTAACTTGCATTGTTTTTATTAAGTGAGGTATCAAATTCTGTGGCCAAAGTAATTTTTGATCTAATCAATTCTGTTATGGTCAGTTTCTTAAGTAACTTTTACTAAAGAATTTTCCATTTGCAAGTTTTCAAATTGAATGTTGCTCATTTAACAGATTGAAGAAGCTCTTGTCCGAAGAAAGAAGATGGAACTTCTTCAGAAATATGCCAGTGAAGCTCTTCTGGCTCAAAGTGAAGAGGCTAAAAAACTTCTAGGATTATAGTAATTGCCCCTTCTACTTTTTATAATCTAATTTGATTCTATAGAATCAGTATCTTCTTGATTCTATAGAAATAAGACTTTGCGAGTTCTAGAATGAAGATGGTCATTTTTTCCAAAATACATTTTATTACACATTTTTCACTCTATCCTAATTTATGAGAGAGTATTCATTTTCAGTTTCCACCTTCAATCTCTAAATAGCTAGCTTGTTTTGAATTTATCTTTGTCCACCTATTTTCCTTTTTTTTTTAGTTTACCTTAGTAATAACTGTTAAATTAGAAAGTAACATTTTGTATATTTTTGTACTTTTGTATGTTTTGTATGTTTTTGTACTTTTGTACAAAAGTGTACAAAAGTGATTTTGTATCACTTCAGTAGAATGTTGAGTAGGTTTTAGAAGATTTATTATATTTAATTTTGTTTATCATGTGTGAATTTGTAATTGTCAAACATTTCTACATCTGTGGAACAGTATTTAATTTAGAGTTTTCAAGAACTGAAATGTTCAATATTGTTAATATGGAACTACGTATTATGCTACTGGAAAAAACACTCACTTGGCTGGGTTTTTGAAATGCTGAATATTTCAGCAAATAAAATTGTAAATACTTTTTATAAAAATCTCTCCTTTTTTTAGTAAAATTTTATGTAGATTTAACTGTTTATTGCTTTTGTTAAAAACACAAAAATTCCTCAGCTATGAATATAATAATTTATAAATATTATGAATTCTAGAAACATGAGTATCAACAAGATGATTAACAAAAAAAAAAACTCAAACACTATGTAAAATTTTGTGTGTGTGTGTGTGTGTAAAAAAATTTTTTTTCCCCAGGAACATTTTGGAGGTTTATGAATGTTTTTATCATAGGCTTTTTACAATTATACTTAAATACATTATATTATTATATAATTAGTCCAAGTTATACAGCAACATGGACTTTCTATAATGTAACCCATTTTTCTACTACCAAATTAACAAGTGTGGATGCTAATATTTAGCAATTGTAAGACAGAACAAAACATTTTTAAAGTATTAGTCAAATCAGTCTTCATATACTGTATATCATATTACTGATAAGAATGGAATATTTAAATACATTTTATAAAACCATAGCTATATATAAACTTGGAGCAAAATTTCAAAACTTGGAATAAGAGAAAAATAATATAAGATTATAGATTTTATGAAGATGCACCCATTAGTAGCAAAGCAGACATACTGTAATTGGCAAAGCCAATTCTTTAAAGTTTAAACCCTTCCCACCATGATAAGTGAGATTGACACTAGAGATTTGGATGCACTAGACTCGTGGGTTTCAGAAAGAAGCTGGGCATTGCAAAATCACTAGAACTTTCAAGCAAACTGTTGCATTTCTCCGAAAATGCAGTTTTGTAATTTGAAAAGTGCTTCTGAACCTGAATTTTTGGGGGCATATCTGGGGGACAGTGATTGCCAAAATACCGTTTTGAAAATAAATGTATTCTACTCATAACCAGGAACCACATAAATACAATGTGTAGAACAGGATGATCTGTATTACTAGGAAAAACAAAACTAAATTGAATCCTGTAGGATTAAGATCATTTAGAAGTACGTGTGAAAAAAGCAGGAAGAGATGGACAAGGATATGCAAGTGCTGAAGGAATGTGGGTTGAATACAAAAGTGAGCAACCTCTGTACTAAATATGATGAGTTTGTTAGATGCATAAAATGAATGGAGACGGAGTCACAAAACAAATGTATGAAGAAAGAATGGGTGAACTAAGGAGAAAAAGACTGAAACTTGGGATTGGATGAAGTTTATCAGAACCTCAGAAAAAAGTGATAAGTACGAAAAGTGGTGGAACTCTGAATGCATTGGAATGACAATGTTATGGAGGTACAGTAAATAGCATTTGTACAATCTAGACTTAGCTGAATTTCTATTTCATATTTATTATTTGTTCCATTTTCTGTAATTTACCAAAAGGAGTGTCCCAATGGGAATGTAATATGTGTATAAAAGCACCAACCATTCAAAATTATGGACCAATTTTCCTCAAAAGCCAGTGAGGATATAAAAATAAATAAATTGCTGAACAGTTTAGGTCCAAAAGGACCGTCCAGGAACAGAGATATTGACAGCAAGATTGCATGTTGTGTCGTTGGGAAATCAAGCCTGTAGTTGAAGAGGCTTTTATGTTATGTGTGTTTGTTTGTCTGAAAATAAAATTTTTATTTAATAAATAAATTGCTATTCGTTAATTAAAATTTAGATTTTGAAAATGGGTTCAATACAAATTTATTTTTGTGAAAATCAGATTGTTGCTGCTATAAATTTTTCCCCCCCAAATGGAAATTAGATTAGGAGCATCTTTCTTTACTGAAATCCCTACTTTCGGATAGCGACTCAGCTTTCCATATGCTTGTTAATCATTTTATCGAATTTAGGTAAAATAGTCTTGCATATACAGGCTCTCTACCTTTTTTTAAAAATCAAAATCCAGCAATATCTTTGTTTTTCCTACCAACGGGGCAAAATTGCAAAAAGGGAAAAAATGACAAGCCCCTATGCAAACTGTCCATCATCGCCCGCAAAAGAAAGGCGAATAAGAACTTGAGTTACGTAACCATCGGCAAAGGGAAGCGGAGCGCCGATTTCTCTCCTCAGGTCCCTGTAGAAACGCCGGAGGCGACGAACTACGCGAAAGAGCATGTCAGTGGTGCCTAGCAGGCTCCGCCTCTTGGAGTAACGTAGAGCAAAAGGGGGCGGCCCCGTAGAAAAGCATTAGGGAGAAGCCGGCGTCGGCTTTCTGGTCGTGGCCGCGCTGGCGCTGTGGCGCTCGCTGCTCTCCTGGGAGCCTCTCGGGCAGGAGGGCTGCCTGGGTCTTGGGCGAGCCCGCGCAAGGGACGGGCGCTATGCGGGGCCCGCTGCCCCTCCTCTGCCGGCGTCTTCAAAGAACTCTGGCTGCGGGAGCTCCGGGGAGGGTCAGGCTTTGCCACGAGGCTCCGGCTCCCGCAGCTTCCGGAGGGAGCAAAGGTAGAGCCCAGGTAAGAGGGGCTCGCTCGCTTTTTCTCGCCTCGGGATGTCGTGGGGGAGGGAGCGTTTTGGGAAGCCCCTTCCCCCGTCGCTCCCTTGAGTCCCGCACATCCCCGACCCAAGTAAGCCCCGAGAGCGTTAAGGTGTAGCGGGGGCTCTTTCTTTCCGTGCTGGGGTGGCGTTTCTTTCAAACTGGAGCAGAAGGGGAGGGGAAGAAAAGCCTGGCGCCATCTGCTTTCGGAAGACCCTGCCGTACGCGGAGAAGGGGGTGGGGGGTGTTTATGTAATAAACTGAAACTTCGCGCTTTCGTGGGTCTGAATGCCGGAATTGAGGTGGGAAGGGAAGCAAACACAGAAGGTCTTGCCGGTTAAGATCACTTTTCTTCTCGTTTTCATTTCACGCTTACTGCCACTTTCCCCACTTTGGAGGAAACGGGTCAGCTAGGGAAAGCAGAATTCGTTACTTTCCAGCTCTGGGTTTCTCAGAAGAGAGCTATGCCAGGACTTCACCCCTTTTTCAAGCAGACAGCAATGGGTTTTGGGGACCCGGTTGTTTTTGGTTGTTGTTGTTACTCTTTTTGCTCAGGAGCAGCCATTCGGTTCCTGTCAAATCGGATAGGGATGATGATTGCTTCTGCTCCTGTCCGTTTTCTTTAAAACTCTGGTCCTTTCATTATGGACTGGCTGGACTTTTGATGAAGGAAAAGTCTTGAATTCCTGACCAAATACATAAGATCGCACTCCTGGGTAGTGTGAAACTTATATTTAATGAGTTCTTGAGAAGTTCACCAAACTGTTAACGTGCATGCTCTGATTTGAGTGATCAAGAATTGGTATTCCAAAATATTTGCTGTACATTCTCAGTTCATTTTAAGCGGGGTTATCTTGTTTGAAACAATTCATGCAGAGAAGAGTTTGCCTTAAATGATAAAGATTGCTAATGTTTTCTTTCTTAATCGTCCTGGTTTACAAGCATGTGCTTTTTTTTTAGTCATCCCTGAGTTAACCAAACATAGGAATTCTGTGTTGTTTGCTAGCTGGAGAAAACCTTCAGGCTAGGAGTTGTATATAAAGCTTCTTAACATTTCAAGTTTAAGCATAGTTATTTGGGCTCAAGTAACCTGTCTCAACTAGTAGCACTCTTTTTGTAATCATCACTACTGCTGTAGTTCCTTAAGCAAGGAACTGTGTACTAGGTGGGGGAAAGAGTGCATAAATTATTATTACGTTTAGTTTAGAGGAGGATCAGATTCAGAGTTAACAATGTTAACTCTAAATATTAAGATTCACAAATTAGCATTAATCTTTGCATTCATTATCAATAGCCATACATGAGAAGGGGTTAGATGGGAACAATCAGTTGATAAATGTTTGCTGCAAAAACTAGGATAATGACAAACTCAAAAGAACATGCAGAATGCAGAAATCATTTAAACCCTTTTAGAGGCAGTGGTCATTGGAAACATCTGTTTTAACATCCAAGTACCAAAATAACATGCTGCACCTCTGTTTCTGTTCTCCATGTATAGGAACACTGCAAGCTGCAAATGCTGCTTCTTTGAATCACATGATGGGGGGTGGGATTAGAATGGAACAGTGGGCAACATTAGAAGCTGCTGCCCTTCTGCTTGTCCTATAGGGAAACACTATTTTTTTCCTGCTGTCCTGATCCTCCCCATTTTTAAATTTTCTTTTTGTTTTGCCAACTTCACTATCCCACCACATTTGGTATCATTCTGTCTTTATGGAGATGTCCTGCTGATGATCAGAGAGGATCCTAGTCCCTTTACATATCTTTTCCTAGATTATTTTGAACTCAGGGATGTTTGTTTCTTTAGAAAAAGCATAATGAAAAATACAGTAATGTTTGAAATTAGATACTACTCTCCTGTTGAAAGGCAGGCACAAATAAGAGCAAATCAACTTGGGATGCAACTTTGACATTAATGATAATGGGTTGCAATATTGTAAAAGGCATGAACTTTCAGGTTTTTCAGAAACATTTCATTGAATTATAAGTCATAATAAGATATATGAGGTGGCTAGATGGTTTGCTTTTGCAATGGGTATATTTTGCAATAGCCATTTGTTCATTCAGTTTGTTTTCATGTACAAAGAATAATCCCAAAGATAAAATGTGGGATTGTGTTCATACTTGCAGCCATGTATAAATCTGAGCCATCACTATTAGCAAATTCAAGCTGACTATTTAAAAAAGAGATTGCTGGACTTGTTACAGTCTTTTATTTCCCTTTTTGATTTTACATTTTTTAGCAATATGTTTCTACCTTTCAAAAGATCAAAATGTGCAGGCAACAGGGTTTTCTTTTTCTGTTGCACTGTACAGAAGTTGGACTTTGAAGAAGCAGGATGGGAAGTGTACTGAAACTTTTCAAATTTGGTGTTGGACAAAACCTGAAAATACTAAGACAACAAACCAACAGGCCATCAAACAAATCAAACCAGAGATCTCACTAATGGCAGACAAATGAGCAGACTGAAATGGTCATACTATGGACACATGCTAAAGACTTACTTATCTGGAGAAGCCAGTGATGCTGGGAAAGGGGGAAAGAAAAAGAAAAAGATGATGAATTTCATTGATAGCAATAATAAGTGTGCCATTGAAAGTCTGAAGAACCAGGTTGGGGACATATTCTCCTGGAGATAATCTATCTACAATACATGGTTTTGTTAAAAATTGATACCATCTTGATAAATAATCAATTCTACCTTTCAAACTGCTGTTTATTTTTTTTCCCTTCAGTGCTTTGGCAAATGGAATGCAGACATTATGCCAACAGTTTCTTTCTGGTTTCTGGGCAAAGCCAAACTAAAATGACTAATAATATGTTATTACTATCTCCATATTCCTTGTGGGCAAATGTGTAGTGAAATAATGCTGTAATTGGGCATATAAGTGCCAGTATCTAACTTGGCATAAATTTTTAATTCACTAAACTAACTACTTAAACATCTAATCATATAAAATATGGTTGTGAATACAGTGGGAGGACTCAGCCTTTGTATGTAAATACAAATATTGTACACTGGAAATTATGATTTTAATGATCCTCTTGTGCCTGATGCATAGAAAGGTTTGCCAAGTAGAAGTTTTGAGTTGTTTACACTTGGTCAATTTTCGTAATTGTACAAGTATATTGTAAAACAATTGCAGTAACACCATCTAGCAAAAATGGCAAAATAAACAAGTGCTGTCTTTCCTACATGTGAAATGGCACTTATAATAGGAAAACTACACTATATTCCTTTGAATTGATTCATGATATATTTCATACCAATGCATATTCTACTGTCATGACTTAATTCCCACTTATACTTTTCTAGCATCTAGTATTTGTGTAGATAGCTAACACCTAAACAAATTAAAAAGCAATATAAAGAAAGGCTGCTAATAGAATCCTCAATAAAAATGTTAAATATGTGCATTGTTGGATCCAGTTTTTGAACCAGAAAAGAAGGCATTTACAGAGAGATACTGGAATTCTTTTATTCTTTATTTCAAATATTTCAAACATTGAAAACCATAAAAGCATCGTGTACTTTTATTTGTTTTATATGCTTATTCTTTTCCCTAAGACTTAGATTTGATTATATTAAAACTTAGTATATGCTCAAATTATTGCAGTATGTGAACTATTAGAAAAATCTAATATGATTCTTGTCTTAGCTATGCCATAAGCTTCCAGTGGGAACATTTGAATTATACATTCATGTTCTCTGGAACATGTATTTTCAGACATTTTAAATGTTTTTATTTTTCTCTGTGAGAGTATATTTCTTTTTTGTAAAGTAAGAGTTTTGTAAGTTAAAACAAGCCAAAACATTAATATAATCCAATCCCTAATCAGACTTACTGTATAGAAATAACGGTTTAACAAATATATCTGAGTCAAAAACGTCAGAAGTGAGTTTGGTTTTTCCAGTAGCTGAGTTGGTTTTTCCAGTAGCTAAAATTCCTCTCTACATGATCCCTTTTTCTAATCTAGTTATTTAGTTAATATCTTATGCGACATAATGGACAAGTAGTCTTGGATAGATAGTTGGAAATAACATTATCTTTCTCAATATAAAAATATTTACTTTTCTTGTCAAGTTATATTAAATAGATTAATACAGGTAAAATTGGGTTTTCCAAATGTGACATGCCTATGCCCTATTGCTTCTACAAGTCAGCTGTCTGAGGCTGAGAACAACTTAAGGAACTTGGCATCTTACATTTTATAGCCTTGAGTTCATTGACATTGTATTATTACTAGATACCCAACAAAGGAGTATGGGAATTACAGCATACTATTCTTATGAAAAAAATTCCCAAATATCCACCATGACATGCTGCTCATGAACCAAATTTTTTTTAAGTTTCAGTGCCACACTTAATTTGTAATATTAATAATTTGTAATATGGCAGTGTGTTGATGATCTTGGCATGAATATATAGAATGTACAAATGCTAAAAGGAGTTTCCTGGAATAGTAGAACTAAAATCCCAATTCTGTTATAAAGCTTACTGTATAGCCTTGAGCTGAGCATAATCCTTGGTGTAAACAGCCTCACAAGATAATACTAGCCACTTCTAGCAATTTCACATGATTGCTGTAAATATACAATGAAAGGGAGGAGGAACCATGTATTTAAATGAAGTTCCTTGAAGCAAAGAAGAGTAACACTCTATACAAACATTTTATGAATTCAAGCTACATGATGTCTGGTTAATAACAAGATTTGTCTTTCTCTTGTTTCTGTCTTCCATTTCAGTTAAGTGTACAACCTACCTTTGGCATTCTGTTTGATATTGATGGAGTATTGGTACGAGGAAGGACCCCAATTCCTGCTGCCCGAAAAGCCTTTCAAAAACTACTTAATTCTCAGGGACAACTTTTGGTGCCTGTAGTATTTGTTACTAACGCAGGAAACTGTCTGTGTCAGAAGAAAGCAGACCAACTGTCCCATCTTCTTGAAGTTCCAGTAAGTAACTTTATTCCATCTATTGAAATGCTTGTCATTTTCTTTCTTCTCTAGAGTACATGAATTGGAAATGTTGTATATTTGTCTATAGCTTAGAATTTTGCCTTCAACTGATAGAAGCAGCTTTTTAAGCTTCATTACAAATCTTGTCATTTTTTAAAATTAAAACTAGCTGATAACCTGGCATTGCTTCTGTATTTATTTATCATAATCCTGTATTAGACAGGAAACCCCCTGATTTCGACGACAATTAAATTAGTTACAAATGTTTTCCCTGTGCCCCCAGAAGCGTCAAGAAAAGTGATATCTTAATTTAACCTTAATTTGTAATGTTAAATTTTCTCCCTTACCAGAGGGAGCCCCCTTTTTGAGTACTGTGAAGTGGTTACCATGGTGACTTCACTGCGCTGCACAGTAGAAGCCATTTTATGGCAGTACAGTAGAAGCCATTGCAAGACACAACAGGCTGTATCTTAGCAGAACACACACACTGAATGGTGTTAGGACTGTCTTACCTCCATAGTATTTGTTTCCAGAGGGTAAGTAATCTGTGTACCAAATTTGCTTGAAATTGCTGGAGGCATTCCAGAGTTATGCTGGAACACACACACACACACACACACACACACGCACATATACATACACACACACACACACCACACACACACACACGGATGGATGGATGGATGGATGGATAGATAGATAGATAGATAGATAGATAGATAGATAGATATTGTTCTACATTTCCCATTTCTTTTGGAAGCAATTTGGGGGATGAGACTTCCAAAGCACCACAAGAGTGGCCTCCATTCTCTCGAACCTTCAGAAGCCTTTTTCCCCAAATCACTGTAACAAATGGTCATAATTCAAGTGCTATCTGTACAAGAATGAAAACAGATTATCTACTTGTCCTCTCTCCTAGATTTCCAAAGACCAAGTTATGATGTCCCACAGTCCTTTGCGAATGTTCAGGCGTTATCATGACAAATGTGTTCTTGTATCAGGACAAGGCCCGCTCCTTGACATCGCTAAGCAGTATCCTTGGAAATACTGGGTTCATTCTGCATTGGGCTGAAGATGCATGATAGGGAGATGTGCTAGTTAAGCATGTGGTGTGTATTGTTTTTGCCTCAAGATTCAAAGATACATTTTGTAGAGAAAGCAGAAAACGTCTCCCATCAACTCCATGAATTTAGGAAATCTCAAATGGGATGATACACAATGTAAAAAGATAAGACAAACTAAGAAGGGGGAGTAGATCTCCTTTGCCTCCTGACTCCTTGAATCAATTCCACTAATCCAACGTTCCTCTTTCTTTGAGTAGAGTTAAATATTTTCAAAGCAAAGTTCCTAAAAATAAGTTTGAAGCCATTTATTAGGAACTCTCATAAATGTTTCAGATTGGAATGTACTGTAAATTATAAAGGACTTAGAATATGTCTGTCTCTGCCATTTAAATTTATTATTTAGGGAATGCAAAACAAATATGCCTTTCATTAAAACATAGATGCATTGCTATCCATAACCAATATGTCATTAGTCTTGGATTTTGTCGGCCTATTACAATTGACAGGTTGCGAGAAACCTATCCCTTATTGGACATGGTAGATCATGACAGAAGACCTAAAGTTTTGGTAGGTGTACTGTACTTTATCTCTTTTTCTCTTTAATAATTCCTTTCACATATTTTACTTTGTAATTACAGTAGTCTATTGGGCTGCTAATTTGGTTGTCAAAAGTTATGCACTGTGTACACAAATGATGTATTTAAAATATCTTTCTTTGCATCATTCGTAGCACTTAAAAGATTGCACTCTTTCTTCTTAGAGTTTCTCAATATTGACTGATCCTAGAACAGATTTGATAGCAGCCAAGAGAGCAACTGAGGAAATGCTACCAATGACTAATAACACAAAGGTTCAAGTATTGTAGTAGGGAAGAGGGCAAAGAGGGCAAAGAGGGCAGCAGAATTGGACTAATCCAGTTTGTTCAGTTGAGTCTCTCCTGACATCTGGAGTTCATGTCAATTAGCTATACAGGCTTGCTTGTTTTGCAGGAAGGAGTGGTTATAGTTTGTTATTTTGGATGCAGCTGTTTTGCTCTTTCTCTGGTAAGCACATTATGATGTAGATGTTACTGGTATACCATTTTGCAGCAAACACACATGCAGCTTCAGAAAAGAGAAAGCAGAGTAAAATAATTTAATTCAGTAGAGTGTTGAAAGTAATTGACCTGATCTGCCAATTTTAGGATATAGTTTAGTTCAGGTGTCCCCAGTCTTTTCCCATGATTACTTGAAAGCATTGTCTTGAGCGAGGTTGGCAAAGTTTGCTTGCCAGGCAAAAC
This sequence comes from Thamnophis sirtalis, assembly GCF_051295495.1. NCBI lineage: Eukaryota > Metazoa > Chordata > Lepidosauria > Squamata > Natricidae > Thamnophis > Thamnophis sirtalis. The sequence continues at coordinate 70,558,780 of NW_028261383.1, read as the reverse complement.
AACTGAAGTTACCCATAGCCTTTCATGTGATATTCCATAATCCCCAATCAGCCTCCTCATACTTATAGACTGTAAATTTTAACTGTGAAGATGAAATTCAGCATATGCCATCGAATGTGTATGTTATAAAAACATTAAAAATTGAATACAGAAGAATGCATGGATGTGTTTTTCATCTTCACATCTGTGATATAGTGCTGTTGAACATAATGCATCTTCTACAGATCAAATGAGCTGCAATTGAATATGTGGAAATGACATGAGGTTAATAGTATAGTTAAGAGTTCAGATGATCACAGGTGTACAGTCAGAAGAATGGAGGAAGAAGTTCTGGTGGCATATTGAATTATGGCTAAGAAGATAAGTGATATGTTAGAGAGGATTCTGTGTTATAAACACAGAAGACATTTCTAAGACACATTGACAATTATATGGACTTTTTTACAGCAAGGTTATGGGAGGAAACATTCAAGATCTAAGACACAAGTGTGCAAGTTATATAAATGGGAAGTATCTCCTTATATTTGTGATGACTGATTTTAATTTTAGAGGTGCTGGGAATTTAATCAGAACATGGTCTGTGCCCATAATGTTGAGGGGTTTGTTTACTTTGTTTCTTCTTTGTGCTAATAAAGGATACTTTTCTTAGTAAATATAATTTGTTTTTAATTTGTAGCACTTACCCACAGTGGAATTCCCCAAGATTGAAGGTCAGTATGTCTAGATGTTTATGTTTAATTCTGAAATTTACTCCCAAGTAAAATGGACTGCTTTGTGATAGCTCTGAAAGCATTTTGCTAATTTTTGCTAGCTGCTGTGATACATCTGAATAAGAATGTGACAGTCATAATAAACAATATATACATCATTTTACAATGATACTGACAGTTTGTTCATTTTTATTTGTTTCTTTGATTTTTCTACCATCTACATTATAAATCTACCATTAATGTTAAGCTGTAAAGTTTCTAGTTCTTTACCAAACCTCATTCTTACAGTTTCAATTTCATATGAGATTTAAAAACTAATGAAAAAGCTAGTAATGTGAATTTTAAAGTAGCATCATAATTATTATTCTGTGCTAATTCATGTTACAGATGTTGTTTGTAATTATATTCCACTGGCAATTTACATTTTTAAAAAATGGTTTTTGTACAGTTTGATTTCTTTCTTGTGTTTTTTGTCTATTTCTAAAAAGAAAAAGAACATTAAATACAAAGTAATTATTTTTTAAAAAAAATATCAGTGCACACACACCAATGTAATGTTACCCCAAGTGGTTTTTGTGATACTTTAAAAAAAAAATCTGCATTTTAAGATGTGCTAATTTTTATGTATTTATTTGCTGCTAAATTTTGATGGCATGATCACAGCAGCCTTTATGAGCTGATTAAAAATAAATTCAATGATTAAATGCAATCGATTCAATGATTAAATGCAGCCCAGGCCCATGGTTTGCCTATTCTTGTTATAGTGTACATGAACTAGTGTGCATGAAGTAACAAAGTGTGTTGGTTATTTTGCATTAAGAAATAGCTTATAATCACCCACATGTAACACATTGATATTGTGCTTATCTTACAGCAGTTATTTTGTTTGGTGAGCCAGTGAGGTGGGAAACCAACTTACAATTGATAATAGACGTTCTTTTGACAAGTGGCTATCCTGGAAATCCTTATGAACGAACGTATCCACATATTCCTGTATTGGCTTGTAATATGGACTTGATGTGGGCAGCTGAAGCTCAATCCCCAAGGTAAGGCAAAGATGCTAGTTCTGGGGGTACTTTTCTTTAGGTTCTAACATAGATTCTCAACTACTATGTACCATAGTCAAAGATGTGTCGTGTCATAATTGTGTGATCAGAGACGGAATTGGTGATTGTTCAATGAATATATCCAAAGCTTGAATTAATATTTGGGTAGTGACAAGATCTTCCCTCTCATTTAAAATGCACTTATTGCTTTGTCAGCCACCTGGAAGAATGTAGAAATCCATTTTATATGTATAATGCCATTTTGGCATTTCCAATGATAACCGATGCTTGGGATACCATCCTGATAAATCCTGAAAGAAAAAGAAAAAGAGAGGCCTCTCATAATAAGAGCAATTCTATGGGAAAAAGCTTGGCTGGAAATACTACTTTGAGATGCATTACAAGTATCATTGAAAACACAAGAAATCTAGTTTTTGTGTGCAGGTATACATAGAATAAAGTTAATTGTTTTATTTATAGTACATGTATATCTCAGTTTGTCAAACCTAATTGAATTGCCAATTAGACTACTGTTGTAATAGTTGACTGCTACTACATATAGCATATGTAACTTCTGCTTCTGAGTTAATGCCTTTTTCTCTTGAAATTAAACTGTTATTTTTCTCTGATTCTAACCATAGCATTGGTGTTTGTTTGTTTTTTGTGGTCCTGCCCAAAGCATCAAGATAATATTCTCACAGTAAACTTAATTAATTCAGCCTTATAAACGTTTTGTGGAGGCTATCTTGCCCAGATGTTTTTTTTCCTACATCATTAAAATGTTTTGGCATGTTTCTTCAACTTTTAAGTAACTGCCAAGAATAATGTAGGCAGAAGAAAAAGTGAGTCAAAACAATCTTGCCTTATAATTCGCAGAGGAGAAGCTAAGGATTTGGATGAATAGTATATATAAAATTCTTCCTTTTAATGTAATACATTACTTTTATCCTAGTCAACAATATAATTCTATTGACCAAATTTTATTTCTGTGTTTCAGGTTTGGGCATGGAACATTTATGGTTTGTTTGGAAAATATTTATAAGAAGATCACTGGCAAAGAATTGAAATATGAAGCATTAATGGGAAAGCCTAGTGAAGTGACTTATCACTATGCAGAGTACCTCATTAGGACTCAAGCATTTGCAAAGCAGTGGAAGAGCCCTGTTCAAACGTTGTATGCCATTGGGTAGGAGATTTATTTTCTTCCCTCTCATTTGCTATCCTGCCCCCCCCTCCCCAACCACCAAAAGTTAAATTTCAGGCAAGCTATTGTTCCAAGTTAAATGGAGGTAGACAATTGAGAGGAGTATTTAGATAGCCCACTGAAAATATGTTGATTTCTAAAATAATTGTTTGGCAGGGTGCCAGTTCACTCTTGCTCTTTGAGACAGGTTAGACAGAAAACTAATAACAAAATCTGTCCCGTACTTCTACATATCACTACCCAATCTGCCAATTAATTTGAAACCTTCTTTTAAGATCTCGCTGCCTCTAGCAAAGAAAAGACTTGCTGCTGTGTACTTAAGTGTTACAATCATGTTTTCTTAATGGAATTGATTGGTCCCCAGCACCAGCTAAGGTTGCCTTGTAGTTCATGGATGTCATGCTTGAGATTTCAGTTCAAACACTACAGATTTCACTTTGGAAGAGCTATATGAGAGAACTTTTGAATAATTGGTTACTCATGTAATTGTACAGTTTCAGCTAAGCTTCAGATTGATTTTGAAAGTAATTTCATTGCAATATAATCCTGCCTATTGTAAAATGAGACTATTTAGCATGAAATGCCATTGCATGGCTGCCAATAAACAGGCAGCCTAGGAGTGCTGAAATGATCCAGCTTCCTTTATCTTCTATTTCTGTATTCCAGTTTACTGGGATTTCAGAATTGTAGTAATTCCGACATAATAAATTAAAGAAGCTTGCCCGGCGCCTTACCCAGTTTGTGCATTTCAGATTGTATTCATGCTTGTGGAAAACAGTGTTTAAAAAACCCTTTTCAATTGAAAGTTAAAATTCTGAGATGTCAAATTTTTTAAAATTTAATTGTCATCTGTGTTAAGTAAGCTCCCCATTGGAAGAGCGAATACGTTCAGTGAAGCGTTTGAGAGTTGTGTTGGAGAACACACAAACCAGCATACAGAGACACTGCAGTTTAAATAGGCTTTTACTTTTGTGGAAATAGAGGTATCAGAGTCCATCAAACAGTCCAAGTCATACACGGATAAGAAAGTCAGTCATCAATGTCTTTCAGTTAAGGGATAATCCAAATAACATAGTCCAGTATCATATAATCAGTTCAGTATTCAAAGTTTGCTAACACATGCAAAACTTACAATAGCTCATGGCACTTTCTAACAGCCAGCTTCCAAAACATTCAGATCAGATCAGCCCAGCATCTAACGAAACAGAGAGAGCTAACAGTCGTTCTGGCTCCCTCTTATGGCCGATTGAGGAAAACAGCAACCAATCACATTCTACAGTATGATTTAAAGAAATAGGTACAACATTGTTACATGATTTATATATTGCCAACCCAACCGTTAGAATTATATTCCTAACAATCTGTAACTTTTGGCAGTGTTGAGTGTGTCAATTTGATATTGGGATATGCATGAATTGGTTGCACTGTAAGAACACTCGCGAGGCTGTAACATGCTCATCTTCAAAATAATATTTTTTGCTTGCATTGAACTATAGTTTCGGCCATGTCCCATTGAGGAAATTGAAAGGTGACCTCAAAGACATTCCACTGGCAACAGATTAGAAAAGATTAGGTTCACACTTGCAACCTTAAAAAATTTATAAGTTTTTAAAATTTATTATTTTAAATACTTAAAATAACACAGGCAATTCTCAGTTAACTACCGCTTGTTCAGCAACCAGTCAAAGTTGTGACCAGGCTTATAACCAGTCCTCAGTGTTCTGGCCATCACAGCACCCCACAGCCACTTGATTGCTATTATAATGCTTGGTAACCAGCTCACACTTACGACAGTTGCAGCATCGCAGTCATGTGACTGCAGTCATTTGATCACCATTTGCAACCTTCTCTATTAGCTTCCCACAAGCAAAGCTGACAAGGAAAAGCACAAATTGCTCCTTTAAGTCGATTCTTCCACTTTTTCTCCTGAGGAATCTGCTACGCCAAGAGCTGTGGTGACATAGTGGTTACAATGCAGTACTGCAGGGTACTTCTGCTGACTGCCAGCTGCCTGCAATTTGGCAGTTTGAATCTCAACGGTTCCAGGTTGACTCAGCCTTCCGAGGTTGGTAAAATGAGGACCCAGACTGTTGGGGGCAATATACTGACATCCCCCTACCCACATTCCCAATTAGAGTCCCAATTACTATCATTATCCAAGGACCATCTGTACTCCTTAAATATTCCATTAAACTGCATTTGTCCAAAAGAATAAGAGGCCCAGTGCAATGCCATGCAGTAGGATTTGAGTTTAGAAAACTGCTGGATCAGGAGTAAAATTCCCGCAAAGGGAGCTTTGACATATATAGTTTCCCATGAAGAGAGGGTGGCACATTATGCAAAGAGTAGTTTATTTCCCACTCTAAGCACCTCTCCAAATTCATGGAGTTTTCAACTTCAGTCATGACTGAAGTTGAAAACTTTTGATAAATTGAACTCTGCTGCCCTAATAATTATACTTATACCTTCTATATTTTTGTTCCAATGGAATTTTCCTGGGTTTCTAGGGACAACCTGATGACAGATATTTATGGTGCTAATCTTTACAACCGCTACCTTGAAGAGAGGATCTCAAGAAGTTCTAAGGCTCATGTCCAGGCCAAAGCACTAGGGGGCACAAGATCTGCCACTGTTTCCCAGGAAGAGGAGCTTGAGAATTCTTGGGAAAATGAACTTGCATCAGCTACTGCCACAAGATGTACGTCTGTTCTTGTTTGCACCGGAGTTTATAACCCTCACACAGAGGTGCCTTCTGATACAAGGGAGAACATCACTGAGACTGTCTTTCATGGTCACAGGGATTTCAGATTTGATCCTGCTTTAGTAGAACCAAACCACGTAGTGTCAGATGTTGAAGCTGCTGTTGATCTCATCTTCCAACTGGAAAACTTTGCACCACATAAAAGCTGCAGGACTTCCTAATGACTTTGTGATGCTGTTATATTCCTTTTCCTTCTGAAAAACTAAGAGGGGTACTTAATATCAAACAGCCTCTAACATACTAATGTTTTTTATAAGTAACATTTCTACTACATTTCTAAAAAAAAAAAAAAAAAAACTAACCCAGAAGAGTACACCCCATATATTTCTTTTCTGCACCAATTTATTTTAATGACTAAAACGATTATGAATTGTACTTTTTTAATGAATTTTCTTCTAAATATTGACTCCTGGTTCAGAGATCCCAGTTTTCAGATTTAATTATTAATGTTAAACAGATGTGTTTGGCAGTCAAAATTGTAAAACAAGTATGCTATTAAACTCCATACATTGCACTTAATTCCCAAGGAATTAAAATGTCCCTTTCTAGTATCCAACTTTTTCTTTATTTCATTACCTTCCCTTGGGTCAATGCTCTGTGTGAACCACGAAAACTGTATGTTGATGCTTTCCTTTTGTAATTCGATTTGAGATTGAATGACCAAATTCATAAGTGAACAAAAAGGCTTTCCCCATGGTAGGTATATGCAGAATTGATTAAAATGAATGGGGTTTGCAGGATAGCAAATACAATTTTGCTCAAATCCCACTTTGAATAAGCTGCCTAAAGTTGTTTCTGTCAGACTTTGCCCTTTGGGTTTTATTATTAATCAATCTGGTGTTTTTGCTGCACTGAACAGCAGGATTTAGTAGTTCCTTGAGCTTTTAGTTTTAACTTGAAACACGACAAGGGCAATCAGGTACTGATAAGATAATGTTTTCTCTTCCTTTTGCTACTAAATGTTACATGCTTAATTTTTAAGGACTACGTATCTCATAATGTAAACTATAAATTTTATGTCTTCTTTGAAACTTTCTGTTAACTGCAGCAGTCTGTCCAGTAAAATATTTTCTATTTTAGAAAGCACAAATTTTTGTTCAGCATTCGAATCCCTCTTTAAAGTCTTTTTAGTTGGCAGCTATCCATTATCTCTAATTTCTTCATTTTGTTCTTGAGACAGTTAATGTTCCTATATGTATTTTCTTATCCTGTTTAGTTTTTGTTATAAATCTGTGGAAAGAAACTTTATGAAAAACTTTAATAGTGCAAGCCCATATTGTCTTTTCACACAAACATTTTAACATGTGTTACTCTTAATAAGTTTTAATAGGAAACCCTACTAATCTCTTTTCTAGGTTTTTTTTCTTCTGCACATTTTTCATCAGTTTTTTTAGAACATGGCCTCCATCCGTATAATTTTTTGGCTTCCACACTTCTGTTTATACTTTGTTATTAAAATGGCCTTTGTCCACTTATTAAATATGAAGGGCAAACACAGAACTAATTCAATATTTTTGTTACAGCAGTCATTTACTCTTTCATGCAAATCTTTATTTACCCAGAAGGTTTTGAATATCATCAGTATTTAATCAATTTATACATTGTGTTGCATAGCAAGGAATATAATTTTTTGGGAAATCCCCTACAGAAGATTTGTGTTTTGCTAAGAACACAGTTGTAAATAATTTCATTTGGACTTCATGTTTCTCTCCTTCACACATTCATTTACTGTGTTTCCCCTAAAATAAGACAGGGTCTTATTTTCTTTTGACTCCCGAAAGAAGCACTTGGCCTTATTTTCGGGAAGGTCTTATTATTTTTGAAGTGCAGGAGGTGGCGAGTATGGTTACCTCATGGTTGCTGCTATGTTGCAATATTTACAGGGAGAGCTTATTTTAGCACATGCGCTCAAAAGCCTGATTAGGCTTATTATCCAGGGAGGTCCTATTTTCAGGGAAACAGAGTAATCTATTTCAGACACTCCCCCAATTTTCTATGGATTTTAAGGCATACTTGGAACTCTGTAAGCTTTTCAGATTAGTTTGGTTCCTTTTTTCTTTCTTTTTTCAAAGTTTCAGGTCTTTTTTGTTTCACTTGGGTAAGACTTAGCTTTTTTAAAAAAAGAAGAACTCTGCTTTCCATGCTGGCATAGTTAGTTGGTGATAGTTTTCCCAAACTTTGCAGTATGGAAAATGCTCATTCTAGAGAAACTGAAACTTTCATTTTTTTCTTTTAACCTAACTATAATCCTTACTTCTTTTTAAAAAATGGGAAAATGTTTATACAGATGACTAAATTTTTCAAAATCTTATTTAAAAAGAAAAAAGAAAAAAAGTAGCGGTTGAAATTGCTACTGCTGGACAGCCTCCATATGAGCAACCTTATGAAAGGTATTATGTTCTCCAAAAAAGCAACCACGTCTGCTGCAGACTACTCCCACAAACTATTGCATTAAGCAGTAGCATGTTCACATGACTACAAGGAAGATATTACTTAATCACTGGTCAATCATTAGTGTTCTGATGATTAATCTTTACAAAACTATGAGTCTAGAGTCCTAGACTAAATAAAGCTATCGGACAAAAATGTATCTGAATATACTTTGTTCCAGTTCAACACTCACTCTTAAATTCAATCTGTTTTACCTAACTCTATGCCTAATCCTAAAGTCCCAGAATTTTCAGAAATTGGCATGCTGAATTGGAAGCCTGGGAATTGGAAATAGTGGTATATAGAAGAGACAGGGATGTCATCTTGTATGCAGGAGAATAGAACTGAGTGAGAACCTGATCATGATATCAGATATCAAAGAGGTAAGACTGGTGGTTTCTGGCAATCAACAAAAGACAACCACTGGGATGGGTGCAAACCTTGATGGATATGGCTAAGAAATAAAAACAGTGACCAATCACAGACTATATACATAACAGTACATCTAGAGCAGGATGTCAAACTCGTGGCCCAGATGCATCACACGCTGGGTTTAGCAAAGGGGGAAAAGTTGCAATATGTCACTGATGACAACATGATGCCGCAAGTTTTACACCCCTGATCTATATGGAATAGAAAAGCTTTCAGCCTTCAGAACTGAGACCAAATAAGATTGATGAGGGATGATGATGAACAAAAAAGGAAGAGAGAAGGAAACCCAACTTGAATATAGCTGAGTTTGCTACCTTCCTGTAATTGTTAGTTGGCACTTGACTCTACCACATACTTGGATAATCAAGTGCCTAGAAATAACTGGAACCAGTAGGCACATCAGAGGCTTTGTGTAAAGATCAATGGAAGAATGGAAGACACACTTGCTGGTCGATAGTCTGGAAGAAGTTAACATCAAGAGAGGAATCTTTCAAGGAGACTTTGTCATTGCATTGATTCCTCTGTCAACAATGCTGAACAAGTCATTGGTCACAAACTCAGCTCTTGAGTCTCATATTTAGGATTAAATTTGGTGTGATACACTTAAGAGAGAAAGGAGCCTACCTCCTATCATATATAGGACCAGGATTTTTATTCATCAAACATTTTCAAGGTGTTTACTCATTTTTTTGAATGAACAAGATAAATGGATCATTTTTCTCATGAGCCAACAAGATTATTTTACATTGGCATCCTTCAGTCTCAAAAGACTATGGTATCATGCTCTGGAAAGAGGTCCTAATGCAGCATTTGGTGTGGCTAAAAAGTCCAATTCGGGAGTGGCAATCCCTTCTGCACTGAGGGCAGATACATTCTGTCCCCTGCCCAGCTCCCAGGTTTTGCTGGTTCCGGGACTGCCTCTTTGCCTCAGCCTTCTGAACAAGTATCTCTTTGAATTGGAGAAGGCCATGCTGCGTCTTTAGCCTCCAAGCTGAACGATCAGAGGTCAATGTTTCCCAGCTATTAATGTCCATTCCCAAGGCCTTTAGATCCCTCTTGCAGATATCCTTATATCACAGCTGTGTTCTCCCTTTCCCTGCACTAGTTCTCCATACAGGAGATCTTTTGGATTCCGACCATCAGCCATTCTCACGACATGCCCAAGCCAGTATAGATGTTGCTGTTTCAATAGTGTATACATGCTAGAGATTCCACTACATTCCAGTACTGCGCTACTTGGAACTTGGTCATACCAGGTGATGCCAAGAATATATCGGAAACAGCACATATGAAAGGTGTTCAACTTTCTCTCCTGCCATGCATAAAGGGTCCACAACTCACTGCAGTACAAGAGTGTGCTCAGGACGCAGGCTCTATAGACCTGGATCTTTGTATGTTCCATTGGCTTCTTATTAAGCCATACTCTCTTTGTAAGTCTGGAAAATGTGGGTTTACCAATGTGTTTATTCAGCTCAGTATCTAAAGAGAGTGTCAGAGATAGTTGAGCTGAGGTACACAAAGTCATGGACGACCTCCAGTTCTTGTGCTGGAGAAAATTTAATTTAAGAAAATGAGTAACTTTATCCCTGGGAAAAGCATTGAAGTACAGTAGATATCCTGACCTAGATCAGGTTGTATGTTCTTACAGACTAAAGCAATTCCTGAATCAGTCTGGGATCTGAACTAAAAGCCAAAAATGACCCAAAACCCCAAACTTAAAGGATAACCAATGCCCTATTATAATGATAAGGGTTATATAGTGATTTAGAATTTAATGTATTTAATGAGACTTACATAGACGCACAGTGACTGTGTATAAATTGAGAAGTTTTTTGAAGTGGAGGTATCTACATTTACCTTTTGAGTAGACAATAGCTATAGAAGTGGGAAAATGACACAATGTTCTATTTTTTAAAGGGATTTTAACACAATTAAGCATATTTTATAGTAGTTTCACATGTAAACAGGAACAAATGGGCTTTTTCCAGTAGCTTTTTTCTAGTCTTGCAATTAACCAGTGGAACAGCTTGCCTTCAGACATCGTGGATGCTCCATCACTGGAGGTTTTTAAGAAGAGACTAGACAGTCACTTGTCTGAAATGGTATAGGTTCTTCCGCTTGAACAGGGGACTGGACTAGAAGACCTCCAAGGTCCAGTCCAGCTCTATTCTATCATTCTAAACCTGCACGCATGATTTCATAATTACTTGCATCCTTTCCAGGAAAGGACTTTTAGTGTGGCTGAGTGTATTACATTAATTGATTGATTAAGGGCCATCAAGGATGGTGTTGACCATTAGCAGTCAATATTGTTATATTCTTTATAGGATGCTCTGTCTTCACCTCAGCCTTTTTGACTTCTCTGTGGTGTATTCATTGCTCTGATAATTGAACCCACCCTTCTTTCTCTAGTCCTCTTCATTCCATTCTTCCAAGCATTGTAGATTTCTCAAGGAACTGGGTTTCCACATAGTGTAACTGAACTCAGCTGTAAATAATTGTCAAGAACAGCACACAGCAATTGTCAGTCAGCTCCAGTGTTCTAAGCTTGAGATTCAGCTACCACTATAAAAAAAGCATTTGACCTACAATGTCAGATTCATTAAGTACAAGCATGTATGTTTGGAGACATCCCACCCCACGTCTGAGCTCCTGAAAGCTCTTGTTTCAGATGTCTGTAAACTTCTGTAGAGATTCTCTGTTATCCAGGTCATGGTTGTTCCAAATGTGCTTTTTCAGGAGGCAACTAGACTTCCTTGTTTTTTCTTTTGGAGATGTTTCGCTTCTCATCCAAAAAGCCTCTTCAGCTCTGACAGGAAAGTGGGATAGATAGATCCTTCATTCCCCACTATCCTGTCAGAGCTGAAGAGGCTTCTTGGATGAAAAGTGAAACGTCTTCAAAAGGAAAAACAAGAAAGGCCAGTTGCCTCTTGGAAAAACACCTTTGGGACTCTCCTGATTGCATTACTGAATTTAAAGTTGTGACTGTTGAAAACTGGCAGCATTTTTACAATTTGATAAGAAAGAACATGTACAAAGACATGTTATCATAAATTGTAGAATGCTTTTGATTATATGCAATTTAGTTGGTATTGATTCTTAGTGACCATATTAAATATACTTTCTCCATTGGGGGGGGGGGGAGATCTCATTCCAATTTGATTCTTCCAGTTTTTCAACTGTGCACTGATTGCTGTTTGAGTCCAGCCACCTAGTTGCTGCCATACTTTTTAAATCTTCTCTTTGTTATATAAACTCCTGTAGAAAACTACATTTTTGCATATGTCCAAAATGTGATTTGTGTCATTTCTGCCTCAAATATGGTTGATCTGAGCCATTTGTTTATTTTTAGGGCTATGCATGGGATTGTCAGGAATCTTTTCCAATACCAAAGTTCAAAAATGTCAATATTCATTCTACCCTCTTTCTTCAAAGTCCTACTTTTGCATCCATAGAATGTCATAAGGAAAACCACTGCCTGTTTCATTCTGAACTTTGTAATACAGACACCTCATGAACAGCTTTTACAAGGCCTTTATTGATACTCAGCCAAGTGCTAGTCCATGGTGTATTTCTTGACTGCTGGTTCCTCTACTGCTGAAAATCACATTACTACTGTAAAAACATAACATAAAAGCAGTGGTGGGTTGCTCTCACTGTCACTGCTGGTGCGCTGATCACATACTCGTGCGTTCTGTTCGCGCACGCGGCTGTCTTGCACTGTGCACACATGCATAATACACTGCCCCTGCCACAATCAGCTGATTGTTGGGGCTTGTGCAGGCACCACATTCTGTGCAAGTGTGCGCACTTTGCCGTTTGTCATAAAAACACGTATAGAGCGCGGGCTGGTGGATGGGCTAAAAGAGCCACCGTCCCAGTAGGCTCTCAGCTGCTCTGGGCCACTACCTATACAACCATACCGGGCTGTACCTGCAAGAGCCCACCTCTGCATAAAAGTGCTCTATAAAATGTGGCTTCTGTCTGCCTCCAAATTATTAAATATTAAGTGCAGATCTCATCTGTGATCCTTGGCTGAGTATAATGTGTGAACACAGTAATTATTGCTGCAATCAGCTGGAAATTGATAAAGGTATTTATCACTATGGCCATTGCTTAATCCATCCTCTTTCCCAATGGACAGAGGGGTTTTGGGGGGAGTTGGGAATGGAATTCACATAGTTATTTTGATTTCAATATTTATTTACTTTGCTGACAGAACTGAATATCGTGAGGTGGCAGTTAATTAAGAAACACACAGTGTAATAGTCAAATGCTCATTTTAATTATAGACAGTACAATGTATTTGCTACAGATTTTGCTATATTTTACCCAAAAAAGTAATTTCATAGTTTTTAAAAATAAACTTTTTTAATAAATCCATAAATAGGTGCCAATAAAATGTCAACAATGATATTCTGTTCCCTTGTTTTCACCTCTTCTAGTAAACTCTATGTAAGGGAAAACATGACAGATGGGCCTCTATGTCTGTTCCCAGAAGCCTTATTACAAGCAATAAAACTGTTTTCAAAAAATGGAGAAGAATTCAATAACCTCAGAATTCTTCAAACCCTTTGGAAATGAAATAGTGAATTCAATATGAATTGGTGCTTTATCTTACTAAGTGTATGAACCAGCTAGTAGAAAAGCTGCCTGTCCTTAGGACAAGAGATTAAAAATCAGGCTATACCAGTTAGTTAGGCACAATTACTGCACAGAACATATGACGAACCTTTATTAGCCCGCACCACTAAAGATTTGTCTAAAAAAACAGCCCTCACTTCAAATATTGTGCAGGTGCTCTATTGGATTTCAGACAATGCTATAGTAACTCACGGACACAATTCTCTACCATTACAACCCAGCCTAGAAATACTTGCACCTGTCCTATTATACGTTTCCACAGATTCTGCCATCGGGTTATAGCTAACCTTAAAAGCAATAAGGTGATAATATACACATAAATGCTGAAATCTTATTCTTAGTAAAACAATCAACATGTTTCCAAATCATATTTTCAAAAGTAGGAAAGCAATCGAGGAAGGAAGAGTATTTCAGAGCAGAGAGACGGCAAGATAAGAGCAAACCAGTTATTTTCTTCCTCTCCTTTTATCACTCATAGGTTCTGACAGCATTAGAAGTCATATTAGCCAGGATATGTAAAATAGGGATGCTACTAGGATTACCCCAGTCACGCCTCATGCATAGTACCAATCTTAAGGAACTTGGAGCTTATTGATCACGGCAGAAATCAGTCAATTGCAAATAATGTGTCCAATCTGTGTTAAACTCGGGCTCTGTGTGTAGCTATGCAAAAAAATGTATATTTTACATCTGACCTTTCACTTTTAGGCAGAACCATTTCTAAGGCACAAACTTCCTATTTATAATAAAGCTCACTCCATTTCTCCACAGATCACAATTTTGCATTTTTGAATTATATACACTATGTTGGCCAGATTTTTAAAATGGCATCAGTCTGCACATTCTATCCCTAACTGAGAGACAGATGTGTCCTCTCATGTTTGAGAGTGGAGGAGGTATGCATTTTATCTGTACTGCAACATCAGTATCAGCTTTGAACATTCATCTCTATGAAGATGCACATTTGGTCATGGAATTCTCCATGTAGCTCCTGATTCAACAAATAAATCTATGAAAGAAGGTTTGATCCAGCCCATAGATCTAATTTATGGAATTTAGGGTAGAGTTGTCCTCAGGTGATGATTGTTTATTAACTGAAACAAGAAACCTAACAATTTGAAAACTTGAAAAAATAGGCAGATCTTAAAAACCCAAAATGGCTCAAACATTATTTTGGGAAGAAGAAATAGGATGAGCTTCTCTACACTTTGTTCATCACAATTCAAATACCTGAAAATCCCATGTTAAATTTTTAGTGCAGCCATTTGCTATAACTGATATAACAAAAGCATGCCTGTGAATTATACATGCACTGTATTTCCCAAAATGCAACGAAAGAGGTAAGTTACAATCTAATAAGCATTTTATGTAATCATAAATATTTCAGATTGCCTCACTATTTATGACACCCTGAAAATGTCTATACTAGCCATACAGATAAATTGGAATTTAGGATTTCAAGCACCATGAGGGAGGCAGGTAGATTCTTATACTTTGTTGTATTCACAAAAAAGTCAAATGATTTACAAAAGAACTAATCCTCAAGTCTGAAACGAGAAAAGGATGATGTCACCTCCCTGATTATATAAGCTAGAAATCAATGCACAGAACCAATGCCATTATCATAACTGGGTCAGAGAATCCAAAGGTGGAGTAGGGAGATTGATGGGAGGCAGACATAAATTCTGCTGTTGCTTAGTTTTAAAAGGAAAAGACTTCAGAGAAAGTGGTGCATAATCTGACTATATTTATATTTTTAAATCGTTGTCAAAGATGTGAGAAGACATTGTACATTAGAAAAGGAGAAATAGGACAAAGTGGTTTCTTTTTCCTTGCTCCATGCGCACTATACAATTTCTCTCAACGTTTTATAGATGTGCAAAGAGAGGTGTGCAAAGTCTCTTCTACATGCTTATATATAACATAAAAACTGAGATTGCATAATTGGTTGTATGTAGATTAGATCATCTGCTATGCCACCTGATACTCTCTTTTAATCTGTTGCAGTAGTGATGTTGCAGACATAACTAGACATATGTGCTTATGTACTTCTGACATTTAATATAAATGTGGTTAATTAAATTAAAATTAAATTAAATTTCCCAATTCCAGACATTTTCTAAAGCCCAAAGGGAAGGGGCTAAATAAAATATATTTTTCAAATTTCAACATTTTTGCATAGACTATGAATTAAAATAAACATTCTACAGTACTGTAAATAAATACATAAAGCAGTCATCTTTTTTAAAATGCAGTTTTTAAAAAATTAATTGAAATTTTAATATGTTTATAAATGAGAACAAAAAAGCCCAATACTGATTAATTGTATTTTTTTTCTGCATTGCTAAGTCTAAATGTCATCCTATAAACAATTCAGTTAAGAGATAAGTGCACATTTTCTGTAATTTACATTTTCTCCTGACCTTATGAGGTGGTAGCAGGGGTGTATTTCAAAGAGGGTGAGCGAAGAACATTTGGGGTACATGCCAAGAGCAGATACTCCCAGCAGAGTAGTTCAAGGCATGAAAGCCACCCAATGGTCCAGCTAGTGAGAGAAGGCACCTATATCAAGCAACAGTGACATAGGAAGATGCTGGAGGTGGATGATCACTTTAGTGCCAAGAACAAAACCAGTTTCAAAATGCACAAGAGAAAGCAATGGTACACCAATCTTGTACTTTACCAAGGAAACCATACAGATAGACAATGTTGAATGATGGTGGACCCCTCAGATTCGATGACATTCAACATATTACTGAGAAAGAGCTGTTTAGCAGTACTAATGTTTAATGATATTTATAAAAGAATTAAAGTCTTTGGGGCATCTATTTGTAGGTGCTTCTGTGCAGAAAGAGAAAATATAAAACTGCAAAGACAGAATTATGGTAGGAACAATGAAAATAAGCACAGAAAAACTCAACACAGTGGAAAATGATATTAATCAATAATACATATCCTAGACGTTAGCAAACTGAAATGGACTGCAACTGGACAGTTTTTCAATCAGTTACTTAAGTACAATGCAATAAATGACAAAATAATATCAATTATAGATAACCCTTTTAAAATGACATACTCCAATCACTAATGCAAAACAGGAGAGAGGAGGAATGATGGGTGTTATGGTCGATTGTTCAATCAATTGAAATATGTCAGTTGTGGTTGGAAACCAAGATGCCAAAGCTGGAAAAAGTAAAGCAGAAAATGTACTGCTTCCCCAAAAATAAGACCTGCCCGGATAATAAGCCCAATCGGGCTTTTGAGCACACACCTAAAGTAAGCCCTCAAAATAAGCCCTCCCGGAAAATATTGCAACACAGCAGCAACCATGAGATAACCACACTTGCTGCCTCCTGCACCTCAAAAATAATAAGACCTCCCCAAAAATAAGGCCAAGTGCTTATTTCGGGGGGGTGTCAAAAGAAAATAAGACCCTGTCTTATTTTTGGGGAAACACGGTAGTTGTACTACGTGACCTAGAAAACTGAATAAAGCAAAAGAATGACTTATCAGTCAACCTAGTGATTTATTTATTGCTTACATGGTCTTCAAAGCACCAGTGGATGAAAGCTACCATCAAAATGTAGATTGAAATTTGCCAAAAAGGGAAGATAAGCCAAAGCCAAGAAATCCAAATTCTCAGGAACAAACTTAACAAAGATGTCTAGGGGGATTCTCAGTCATCCACGTCATGGTTGTCCCAGAGGTGCTTTTTCAAAAGGCAACTGGGCTTTCTTTGCTTGTCCTTGAAGATGTTTTGCTTCTCATCCAGTGAACTGAAGAAGCTTTTTGGATGAGAAAAGAAACATCTTCAAGGAAAAACAAAGGAAATCCAATTGCCTTTTGAAAAAGCACCTTTGGGACAACTTAACAAAGAATTTCAGAGAACCATTCAAAGAGATGAAGAGTAGTTTTACAAAGATATTGGTAAAGATACCAAAGCTGGAAGTTGAGAATACCAAAATAAACATGTTTATTTACATTACAAAAAGACTGAGATCTCTTGAAAACCCATAATGGTGGTAAAGGTGAAAGGAACAAGAAGACAGATGATGGCAAGATGAATTGACTCAGCAATAGTTGCAGAGTTGGAAGTCCTGAAAGGTCAAGTTGGAGACCTGGAGAAGATCTATCCATTTGGTCACAAAAAGTCAACACCAATTGAATGGGGCACCTAATCTGCCAATCAATCACAGTATATGGAAAATGAAAGCATTAATTATAAATAACATTTAAAGTCTGGAACAACCTGGGTATAAACTATATAATTTTCAATTCTCTCTGCAGTTGCGTTAAAGGATTTCCCTAGTATTCAGATTATTAGATATATTTTTTTACAATTTTTAAGCCATAAATTGTGTCTTCACATTTCTATCATAAGACTTCAAAGGTATTATTTTGAAAAAGCTGGAACCAATTTTAGAGATAACTTAGAGTACTTTATTTTTCAAACTGTCACAAAAGGCAGTCTGTTCTAAACTGCATGATACATATGTAATACTATCAATTATAATCATATTTCTATTCCCCTGCATTTTATGCAAAAAGTAGATCATAAAATTTGTTATCTGTATAAGAAAAGTAGTCCATCTGAAATGTTTAAAAAACTGATTTTCAGTAAAACAATTAGGCATTTAATATCTCAAACTGAATCTGGCACGTTTCATGTGCTTCATTTTATATACCTGAAATCTCCATATTATTTTATGCTAGACATTGCCAGATAAATATAAGTCCATGGAATGTGACTGTGTGTGTGCATGTGTGCCCTTGTGTTTGTATGGGCCTCTACGTGTGTGCCTGTGCATTTGGAATGTAAATAGGTAGTCTTTATATCAGAACAAACAACTGTGTTACTCTTAATTTGCAACTGTTTTATAGTATTACATTAAAAACAGATTTAGGCAATTACTTTTTATAAACATAATTAATTCTACAGATCATCTACATTATGGTTAAAGGCCAATGAGATTTTTTAGCATTACTGGAACAGTCAAAAAGTGATCAACAGCACATAAAGGTGCTGTGAAGAGCCCTGAGCCTTTAAAGAAACAGGCATGGAGTTTAAATTCATATTTTGCTGCAAGTAAATAAATGTTTCCCACTCCTTATGACATACAGCTATTTTTATTTTTTACTGGAAAAATTCATTTGAAATATGACTCTTTTCCAAACAGGTTTCTCCATGCAATACTTACATTCTACTCAAAAGACTAAAGAAAAACAATGTTGTTGACTGAATTCTTAGTGCTGATAATGGGGTCCCTAAATATTTTGACAATTTTGTCTTTTAAAATGTATGTTCAAGCCACAGGTTCATTCTTCAGTATTTCCACTGAAGATACCTCCAAGGCTGTTACATTGTACACTACTTAAGTTCTTATTTGTCATTGCACAAGGATGATTGTCTTTTTCCTTCTATCTTTCCCAGAAGATTGTAATGAATCCACATATATAGCTTTACCACTTGGAGAGGCATCCTATTCAACTACTCATATAAAGAAGGGCCCACAAGATTAACTTTTCATTGGAATTTGCAATAGTAATATCATTGCTACCTTTTTCACAAAAATCTGCAAAATACAGAAAAGTTTGCAGGGGTCCAGACAATGTTGCACTATTCTTTTCCAATTTGTACATTTACCAGAAATGCAAGAGAAGTAATTCAAGAGATATTTGTAATATTCTCTACAATCTGGTCTTTAATTCTCTTGTCCTTGCAATGAATAATTAAACAAGAGCTAGTCTTTCTACAATAATTACTGAAGTGCAATATCTAAGAGAAATAAACTGGTCACCATGTCAGTACGACGCAACCCCATCGTAACAGCTCATAAAAATCAAAGCTGTTGCTTTCCAATCTTGGAATAAATAAATAAGCAGTTTACATTCCGTTATAAAACACTAAAGAATCTTAGCTGCTAAAATGCATATACGAAGCAGCAAGTTAATTCCGAAGCAACTATGTGCTCTCAATTACTTTTGGGAATGTATACCGAACTGTAGCCCTTACAAAACCAGTATGAAAGGATTCTGCTCACATAACACTTGCACACATTTATATAAATAATGTAACAACCCCCCAAAAAATGTCATTCGCAGAATCCTTTTTTTAAAAAAAAAATCATTATTGGCACACCGTTATATCAGATTGGTCTGAAATGCAGTATCATCACTTCCTTAGATCACTGATAGGCCAAGATCTTTGCAGCCCTTGGCAAGCAAAGCTTTTCTCCCTTTATGCCAGTGAAGAAAGAACTCATCATTTCTAAACCGACATGTCCATTAAATAGTCCACCCCTGCTGAGTTCCTTCCTACCTGGAGTCAGACTGATACTAAATTAGCAAGTGCAGGATTCATCAAGTGAACACACGGTTATATCTATAGCGTCACAGATATTGGTCAGTTTGAATTTCTCTCTTTGGTAATCGCTCAGTTTGTGTGTGTGTGTGTGTGTGTGTGTGTGTGTGTATGTGTGTGTGTGTGTATTTGTTTTGTGGATTCTTTTTTATACTTTCTAATGATCTTGCTATGCTGAAACCCCACAGGCCTCTCCCTTCTAGAAATAAATATTCTTAAGAATGCAAATGATGAAAGACATCAAACTTTATGCTGCATTTTATTTTAAAAGAAACTGATTTAAATTTGTTTTGAAGTTTTAATAACTGAAAATGGAGCTGATATACTCTCATACAGAAATGATTAAAAGGTAGCACCCATCAAATTCCTCGTGCAGGATTTTGCCAGAACCTCAGCATTTTAGAATGGGGTTACCTATGGCTTGAAAAGTGTATGGATGGCTGATATAAGTGTATGGATGCCTGATATAAAAGCTAATATATGAGGAGATGAATTTAGGAACTGTGCTTAGTTCAATCAATCATGCTAAGACCATTCACTTTTTTCCCTTTCATTTTCATGGCTCAACTGAAGAAATTGAAATTACATAATATTAATTCTTTTGGATTCACAGTACAAAATCAACCATTTCTGTTTAATGCCAATGTTCTGTTAGTACTCATTGTTAACTACTGCTTAGGAATCAAAGGCTGGATACAATAAACCTGAAGAAATCTGGTATAAAATAGTATTTAGAAGCAGCATCTCTCAGGCATTCTCTCTTTTCTATGGAAACGTAATTATAAAACTACATCTAACTGAAATTAAGGCCCCTTTCTTCTTTACCTTATAAAACATTCAACTCTAAAGCTACTATTCTGAAATTACAATAAAAACATTCATCAGGATAATCACTGGAATCAAAATTCGAGTAGTAAGGTAAATATTACAGCCAGATGCTTTATACTGCACAAAATTAAAACAGGTTCAAAGGTTTCTCATACTGATCTCCTAAAAGCAGCCTCTCAAACTAGAGTTATCCTAATCTCTGCTAACTGAACTGAAACTTGTTTCCAATCATAAAACGCTAAGTATTTTCCTAAAATAGGTTAGACAAATGCATTGGGAATATTCACAAGTTTGAAAGCATATTATGTTAGTTTCACATTTGAGCTTTTAAAAATAAGAAATCTTTTTTTTAAAAAAAATCAGATGGGTTAGAAAGCCTATGGGTACTCAGGGAGGTATTCATGGCCATAATAGTACCATTGTATCAAACCCGTTTTAACATAATTGACTGCAAGAATTTCATTCAAAATCTTTGATTCTCAGACAGGTGCATAGGGCCCATTATAAATAATGTTGGACACTGGAAAAGTTGCTTGGAAGATTTGCAGTCATTATAATTATTCTTCATTTCCCAGTTTAAGGTGCTCTAAAAAGGCAATTGTTATTAATATCTGCACTTCTAAACCACTGGCCAATGTAAATAAAGATATTTATCTTAAATTAACAAAATAGAAATAGTTCAGCAGTTTTTGACTAATAAGATTGCAGACTCTTTTAGTATATGCTATTGATTTGTCCTGAAAAAAAAATAGCATGAAGCTAATTTGAAGATTGTGTCATAGCATGATGGAAGAAATCAGGAACAGAAGGAATGGGTAAGGACCGAACAGTAGGAAACCAGGGCATATGATATAAGAAAAGTATCTTATAAAATTAGCCTCATAATGATGGTCTTACAAAACAAAGCAACTGTTCGATGATTTTTACAGCTCTGTACCATGAGTGGACAGTTTAGGAAAATGACCAATTATCTCCTACATATAATTCAACATTTACCATATACTTATTAACAACTTCTTAATACCACTGACCAGGGAAAGTTCAAAAAGAGTCAAGTCGATAATTATTGAAAGTACCGAGAAATTGGGGGGGGGGGAATCCTCTAGCTGGGATAATTTGTAATATGCTCAATGGTAATGAAAGAAGAAAAGGTTAGGATTGAAGGGAAAGATATTCAAATAAACTATTTCTCTGAAGTCTGAGAACTATACTGAAATTAATGAAGACAAGAATCACCAATCTATAGTATTAACTATAAGGAATCTATATCAATTGTGCAAAATAAACTATTAAATCTATCTTAACTTATAATTTTCAGCCTATTTAAAATAAAGCCCTATACAGTTTCAAAGGCATTTACTACCCATGGAACTACTATCCAGTGAAATGTATTCAGGATCAAGTCTTCTGAAATGAAACGAAACAAAACCTCTATGTATTATACAATTGCTACTGCTTTCTCTATTTGAAAAAAACAACAACCAAGAGAGAAAAAATGCCTGCTTTGCACGTCTTGTACCAGCAGTATTAGTATCCAGGAAAGCACAATTTCATAATTTAGGAGGTTCAGCTGCTATATCCTATGCAGAAAATTGAGTATTTCATACTTGAAATATCCCTACAAAATTTATGTCACCATGTGTAAGTTTACTCCCCACCCGCACCCTGGAATGTGAAGAGTTGAAACAGGCAGTCTGAAAACCTGCTGCCATAAAAGGATTAAATGTCATCCAAGTTGATAAGTCCCTTACCAAGATGTCAGTGAATAGTAAAATAGCAGTTCTGCACTCAGACCATTTTGTATGAAGATATTTTAGTAGCTTCGCTCTGTGCAACTTACTGCCAAATTGCACTAATTCCTCTAAAAAAAAATATAGTAGAAATTGCTACAGAATGACTGCCACACAGTTTCAGATCTACATAAGAAAGTTCCTTCATATTAAAAACATGCTGCAAATGTCAGTCCCTTAACTTACAAAACACAAAGCTTGTGCAAAGTGTTTTATGTATAGAGGAAACCCAAAGCGTAGGAGAAAGAAGGGAATGTATCTAAATTCCAGTAACAATTAGAGAAATTGTATGATCAGCAGCCACAGCCCCACCCTTCTACCACATCCTTGCTGTCAAGTTTGATGCTGTCTGTGTTTTTCTCACTGAACACGGGGCCTCCATGTCTCATCATTAGCTCTGTGGCCATCTTTACAAAAGCTTCCTCCACATTGCTGGAGTCCTTTGCAGACGTCTCTATGGCACAGATGATATCATAGTGTTCAGCCAGACTCTGAGCCTCTTCTAGTTGAACCTCCCGAAGGTCACTTAGGTCAGACTTGTTTCCTAGCAGAAAACAGAATTGTTGATAAGATTAATTTTTAAATGTGGATTCTGGAGATTAGGGAAAATATTCAGTTGGGGGAGCCTAGGCAAAAAGACAATGGCAGGGATAGATAAAACTGTGTTGAAGGGCCTCAAAAGTAATACAGATAACCAGCCTAGAGATCAG
Source organism: Thamnophis sirtalis (assembly GCF_051295495.1). Taxonomy (NCBI): domain Eukaryota; kingdom Metazoa; phylum Chordata; class Lepidosauria; order Squamata; family Natricidae; genus Thamnophis; species Thamnophis sirtalis. The sequence goes on along the minus strand of NW_028261383.1, from coordinate 70,535,864 downwards.
ATACTACAGTTACCGCGGAGATGAGAAAAAACATCTAATGAAATATCAGCAGAGAGAGATAAAAATATAAAAAATAAATAGATAGATAAATCTGAGCCACTTGAAAGTATAACATTATTTTTTTTTGGATCCTGGATTTATAATTCTATCTCACTTTGATGTTGACAAACCCTGCATTTCAACATAATACTTCAATCTCAGAAAATGAGCTTTTTACCCCTTCCAATCTAGATGTTCCTGTATTAACAGGATATTACTTATGTTGTATTTAGTTATCTCTGGAACTAAAGACAATTAATTTTTATATTATATTTGTTCACTTTCTGCAAATCGTTACATCAAAAATCTGCCCAAAAGGGGCAGAGATACTGTATCTAACAGATGAAAAAGTTCAAATGTTATTTAAAGTATCCAATATCAGGTACATACTAGCCAAAAGGATCTCATTCTGAATAATCTGAAGGCCAATATTATGCATACTTTTCAACAGCTTAATACTCTGTGGGCCATCATGGCATAAGCATGGAACACGTCCCAACAAATAGGAAAGCATAAACTCACAAAGTGGCTTGACTTGGTCAAAATGTACTGTTAAATAAAGATTCTTAAGGTACAGAATACTGAAACAACCATAAAAGGCTGAAGTAAACAAAGTTAACTGTAGAAGAGCTTGAAAGTAATTTTTTTCCTGCTTCATCAATTATTATGGAGTAATTCAATCCAATCCAAAATGAGAAAAAAAAGTTTTTATTTTTGGAAATGAGGAAATGCCTTTGCACAAGTTTCTATTGTCTCCAAATCCAGAGGCATAATTCTTTTTTATTTCTGGCTTACCAAGTAGATCTTTCCACACTCACCAATTAGCAACTGTACTATATTGGAGCCTGCATATTTCCTCACATCCTCGATCCAGCGAGGAATGGACTGGAAAGTGCCTCTCTTACTAATGTCATAGGCGAGAATAGCTCCATTGGCGCTTCGATAGTAACTCTGGGTTATAGTCCGAAACCTTTCTTGACCAGCCGTGTCCCAGATCTGTAACTAAAGGAAATAAAAAAGAAGTAAGCCTGTAAGTTCTTCAGTCATAAGTTGTTGGTTGCACTCATCAGATGACCATTTCTTATGCCTACTGACTGAAAAACATCTAAGCAGAGCACAAAATAATTTCACATCCAGTTGAATTACAATATATTATTGCTGGGTTGCCACAGCCAATATGCCCAATCTATTTGGTAAGGAAAATGTAGCAGCAAGTCTAAGAGAGATAGATAAGCAGCCAGGACTCTTCGGTTCCACCACAAAAGCACGCTCGACGAAAGCGCGTACGTGACGTCATCACAGCGCGACGAAAACATCGCGCTGTGATCGATAAATGTAAAAATAAAGCGAAAACCTTACCCAAACCTAACCCTAAACCTAACCCTTAACCTAAGCCTAAATCTAACCCTAACCCTAACCCTAACCCTTAACCTAACGCTAAACCTAACGCTAACCTTTAACCTAACGCTAAACGTAACCCTAACGTTCTAAACCTAACCCTAACCCTTAACCTAACCCTAATCCTTACCTTTATGTGAATCGGCTTGCTTTAATTTTATTTTTATTTCAATTTTTAATATTTTTCGTCGCGCTGTGATGACGTCAAATGTGCGCTTTCGTCGAGCGCGCTTTTGTGGACCGTGGTTTTGACAGGTCACGGGACTCTTCAACATGACTGGTTCCCACAAAGGCAGGAAGGTTAGGGCAATTATAACTATGATGTACAAAGAGCTGACCTCTGACCACAAGTACAGTTGCAACTGGGACAATGCCAGGCTTATGTTAGTTCTACTATGATTATTAAGCGTGATATACGTAACCATGACTTGCAACTTTTTGCTTTTTATTTACTTTCCTGGTCTGTGAACAGGTTTATAGCCCTCTTTAGTGTACTGTGTCATATAATAAAGGAGTTACACAACATGTCTCTGTTAAAGTCAATTAAAATCCTAAAACTCTGACACAATGCCAATAACTTTTCCAGGTCAAATTACAAAATGCTACCAGGATATCTAAGTTCCTCCCCTTTATTTATGTAAATGAAATGTTATTAATCCAGATTACAAAGCATGACAATTGTTTTTTTTAAAGTGTACATTAGAGGCATTCATGTTTTCTATAATAAAACATGTTTATTGTACTGAGGGCAAATACTAATACTTTCCTGAAATGTGGGCATTTTTATAAAATCTACCCTGAATAGTGAAGGAGGTATATTTAGTGTAATCAGATCTCGATGTCTACAATATATGCATACATATAGATTTTTAAAAGGGGGGGGGGATCAAATTAGCCTGATTTAAAACATTACAAGCATTACACGCTTACAAGCTTCCCAGTTAATTTTACAATTAGCTTCCCAGTTAATTTTACAATTCTCCAGAGAGCTGGAATGGTTTATAGTGTTTCCTGCCTGAGCAGGGGTTGGAGTAGAAGACCTCTAAAGACCCTTCCAACTCTGTTATTCAGTTCTGGAATGATACTTAAACCAGACTGCTCATCTTTAGCACACAAGCAGGATATTCACATGAGTTACAGGCCCTGTCATGACAAAAATACTTACATTGGGTTTGCAACCTAATTGCTATACAATACCAAATGAATCTTAAAACTGAGGGAGATGCGGAGCCATCTCCTAAGTTAAGTAAAGAAGTTTGTCTCAAATTTTGGCACAAGTTTTCATACTTACTCATCAGATAAGCAAAGTGGACTCTTATCAAAAGCAAAGTGGACTCTTTCATACTCAAACAGGCTCCAAACCAAGTTCATGGAACTGTGTACTAACATACTCAATTACAAAAGAACTTCTAATGTCATCTTATTTTCAAGCATTACAAAAAAGCTCCTGTTTTATTGGAATAGGCCTGGAATATCACCACTGAAGTTCTCCAAGAAGCTTAAGAGACTTTTCAAACATTTCTTAAGCACCTCCAGAAAGAATATCCCTTGAAGCATTTTTACCGGGGGCCCTGCAGTACCTAAATGTTTTTTTTTAACTTTCTGAACTTAGCAAAGGGTGGGTGGGGGAATGGGAGTGGGAGTCAAATTCTACTTATTGTAATGGTTTTTAAAGGTATCCGAGCTGCCAATCCTGCAAGTACAAACTCTTCGGCATTTTCTTCATTGGGCGATGAATTCTCTCTCGCACCAGCCACGGATGTCAGCAGATCGGCTGCCAAAGACGTTGGGCGCCTTGAGGTCTCCCGGGGAAGGGGCGTTGCCATGCCAGCTTCTTCTTCTCCCCCGACCGCAGCTGTTGTTCTGTCCGCACACCTGTTACCTGCCCGGCCCGCGAAGGGAGATAAGACGGGGATGGCCGCCGGGCCGCTTCCCTCTGTCCCTCCCTCGTCCCCGTCCTCCCCGCTGCCCACCTTGATCCGCTTGCCCTGGATCTCCAGGCTCTTCATGGTGAAGTCCACGCCGATGGTGTTGCCCTGGCGCTCAGAGAAGGCCCCGGTCTTGAAGCGCTGCACCAGGCACGTCTTGCCCACGCTGGCATCGCCGATCAGCACCAGCTTGAAGAGGAAGTCGTAGTGCTCCTCCGGATCCGGCCCGGGAGGCGCCAACGGGGAGCTGGGCATGACCGCGGCGCTGCTCACCCCGCGGCTGCCCGACGCAGATCCCCTCGCTCCCCTTTGGCAGCCGCAGCGCCGGCCTCAGCATCCTTCCCCGCCCGCCTTCCTCTGCCAGGCCGAGGCAGTGGGCATGCGCGGCGGGAGCCTGCGTCCTCCCCCCCCCTCTCGCCCCCACGCGCCAGGCGTCGAGGGTGGGGCAAAAGTGCAGGGCAGGATTCCCCTCGCGCTTCATGGGCGGGATTAGTGGAGGAAAGGCTTTGCCCCCCCTGGCTTGGAGGGCGAGGTCGCCCATGACGATGGCCGGATTTCCGCGTTACGTTATCTCTCTGGTTGCCCTGAGCAGGAAGCGCGCCTAGAGAAACTCCCTCTCTCCCTGCGGGGGTGTCTGCTGTGCACCTTGAACCTTGATCGCTAAATTCCCTAGAATTAGACGCAATGTTTGCTTTACGTGTAATGGTTGACATAGTGCACTTAGAACGGAAACCCAGACGAATACTCGAAATAAACAAAAACTGAGCTCCTTAGAGGCAGTCATAAAATGCATTGGTCTTTAAAGGTAAAGATTCCCCTCACACATATGAGCTAGTAGTTCCCAACTCTAGGAGGCGGTGCTCATCTCTGTTTCAAAGTGGAAGAGCCAGCGCTGTCCGAAGACATCTCCTGGTCATGTGGCCGGCATGACTAAATACCGAAGGCTCCGGAACGCTGTTACCTTCCCATCAAAGTGTTTCCTATTTTTCTACTTCATTTCTACCTGCTTTCGAACTGCTAGGTTGGCAGAAGCAGGGACAAGTAACCGGAGCTCACTCCGTTACGCGGCGCTAGGGATTCAAACCACCGAAATGCCAACCATTCTGATCAACAAGCTCAGCGCCTTAGCCATTGAGCCACCGTGTCCGTTATGTATTGGTCTTTAGGGTGCAGCAAAACTAATCGATCACAGTGAGGGTGGCAGGTCCAACGTGTGTAAAAATTAGTATCAAATAAGTTCTAATAGTCTGGATGAGCTCCCTGCAGCAGGAAACATTGGCAGGAAATGCACAACCCTTCAATTAATTGTTAGATTCACTTAGTCATTTATAATTAATCTTTATTTGTAGTTTTGGAATAAACGAGCACATGCTTTATACAAGCTGTCCCTCATTGTGCAGGAAATACGGGGATACAGAATGCATTTGCTTATTAGTTTTCAGTAATTTTTACCAAAGCTCTTTGATACAAAGGATAGCAAGCATCCCAAAAGACAGAAAAGAGGAACAGGTGGTTGAGTTAAAATGTAGAACATTTTCCCAGAGTCAGTTGAGTCCTGAGCCAAAATTTGTACCAGAGCCATAAATTTCACACAATGGAAAATCTGTTTCTCTATTTGTCTCTCTATCACTAAGGCTGATAGTTAAATAATTTTATGGTCTTTCCTTTATAATGTTGGAAGAAATGTCCATCTGAAAGATGGTTTAATGGTGGGCACATAGTAACCCATAACCATAGTTTGAGATCCTGGGCAAAAAAAAAAAAAGCATCTCTCCAAGCAGTCTCCATGTTTCCAGTGTTTTTCTTCCCACTTGGTACTGAACCCAGATGGATATTTCTTCCAACAAGTATGTTTGTTTCCCAAGTTTTAATAAGGGAGTTCAGAGCTAGTCCTCTTTATGCTTGTTGACCCTATAAAGCTGTAAAGGTGTAAAGGCTGTAAAGGTGTCAGATTAGGATCTACCTTTGTAAAAGTCTACTGTAGTGCAGGGGTGTCCAACCTTGGAAACTTTAAGACTTGTGGAATTCAACTCCCATAATTCCCCAATCAGCATTCTGGGGTTTGGTCCACAAGTTGCTAAAGTTGGACACCCTGGTCTAGTGGTTGCTCCTTTTTCCAGCTTATCACAGGACAGAGATGCCTGTGTTGCTTCAGGTTGCTTAGCTGTTCTTTCTGTCATAGAGAGAACCTTTGCCAGGATCACAAGATCTGTGCTCTACTTGTATGCTGCTATTGTTTATTGAGGTGCATCCTTCTTCAGTATGAAAAAAAGATATGTGTGTCTGTGTATCTGCATGTTTACAAATATGTGTGTGGTCATACTTGGATTACAAAACTCTGGACCACCACTAGAAAGCAGGCAGGACTTTTCTGTATCTCTTGCATAGCTCTAGCAATAGTGTGGCTTTTGAGCTCAAATACAGTATCCATGAGCTTCAAATTTGATTAAAATACTAATTTCAGAAACAGTGCCTAGCCAAGACAGCAAATTTGTCAATAAAAGGAAAAAATACTGATTCTGCTATGCAATAAATTGTGCTGTAAATTATCTTACATTTTCCTTCATAAAATGACGATATCCAAATCTCTAAACCACAATAGATTACTCAGCAAGAAACACATCTATGGCTTCCAATCTTTCTTGAGTGGAAAGTTAGATGTACCATATTTTTTTCTTTTCAGTTTTTATAGAATTATTCTTCAAATTAATCCTTATTTATCAAAACAATTCTGAAGTTTTCCCTGGTGTAATCATTTGCCATTATTGTTCATGACAAATGTTTTGCAATTAACTTTAAAAGTGAACACGAAGTATAGCTGTGGACATTAATAAATACATTCCCATATTCCATTCAGTACATGTACAATTGATCTGGTCATATAATTATGCCAGTTCCATGCACAGCATTCAACTTATGCATACTGTCAATAAACTGTTGACTTGTATGTTACGTAAGATTAGTGATTACAAATGTATAAACTCTCCTCAAGCTTTGTAAAATGGACATAAGAAAAACAATGGGCTTTGGCCTCCCTTCTCAATCCTTGAGAGTTTGGTTAGCATGATTTATAATAAGAATGTGATCATATACAATGGAATGAAAACCCTCCAAAGAATTGTGATCTTAATATATGAACATCTCCAAAGGAAAATCGGAGGTGGTTAAAAGCTAGATCTGCTCTGCATATTTAAAATATGAATTACGGGCTACTTAACATTCTAAAATATTAAGTATTGAATGAAAATAGGAATGGGTACAGTATGTATATTTGTACTGGGATTTTGAGGTAATATTTGATTACTGTAGACATATCAGTATCTGTCAGAATATTGTGATTTTTGTATTGTAGCTACAATTCACAGTGCTGATAAATGTTGCCTTTTAGACTTTATATTTCCAATACACAGAATGTGTCACTCTCTGAAGAATATGTAGAAAAATGCCCATATTTCCTGAAGTATTTCATTTTCAAATATTAAGTGCTTTGAGCCTATACTTTAAAAAGGGTTCAAAAAACATAGCACATGTAAATGGAATTTAGCTGGGTTGAAAAATCTATTGAAAACCACTATATCATTAGTTTTATCTTTTTGAGTAAAGCTTTTCTGTGACCGCATTGTAACATTTGATGGGGTTGTATTATACTAATAAGTGAAGTATTATATAATTTAACTAACAAGATCTTCCTCCCAAGGAGTGCAGTCTGTTGCCTTCCTTTATTTCCCGAAGCCTTGCCAAGCATGTTAATTTTTCCTCATCCATTATCTGCCTGTATTTCATACCCCCCAAAATGTGAGTTTCTGCTTGATGATTATTGTCTCAAGGGAGGAGTCAGTTTTATTTAGTTTAGGGCTAATTGATTTTTTTCTTTTCTATCTATAGCATTCCTAATGGCCATCCCCAAATTTATTATTCGAAATCATCTATCTTTTATCTTTTACTCTTACTCAGTATCCAAGTTTTGCAGTCATTTCTTTAATTGGAAAGTCCATTGTTTTAATTCTTCTTCCTTTCTTTTGGTCACTGAAATGCCATTCCATTTAAACTCTGTCTAAATTGTTCATTACCAATTTCCTTATGATTAATTTTGTCTTTCCTCTTCTTTCACAACATCGTTTGAAAGTCACTGGATCTTTTAAAAACTATTTAAATATTTTTTTATCCCCCCCTGCTTTTCTTTTTTTTGAAATATTTTATCTGTAGCTTCAGTTAAACGTAGTAAATAATTTCCCTATATATATTCTTTATTCTGATAGTGTTATATCCTTTAATAAAGACATCTGTCAGGGAAAAGAGACATTTTTCATCTTTCTCAACTTCAGTTATTTTCACCCAGCAAAAGGAAATAATACATTCCTCCTTTACCTTATATTGCATAGCTTTTGCTGTGACCCAGCATAACAGATATAGTGCCCTTGCTGACCCTAATGGAGACACTAAAGAGACAGGTCAAGGTAGTTGTGATAATTATGACTCAAATAAGCGGGGGATCATGGTCCAAAATGAAAAACTTACTTCGGAAAGGCAAAATGGGGAACCAGGTATCACACATCAGTCGCACAAGAAGAGCAAGGTATGCAAAAAGAGAAGTCACCTTCTGGTTGCTTATTCAATCATAAGGGATGTAAATTTAGGAAAGGATATGAAAGTTTTAAAAGAGGTCAGGTGTCTGCCAGGTGCTACTGCCAGCAGAGACAAGAGGCGTATTCTTAAGATAGTCAAGAATGCAAGTAAGGACTGTGATGTTGATGCTATTATACATCTTGGCACAAATGATCTGTCCCAAAAAGATGTACTTTCTATGAAGAATGATTTCCAGAGCTTGGGGTATGAACTTAGTAGTATAGGTTCTAGGTGTATCTTTTCAGAGGTTTTACCAATATATAAGGAACAAAAAGGGAAGGGCCAGTGTGTAGCAGAGTTAAATGTGTGGTAAAAGGGAAGGCTTTGGTTTTATTAGTCATGATGTCTGCAGCTGGTCCAATGAAAAACTGTACAAAAGAGATGGTTTGCACCCATCCAAGAAAGGGACTGAGTTACTTGGCATTAAATTCACAGATTTTCTGTATAAACATTTAAACTGAACAGCGGGGACAGAGAATTAGTTGATACAGAACATTTCTGTCCCCAGCAATCTAAAATTCATAGGGTTATCAGTGCATGTAACACAGATGTTTGTGAGGGTAATATTATCACCCCCGCTGTCAAGCAAAACCAAGCATTTAATAGTGAGTGCCATACCATGTGCATGAATCATACAAGTGGCAAGAAAATAGGGGCAGTCAGGAATAATACAGGTTATGTAGACAGTAAACATAGGGTCAATCAAAATGGACTCAAATGTCTATACACCAATGCACAAAGTATGGGGAATAAACAGGGTGAATTAGAAATTCAAGTAAAAGAGGGCAGATACAATATTGTTGCCATTACACAAACTTGGTGGGATGAAACCAACAAATGGAACATATAGCTAGAAGGATTTAAATTATTTAAAAGAAATAGACCAAATAAAAGAGGAGGTGGAGTTGCACTATATATAAGAAATAATTACCTCTCTACAGAAATAGAGCACAACAATGATGAGAACTATCTTGAATGCATTTGGGTCCATATTAAAGGTTGGGGGAGATGATATTTCCATAGGTCTATACTACAGGCCACCCAACCAAGCAGAGGAAGTAGATGAACTTTTTGCTAGTCAGCTAACTAAGGTATGTAGGAAGCACACCACAATAGTAGTGGGGGATTTTAACTACCCTGACATCAACTGGGAAACAAACTCTGCACCAACAGGTTCCTAACAAACCTAACAGTCAACTTTGTTTCCCAAAAAGTAGAGAAGGGAACAAGGGAATTAGCCATATTGGACTTAATTCTCATTAACAGAGAGGAAATGATAGAAGATGTTGAAGCCACAGGAACCCTGGGGGCAAGTGACCATGCAATATTGGAATTCAACATTATGCAAACACAAGTAGTAGAACAAAGTGAAACTAGACTCTTGGACTTTACGAGAGCTAATTTCAATAAACGTATAGAGAGCTTGGAAAAAATTCCATGGATGAGAATCCTCAAGGGGAAAACAACTCAAGAAGCTTGGGAAATTCTGAAAAATGAGATTATAAAAGCCCAGTCTAGCAGAATAACAATGAAGAAGAAAAATAACAGCTCCCAAAAGAAACCAGCATGGCTGCATAAAGAACTCTCTGACAAATTGAAAGACAAAAAAGGTAAGTATAAAAAGTGGAAGGGGGGGGGACATAACTAAGGCAGAATATCAGCAAATAGCCCGAGCATGTAAAAATAAAGTGAGGAAAGCTAAGGCTCACAATGAAGAAAGGCTTGTCAAAAAAGTAAAAAATAACTTCTTCCAACATGTTAAAAACAAGAAAAAGGTTAAGGAAACAATTGGTCCATTGCTGGGAGAAAGTGGCAAGAAGGTGACAAGCAACAGGGAGAAAGCAGAACTTTTTAACTCATGTTTTGCATCTGCCTTTACACAAAGGGATAAAACAGTCCAACCTATCAAAAACAGCACCACAAAAATCAGATTAGGAACACAAGTTGAAATAGGGAAGAAAATGGTAAGTGAGCACATGTCTACCCTAGACAAGTTCAAATCACCAGGACCGGATGGATTACACCCCAGGGTTCTGAAGGAACTGGCAGACGAGATCTCAGAATCACTGAACTATATCTTTCAGAGATCCTGGAGCACCAGGGAACTACCAGAGGATTGGAGAAGAGCTGATGTGTTTCCCATCTTCAAAAAAGGGAAAAAAACAGATCCAGGAAACTACAGACCTATCAGCCTGATCTCAATACCAGGAAAGATTCTGGAAAAGATAATCAAGCAACGAATTAGCGGACACCTAGAAGCAAACAAAGTAATAGCCAAAAGCCAACATGGGTTTGTCAAAAACAGATCATGCCAGACCAATCTTATTGCATTGTTTGATAATGTGACAAAATTAGTGGACCATAGGAATGCCGTTGATATAGTAAGGCATTTGGTAAGGTAGACCATAACCTACTATTAGATAAAGTAGAAGAATGTGGGTTAGACAGCATCACCACCAGATGGATTTGTAACTGGCTGACCAACCACACTCAACGTGTAGTCCTCAATGGAACTGCATCTTCATTGAGGGAAGTATGCAGTGGAATGTTTTGGGCCCAGTACTCTTCAACATCTTCATCAATGATTTGGATGAGGGAATAAATGGGGAACTCATCAAATTTGCAGATGACACCAAGCTGGCAGGAACAGTCAACACTCCAGAATATAGGCTATATATACAGAAGGATCTTTACAAACTTGAACATTGGGCACTATCTAATAAAATGAAATTCAATAGTGAAAAGAGTAAGGTTCTACATTTAGGCAACAAAAATGAAATACACAGGTACAGTATAGGTGGTACCTTGCTCAACAGTAGTAACTGTGAAAGGGATCTTGGAGTCCTAGTGGACAACCATTTAAATATGAGCCAGCAGTGGGCAGCAGCTGCCAAAAAAGCCAACACAGTTCTAGGCTGCATAAACAGAAGGATAGAATCAAGATCACGTGAAGTGTTAATACCACTTTATAATGCCTTGGTAAGGCCACACTTGGTATACTGCATTCAGTTTTGGTCACCACGATGTAGAAAAGATGTGGAGACTCTAGAAAGAGTGCAGAGAAGAGCAACAAAGGTGATTAGGGGACTGGAGACTAAAGCATACAAAGAACGATTGCAGGAACTGGGTATGTCTAGTTTAATAGAAAGAAGAACTAGGGGAGACATGATAGCAGTGTTCCAATATCTCAGGGGTTGCCACAGAGAAGAGGGAGTCAAACTTTTCCAAGGCACCTGAGGGTAGAACAAGAAGCAATGGGTGGAAACTATTCAAGGAGAGAAGCAACTTAGAACTGAGGAGAAATTTCCTAACAGTTAGAACAATTAATAAGTGGAACAACTTGCCTTCAGAAGTTGTGAATGCCCCAACACTGGAAGTTTTTAAGAAGATGTTGGATAGCCATTTGTCTGAAACGGTATAGGGTTTCCTGCCTAGGCAAGGGGTTGGACTAGAAGACCTCCAAGGTCCCTTCCAATTCTGCTATTGTATTGTATTGTATTGTATTGTATTGTATTGTATTGTATTGTATTGCTTCTGTCAAGAGCACAGCTGAAGTCTGACAGAATCACCATGTATTTAAGTGAGAGAAGGGCAACAGCAGTTATTTAAAGCTATAATATTTTTCAGTCCTAGTGATTTAGGTCACTGTTTTTTGAATTGTATTTTCTAAATATGATTTGCATGTATTATTTTTCAGATGCATTGCTATACGGCATTGTTTTAATTTGCATTATATTGTGAGGTTTATATTGTATGCTGCCCAGAATCAAGAAGGAGTTGGTTAGCCAATAAATTTAACTTATAATTATAATCAGAGAAGGCCTGAAACTGTTTTGGTTACTTGATTAGGGAGTTCTGTTTTGCATATGTTAATCCAGCTTTGTTTTATTTCACATACTCCAGGATTAAATCCTGGTTTTGACAGTACATTGCAAAATTTATTCTTGGCACAAATTAAACTCTGCATTTGGCCTGGTGGTATAATTTGGTAAACCAAAGAATCTCTCTTAGGTAAAATACTGAATTATTAAGCAATTAATTTAATATCATTGTATTTTACTGTAACATTAGGGAAAAGTATTTATAGGACTGTTAGATTCTGAAGCAAAAACAAAAAAAATGACTTTCTGTTGCAGGATTGAGTGATTGCCAACCTAATTGTGTAGAAGCATCTAATGAAAAAGTTGAGTTTTACTACAGAGAAGTGATTTGTTATGAAAGAATACCATAAATAATAACATGTATCTCCTATTTTGGAATATAGTGTTCATCAAAGTTTTTACCCTAACATTTTGCATTGTTGCTACAGTTTTTCAATAAAATAAATGTCAGATACTAATAACAGATTTCTTGAAAATGATGTTCTCAGTTATTTTTTATGCTTTCTCCCATTTGTTCTGTTTCACAAAATGAGGTAATGAGATCCTTTTGGTTCTAAAAGTATACAGTGTATTTCTATAATATACATTTTGTGAGCAGATGTTATAAAATGTATGAGCATTAAAATGTTTTCATATTTTTATGTAAAGTGATGTTGCCAGCTGGGAGACAGAAACAAAACTTTTGACAAGTAAGCACTGCTGTGGATTTGTTTATCTGTTTTTGCATATATATAGTTCTTTGGGTTAATATAGCTCTCCTTTGCAGGTGCAAAAAGCTGCATGAGTAACTATATAAGAAGCTATGCAATTTGAGCACAATACTACAATTTGCATGTATAATAAATTACAGCTGAAGCAAAAAAAAATTCTGCCTTCTCTAAGCCATTAGTTGCCCTGAGTTACTGTATATGTTAACAGTATCCATTGTGGCATTTTAAAAGTTTATTTTAGACTAACTTTGAAGGATTTTAAAAATAATTAATTAAAATAACATAATTTAAGCATGGTTTAATGTCCAATTACAATACAATGACCACAGTTTTTAGTATTTCCTGTGAAGAAAGAAACATATAGTTACCCACAACCTAGCAGCTAGAAGGTATATGCATGCACTGACAGATACAGGACACAAGCAAGTGGTAGATACTAAAATATGATTAACACATTATATGGAATATTGTGAATCTAGACATTGCAATGTTTAATCTTCCATTTGTGATTAAAGCATTGTTGGAACTAAGCCAAATAGTCAATTAAACAATCATTAAAACAAACCATGGGTTATTGAAGACAAGAAACAAAAAACATGCATGTTTGCTAATTCTGAAAGTATAAATTAATAGCTTTTAAGACTTTTAAGCTGATAACTGGAATAGTTGATGCTACAAAATGGGGCATCCCTACAGACATTAGGAAGACAGAAGAAAATTTATATGGTGGATTTTAAAAAGCGATGCATTAAAGTAAGATATTTCAGATATTTTAAAGCTATAGAATAGAAATATATGAGATTCCACCTCAGACTTTGCGAATGGGAGGCATCACTTTTTTTCTGAATGGAGAAATACAAAACTAATTTAGATTATGGTATTTAATCTGGGAGACTCATTTCCTCTGCCAAAACATTTGCATATTTTGCCAATTTATGGACTACTGTATTAATAATTGCTGAGTGATAGCTCCCACACGTCTTCACAATTGGCCATGCTTGTTGAGGTTCAAATTGTCACACTGACACAATTTGGATTTTATTTACTTCTCAACAGTGGTGGGTTCCTATCAGTTTGGACTGGTTTGGCTGAACCGGTAGTAGCTTGGCAGCCTGGGTCACTGGAACCTGCCATGTCCCTGAACTGGTTCTCCTGGTGGCGCCATAGATGCTGCTGTTTTTTTTGCTTCTGTGCATGCACAGAGCAATTTTAGTTGTAGTGTGCATGTGCGCGCATGAAGCATGCATGTGGCTCACCCGTGAGTGAACCAGCAGTAGTCTCTACTGGAACCCACTACTGCTTCCCAAGACTGAAATCACTCAAATCAGAAACTTCAGACAGGAATTTAAATCAAATCATCTTTTCCCTATTAAAATTAAATTACTTGAGGTCATCTCTCTCTCTCTCTCTCTCTCTCTCTCTCTCTCTCTCTCTCTCTCTCTCTCTCTCTCTCTCTCTCTCTCTCTCTCTCTCTCTCCTCTCTCCTCCCTCCCTCCCTCCCTCCCTCCCCCCCTCCCTCTCTCTCACACACACATACACACACACAGAATTAAATGACTCTCAGGATATGTGAGCTGGATGTTCATGAAGGAGCAGGATAGCATTTATGTTTGAGATTGGCTGCTGGATGCTAGAATGTGGCTGGCAAAATCTCTCTGGAGAAAGGAGAGATTGTGAGTTTGTTTACTTGTACTCCAGAGAGAAGATCCTCATGAACAAACGATAGAAGCCAAGGGTTTTGCACTCGACTTATGAGTACAAATAATTGTCTGCGCTGCTGCATTCTGTACAAGCTGAAGCTTCCTGATAGTCTTGAAAGGCAGCCCCATGTAACAGCAGTCCAATCTGGAAGTGACTAGAGCATGAGTGACTATAAGCAGTTTTAAGATTCTGTTTATATTTTATAGTTAAGAAATAAGATATGGGAAGCAGACCACATTTGTTGTATATAAGAAAAGATGATAAGTTAACTAAAATTGTTTGTTTCCCTTCATTTGTAATGAAGGGAAACATTATTTCTTAATCTTTTGGTTTTCTATTTTGCTTTTCTATTTTTCCCTGCACTTTCTATTTTTTTCCCTTTTACTCTTGTATTTTTTATGTATGTATTAGTTTTTAATCTTTTTCAATTATCACCCTTAATAAAATTATTATTAAGGAAAAGGAAGATTTGAGGCATTCAGCTGATAAAGGTGGCTCTTTGTTCTGCCCCTGTTTATGTGGTTAAAACTGTTGAGTCTCTCCAAAGCTGTAAAACATTTCTTTTGATCGTTCATACATTCCAAGAAGAGGAGATGTTTGCCTCCTTTTGTCCTTCAAGTGCTGGATGAAAGTAAAAAGACATCCCTGATCAGATTTTTTAAAAATGCTTGTTAATCACTTTTCCAATTTTTCCAGTCTGTATACCCATGTCTAACTGTTAACTGACTAGCTTTATCTTTTATCCACAGCACAGATATGTAACATTGATGCTGGCTAAATAAATAACTGATCAAAATTTCAAAATGAGCTGTTCACAGTTAAAAGGAAAAATCCCTGTGATCTGCTACTTATATTTTAGGGGAGAAAGCAGCAACTCTGCTCATTTTTCTCCTGATCAGAATACTTAAATGGCCACTAGATGACAATGTTGATCTAGTTTAAGGACCATCGCTCCTTGACAGAATTTGAGCAAAAGTTAAGCAAATGTGTTTAAGGTCTCCGTATTTAATTATCAATATTTTGTCTTTCTTGAGAAATTCCAGCTGTCCTTTCCCATTTGTTTTTAAAAAGTGCTATTTCTCTCTCTTGTTAATCAGCATTTTGTACATTTACAATTGCGGAGAAAACAAACGTTTTCGGAAGGGTAAAGCCCAAGGGAAGATAGTGTTGCAATTGGAAAGGAGTCAAAAGACTCTTTTTATACAGTTTTCCCACCACAGACAAAACATCAAATTTTTGGAGTGCAGGGACAGCAATAGTAAATGGCAAAGGAAATCGCTATGGAGATGACAATGCAAGGCAAGGGGTTAAAGATGGCAATGCCTTCCCTTTTCTTTCTTTAAAGAGGACTCTAGCTTGAACATCTATTGTTATTTTCCGTCTTTGGAGGGAAATCTTGATGTGTTCCTGCTAGGCATTTCCTTTTCAAGAACAGTTTGAAGAAAAATACCCTAACAATGAATAGTAGCCAAACAATGAAAATTGGACTCCGTGGTTTTTAAAAATTGTATCATATTACAAAGAATCACAAACTAAGAAGAGATAATGTGGCCATTGAATCCAATATTCTGCTCACCGCTGGAATGCGAATTGAAGCATACTTCCCACTAGCTTCCTCTTGAACCTGCTGTGTGAAAGAAAGCCTAATACCAATACAATGGATGGCCTTGGTCATTGTTGGATTGATCTTACTGTTAGGAAGATATTTTTCTAACCATCAATCAAAATTTGTCTTGTCTGAACAGAGGGTTGGACTGGAAGACCTCCAAGGTCCCTTCCAACTCTGTTATTCTGTTCTGTTATCTTTTTTTCTGAGTCCATTAAAAGATTTTTGAATCAGATTTTATTCATGAGTACCAATTCTTTAGTGATTCACAGGAGAGATATTTTCTAAAAAGGGGAAATGAAATACTTAATTTCATTTGTTGGCCACTTGGAATCCTATCAACAGTATATAGTGGTCCCTGGATGGACTGACTAACAATAAAGGAAGCAACATCTTCAAAGCTACATTTCATTGGTAACACATGCTCTATTATCTACCCTATAAAATAAAATAACTTTTTTTAGATAGTTCTAAGTTATTTATTTAAAATACTTTTAGATTTCCTGATAATATGAAACACATCACTGGTTGATTCCCCCCCCAATTGATAAATATTACTATTTTTTTATTTTTCAAGAGTCAAATTTGGGTAGAGGTAGCTTTTATTAATTCCAACCTCTCACTTGAAATAATTAACTAGAGCTGCAACATACTTAAAGTTACATATGGAGAGTTTGAAAGAGCTATAAATAAAAGAAAGTAGAAACTTTTGTGAAGAAACGTGACACTATTCTCACAAGCAGTAGAATGAATCTTCCAATACCACATCCTAATAGGCAGCTTATAAATACAACAAAGAAAGATATTCACATCTCACCAGGCTCAAGGTTGACTCTGCTTCCATCCTTCCAAGGTCGATAAAATGAGACCCAGATTGTTGGGGGCAATATGCTGACTCTGTAAACTGCTTAGGGAGGGCTGTAAATCATTGTGAAGCGGTACATAAGTACTATATCAATAGCTAAATACTGTATATACATACTGTATTACTTCTGCTTAACTAAATCAGTTACTTTCTGTTTAGGTATAATAGAAATGAATTACGGTATGCTGCATAAATTCTGCAGTATACTATTAGAATAATTTAGTTTCTTGTAAAAACTTGCTCTAGATAGTGCTTATTCGTATACAGGGCAAACCCCTGACCCAAAGAAAAAAGAAAGGTAAAAATGACTTTTTTCTAAAATGAGATGTAAATTAAATATGGGAGATGAACTTTTCAGCTATATCGATGCCGGTGGAAAGAAGTATAATTTCTAGTCATTTTTAGTAGCTGGAAGAAGCTCTGAGCTTCCAAATGGTTTAAACAAGATGAAATATAGCCTGTTAGTCATATAACATCATCATCATGAGCTTGATTCTCAGAGACCCGTGGGATAAAATCTGTTTAACTATTGGAACTTTCTTTTCAAAATGAAAAGCATATTTTCAGATTCACAGTAAACATAGAAAAATAAACTTAATAGTATCATTTTTCACAAATATGAAGTCTGATGAATTTTCATCTATCAAATTTATAGAAACTGGAAAGTTTGAGTTGGGGTAGACAATGCTTTTTCTTTGAGGACTCCTATAGGAATAATCTTTCAGGAGCCATACGCCAATTATAGATGAAATTTAAGTAAATCTTGATTGAATAAAATCTCCTTTTTGCAGAATCCCACTTTTTTTTCTTATTGGCACACTTGTCTTTCTCTGTGCAGCAGATCACTGGAAATAGGATGATCTTACTTGCCACAAGTCTGAATTAATTGCTTCCAGAAAGCACTGAAATTAGTTCCAAATGGCAGAAATTACCCATAATTCTTTACACAGATTGGGAAGAATACTCCATGATTTTAGAGAAATCAAACTTAGAAGAATTTTTGTTTCAAATCATGTACTGTACGCTAAACTAAAATATTCCCTCCCCCAATCAATCCAACTCATAGCCCAAAGGATATATGTGATCTCCAAGCTGTATTGTACCTTCCAAACATGCCTGTAACTGAACCTTTATTTTTTACCATTTTGAGAAAATGCACCAAAATCAATATCATATGCTTACAATGATATTAAAGTTAGAAACTTGAGTTTGATTCCTGCTGACTTCATGATCAATTGTTTGATGCTGGCTTCTTGGGGGGGGGGGGGGTGAGAGTGTTTTTTCAACTTCCTTATTTAGCCTAAACTTGGTTGTTTCCCATCAGATACTAATTGAGTTTTATGAACTTATTTAGCTTTTCTGAGATCAATTCAAGTCGGCTGATTTAATTAGTTTAAATTTAATTAATTTAAGGAAAATTCCCTACCTGGCGAGACAGTGTGACTCTAGACACACAGAAACAACAGTATGTGTTTTTTTCAATGCTTGCATTACAGAAACATTTGTGTTAGCCTGATTTCACCATTACTGTATAAATATCCTGGTTGCACAGAACAATTTTATATTTCTCTTCTGCTTGTAATTACATCAAGTACAATATTGTCAGGTTCTTATCAGCAGTGTTTAAAACCTGTTAGATGATGATCTGTATCTCAAACTAATCGTAATGAGTATTTGAATTGTTAGTTAAGAGTGTATTTTATTTTATTTTATTGTATTGTATTGTATTATAATAGACTTAGACACATATTGTTTTTTTTATTTATCTAATGTTTTTATTTCTCCCTATAGATTTTTTAGACTTGTTTACAGACACACTTGTATTTTTGTTTTAAATTTTTGTTTAATGTTTGTTGTAATATTGTTTAGTTTTTTTAAAAAAATATTAATTTTCTGTTTCCCACATTGCTTATGCAGGTCTATAAAAGTACAAAGATTTGATCTGTGACTTTTTTTTAACACCCCACCCCTACCATGTCACTTCAGACCTGCTCAGTTGACAGGCACTCCTGATAAAGACACATTCAGTTAGGCAGTGCATACTTGTAAGCATCTTTTTTGTCTCAGGGTGTCTGTGTGCTAAATTTGAATAGACTGATGGTTTAGCTGAATTTAAGTCTTAGATCTTTTATTCTTCTGTTGTCTTTATGTTTATTTCATTTCTGCCTAAACTGGTCATGGGGAGTCTTAAAATCAGGATGTCTAACGAATGAATTTTGATGCTAGTCGTGTGTGTAGTTTGCCTGTGATCATTAAGTAGTCCTGGCTACTTAGCAGTCTGTGTTATTTGTCAAGTTGGCACAATACAGAGCTAATTAAGACAGATTTGAGGACATGTTGATTCAGGGAGCACTGAGAAAAATAGCAATAAGGTGCAGGATGCTGCCTAGCTTGCTCTACAAAAATATCTGGGACAGATTTTGCAGTGATTACCATTACCATTTTAAGATCATAACATCGTCATTTGGTAAGGAGCTTTTTGGTGATCTGTGCATGTGTGGTTTAACTAATGATGTATGATTTGGCAGTTTTGGGAATAACTTTATATTGCACAGAACAGATGGCCTTCCTTCAGCATGTAGGCTCTAATTATGCCTTTTGAACCATATGGCATGCACTGATGCGGATCCTGCCTTGAAAAGCTGCCTGTCCCATTGCTCTGATATCAGGCGTCTGCAAGTAGTTGCCCCAAACAATACTTATACTGCTGTTTTTTCAGTGCTTTGAACTTGACTGCATTTGAGGGCCATTCTGTTGCTGTGACATCACGAAGTTACAACTGACCAAATTCATAATATATAATATTACTTTGTCAGAATCTTAAGCAGAAGGAAGAGGCATGCATGCATACATTTTAAGACAGCCTATACTGAAATCTTTATAGATTGTCGCAACCCAAGGCAGGACTGGATTGAGTACAATCTGTGAAATGCTAATTTAATTATAACGAGAAATGAATCTGTTTGTTTTTAACAAAATGCAGTGTCCAGTACAAAGGTTTATTTCAAAAGATGCTTTTGATATTTTCAGAAGAAAAGACTGCTGCAAGGAATCTAAACATTAAAACCTTTGCTGAACAGTAGTCTTAATTAAGAATGTTTCAGATAGGCCTGAAAAAAAAATCCCAATTTTTGTAGGTCAGATCTGGAAGGTCGTTTTCATACCTTTCAATTCTATACCTCACGTCTTTCTATTTTGAAAAATAAAATAAATGATCCCGCTAACACTTCTTCAGCAGAGAATGTTGCTACCTGGTTAAATTACCGTACTTTCAGTAGCAACTTAAGGTACGTATGCTTATTTAATAATAAGTAACAACAAAGGACTCTATAAAAAGGACAAGCAGCATGTGGAAGTTGATTACTGACACTACACACCAGACTTAGCAAGCACAGATGGTCTGTCCTTCCCCAGTTCCCCAGACATATTGTAATTTTTATTTCAATTATACTGATTATTTCTGAGTGGATACATATCATATTAGTATATTCTTCTTCTTTAGCTTCATGCTTTTGTGGGACAGGTGGGGGAGGATTCATTTCACTATGTGTAAATCCTGAAAATTTCAGTAGGGTGGAAGCACTTTTTCAAACAAGCAAGCCTTTCCAGGATAGCCTCTTCTGAAAACTTTCGTAAATAACTTGATGTTGACTTGAAGTCCTTTCTAGTATTTATTTTCATAGCTAGTTTGAAAAAAATCCACAATTAGTTTTTTTCTTGTTTTCTTTTTGATATACCATTATTATCTCTTTTTGCAGTCGAGATATGGTAGCCTTAACTTAGCTTTTGCAGATACCATGATAATAGCAATAGCAATAACTTCTCTGTAGTGGTTTAAACCTGAGAGGTTTACAGAGTCAGCATATTGCCTCCAGCAATCTGGCTCCTCATTTTACTGACGTCGGCAGGCTGGAAGGCTGAGTCAACCTTGAGCCCATCAAGATCAAACTTAGGCTGTGGGCAGAGTTAGCCTTCAATACTATATTTTATTCACTGTGCCACCATGGCTCTAGTGATATTTTGTTACACTGATACCGCAGTGGGGCAAACCTGTCTTTGAACAGCTGTAATTAATTAGTCCTGGAAAGCCCTAATAACTATAGAAAGCAATGGTTTTCAATCACTTTTGTCATTTCAATCATTGTCTATGTACCATACACATTTCCCCCTCCCCTTGTCCAGCCCTGTCAATGTTACCCGTTTTACATTAAAAGGTGCTATCTAAAGACTTTATGATTCACATAAACCATATCATTATTTTGCCAGATGCCTGTTGCCATCAAAACTGTCTTGACAGTCCCTGTTATTAGTATGGAATAAGATTAAACACGACCATTATATTGAATTAACCATTTGGCTATCCACGATGGAAGCATATATCCACCCAAATTTAATTAATATGGAAAAAATTGTCACATACAAAGAGTTATTGAACAAACAGGGAGATAAAAACCAAATTAGAATTGGCATCACAAGGAGTACACCTAGAACGGTGATCTTATTTACAGATACAATCAAGGTTTGCACAGGATAGGAAAAAGGAAGAAACAGATAGATAGGTTGATCAAAATGCTGTATAGATTTATGCTGGAATATAAACTTGAGGAAGAACATGTCAAAGAAACTATGGTTGCTTGTGTGAAAATTTTTGGTTACAATGTGGAATTGGCTAAATGGGAAAGACTTTCTGAGTCTTCCGGGAGTAGGGCGGCATACAAGCTAAATAAACTGAACTGAACTTTGAATACTTAATCAGAAACTAATAATAGCCACGGCTTATAAAGAAAATCTGTATAAGATGTTCTACACATGGCATCTTCCCCCAGCACGGCTCTCCAAAATGTTTAAAAATTTGGCCCCAAATTTTTGGAAGTGCAAAAAAACACCAGGCACCTTTTATCATATGTGGTGGACATGCAATGAGGCAAAAAGATATTGGAAAAAGATATAATCATGGTTGTTACAGATGGTGGGAGATGATCAAACCAGAAATTTTTCTCCTAGGGATAATACCAGAAGGGTATAAGAAAGATGTGCTTTATCTAATTATACATGTATTAACTGCAGCACGTATAACTTATGCACAGTATTGGAAAAAAGAAAATATCCCATCAGAGTTAGACATAATTAGGAAAATTCTGACCTGTGTGGAAGCAGCTAGGTTCACCCTTGAATTAAAAAATAAAGGTGAATCAGAATGCTATGAAGTTTGGATTAGATTTTGCTATTGGTATAAGACAAGGTGACAAAACTAGAACAAATTGTAAATAATGTGATTGGATAGAAGGATAGATAATGTATTAAGTAGGCTAATAGTTATTGGACGAGATTATTTGTATATAATGTAATTGTGTGGTCATTACGACTTCGCTGTGCTGCACTGTTTTAAATGTAAAAACAATAAAAATATATTTTAAAAAAACCTGTCTTGATCTTTTACTGTTGTCTCAAGGCTTTGCTTATTTCAATCTGCTTTTTGGTATGCATTTTATACTGCCAAAGCCTGACTTTAGTATGATCTTACTTTGTTCTTGACTTTACACTATGCCATGATTTACTTTGCAACTTGGTTTATTCCTGATTTAATTCATATAATTGGCCGGGCTTGCATAACATAATGATAAGCTATAATTTACAGCTCTTAATGCTCAATTAAAGTCAAAAACCTTTTGGTTTAATGTGATATGTAAACATAACCCTATATTAGCTAAATGACTGATCTATCTATTTCTCTTTGTTAGACTAAACTTAAAATTTAAAATTTTTCCCCCAGAGTGTATATTATATGCAATATGTTTAGGCATGTTAACCACTCACATTTATGCACATTTGGTGCTTTCAATTTCATATGGCAGTTTAATATTCTTGCTAGTCTGTAGAATTGCCAGGGGACGAGATCTTGTAACCATAGGTTATTCGGGGCTGACACATCTTGCTGTGTAGGGGGACACATTACAATCTCAATGTTTTTCACATCTCCAAACCCGCTTTGTATTCTTTCAGTAATGAGATCCCACTGAGTATAATCTTATATGTAACATTGGGTATCCTAACTCATCATCTGTTCTCTTGTATCCATGGTTTCAGCAACTACTGTGATTCCTCTGTTTTCTAGTCTTTGCACTCTTTAAAATAAAAATAAAAGTAACAAGGACCTTTCTTTTTCAGAAAAAGATGTGCTTTCATTTCCACTCATTTAGGAGTGCTCTGAGAACGGCCAGTTCCTAAGTAGCAGACCTAAATATTGTGATTTACGATCAGCGGCTATGTTTGAAAGACACAGCAAGTTTCTTAATATGTCCTAAGAGATCATCTTTACCTATCTGGGTGTTGGCTTCTGCATTTTTTAATTTCCTGCTTAACTTTTTTAAACTGTCCCCTTTGAATGGTGTGTAATTCAGGGGTGAAATGCTACCAGTTCACCTGAACTGGTAGTAAAAGAAATTTCCAAGCTGTGACACATGATTTATATTAGCTAGAATCATGAGATTTCCTGATTTCTAGCTAATCTAAATTGCATGGCATAGCGGATCCCCCTCCCTCGCTGTTCTATTTGCCGGTACCTTTGCAGACTTGGAAGGCTTCAAAATGTTTCTTTTTTAGTGCTGTGCGGGCACTCCTCAGGAGCGCCTGCGCACGCAAAGCACTCGGTAGCAGACTCACCAAACTCATAGCAGACTTCAAGGATTTCACTGCTGGTGTAATTATGTGTAAAGTGTTATTATCAGGCAATCAAGCAATCAAACAATACTCTAATCAAGGAACTACCAAGGAGAAAACTACCCCCCTACTAACACTAGTAGGGCAAGCTTCTGTATATAAATAGGTACTATATAAAGTATATAAGTATATAAAATGTACTATAAATAGGAACTTCCTCATCCCATTATTACCTAGTTGAGTAATGAAACATCTGCAAGCAAACATCAGGCAGAGAGTCCATCAAGGACTCCATAGTTTCATCTCTGAACAGCATATATTCTTTTCTATTGGAAGATATGACTGCCTGATATAGATTCTTAAATGAAACCATTTCACGCTAGTATTTTGAAGCAAATGGCACTTAGGTTTTCTTGTTCACAGTCATATAATGCAGGTGTCCCATTCACAGAGCAAAAAACTGAAAGCTGGTTAAAATTTGATAGTCCACTTTAGACCTATATAGCTGAGAGAAAGCTATTGTCCCATCTTCTCCACCTGGCAACTGTTACTCAGGTAGGAGAGGCTGCTTCATATTTTATCGCTGTTCCAACCAACATCTGGTCCTGTAGTAAAGATATTCTCTCCCCATGACTTTCCAAATGTTCAGCAACTGGGTCTCCTATCAGCACCTTACTTCTGGATGGCTTATCCCTACTACCAAATGCTAGCCTTAAGGTCTGTTCTCTGTAAGCAAGGCCTTCTTTTAAGAAATAAAAGTGAGGCAATGGCAGCTAAATTCTGAAGCATACCTAAGTTTTCAATTTTTAAAATGTACATATATTAGAAATTTTCTTCTAGATTCTAAAAACGTAATTAGAAATTATCAAAGTATTGTGCTACTTTGTCATAATTCCATCAGAAGACATGTCTTGAAATTTCCAGAGTTGTCTATGGGCATATTGATCATCAATAAATGCAGTTGTCTGGCCAATTAGTAGACATATTATCTCTGTAGACCCTGCATTGAGTGCCAATGTATTCCCAGTGCAATCAAAAATGCTTTTTAAATTATAAAACCATATATGCCTTTGCATCTAGATACCAACAGAACTGCTTTCTCTAAGCAGAATTGTACAATAAACTAGAATAACAGAGTTGGAAGGGACCTTGTAGGTCATCTAGTCCAGTGGTCCCCAACCTTTTTATCGCCGCGGACCAGTCAGCCTTTGATAATTTTACCGTGGCCCGCTGAGCGCGCGCAGGGGTGCGGGGGCGTTGTTCGCGACGGCCCAGGAGCCTTTGCGCTGCAGCGATCATGGCCCCCGGCCGCTGCAGCGATCATGGCCCCCGGCCGCTGCGTGGCCCGGTGCCAGGTACTCCACGGCCCGGCAGCGGTCCGCGGACCGGGGGTTGGGGACCACTGATTCTAGTCCAACCTCCTGCTCAAGCAGGAGACCTACCATTTCTGACAGATGACTGTCCAGTCTCTTCTTAAAAGCTTTTTTCCCTTCCCTCAACTCTGCTGAAGCCTGCAGAGTGCTTCTGGAGGCTGGGGGAAGGCAAAAATGCCAGATTTTCACGCGATTTTTGCAAAAATGGGGCACTTTTCCCTTCCCTCAGCCCTGCTGAAGCCTGCAGAGTGCTTCTGGGGAAGGCAAAAACGCCTCTGTTTTTGCAAAAAATGGCCCATCTCTGGGACTTTTCTGAAACTGGCATGTGCACACCATTAAAAAAGGGATTTTTTTTTTACATTTTTTCAATGGAGATTGTTCTGCGCATGTGCAGCACCCAGGATAGAATCGGTATGGTCACGTGTCCAGCTGAGTTACTACCTATTCAGCTGAACAGGTCCGAACTGGTAGGAACCCACCTCTGCGAGAAACAGTTGTTTCTCAATTATGATATGGAAAATCTTATCCTGAACTAGCCTGATGTCTTTCTGATTGCCTTCTATAATTTGATTAAGTTGTAGCTATTTTGGAAAAGTTTTGGAGATTGGTTTTCTATTTTTTTTGACATCTATAATTATTGTCTCTATTTTCTGTTGAATGATTGCCTTATTATTTTATTGTAACATGACCATTGTATGGGATTTTTCCCCTAAGCCACCATGATTTCTCCAGATGAGAAAGAGAGAGGGGGGCAGAGAGAGGGGGAGGGGGGAGAGGGAGAAGAAAAAGAAGAAGAAGACATGTTTGGAATGGGTGTTTGACTACTCAGACGAGTCTTTTAAGCCCCAGAAGTTAAATGTAATGGTAGAATGAATGTTTTCCTGTCAGGCACTTTCTATTACAGCTTAGAATTTGGATCTACTAACAATAATGGATTTATTTTACTTCCAAAGATTTATGCATATATTCATTAACTGTATGAACTGAAGTTTAAAGTCCTATACAGTAGAGAAAAATGCTATATCTCTTGATGGAGATATGCAGGAACTAGCATATTTACAGGCAGCCCCTAGGCAAAAGGGGCTAAAACATTTTTTTAAATTGACAACATCCAGATAATATTCAGTAGCAGTTCAGATAGAGGCCTCCATAATTCACTGAACTATGAGGAGGAGGAGGAGGAGGAGGAGGATCACAGTTAGAATTGCAATCCTTGTTATTGTAGCCATTTAATACACATGACGTGCCTTTTTATAGAATTGATTTCAGGTATGCTCTTCCTAGCGGGGGGCTGACATATATATAGAGAGAAATCTATGGTGTTCATCCAGATAAAATAACCTTTGAACTAGCATATCATCATGAGTTATGGAGAGTCAAATAGTATTTGAAGCAGGGGAATAAATGTTGCAAAGCTTTGTACAGATATAGGCAGTTAGAGATTTGTGAGCTCTAACCTTAACCATAACCATAACCCCATATCTGATACATGTCAGCAGGGCAAAAAACCGTCTCCTCTCTCATCCCAACTTATCTCATAGGACTGTTGTGGGGAAGATAGGAGGAGGGGGTGCTGGGTGTATAACCAAATAAATATGTACGTACATGCATTTGGTGGGGTTTTTTTTTTTACTTGGTTGGTTGTACTGAGTCTTAGGAAATGTATCATTATCATTGTCATCCATTCTTTCCTACAGAGGAGAGGGTAGATTTTTATGGCAGACTATTTATTACTATCCAGCCACATCATAAATGATGGCTTGGGAAAAGATTAGGCAGATAATAGATACAATTTTGCCTGAGCATCTATCCCTGCTCCTAAAATCGACATGGCATTCCCCAAATGGAGTTTGCTTTTTGACTGTTGTGTTCACTTAACAACTGCCACAAAAAATCATAAATTAGGTCAGTCTTATGATGACCTGCTATATGACCCTCACAATTTACAACCATGTTATGTACACTCTATTACTTTGTAAGTCGGCTGTTATGGTCTATCAGGGATATCTGGGTTATCCATTCTTGAGATAGTATCAGACAAGCATTTATTGCTTAGCTCACCTGTAATTGACATAAGCCTAAAATGGAGCCATGCAAATTCAAGTGTATATGAAAAAGCTCCTTTTCCAAATAGAGAATCTTAAATAATCTTTACTTCTGGACTCACGCAGGTTTTAGAATGGCTCCACATGATGATGGTAAAGTTGCAGCTGACGTATATGTCAGTACTGACACTTAGACATCCAACATCTGAAAAGCTGCATTAAACTTGTGGTACCATGTGCTAATACATTGAATAATAGTTAACTGAGTGCACAGTATCCATGTTGCTATTCACAAACAATTCCACAGATGTTTTTTTTACACACACAAGGCAATTGGTTCTGTGGCAATTATAATCAGACTATTGGCACCCAACTAAAGAAGCATAATTTTAAAATGCTTGTTTGCATTAGGACAATATATGTTTCATTTGTTCCTGCAGTGGTTCTGATTTCTAATTCCTTTTCCCACCACATCTCTTCTAAAGAACCTCTTTTCTCTTTCTGTCTCGTGCCAAGGCCTCTGGTGGTGTCTCCTTTATCATCTGCCTGTATTCTCTTAGGGAGCTCTATCTCACAAACCTAAGAACTGTGACTGTGAAAATTGCAAAGGGCTTGTCTAATTCTTTCTAGAGATCAAGGAGAAAGCGTGAAGTGGAATAAAGTACCTCATGGTTTGCAGCTGTTCCAGGTACATAAATAATGTAGTCAGAAAAAAAGCACTGGCAGCAGCCGAACTTTTGGCATTCTCTTTGTTTCTGAAATCTTTTCGCCAGGTTCCACTCAAGCTTTGTTCCTTCTTTTTAGCCATTCACTCCAGCTTGTAGTACAGCTCACATCTAGATTCCTTTTACAGGAAATAGTATATATGTTTACGTGTCTGAGATCAGAATAAGTCATTTTTTATTTTTAAGAGGAGGAGCCCATCCCAAATAAAACCAAGTAGCTGAATTCCATTGATTTCAGTGGGAGAATCAAAGAAAGGCTTAAATGTGTATTTATGAAATGTGTGTGATACATGAAGGCTACATTTGACCAATTATGTTAAAAGCGTGCATTTAAAAGTATACAGAAAGATAGGTCTTCTTAGTTCTGTCTGTTTATACTGAAATGCTCGTTTGCTGAAAGCAGATGAAAATCTTAAGGGATGGGGGTGGGGAATTTGCCAGACTTATCCTAGAAGGACAGAAACAATTCAGTTCAAATGCTGTCACCAGTCTGCTTTGTAAATCCCATGAATTCTATGCTAATTTCATGTAGGCATATAAGCTTTTATCATGATTTATGTGGCAGTATTTGATTAATTCTCATCAGGATACAAACCCCTTTAATTTGAAACCTTGGGTTTGAATTTTGTTATTTTGCCGAGTGTGAGTCCCATTCTTACAGAAACCTTCTAAAGTATCATCTACACAGTGATGCTTATTGGTACCATCTTCTAATTTCACAGTACTGATATTTGATGAGAAGAAGAATATTGTGTGACACATTTTGAATAACACTCCCTGATATGAAGAGCATCGGTTTTTTAATAGTCATTATGGTAAAAATCTTGTTATTAGATTATTTTCACTGGTTTTGTTAGTGAAAGTCATTCTTACTATTGCAATTTCTATTTGTATGTTTTGCAGTCTTCTTGAATGTATGATTTCTCCTAAGCTGCAAAAATAAATATGCTCATTTAGAGCTACGATTCTCACCATCCACAGTTATCTTGGCCATGGTAATGGGAGTAGTCCAAGTAACATGGAAGTACCAGGTTGATAAAAGTTAGCTTAAATTGTTCCTTTTTGTGTGTATTGCCTTCAAGCAGTGCTGACTCCTGGCAAATGCCTGGATAAATCCCCACAGTTTTCTTGGTAACAAGTGGTCTGTCCTTGCCTCTTCCTTCAGATGCTTAAAGGCAGATTAAAACAATAAGGCTGCAGAAATATTAGTGAACAATAAGCATCAGTAGACATGAATTCACACATTTTTAAAAATCCAAAATAATGCAAAGGTATTCATGAAATTTTTCCATGTATTTCAAAATAAACACAAGTGAGTATTCCTGGGAAAGGAATAGGGTGCACAATCCTAAAATGTTCTTTGCCTGATTGCAAACATCTTCTATCTGTGGGTGATCTGGAAGAGTAGGTTGATTGCAGTGGTGGGTTTCAATTTTTTTTAGAACCTCTTCTGTAGGTGTGGCCTGCTTTATTGGAGTGGCTTGCCAGCCATGTGACCAGGTGGAGTGGTTTGTCAGCCATGTGACTGGGTGGGTGTGGCTTGACAGTCATGTGATTGGGTGGGCGTGGCCAACTTGTAAAATGTGGTGAAACTCACTTAACAACACTCTTGCTTAGCAACAAAAATGTTGGCTCAGAAACTCTGGCATTTGAAGCATGCAAGTCTTAAAGCTGTCAAGTTACAAGACCCTTGCACCCATAACCCTTTAGAAAAAAAAACCCAGGGGTGTTCAAACTTGACAGCTTTAAGACTTGTGGACTTCAACTCCCAGAATTCCTCCTCCAGTCATGTTGGCTCAGGAACTCTGGCATTGAAGTATACAAGTCTTAAAGCTGTCAAGTTACAAGACCTTGCACCCCTAACCCTTTAGAAAAAAAACACCATGGATGTTCAAACTTGACAGCTTCAAGACTTTAAGGTTTAGATAGGACTCTTAGAGGCAGGCGGGGCAATTGGTGAGCCAGCCAATCAGTGAGCGGCAGGCAGGGCAAGCATGGTGCGGATGGGTGGGGGGAGGGAGCTGGAATTGGTTCTAAATGGCACGGTAGATTTGTGGAACCTCTTCTATAGAAGAGGTTAGAACTGGCAGAAACTCACCCCTGGTTGGTTGGTACAAAGTGTTAAATTTGGAGAGTATTTTCTCAAACTAGAGGCTAGAGGTTTTGAGGTCAGTACAATTATCTTGAATTGAATTCAGAAAAAGACCATTTACAACCAATACATCTTTCTTTGAACTTGATAATAAGTTTTCCCATGGAATCCTGGAAAGAAATCATATCTGCTGCTAACTGCTTTTGGTGTTGGTTGATAGATATATTAACAACAACAAAAACAGCAGGAAACATAGATAGATACACATACAAGCGGAGCTTCACATATACTACTCACTGCATTAGTGTAAACAGAAAGTCTTTAAAGAATTTCTAATTGTGGCATATACTAATCAGTATCTGGAGCATTTGAATTCTGCTTGCCAAAAACTGTTTATGGATTAAATGAAAATGACCACAACCAGGACAGAATCCAGGTCAATAGATGCTAAATAATTCAGTATACTGATTTATTAATCAAATGCCATAATTGGCCACCTGATCTTTGACTTGAATTATAGCACAAAAATATGGGACATGCTTTCATCAGACGATTTCCAACATGTTATGAAACTCAAAAGTATGTTTAAAATGAGATACTAATTCTTTGGTTTCAATTTTACCTTAGAAGCTGCAAATTATGGTCTTTGGTCTGTGTAGATATCCTTAATGAGTTTCTGTTCTTTAAAATGAATAATCTAAATAGTCATGCTTTTCAGTTGACCGTTTCACTTTTAATGATAAACAGAAATAATTTGTTTGACCTTTCTCTTTGTTCTGAAACCTAATGCACAGTAGTCACAAGCAGTGATGAATGGCTTGGTACTCTTTTTCCTGTTCTTCTTTCCAGTTGATCAGAAATAGCAGGCAGTGTTCCTGGGTCTGGGGCAGTGCGGGGGGGGGGGGGAGGGGAGGCGGAGTTGGTCATAAATTCTTGTCATAAACATCCACTTTAAATGTAGTCCTTTTTGTTATCAAGAAACAGCTGATAATAAAAAGAATAAGAATAAAAAAGAAGATGAATGCATCATTGTACAAGAAATCCGAACAAAGTGTACGAGAAGTGAAGCAAAACTGCAGTTCGTTCCTCTTGAGCTCAGATATCATTTTTTTGCGAAGTGCAGGAGGAGAGAAACACCTAACATCTTTAGAAGCTAAGGTTCCCTCTTGGTCTTCCAACCAGTGTTTCAGATACAAAATCCCACAGTCACAATGCCATGGATTCCTGGATAGATTGATGATCTTCAATACCTGAAGATGGTCAAATGCTCCTGCGGGTATCGTGGCTAGCTTATTGCCCTGGAGGTACAACTCTTGTGTTTGACTCGGCAAAAGTGGAAGCACCATCATTCCCATGAAGCTACAGTTCAGTTTTAGTGGATTGTTTCCTGGTGGAGAGCATGTACAGTTGTGTGGACAGTGGCTGGCAAAAGCAGCTTCAAGAAACAGAAGAATCAATAAGCCTTGACATGGGATCATTCTGAAAATTTAAATAAGGATTATTGTATAAAGAAATAAATTAGTATAAGTTTATGAACATTTAGTTTTGCTCAACATTCTGCACAATAAACCTGTAAAATATGTCGAAATAGCTCAGGGGTATCCAACCTTGGCATCTTTAAGACTTGTGCATTTTAACTCCCAGAAATCTCCAGCCAGCATGGAGATTGAAGTCTATTGGTCTTTGGATACCCCTGATGTAAATTAATATTTCATAGTATATTTGGATAGGTGATTTAATATTTTAATATTTTGTGCTGCTTATTTTTTTTTATTTTTTTTTTGTGATTTTATTGAGATTTGTAGGCCGCCCTTTTCCCTGAGGGGACTCAGGGCGGCTCACATAAAATCGGGGAAGGGGAGATACAAACAATAACAAAGACACATATAATAAAAACAGTAACCAACATGCATTCATCATTCGGGGGGGGCAACTATCTTCATCCCCAGGCCTGACGGGCTAGCCAGTTCTTCAAGGCTGCGCGGAAGGCCTGGACGGTGGTGAGGGTACGAATCTCCACGGGGAGTTCGTTCCAAAGGGTCGGGGCGACTACTGAGAAGGCCCTCCTCCTTGTAGTTGCCAGCCGACACTGGCTGGCCGATGGAATACGGAGGAGGCCCAATCTGTGTGATCTTATTGGTCGCAGGGAGGTAATTGGCAGAAGGCGGTCTCTCAAGTATCCAGATCCACTACCATGTAGGGCTTTATGGGTGATTAACAGCACCTTGAAGCGCATCCGGAAGTCGACAGGTAGCCAGCGCAGCTCGCGGAGGATAGGTGTAATGTGGGTGAACCGCGGTGCACCCACTATCGCTCGCGCGGCTGCGTTCTGCACTAGCTGAAGACGCCGGATGCTCTTCAAGGGCAGCCCCATGTAGAGCACATTGCAGTATTCCAGCCTAGAGGTCACGAGGGCCCGAGTGACTGTTGTGAGTGCCTCCCGATTCAGGTAGGGTCGCAACTGGCGCACCAGGCGTACCTGGGCGAATGCCCCCCTAGCCACAGCCGTCAAATGGTGGTCGAATGATAGCTGTGGATCTAGGAGGACTCCCAAGTTGCGGACCCTCTCTGAGGGGTATAAAGTTTGGCCCCCCAGCCTGAGAGATGGAATATTGGTGGAATCCTTGGGAGGGAAACACAACAGCCACTCGGTCTTTTCTGGGTTGAGCACAAGCTTGTTAGCCCTCATCCAGTCCATAACCGCCTCCAGACCCCGGCTCATCACGTCTGCCGCTTCATTGAGTTGGCACGGGGCGGACAGATACAGTTGAGTATCGTCCGCATATTGATGGTATCTAATCCCGTGCCTGCGGATGATCTCTCCCAGCGGTTTCATGTAGATGTTGAATAGTAGGGGGGATAAGACCGAGCCCTGAGGCACCCCATATGTTAGGGGCCTAGGGGACGATCTCTGCCCCCCCACTAACACCGACTGCGACCTGTCCGAGAGGTAGGAAGAGAACCACCGCAACACGGTGCCTCCCACCCCCACCTCCCGCAGTCGTCGCAGAAGGATACCATGGTCGATGGTATCGAAAGCCGCTGAGAGGTCAAGGAGAACCAGGATGGAGGAATGTCCTCCATCTCTGGCTCTCCATAGATCATCAGTCAATGCGACCAAAGCGGTTTCAGTGCTGTAACCGGGTCTGAAGCCTGACTGGAAGGGGTCGAGATAGTTTGCTTCCTCCAAGGACCGCTGGAGCTGAAAGGCCACCACCTTCTCAACAACCTTCCCAAGAAAGGGAAGGTTGGAGACTGGACGATAGTTATTAAGGACAGCTGGATCCAAAGATGGCTTCTTTAGGAGGGGTCTCACCACCGCCGCTTTCAGTGCGGCGGGGAAGTTCCCCTCCCGAAGAGAGGCGGTCACGACCGCCTGGATCCAGCCTCGTGTCACCTCACTGCTGCTGGTAACCAGCCATGAGGGACACGGGTCCAGTACGCAGGTGGAGGCACTCACAGCCCTCATGGCCTTGTCCACATCCCCGGGGGTAACATCCTGAAACTCAACCCAGGGGTGTTCTATCTGATCCTCTTGTGCCTCGGCTGGAACTGCAGGGGTGGAGTCCAAGTCCGACCGAAACCGAGCAATTTTGTCCGCTAAGAATTGGGCATAATCCTCAGCTCTGCCCTGTAAGGGTTCCCCCGCCTCCCTTTTATTTAATAGGGAGCGGGTTATCTTAAACAGGGCGGCTGGGCGGGACTCAGCGGACGCAACCAAGGTGGCTATATGGGATCTTTTCGCTGCCCTAAGCGCTCTGGTGTATTCCTTGGTGCAGGTGGTTACCATTGCTCGGTTCGATTCGGACTTATTGGACCTCCATCGGTGCTCTAGGCATCTCCTCCGGCGCTTCATCTCCCGGAGTTCCTCGGTGAACCAAGGAGGTCTCCGGGATCCGCCGCCTCGGAGGGGCCGTAGTGGCGCAATCCGGTCGAGGGCCTCTGATGCTGCCGAATGCCAGGCAGCAGCCAAAGTCTCTACCGGATTGTGGGCGAAAGAATCAGGAATGACCCCAAGTTCCGTCTGGAACCTTAATGGTTCCATGAGTCGCCTGGGGCGGAACCACCTGGTCGGTTCCTCCTCCCTACAGTGGGGGTTTGGCCTCCGGAAGTCGAGCCTCAGTAGGCAGTGGTCTGTCCACGACAGGGGTATGATGTCATTACCCCTCAGACCAAGATCACAAATCCACTGCTCCGAGAGGAATACGAGGTCGAGCGTGTGCCCCGCCGAATGGGTCGGGCCCCGAATTACTTGGGTCAAGCCCATGGCCGTCATGGAAGCCATGAACTCCTGCGCCCCGTCAGAGTTTTCACCGAGCGACGGCAAATTAAAGTCCCCCAGGACCATCAACCTAGGGAACTCAATTGCCAGCTCGGCTACCGACTCGAGGAGCGAGGGGAGGGCTGCTGCAACGCTGTTGGGAGGCAGGTACGTTAACAGCAGACCCACTTGACCCTTGAGGTCCAACTTTATCAGCAGAGACTCACACCCGACAAGCTCCGGAGCAGGGACCCTACGAGGAACTAACGACTCCCGGATAACAACGGCCACACCCCCACCCCTTCTCTGGGCTCTCGGCTGGTGCAGCACCTGAAATCCTTCTGGGCACAGCTCTACAAGGGGGACTCCTCCCTCTGGGCCCAGCCAGGTTTCAGTAATACATGCCAGGTCTGCCCTCTCGTCTAAAATTAAGTCCCGGACGAGAGGAGCTTTGTGTACTACAGACCTGGCATTTAGCGACAGCAGCCTGAGTCCAGGGTCCTGATCACTTGCGCCATCTGGTCTCGGAGTGGGACTCATAGGGCCGGAAGGAGGGATCTCTGTAATGTAGCGAACCCTCCTTCCCCGGTAATGGCCTGCCCTAAAGTCCCCGCCGTATCTGCCCCTCCCTGTTACGACCGTAATACCCCGACCCTCTCCCGTGTCTCTGGTCCCCTCAACCATCCCCATGGCCCCCGCGTCTCCCGGCAGGTCCTCCGAATCATACATACCCATGCACTCCCCCAACCAGTCCCCACGTAGAAGTTAAAAAACACAAAAATTTACAGCAATATGATAATAAAAGTGGGCCATTCATTCAATCACAACCAGTCCCATACACTCATCATACTATTTAAAAAAATTGCGCAATTAGATGTATAACAATATGAAAAAGGGGGGGGGGAGAGATACTCCGTTTCTCTCTCCTCCTATGTCCTGGGAAAGCGTCCTTGGCCGTCCAATCAAAAATGGATAGTATACAAGGCGGCCGTATGCAGGCAGGGCAAGATGTAAAAAGTAGGAAGTCCAGCAATTCATAAGTGGCAGTCTTATCAAAGATTCCCCTTGGAGTTGTGGTTTATTTTAATATTATAGTTAAAAATATTTTCATATCAGACACAGAATAAATTTAGCTTTTGCATTATATGATAGACTAAGTTGAATCTTCTCCTGACTATCCCTTTCAAATAAGAAATCAATAATTTTATAAGCAG
Organism: Thamnophis sirtalis; assembly: GCF_051295495.1. NCBI lineage: Eukaryota > Metazoa > Chordata > Lepidosauria > Squamata > Natricidae > Thamnophis > Thamnophis sirtalis. The sequence goes on along the minus strand of NW_028261383.1, from coordinate 70,500,740 downwards.
CCAGCAGGAAGGGAAAGTTAATTTTCATACGAACAATTTATTTCTCATTGTGTTAGGCCATCTGTGAAGCACAAGATGAATATTTTCCTTCAAAGGTTAGCACTGATCTTTACAAAGGCATAGAAACATTTTTCTCAGTTCTGAAGTTTCAGGTCTAAATCTTTTCAGTTCCTAAATGGAATTGTGGGCACAACCTACTTACAGAGAAATGCATTAGGATGCAACATGTTTACAGAATAAATTAAACATATTCAGCTCTAGGGGATGCTGTTTTGAAATTATGGGAAAGTGGATTCTAGTAGGTTTTGAAGTGAAGGATCACATATTTTACACAGAATCAAATCAAATCAAATAAAATCCATAAAGGTTTGAAGAAACTTTATTGGTCTGCTATGCCTATGCAAAATTTAAAGAGTTGTGATACATAGTATAACACCAATTTATCAGATTTCACAGACAGTCATAAAAAAGTGATCTGACGAAGGAGGAGGAATGGACAGATTATTAAATTTAATTCACATCTGTGATCAGCAGGAAATTATTGGGTCATCATGAGAGAAAACCAGAATCTTATCTGTGTTATAGAATTATTGTAAGAATAAAGTAAGTGAACATTTATTATCTCAGTGGAGGAAGGATAGGAAAATCACAAAAACAGCAGTTTCTGCATATCCTGCCTCTATTTACAGGTAGCCCTAGACTTAGGACCACAATTGATCCCAAAATTAATGTTGCTAAGTGAGACATTTGTTAAATAAGTTTTGCCCCATTTTATGACCTTTTGTGCCACAATTGTTAATCATTGCAGTTGTTAAGTTAGTCACACATGTTTAAGTGAATCTGTCTTCCCCATTGACTTTGCTTCTCAGAAGGTCATAAAGGGGAAAAAAATCACATGAGCCCAGGACACTGCAACCACCTTAAATATGATTCAGTTCTCAAGCATGTGAATTTTGATCACCTGACCATCGGGATGCTGCAATGGTCATGTGAAAAATGGTCATGAGTCACTTTTCCAGTGCTGTTGTAACTTGGGTCACTAAATGAACCATTGAAAGTCTAGGACTACCTGTGTGCTAGTGGCACACTTTTTGAAAGGCTGAAAATGTAGGCCAGTGGAATCATCTGCTTAGTCAAGAAACAGATAGGTGGAGATGAATGCAGAGCAGAAAATAATCTGAAGCTGTTATCTCAGACATTGCTCATTTCCAGACTGGTTGGAAAGACCAAAAAACGCAACCCCAACTCATATAAAAAATACCTAAATAGGAAAAGTTTTCCCACCTTTACTTAGAAGTGTTCTGAAGCTTGCTGTGGTCACTGAAACCTTATTGGTTGTAGTTCTTTTGGGAGGGGGGGAGGGTTTAGGATTTTTTAAATATTTACCTTTCTAGACATTTAGGATATTTTATGGTTTTTCTTTCTGTTTTTATTCTCTTTTATAACGTTAGCAGTGCAAAGTGTTCTCTCTCTAAATTGGGTAAGGCAAATAAAAGCAAATAACTTTGTGGACCTTACATCTGGAGAGAAATGTATAGAAATGTATAGAACTTTAAAGCAATAGCTGAATATACCACTACGAGCTAAGTGGAGACAGGGGCGGGATGGGGGTGGGGCCCTGTTTTGGCCCTTCCCCCTTTGCAGCTGCTGCTGTTTTGTATGTAGCAGCAAATTTGGATGTATTCTCAAAACAAGGTAAAATGCCTATCTCTGATAGTAAGCAGCAAAATGTGAGGCATGCAATTTTTCAAACAACCCGTTCAAAAAACGTAATTATGCATCATAGGGTAAAAGCAAGTATTTAAAGCAATTAAAGCAAAATTGCTTTTTTATGTTGTTTATATATGCCCTGGAAATATTACATGTTTATTTTAAAAAATCTATTTTCATTTTAAAAAGTAGGTCCTCTATATTTAAATAAGGACCTGCCAAATTCCGATGTTCCGCATGTGAATCTGATTTTTTATTTCCCCATATAGCTTTCACTTAATGTTCTGTGGGTCCAAGTATGCGAAATTCTCTTTTGGGGCTCCTTCCCTTTGTGGTTTTATTTTAGGGATTGTGGGGTTCCATTTCTAGAAATTCTTAGATGCCCCCAATCTTATTTTCACACATGGATAATAAACAATAACTTGAACAATGGAAATGGAAGGTTTATGATAGATTCTGCTATCTTATGATGGAAGACCACTTATTTTATTAAGTTAGCAAAAAATAGAAACCATTTAAAAGTTTTATAAATTCTACAGTATAAAATGGAAGAGTTTGGGATAATAACAATGATTAATAATGATGTTGTAAGTGCCTAGAGACAGCAGAAGAGAAAGAACTGGAGAAAAATCCCAAAATGCAGAGACTTGCAAATAGAATAGAATGACTATGGCAAAAGAAAGCAAAGATAGCACCATTAGTAATAGGCACCTTGGGCACAAAGCAGCTGCAGCATCACTTGAACATCATTGGTATTGACAAAATCACCATCAGTCAATTGCAAAAGGCAGCTTTACTTGGAATAGCTTATATCCTGCAATGATACTTTTAACCCTATGAAACGATATCTGCCTATGCCAGGTCCTTGGGATACATTTGATAGACGGATAAAAATGCCAAATCTAGTCTAAACATCTGGCTGACTGTATGGCCAACAAAAACAATAATTTATTTTTATTACCTTTAGGGGCTTTTTGCAGGGTTTTGTTTTTGTTTTTTAATCTTTAGAAGTATAAAAAGACATAATAAACACCTTTGATAACAGAAAAAGAACTTACCTCAAGCCAAAGACACATGAGAACCTCTTCTGCACACCCTTGCATTCTCTTAATTTTGTTTGTAAATAGTTACATTGATTTTCAGCATCTCAGCTTTCAACCCTGTGCATTTTTCAATACAGGAAAAGATAGAACTGATTCACAGACCACGTCACCTTTCCAAAGTTCTCCAGGAAACATTTTGCACATGATCCATTTTCAGTGGGTGGCATAGTTATTCCAACTTTCTATGGGTTGTTACAATGAGAACTGTAATCAACAGCACACCCTATGGAAATCCATGTGATTGGCTATGTAGGAAGTGTCCCGAAGCTTATGAAAGAAGTGGCCGGGGAAGATAAGCTTGTGATACTCCCTCATTCGCCATTGCAGCTTAACTCACTCTGTCTCTGGAAGAATTCCCCTGATAACAACACCCTGGTTCCTTCTGATAAGAAGAGCTCTACTTATTAGAAAAGCTGCACTCCTTCTACAATTCTCCAAGACCTCTAAAGTTTATGTTTCCCAGTGCAACATTTTTACATTATCTGCTATAACTAACTTCAGTTCTGAGTTCTAAAATTATCTTTAAAATAAAGAAGCTTTAAAAAAAAAAGAAATATGGAAAGTGAAAATTAGTACACAACTATGTTGAAGTGAATTCATTGAACAAGAATCAAGGACTTTATTTCAGATGTTTCATATGTTTATAGACATTTCTCCAATTTAAAGCATAGAATATTAGGACTAGAATATTAGGATATTAGAATATCAGGGTCTTCCTTCCATTTTGCCTGTGACATGAAACTCATATTCCTAATGAACTTTCTAGAGCAGAAAATATTTTCATGTTAATTTTATATGAAATAAAATGATGCAGGTTTGCCTTTGCACAAAAACCAATTATCATATATTGTTAAAACAGCAATAATGATGGAATTTAAATACCACACACATAATGGAGCTGCAACTCATTAATTTATAAATGATGCAAAGCTTACAATGCAGTTACATTTCTTTGCACATCATTAGTGAAGGATTTGTTTCCATTGCTGAGAGGGTTTTTTCAGGCGGTTATCATGAAATAGCAAATTATAATATTTTCAGCCAAGAAGTGTTCTATAAAGCAAAAGAGATTGCTTGTGGTTTTGAAGACTTAGGGGTCCAACCCTGGGGTTTCCAATAGGGGAAATCCCCAACCCAGCTAGTTTTCTTTGTGTAACAGCCAGTTACTGGTTCTCTGTCACTTTTTCATTTCTTTTGACAAATTTGGATAATATTGACTTACCTTTTAAAAAAAAGAATGATCCAAAAACTAAAAATGTTGACTGTCTACTTGTCCTTCCCATGGTATCTATTGATTAATATGAGTGACATAATACTGGCTTAAAACACAGCTGCTATGTTTTAAGAGTTCAAGGGCAATGGTTGCCCCTTCGGTGTGGATTTCTGGATTGAAGCTTCCTTGACTAATTTGCTTAGTTCTTATCTGGTATGCCAACTGCACCGTTTCCTAGATCAGGAAGCCCTTCATACAGCCACTTATATCCTAATTGCACTGTGTCTTGACTATTGCAACACTATCTACATGGGGCTGTCGGTGATCAACCAGAAGCTCCACACAAGTCATGGACATGGTTCCATATGACCATGTAGACAGTGGTGGGATTCAGCCAGTTTGCACCACTCCGGGAGAACCAGATGTTAACTTTCTGAGCAGTTTGGTGAACGGGTTGTTGGAAGAAATCATTGGTGCAGAGAACCTGTTGTTAGATTATGTGAATCCCACCACTGCATATAGCACCTCTGTTTCACGAGCTGCACTGGTTGCTGGTTTGCTTCCTGGTGTGATTCAAGATGCTGATTACCTATAAAGTTCTACATGGCATAGACTGGTTACTTGAGAAACTGCCTGCCTCTGTATCTGCTGCAGCCAACTGGCAGGGTTGGCATGCTCTGTGTTCCCCTGATTAAACTATTGGGACTCCTGAAGGGTGCCTTCTCTGTAGGCAGCACCTGCCCTTTGAGACAAGGTTCTCTCTGAAATCTGGATAGACCTCCACTCTGCTGCTGTTGTTTAGAAGAACTTCAACACCTGGCTTTTTACCCAGGCCTATGGCAAGAAAGAGTAAGACCCTTCACTTCATCATGCTTTCCTTGTTTTATCTTTAGGTTTTATTGATTTGATTGTAATTTCTTTTACTTTTGTGAGCTACATAAGGTTAGGGTTAGGGCACAGTCAGGTGTGGTATTACCACTTTATCATTAATTAGGCTTGCAATGGCTGCTGAGAGGGTAAATGTCTGACATTTGCAAAGCTAGTCTCTTTCTGTAATACAGTAGGATAATAAACTTTCCCTACTGGGAATTCTATAAATATGTTGGGACTATACTTCCCTGAGCAACCAGCTAACATTTCCAACAGTGATGTGTTTGCTTGGGAATTCTGGGAATTTTAGTTCCTCTTATCATTAGAGAACCATGGTGGAAAAGACTGATATAGTGCATGATTTATATCTCATATAACCCATGAGAAAAATGGGAGTATTAAGTCTAAGTTGATGAAATAAATTAAGTAAAACATTTTATCATTTATAAAAGGGCTTAGACATTAAGGAGATAATGATAATCCTTGATAAATCCATGGTTTGCCATGCTTGGAGCAGTTTCATTTAAATTTATGGTCAAGACTAACTGAATTTATATCCAGACTAACTTAAATTACATATTTGTAATATGTTACAATGATTACATTTTGATCCAATGCTAGTTAAATAATTGTAATTTCATGCAAATACATTTATTTCTGCCATGCTCTCTCTAGCATAAAAAAATGATTTTGGATGAAAAACCCTTAAATTCAAACATGATATCATCCATATAGAATATAGACAGGTGTCTTCTGAGCATAACTGAGAACTCTTCAATAATTTGAAGTATATTTGTGGAGTAAAATAAAGGAAATTTGTGTTGTGGAACTTTACTAGAATTGGTGGAGTGTGTACTATCAATTTGCTTCATTTAAATCAATAAATCCAACACAATTTTCAGTGATACAGTGCTTATTAAATAATAAGATGCACTGTGGTGCATTATTCTGAAATGATTATCACACGTTGTAGACTAGGACTACTCAGCCTATACATTTAAGACTAAAGTTGATTGAAGCAAATTGAAGTCCTTGGATACGCCCATATTCTAGTAGATAACTGTCAACATTCACTAGAAATACAAAAACTGTGCAATTTGTCCATTTAACTCCCTTAATTCTTCTTAGAGCAAGCAAGAGGATAAATAACAAATACATATTGTGAAATAAATAATGGGAAAATATAGAGAAAGATCATAAATGGAAACCATTCCACCCCCCCACCCCAATACTGTAGATATCTAGAATATGGTAGTGCAATTTCATATTAAAAGAATAATCTGAAGCAGAGCTTGGCAAAAAGCCCAAGTAGAACCCTGTGAAGGAAATATGGATGTATTTGTGACACAGCCACCAAACTCACTCATCAAATTGCTGAATAATTGTGTCCATATTTTTTTTTAAAAAAATTAATCATCCCTTCAGTAAATGGTTTGGTAACTTCCAATTTCTAAATGGATAGGGATTGCAACGCTGCAAAATAAACTATTTTCCAATCCTAAATATTCTGACCATAAAATATTTTATCAGCGGAACCATAAATTATACAATGTAGCTTTCTCGTTCAAATTCTTTTTTTCAGACGGAATTGCAAAAAATGAAAGCTCTAAATTCTCGGCCCTGGTATTCAGTGGATATGTGAGTAACTCCATTTTTTAATATGTAAGAATATGCTTTATTATCACACTGAACAAAATTTGTGTAAGATCAGGATTATTTATTCTCTTTGTGAATGATTATATGGCTGAATGACTGAATGCCATAGCAACAGAACCTGTGATACATGAAAACACATTTCAATTATGCATATCGGAGCATTAATAAGTATAGTACAATTACATAACAAAACAACTTATCTGTCAGAATTATTGGCTTAATATCATGATAGTGATTATTGGCATACACATATGGAAATATGTGTGTGAGAGAGAAAATGTTATATCTTCACCAAAAAAGGCCTTTAGTTGTGACTATAGGCACTTTCAGTTCACAAAATACAATATTACATGGATGGTTTTATTCTTACAGCTTCTTACTGCCCACTTCAGCATTTCATTTGGACTTCCGATTTTCCAGGTCATGGAACTGTAGCAGTGGGACTTCAGAAGAATGCTGCTTTCTGCTGGCTTGCAAAACTAACTGCTTTGAACGTTGCAAAACGCATGCTGCTAAAATTAAGACAATGATTGCCAAAATAATCAGACCAAGGTCCGTCCAAAAAAAATCAAGGCAACTAATTGGCAGGGGTTTCCTACATCCCTCCAGTTCATTCCCTTTCAGCTGGCTCAAGGCCTTCATATTTAGAAAAGCTGGAGTTTTACAGGTTGCCTTTGCAAGAGAACTTTTATTGAAGTCTGCCAGCCACTCCTTGAGATATAAAATAGAGCAGTCACAGTGCCAAGGGTTGTTGGAAAAATCAATTTCCTCCAAGTTGGTCAAGTTATCCAAAGCACCAAGAGGAACAGTGGTCAAATTGTTGTTTTGCAGATGAAGAATTTTGATGCTTGAGTTCAGGAGGGGCATCTCCTGGAGTTCCATCAAATTGCAGTTGGCTGCCCAACCCCAGGAATCAAGACTCTTGCAAGGACAGAGCATGCAGATCCAAGCTTGGGTTGTGTTTAAGAACAACAACATGATTAGCCCTTTGATCATTGCGATTATTGTAGCTGCGTTGCTTGTAGCTGTGGAACAACAACAACAAAAACACCATAATATGTGTGAGCTCATGTCTGTCCTATTCAACTAGAAGATGGGAGTTATATACAAGAACATCAGGAGGTGACAGTGGTGCTGCCCAAACTGTGTGTTTAAATTTGGACCCAGAAGGCAATCTGTGTTAAAGTGATTTTATATTCTTAGTTAGACTTTCCAAGTTTTCTACATGGGAAGAAATTTGATCACCAAAACATCATGATAAGACAGTGACTGAAGAACAAATATGGATTCTCCACTGGCCATATTTCTTAGATAATCCCTCTTCCCTTCTTCCATCTTATGTTAGATTTCTCTTTTCACCTCAATTACTCTGCTCAGCAGCCATAAGTATTCATATTTTTTGGATGCTTCTGATGCTTTTGTATTTCAACAATAATATTTTGCCGTTGAATACATTAACCCCATGTTTCAATTCCAGCCTTTCTCAGTTGGGGTTGTATGAGAGATTGTGATTGAGAGAGAAAACTTTGCATGCCACCTAATTAGCAGAGAACTGGTTGTTAAATTATTTGAATCCCATCACTGCAACTAATGTTAGCATTCCCAGTGATAGGATAAATGTTCATGCATTGCAACTCACATTTTCTCTTTTTGGTAACATTGTAAAATGTGAATTGTGTAGGTTAGAAATGAGTTGTATAGTGGAGTTTGTGTACATTTTGTTTTTTTTAGGCAAGGTTCCCTGGGACCTGAGCATTATTTCAAGGGTTCCACCAGGACAAAATAATTGAGAAAGGCTGGTCTATTCAAATTTAGTCAACTCCAGAAATGTCTAAAACAGAATATGAGTTTCATGCCCACCCATTCTGAGGAGGTCTGCAGAGACTATGATTGGCGGAGAGAGGCCCTAAAGAAGTTCTGGAGTGTCATAAGGCCCTATTTGCCTACATTGTTTTAACCTCTTCCTTCAGGACAATGTTTTTCAACCTCTGCAACTTTAAGATGTGTGGACTTGAATTCCCATAAGTCAGGTTTAGACATCTTCAAGTTGCTGTGGCTATGAAACACTGCATTAGTGATAACCTGTTATAGTAGTCATTTAGTAGTTTACCGCACTAGCTTTCAGAATTGATATAGATCACCCACTAAATTAGGGTGGCTCTTTCTGTCTCCAAGGAATCACCACTGCTAAGTGATGAGGACTTTTCTACCAGGCAGCAGTTTCACACACAGGATCACACTACTAAAAAAATTAAGCTCTTTTAAAATAACATCTCTCCCCCCTTTCCTCCCTCCCTCTTCTTTTTCTGTTTTGTCTTTGATGGCTCATTCAGCTGCTCATTTTCCGAAGACTACAGCTTGCGTTGTTGGTGATACAGCAAACATCGATGCATCTTTCATAATCTGATATTATCATAAAAGCTTTGCTTTTCAATTGAGTCAATGCATGCATTCAGTTGAGATGAAGTACTAAATAAGCCAATGACGCACAGACATTTGAGGCTTTCAGTTCTATGCTTCTTATGTATGCGTTCTTTTTGTTAAGACATGACACCCTACCTAACATAGAGAGTGAGCTGATGTTTTAAATGGGTCTTTGAATAATTGTAATGCTATGTGGATGACCCACTTTTCTAAGGCAGCACAAATAGAAGACAATCAGATAGTTATTCTCGTATACGTTGGATGTGCATTAACTTTTTTTAAAAAAAATTTGCTTTTTGTAGCCGCCCATCTCAACATGTGACTCTGGTTAGCTTTATCATTCATAAAATCACAGAACTGTGGAGTTGGAAGAGACCACAAGATTCAGGTAATCCAACCTCCTTCAGTGTGCAAGAAAACCAGTTAAACTGTTCTCAAGAGGTGGCTGACCAGCCTCTTCTTAAAATCTTCTAGAAATAGAGAATCCATAAGAGGCAGAATGGAAGTGGCTTGAGTCAGTTCCTTTGTCTTATGGCTGAGAGAAGTGTCTGACCCAACACCACACAGGTAGGCTTGGGCCTAAGGGAGGACTAGAACTCACAGTTTACTGATTTCTAGTCTAACATTATAACAATTTTACCAATTATGAAGCGGGGTGTTAAAAATGTTCCATTATATATGTCAAATGCACTAGGTATGCCATTGTTCTGACCTAGGCTTAACAGAATCACGAAACAGACTCCTTATCCTGAACCCCCCTCCCCTCCTTTTTATTTGATTAATGTGAATTCCTGGCATTCACATTCAGAAAAGTCCCAGCAATAAGCCTTTCAAGGTTTAATTCAAAAACAGACTTTATTAGCCCTTGGATAGTTGCCAGGCCAAGTTTCCAGTCGCAACACTGTAAAATGAAATACCTGGCAAGGAGTCTCTGTGAGGCACGGACTCAGATAAGCAAATTTTCACAATAATACCATGTTTCCCTGAATATAAGACCTCCTGGATAATAAGCCCTATCAGGGTTTTGAGCACATGTGCTAAAATAAGCCCTCCCCTGAAAATAAGCCCTTCCTGAAAATATTCTAACACAGCAGCAGCCATGAGGTGACCATGTTCGCAGCCTCCTGCACCTCAAAAATAATAAGACCTCCCCCAAAATAAGGCCAAGTGCTTATTTCGGGGGTCAAAAGAAAATAAGACCCTGTCTTATTTTCGGGGAAACACGGTAAGTGAACTAATCGTCTCCTCCAAACACTCCTCCTCTTTTGCTCCTTTTATTCCCTATGGGAGGGGCCATTCAGCGTCCACTTGTGCCTTTACTTCCGAGTCGACCCCTGTTCCTTAGTTATTCCCTTTTCCTGACAGCTCTGCGTATATGCACATCTGGAACAGGCTCCAACTGATCTTCTGTCCCATTTATCTCTGACTCCGAAGACAGCTGATAAATATCGGACGGCCCTGGCCCCATCTCTGCCTTTGATGCAGAGCACTCATTAAAGCCTTCCTCAGACTCCAGGACTGGCCCACGTTCCTCTTCAACCTCCTCACTGTCCGAGTCTGCCGCCAGCTCCACTGGCAGCTGGCAGGTCACAACAGCCACTGATTTCACCAGTGCAAAGTAGAGAAGAAAAAAAGATTTTGATAGCCTGTTTCTTCTAATGAAGCCTGGAATAATCCACCGAGGGCTTATAGGTTTTGTACAAAGTACAACAACACCCTATTACTATTATTCAATTTTATTATATAAATTGTCCCTAAGAATCTTTAGAACTTATTAAAGTACAGAGAGATGGTGCTCAGAATGCATTTATCAGTCAGGGTAAAATGAATGATTCCCCAAAGGGAATATTTAATCCTTATCTCAGTATGAAGTACTATTTATTAAAATGGTTAGTATTTACAGTAGGAAAAAGGTGATTTGTTTTGTGGGTGTGTTTATTCATGAAGAAACTATGATGTTAAATCAGGTTTTAGCTGCTTAAAGATGGATATGCTGCAGATTATCTTCAGCAATTTAACATGAAAAATTAGCAAGGTTAAAGAAAAAGAGAAAAGGTGCAAAAAAAAAAGGAAAAAAGAGAAAGAACGGTGCAAGCTAAAAAGAAAATTGAATCATATTTCTTACCTTTTTAAAATTTTTGTTCAAATTCAGTGTGTTCTTCTCACTGGAGCTTCTTAACTGGCACCAATGGAGCAAATGCAGTAAGTGGTTTTTTTTTAAATTCAGGAAGGAAATGAGTTTAGTAAGGGCTCCCCACAGAAGACAAGTCTCCATCATTATCTCCTGAACTGAAGGGCCACTCAGATGCAGGATGTTTCCTGTGGTGATGGGAGGAGGGAGAGATTCCTTTAAGGATGCACATCTTTCTCTCTCATCCTTGCTCTATGCTCGCCTCACCCACATCCATGGTTTATGTATTCTACCCATATCCATGGTTTATGTATGCTGGTCGGTCTCATAACAAGAGACATTGAGACTGCAGGGAAAGAAACAAACTTGGTCACATGGACCACCTGTCTCACTCAACAGAATGCTGCTTCAGAGAGAATTGGGAATTGCAGGAGTGACATTTGGGCCCAGTGGTTTTGGCTGGAAAAACAAGATAAGTGAAATGCACAAGTGAACAGTGGCCCAGTCTGCAGAAGATTGGTTTTAATGGATGAGATTTGCCTGACTCTGCAGGGGGTCAAGAAAGGATGGCATCTGCAACCATACAATTGAAACCCTGTTGTTGTTGTTGTTGTTGTTGTTGTTGTTGTTTTTACATGTGTTACATGCATGGGTCATATAAAAAGTCATATTGTTGCAGCTGTCCTTTTGGCTCCATGGATACACCCATGCCACTGCTTTTGACTAGGTTAATAAACAGCCACCAGGTCTTCATGCTTTATGATTATCATAAAACTTTTTGGACCTTGCAGATCAGCTCTTCTCTTCCTCAGATTCCTATACACATGATTCTCACATAACCATGATTCTTCATCCCCCAAATCCTATGCAGAATTTTAAAATTAATCAACTTTAAATTAATCACAATTTTGTATGTTTGTAACTTGAGCTCCCTGTCTCTTAAAAATGATGATAAATGATTGTTTTAAAAGAAAAATGAGGAGTCAAAAGAAATCTTGGCATTAAAATTGTGCCATGCTCCACCACCTGTTTTGAGATGCTGTTTAATTATTTTTTATTTTGAAAAACTGGCCTAAAGGGTATCTAGGTCTATTCCTTAGCACGCTAAAGATTAATTGCTAATCTTTCTTTATAAGATGATTTATAGTACACATTTGTTTCTTAACATTTAAGAGCTGCTTGAAAAATAGCTACAAGCAGGAGAATAAACCTTTTCAACCCTTTTCAAAATGATCTTCATGTGGAAATAGAAATGGTTCCCATTAAAATTAACACCCTGTCAGCTTGTCAGTTCTGTTGCCACAATCTGTTGCTCAAGAGACTTTTAATGAATGCAGTGCTGGAATTGACTAGCAAAGATTCAGTCAGTCAGTTCGTTCAGCACACTCCCCCCCCAAAAACCCTGTATCTTATGCATTTCCTGTCCACCTCATCAGACGGTGTGAGGAGGGGGGAAGATGTTTTGATTCAGAGAATGTTCACAGAGCAACTTTCTAAAGGAAGTCTAAGTGTCATTCCTCATCTTTTTTATTTATTTTACTCTATATTATTGCCATCAAAGCACTCCTAGCTTCAAACTAATGTTTTCTGGAAACTCCAAAAGTGTAAGAACAATCAGCTGAGGTAGAGCGTCCATTGGGGGGAGGGTTAAAAAAAGTCAAATGCCAGTTGCACAATTGAAAGCCCACCTGTGTTTTTATGTGTGTTACTTCAATTATAGGTGGGCCATGGTTTCCATAATATGAATGTGGTCATTTGATTTTTTTTAATACTTCCTCTTGAGGATGCTCCTGATCTGAGAAGTAATCTGTTTGCTTCCACTATGAGTGGTAGCCACCAGATTAAAATTGGCTGAGCATTTAATAAGTAAGAAATTTGTTGATTATTATCCATTCTCCTACTTTATGAACTGGTTGGTTATTCCATTGATTTCAATATTTGTTTAGGATAACCCGCTCCCTCCTTAATAGGAGGGACGCGGGAGACCCCTTGCAGGGTAGGGCTGAGGACTATGCTCAATTCTTGGCAGACAAAATAGCTCGGTTTCGGTCGGACTTGGACTCCACCGCAGTAGATCCAGCCGAGACACAGGAGGACTACTTGGCAAATCACCTCTGGGTTGAGTTCCAGGATGTTGCCTCTGGGGATGTGGACAAGGCCATTCGAGCTGTAAGTGCCTCCACCTGCATTCTGGACCCGTGTCCCTCCTGGCTGGTTGCCAACAGCAGGGAGGTGACACATGGCTGGATCCAGGCGGTCGTGACCGCCTCCCTTCGGGAGGGGCACTTCCCCGCCGTACTTAAAACGGCGGTGGTGAGACCCCTCCTGAAGAAACCATCCTTGGATCCAGCCATTTTAAACAACTTTCGTCCTGTCTCCAACCTCCCCTTTATCGGGAAGGTTGTTGAGAAGGTGGTGGCCTTCCAGCTTCAACGGGCCTTGGAGGAAGCTAGTTATCTTGACCCCTTCCAGTCTGGCTTCAGACCTGGTTACAGCACAGAAACCGCTTTGGTCGCATTGACCGATGATCTCTGGAGGGCCAGAGATGGAGGCTATGCGTCCATCCTGGTTCTCCTTGACCTCTCAGCGGCTTTCGATACCATCGACCATGGTATCCTTCTGCGACGACTGCGGGAGGTGGGAGTGGGAGGCACTGTTCTGCAGTGGTTCTCCTCCTACCTCTCGGACAGGTCGCAGTCGGTGTTGGTCAGGGGGCAGAGATCGTCCCTGAGGCCCCTAACATGTGGGGTGCCCCAGGGTTCGGTCTTATCCCCCCTACTATTTAACATATACATGAAACCGCTGGGCGAGATCATTCGGAGGCACGGGATAAAATACCACCAATATGCGGACGATACGCAACTGTATCTGTCCGCCCCGTGCCAACTCAATGAAGCGGTGGATGTGATGAACCAGGGCCTTGAGGCCGTTAAGAACTGGATGAGCGCTAACAAACTGGTACTCAACCCGGACAAGACCGAGTGGCTGTTGTGTTTCCCTCCCAACAATTTGACTAATGTACCAACTCTTAGGCTGGGGGGTCAAATTCTATACCCCTCAGATAGGGTCCGCAACTTAGGAGTCCTCCTGGACCCACAGCTGACTTTTGACTACCAGCTGTCAGCTGTGACCAGGGGGGCATTTGCCCAGGTTCGCCTGGTCCGCCAGTTGCGGCCCTACCTAAACCGGGAGGCTCTCGCAACAGTCACTCGAACCCTTGTGATCTCTAGGCTGGAATACTGCAATGGGTTCTACATGGGGTTGCCCTTGAAGTGCATCCGGCGACTACAGTTAGTCCAGAATGCAGCCGCGCGAGTGATAGTGGGCGCACCGCGGTTCGCCCACGTTACACCCGTCCTCCGCGAGCTGCACTGGCTACCTGTCGGTCTCCGGGTGCGCTTCAGGGTACTGATGACCACCTTTAAAGCACTCCATGGTAGTGGATCTGGGTACTTGAGAGACCGCCTCCTGCCGATTACCTCCCTTCGACCAATTAGATCGCACAGACTGGGCCTCCTCCGAATTCCATCTGCCAGTCAATGTCGACTGGCGACTACACGGAGGAGAGCCTTTTCTGTTGCAGCTCCGACCCTGTGGAACGATCTCCCCGTTGAGATTCGTACCCTCACCACCATCCAGACCTTCCGCGCAGCCCTCAAGATCTGGCTCTCCCAGCAGGCCTGGGGATAGGTTTCCAAGTTACCCGCCCGAGTGTTGATTGCTGAATGAAAGTTGTGTTTTATTATTTTTTCTTTGTTCACATTTTGTTTTGTCTTTTGATACTGCACCCCCTTCCCTTGTGATTGTAAGCCGCCCTGAGTCCCCTCAGGGAAAAGGGCGGCCTATAAATTTTAATAAATGAAATGAAATGAAATGAAATATATTGAGAAACAGGCTTTACGAGCCTATTTTCTTCCCTACTTCTGAAATTTCTTTTCCAACATGCTCATGATTACTACTTTTTTATTTGTTTAATTTAATTTAATTTAATGTGCATGCCACCCATCTCACCTAGAAGTGACTTATGCTTGTTGCCCCCTTAACATATTCCATTTTAGAAGTGAAACCTGTTTTTTTTCTCTCAGCATCACTTGGGCAATTCTGGTGATATACAGTATATTCAAGTTCACGCCCAGAAAAAAAAGAGGTCAAAAAAGCTGAATTTTGTTGGCATGACAGGTATCGCTATTGACACAGAGAAACCCAGCACTCAGTTGACATTCAGTTACAGCTACTGGTCCCTCCAGAATGAAGAAAGAGGACTCCTATCAGTACAGCAAATAAAATGGCATCTTGGGAGATATATCATTTTAGATCTAAATAAAAAAGGGTGCTTTTCTGCAGATGTGGGTATCCAGTCAGCATCTCTTTAATTTTCCTAGGCAAGCATGGCTATTCTATAAGCTTTGGGAAGTCTTAACATTCTAAAGAATCCAGTGACAGATATGGTGCATGCATACATGCATACCCCAAAGCATCTTTTTGAGTTTGGATCCAAAATGAAGCACATCCCCAATCTATTTCTCATCCATTTCTCTTTCCCAAAACATAGCCAACCTTGGCTGGTCTCAAAAATCAAAGCAATGTGGAAGCTGGTTAGTACTTGGATAGGAGACCATTAGCAAATATTAAGATTGTAGACCACTTACAAGATGATAAACCTCCCAATTTAGCTGTCAGTCCTAAAAATCTCTCCCATCCAAGTACTAATCTGGTCCAACCCTCCTTAGCTATCCATTCCAGACAAGGCTATCCAGATGCTATCACCTGCTGGGACACGCTATGAACCCTATATAGCATTATCATAACATGGGCAGCTGGAAGATATGGGGAATTAGTTATTTCATTAAATGCAGGACACATCTGAATGAATTCCACAGCATCCCAGATATTTCACTTTTTGAACTGGCTATGGTTCTTGCTCCTTCATACCTAAAGGGAGGAGAAGAGAGAATTAATCATTGCATATATTGGTTCAGTTGGCTTGATGCATAAAAACCAAAGAATGTCTTGGAATAAAATTAACTTCTAAAATTAATAATTTGGCAAAGGTCTATTATATGTCCTTGATAGGAAAATATTGCAATTAGTATTTTTAATTAGCATTACAGCAATAAATATATTACTTGCGTTGTTATTGTTAAACATCTTCCTGTCTGTTTGATGCATGGAGAACTGTGAATATGACAAAACACAATGAATAATTTTATCATAGATAGAAATTGTAGAAGTGGTATATAAACTGGGAAAATGAGTATTAATTGTATCAAAGCCCTACTCATCCATTTAATGACCAGCAAATTTGTGGAACATCACTTCTAGAATTCTGAACAAGTTGTGGTTTCAGTTTGGGGTCAAATAAGGAAAGAATATTTAAGCATTCTGCCTTGGCTAAGAAAAAGATAGAGGACAGCAAGGTTGATATATGGTCAGTTCCTCAACAATTGAAATAGTGCTGAACATTCTGATGCATCTCCCTTAACACCCATAGTTTGCAGCTAAACAGCCAACACAAATTTAAAATCCACTGGAAAAGAGATTTAGGCTGAAAAATAGACTATTAAGCAATGATCATTTTTTAACCTGTCCAGTAAATAAAATAAAAATTATTTTGCCATTGCTATTTTATTATTGGGGCTTGTCCTTTCATCTTGCTTGCCACAGAAGGAAGTTACCCAACTAACATTTTTGAAGGATACATTCTCATGATGCCACCTCCATCTTGTTGCCAGCTCATTTCTCAGGCATCTTTAGGTGTTTTGGTATAACAATTTATTTCTTTCTCATCCCAACCCAAGATCTCCCATGTGGACAATCAAGGGCACCATAGTCTGAAGATGATTTGGCTAGCTAGAGGTTGGGGACTGCCCAGGTCTTATTGATTGGGTAAATCTGCTCTAGAGATGCCATTTCCTGCAGATCTGATTACTGGGCCCTGCAATACCATTGCCATTTTGTATTGCTATGGAGATAGTACTTTAAAAAACCCAGTTTAAAATAGTAATAGACTTCCCCCTTTTTGAGATATTTATTTTATTTATTAAATTTATATGCCACCCATCACACTAACAAGCTATGATGACCTACCAGGAGATAAGCCTATCAAAGTTTGATAGGTCATCAACAACTGTGAGAAGAGACCCTGCCTGAGGAGGCTGGAGGTAGGAGAAGGGGAGAATGGAAAGAAAAGGGAAAAAAGGGAATAAACTACAGGTTATGGGAACAGAGAGGAGAAATAGCTATAGCAGCTCAGGAATAGATTTTGTGAAGCTTGAAGAAGAGCCTTGGAAAAGCTGTTCAAGAGCTTTCCTTGATGGTGAGCTAAACAAAATGCAATTGAACTGAATTCGAGGAGAAGGAGAAAGCTGCTGTGGCAGAAACTCAGCTTCAGTCACTGGTATGGAAAGGGAGGGAATGCATCAGTGGTGGGTTTCAGGAGGTACGCCTCGATACTGGCATACCGGAGCCTGCCCGGAACACCAGGTACCATTCCAGTATGGTGCTCTGGAGGGCCCACCTGTCCATGCTCCTTACCTGTCTTTAAAGTCTTCGGTGCTTCCACACACGCGCATGGTGCATACAACACATGCGCGATGCTCCGCTGAGCAGCTGGAGCATTGCGGAGGCTCACAGAGGTGTCGCTGGACAGTACGACGCATGTATGCATGTGCACACAGGATTGGTTTTGGCTAAACCAGAGAGCAGAAAGTGACACTGAGAAATAAGGAAGGATCAAGGAAGAAAAAGGAGAGACGTGGATAGCTCCAATCTGTGTTGTTTTGATTCTGAGAGCAGAATAGTCCATTGTAAAAACAACATCTGAAATAAACAACTTTATCTTTTCATTTTTTTAAATGTCTATCATATTTATATATGATTTTATATTTTGTCCCACTATGCTAGCCTATGATTCCTTCATTTTTCAAAGAGTTGACACAGTATAGTCAGGACTTTTTAAGACCTTGGGAAGCTTGGGGCAGAGTATCCTTTTGAATACTTCCAACCCCAGCCTTCTCAACACATGCTTCTTGCTGCAGTCTACATCTACATCTATCTACCTATAGCTATAAATCGGGGTGAAATTCAGCAGATTCTGACAGGTTCTGGAGACCTGGTAGCAAAAATTTTGAGTAATTCGGAGAACTGGCAAATACCACCTATGGCTGGCCCCAGAGTGGGATGGGAATGAGGATTTTGCAAAATCCTTCCCCCCAGGAGTGGGGAGGTAGTGGAGATTTTGAAGTATCCTTCCCCTCCCATGCCTACCAAGCCACGCCCATAGATCCGTTAGTTCAAAAAATGAATTTTACCACTGCTATAGATGTATAAAGTAAGCCAGTTTTGTGCAGTGATTGAGGCATACCAGGCTAGAAACCTGAGTTTCCGTTCTACCTTAGGTACAAAATCAGCTGGGTGACCTAGGCCAGTCATTTTCTCTAGGAAGGAAACAATGGCAAACCATTTCTGAAAATACTTGTCAAGAAAACCGTGGGGATTTGTCCTGGCAATCTCTGAGAAACACATTGAAGACAATTGTATTCAATTAGACACAACTGAACATAGGGGAAAAAAACCACACACACATGACCCAACCTATATCTATCTTTTCTCCATGTGTTTGCTTTTAAAGCCAATATTCCAGTAATTGTGAATGCATAATAAGATTGGTAATTCTGCAATAAGTCTTTCTATTATATTGTGACTTAGTTTTGCTTTGAATTAAAAAAAAAGGAAGATCCATTTGGTCATTTCAAATACAAAGTAACTTTCAGAAGGGATTTCCTCAAGTGTGGAGACTGGATCAATAGTTTTCACTTCCCTCCTTTAAAAATGTCCTTGGTGGAGTGTTATCCCTGACTGACCGGATGTGCTCAAGGTACATTAATGTTAAAATACATGCTAACATTTACATTGAACACTTAGTTTGATATTAAGTTGAGAGAACGTGACTCTTTGCAGAATTTCACACATCTTAATGGAAGAGCTAAAATGTAGCAGACTCTAATAAATGTTCCACTTTCTTGCATTCTCAAAGGTTTCTTCCAATGGACTGTTTTCTTCTGGGAATTGATTATCCTGTCAGTTGTGAGCTTCGCTTGCGTTCTCTTGTAAAGTGATTCATGCATACAAATGGAGTGATTGAAATCCTGCTGCTCTTTGGGAGCTGGAATTTAGGCTATTTGGATTAAAACTAAACCTCCAGATGAAATACATGAATTTGTTCAATGAGAACAAGCCTATGTAAACTATTCCAGAACACAAGCTATTGTGTAGCATTCAATCACTTTGGGTTATCTTTCATTTCTCTTAGCTATTTATAGTTCAATTTATCTATCTTCCTACTCTGAAATTAAAGCACTTTTCTATAATCTAGTATTATAATATACATATTAAATTGTGACATGGCTTCTAATTCTTTTAACAAAACAGTTGACGGCCAAGAAGTATTGTCATCCATTGAAAGAAAATCTACACTTATTAAATTATTATTGAACTCTCGCATGTGCCATAACAGGATCTAGATTAGTGAGACTTGGGTTTAGAATAGGTGAGATGCAGAAGACCAATATTAAGAAAGTCTTGCCATTGTTTTAAAAAATGGAAATGGAATGGAATTTCAGAACCAGTTTAGTTTCCATAACATTAAGAAATAAAATATCGACTCTAATTCTATATTTATAAAGCTTTTATTGTCCGATTTAAGCTGCAAATCAGCATCACATTCTTCAAGACTTTACTTTGTTATAGTAGGCAATTTGGATAGATATCTTTGATATATTGTTTAACATCTGTTTTTTTTAGTTTAATTAATGGGAAGTTGCTTGAGAAAAGATTGGGATGCTATTGTTTGTGAAACGAAAGCCTGCAGTGAATAGTCATCAGTGCACATTAAATAATGTGCTGTTATTTACGGACTTTTTAATTGCCTGCGTAGTTCTTCCAATTGATCTATCAAATGCAGGTGTTTACAGCAATGAGGGTTGAAGTGAGTACTGTGCATTGCTGGACCAAAAATTGTAAACTGGGAACTGGGAAGAATCAATTTAATTTTTTTTCTGCCTTTATTTTTTCATATAGATAAATGACGTAAAACAATTGGTACAATTAATGAGTTTTCCATGAGAAAAATAGGTGAGCTGATTAAGGACAATTGGCAAATCATTCAAAAAGAAAATTGCAGTCAGGCTTAGCATTTCACAGGAACATGTGGATCACATTATTGATGTTCTTCAATATTAAACGATTTCTGCAAAACAGGTTCCTATCAGTCTGCCAACAAAGAAAAAAGCTTGACATCTGCCATCATTTGTTGTCACTGCATGAGAATGAAGGTAAGGAAATTATTCACAGCATTGTGATAGCTAATTAAAAAAATGAGCTTATCATTATGACCAGGAAATGAAGCATCAATCCATGCAATGTCATTACAAAGCTTCATCTATGAAGGGATGAAGTCCCCTCCACAGACTTCAACAGGAAATTTCATGACTTTAGAGCACAGATGGTGTTATTTACATGGATTTCCTTGAAGGCAGATCACATTGCAACACTGAAAACTTTGAAAGAAAAACAAACAATTTGGCATAATTGGGGGGGGACCCAAGAAATTTTGTTGCATCACAACAAAATTTGGCTACTAAAGAGACAATTGGAAAGTTGAATCTCACTATCTTACCCCATACCCCATACAATCTAGATTTGCTGACATGTAAGTTTCAGGTTTTCCCCAAATTGAAATAATGCCTTCAGATGCATCAATTTGACTTGAAAGAAGAGTAAAAAGGGCTGTCAGGATGTGGTTGCAGAGACAAAGTGTGGAATTCTTTGGTGACAGCTTGGAAAAACTTGACCATCATTGGTAGAAGTAGTAGGGAGAGAATAGTGGAGGTTGTATGGAAACATAAATACAGACAATAACACAGCTCATGATGTTGATGGAGTTTTGTGGGTCATATTTATTTTGATTTCATGGAATATCACTTAAGGTCATCATGCATAAGATAGGCATCTTTATAAGTTTGTAAATTACAATTTTCTGATCTGGACTGGAAGTCCCCAGACTAGTACTGAGTGATGAAAATAAATACAGAATATAATGTTTTGCACGCCTGTCTTAACCCACCTATTTTGTTTCTTTCTTTCTTTTTTCTTATAAAAAATCCCACACAATTATCCAGGACTTATACTACATTGAACTATAATACAAGTACTAGATTATATTATGGGTATATAGCAACAGTTGTTATTTAATACAACAACTTTAATAGAAGTGGAGTGGAGAACAAAATACAGGTTTGAGAAATGCTACATCCATAGAAATAATACAAATTCCATGTATTATTCCATGTATTATTTCTATGGATGTAGCATTTCTCAGACCTGTATTTTGTTCTCCACTCCACTTCTCCGCTTCCTCACAATATTAATCCCACTACTTCCTGTTTCCTTTCTGCTCTTCTCTGAGACAAATTCACAGTTTGATTAAGTGCCATCAAGTTGTTTTCAACTCCTAGTGACCACATAGATAGATCTCCTCCATGACAGTTTCTCCTAACCTGTTCTCCCAACCGTGCATTCATCGCTACCATCCATCTTCTCTGAACAAGTGTGTTCATTTTAAAATAAATGATCTGTGGATCAGCAGCATAGAGATGACCCAAGATCATTTGGGGTGGAGAAGCTCAAGGAGCCATCCAGAACAACACTTCATTATGGATAAAGGAGGAAATCAGCAACAATTTTTTGTGTGTGAGAAAAACATTTTAATTCACTGCCTTCTTGTGCATCTTGTTGTGAAAAAACAAAATCGCATTCAACTCTGTGATATTACAGGGTGGCTACAGAAAAGAAAGGTTTCTGGCACAATTCATTTTAGTAGCTATTTTATTTCTATTTTTTAATACCCTTCATTTATAATTTTTATAAATTTCTCAAGATGGCAAACTTATCTAATACTCTTTTTCTCCTCCTATTTTATCTATAACAACAACCCTGTGAGGTGGGTTGGGCAGAGAGAGAGAGAGAGAGTGACTGCCCCAAAGTACCCAACTAGTTTTTCATGCCTAAGGTGAGATTAGAATTTATGATCTCCCTATTTGTAGTTTGGTGCCTTAGCATCTTTTTCTCTCTGTATACTCTGGAAAATAGAGTTGCTACCATCCAAATTCAGGCAAAGATTTTTTTTTTAAAAAAAATCTCTTTGTTCACAGAATGATAGTTCAGATCAACTTTCAGATAGGATGAACGATAATTTTTGTATAATCATTCACCCTTGAAAAGTCCACAGTCAAGGATATATATATTCCCTAAATCTGACTTCAAGGACATCATTTCGCTCCCATCCTCAGATTCCCCATAATAGCATTTGACCTTTTTTCACATCCTGGTGCCTCTTATGGAGATAATTAGATTCTGTTTTACAGCTCTTGGGTTGTAGTCAATAATCTTGAGGAAAGAAATCAATAATTTTAGTGCTCCTGTTGTGGGTTTCTGCAGCTGAAAGTTTTTAGCAGTCAGTCTCCTACTGAGAAGCATTGATGGTTTGTGCTGAATGGATGGCACATCCTAATTTCCTTCCTATCAATAATAGTTGTTTAGTACATCCCTTTACATAACCAATCTTGAGTTTCTACTGGTGTATGCAGCTGGATATATTTTTTACTTGCTGTCTTAATTGTGTGGTGGGACAGTCTTTACAGTTCATTTTATTTTATTTATTTATTTGTCAACAAGTACAAGGAAACAAGTATCAGTATAGACATAGACATGGACACATGAAAAATGGCACAAATAAATGGATATAAATAAGCAAAACATAGCCACAAACACATAAAATGAGTACATATAAATGGGGACAGGAGGACAGGGATGGTAGGCATGCTGGTGCGCTTATGCATGCCTCCTTAGGGACCTCTTAAGAAATGCCTATGGTCCACGGTAGACAGTTTAAGGTGAAAGGTAGGGGGTTAGAGGAACTAACAACAGGTTCAGGTAGAGATTCCAGACATTTACTACTCTATTGCTGAAGTCATATTTTCTGCTATCAATATTAGAGCGGATTACATTTAGTTTGTATCTATTGATAGCCCTTGTGTTATTGCGGTTGAACTTAAAGGAGTCGCTAACATGTAGGACGTTATGGCAGATAATCTTGTGTACTAAGCTTAGATTGGAATATAAGATGGCGTAGTTCAAGGTTATCCAAGCCTAAAATTTCAAGCCTGGTGGTATAAGGCAGTGGTCCCCAACCCCCGGTCCGCGGACCGGTGCCGGGCCGTGGAGTACCTGGCACCGGGCCGCGCAGCGGCCGGGGGCCATGATCGCTGCAGCGGCTGGGGGCCATGCAACGGCCGACTCTTCACTCATGCAGCGCCGTCGCCGGAGGGGGGGAGCTGCGCGGAAGCACAGGAGCAAGTGAGGCGAGGAGGAAGAATCCCCTGCTACTACACCACCTCCGGCCCCTCCCCGAGTCAGCCGTCCCCTCAGTGAACGCCTCCGCCTCTTTCTCCTTTCTCGCCTCAGTCGGCTCGCCTGGAAGCGAGGCGAGGAGGGGGCGGACCATGCACTGGAAGCGGAGCCCTTGGAGGCCCTGGTGGCTTCCCCGCCCGGCCTTGGCTTGTGAGAAGGAACGGCGGGAGAGGTAGAGAGAGAGAGAGAGAGAGAGAGAGAACGTTGGGCAGCCGAGGGCGGAGGGGGTCTTTTGAGGGGAGATGGGGGGCAGCGCACGGTGGAAAAGCGGCGGTCTTGCCCACCCCTTCCCTGCCTCCCGCCCGCTCCAGTTGCTGCAGCCAGGGGTGGGGGCTCGGTGCCTGAAGTCTCTTGCCTCTCTTCCAAAATTTCGCCAACGGGCATCGGTGAAGCGCGCTCTTTCTCTTCCTCACAAAACACATTTCCTTTCCCCCCACGCGTAGTTATTGGCGATATGGACTCTTGGAGGCTGCGCTCCCGGGTCGCGTTTCCTTTTTGCAGCCCACGAGAATGCCTGGTTCTGAGCCTCAAAAAACGAGAGTTCTCTTAAGGCTGCAAAAAAGGAATATACTTTGGTCCTTGAAGCGCTTTTCCTGTTATTTGGACATTATATATATATACGTACGTACATACGTACGGTATGTATATATGCATGCATGCATATATATATATGCATATATATATATATATATATATATATATATATATATATGCATATATGTATATGTATATGTGTATATATATATATATATATATATATATATATATATATATATATATATATATATATATATATATATATATATATATGCATATATATATATATGCATATATATATATATATGTCTGTAGTCCATAATATAGTGATGATTTTAAAAAAAATTAGTTGAGCACATGGAATCTTTTTTCTTTTAGTATATTTTGGAGGTGGGGGCCCACTTTGTTATTTAAGATAGTATCTCCTTTTATATATGGTAGTGAAGATACCTAATACTCCTACCCCCTATTTCCCCCACGACAATCAATGTGTCGTCGCGAACAACGCCCCCCCACCCCTGCGCGCGCTCAGCGGGCCACGGTAAAATTATCAAAGGCTGACTGGTCCGCGGCGATAAAAAGGTTGGGGACCACTGGTATAAGGAATTTTATTATGAGCAGAGGAGTTGGGTACTCTTCTTGTAAAATACCTCTGGACCCTGTCTAATGTAATAATGTCCGAAATACACTGTGGGTTCATTTTATCTCAGTCATTTGCTGAGATAAAACAATGTTCTGGAAAGTAAGTGTGTGGCGATTTTGCTTTTTTTTTTTTTAATTGAACCTATTAATCCTTCTCTTTCTCTTTTAGGAATTTGAAATAATAGGGTTGAAGGGGCTATTGCATATAGACAATTAAAACATTTAAAAGCATAACCTTCAGTAGGGCCCAAGCAATATCATGATCATGGCACCCAGGAAGTAGATTAACTCTCCTTCTGTTGCAGTAAATACCATAAAGTATTCTTGTTGTGATGTATCTGTGGTTTTTTTTTTAAAAGAAAAGTTATCTATTTTGGCCTCTTGAACTTCCATGAAGCTGGGAAAAATTGTGTATTTGGCATACAAATCAAGTAAAGGATATAGCCATTGTGGATGTTATTACTGTCCTTTCTTTGATTAGGATAATGTTTGGACTTTCTAAAGCTTTTTGATTGTCTCAAACCTCTCCCCCCTCCATCTTTACCTGGTCTTGCTCTGTCAAAGATCATTCAGTAGACAAGGATTGTGTGAAAAGGGGCAAAAAAAAGTGCTTGGGATGGTGTATGCAGCACAGGAAATGGATAGTTTCAGGTTTGTGCAGAGTAAATGGATAGCTTTGGAAATTGCCTCTGTGAGAACAAAGGTGCATTTGAGGGGTAACTATGCCCCAAGGAAATTTAAAAAAATGATAGAAGGTCACATTGTGTTCTGTTGTGCCTTTTTGTGCAAATAGATAATATAGAAGGGTGTGTTTATGGATGCAATTAGCATTTGTTAATAGGTGTAACTGTACAAAACTATAGAAACTACTGAAATAAGTCTGGTTTAGTTTGTTTATTAAGCTTTGGTATGGATACCGTATCTATTCTGCATATTTGTATATCCTTTTATTGCTACTCTTGCGTCTTCTTGTAATGTTAACATCCATCATGCAATTGAAAAATTACAAACAGCCTCTCTATTTTTTACAGCCAGCATTTATTCCTGTTGAGAATAAAAAATATCAGAAAAGAGCAGCATAGTTCTTTTTCTAACCTGGTACCTGGCAGGGAGATTTTTTTAAAAAGCTTGCTGTTGGTGCCAACAGAAATATGAAATGAGGAATTCCTTCAGAAAGAAAAAAAGAAAAAAAGAAAGAAAGCTGATAGTAGTAGATGGATGGATGGATGGATGGATGGATGGATGGATGGATGATAAATTCAACAAGAGAATCTCAAAACAGTGAGAAAATTTATAAAGGAGATGTACCAACTGAAAGGCATGTTAAAATGATTCTCTTTTCTCTAGATCTAATAACTGACTCAGTTTGGTTATTTACAGAAATAGATACTTCTGTTATCTATTCATTTCATATTTTATGCTGCTGAGAATAGTGTGTTCTCATTGTTTCCATCAAAAATGTTTTAAAAATCATCCCCACAACAAAAATTTTAAAGCTAAGATCAGGCAAATCAATTTCAGTATGACTCACCATGCAACTTATTTTTAAGGCCCTGAGAACAAGGAAGCAGCAATTTGATTGGAAGAACACAAAAATCTTCGGCTACAGTACCATCCACCACACTCTTGAGTTCATCAAAGACTGGCACTCCACAAGCAATCCCATCAACAGACACATTGACCTACAATGTGGCAAGAAAGTAGGGACAGTCAGGCACAACACAGGTTATATAGACAGTAAACACAGGGTCAATCAAAATGGACTCAAATGTCTATACACCAATGCACAGAGTATGAGAAATAAACAGGGTGAATTAGAAATTAAAGTAAATGAGGGCAGATATGATATTGTTGCCATTACAGAAACTTGGTGGGATGAAACCCACAAATCGAACATACAACTAGAAGGATTTAAATTATTTAAAAGAAATAGACCAAATAAAAGAGGAGGTGGAGTTGCACTATATATAAGAAATAACTACAACTCTACAGAAATAGAGCACAACAATGATGAAAACCATCTTGAATGCATTTGGGTCAATATTAAAGGTTGGGGGAGAAATGACATTGCCATAGGTCTATACTATAGGCCACCCAATCAAACAGAGGAAGTAGATGAACTTTTTGCTAGTCAGCTAACTAAGGTATGTAGGAAACACACCACAATAGTAATGGGGGATTTTAACTACCCTGACATCAACTGGGAGACAAACTCTGCACCAAGTGGAAGATCCAACAGGTTCCTAACAAACCTAACAGACAACTTTGTTTCCCAAAAAGTAGAGAAGGGAACAAGAGGATCAGCCATATTGGACTTAATTCTCACTAACAGAGGAAATGATAGGAGGTGTTGAAGCTACAGGAAGCTTGGGGGCAAGTGATCATGCAATATTGGAATTTAACATTATGCAAACCAAGTAGTAGAACAAAGTGAAACTAGAGTCTTGGACTTTAAGAGAGCTAATTTCAATAAACTTAGAGAGAGCTTGGGAAAGATTCCATGGATGAGAATCTTAAGGGGAAAACAACTCAAGAAGCTTGGGAAATTTTGAAAAATGAGATTATAAAAGCCCAGTCTAGCACAATACCAATGAAGAAGAAAAATAACAGTTCCCAAAAGAAACCAGCATGGTTGCATAAAGAACTCTCTGACAAATTGAAAGACAAAAAGGATAAGTATAAAAAGTGGAAAGAGGGGCACATAACTAAGGCAGAATATCAGCAAATAGCCTGAGCCTGTAAAAATGAAATGAGGAAAGCTAAGGCTCACAATGAAGAAAGGCTTGCAACAAAAGTAAAAAATAACAAAAAGAGCTTCTTCCAACATGTTAAAAACAAGAAAAAGTCAAGGAAACAATTGATCCATTGCTGGGAGAAAGTGGCAAGAAGGTGACAAGCAACAGGGAGAAAGCAGAACTATTTAACTCATTTTTTGCATCTGTCTTTACACAAAGGGAAAAAACAGTCCAACCTATCAAAAACAGCACCACAAAAATCAGATTAGGAACACAAGTTAAAATAGGGAAGAAAATGGTAAGTGAGCACCTGTCTACCCTAGATAAGTTCAAATCACCAGGACCAGATAGATTACACCCTTGGGTTCTGAAGGAACTGACAGACGAGATCTCCGAACCACTGAACTATACCTTTCAGAGATCATGGAGCACCAGGGAACTGCCAGAGGACTGGAAAAGAGCTGATGGGGTTCCCATCTTCAAAAAAGGAGAAAAAAATAGATACAGGAATCTATAGACCTATTAACCTGACCTCAATACCAGGAAAGATTCTGGAAAAGATAACCAAGCAATGAATCAGCTAACCCCTAGAAGTAAACAAAGTAATAACCAAAAGCCAACATGGGCTTGTCAAAAACAGATCATGCCAGACTAATCTTACTACTAACCTTACTAAACCTTCACAGGTCTACAAACTAAGGAAAGCTAAAGTAAGTTCATAAGCACAGTCACAACCACTTCGCCAACTATATATTCTTCCAAGTAAAGGAAATAACACACCAATTATCCCAATGGGGTTCCAAATTTCAACCTTTACTTCTTCTCAAATAAGGTAATAGCTTCTTTCCCCTCTATAATAATGAAAGCTGAGGGTGAAGGTTTTCTCTCTGACCTCGTGGGTTGGTTTCTGAACCAGGCTACTAACATCTTCAATTGAGTTTAGGGAATGTCAGTGATGGTGTTTTTCTGTTTTTAATAATGAAAGCTTCTGCTTTGGACAGTCAGCTGCAAAAGCTACTCTGGGTGAATGACAAAATGTATAGCCCAAAATAGGATGGAGATATAGTGCACCCATTACTTTCTATTTGCAAAAGCAAACCAACCTGGGTGATTATGTTTAGTGTCTCATGGATTATGGGTTAGCACTTTATTCCCCAGAAGGGGAAGACAGCAACCTATTTTAAGGTATCCTATCCAGGGTTCTTGATTCACACCACTGATATTGAGCAGATACCGGTACTTCCTTTCCATTCATCCAAGCCAGCTACTTGAGGCAATCCATTTCCTGGTTGGACTGGTTCTTGAATTAGTCTCTGGAGCTGTAAAGAAACATTACCTCAATGGAAATATGCAGATGGAGTTGTTTAAACAAAGGGAACCTGTTTAAACCTAGAACATCCAGAAGCAGTCCAGACACTTCTCCAATTCTATAAAAATGGAATTATAAGAAGGACAAGAAGATACAGTCCAATCAGATTTGAAAGATTCTGTTATTTTAACCACTGTCAATAAAAGTCGTTTTAGCCTGTATATAGAATTGCTTTCCTTATCTGATTTACCTAAAGCAGCAGTCTTCAACCTTTGCAGCTTGGCAGCCTAGCTGGTAGAGGGAGAGAGGGGAACTGGGCCACATGAGCAGCAGGCCAGCACACATGTGCACACAGCCCATGCGTGAGTGGCAGGCTAGAATGTATGCGTGCAGCTCAACTTGTGTGAGTAGCGGCTGGCACTCACATACCGAGTGCCCTCTGCCCCCGCAGCTGCACAGGTTGAACTGTGTGCACATGTGCACTCTAGCCAGCCACTCGCACAGCCCAATTTCAAATAGACAACAGCCCACTAGTGGGCTACAGCCCAGGGGTTGGAGACCCCTGACCTAAAGGCCTGCAACATCTCCTAAGGTCCTTGTAATACATAAATATCACCTGCTGTACAGTGCATAATGATATTATCCTAGTTCCATAACTTTTCCTTCATATTGCTTTCCCTATCAGATAATTATATCAAAATTTGTTTTGTTTGAAATCCAGCAAATTTACTGCAATCATATAGAGGAGTGCCCTTTTTAATTAAATAGAATTATTTTGAAAATAAACATTATATGAAACCCACTAAGATTTGGGTTGTTGCTTCAATTATATCTGTCCATTTTATGTTCTGAGAATGAGAAAATAAGGGTCCCAAAGGTTATATTAATTAATTTTACCATCGACCAAATGGTACTAATGATTGGATTATAGAACATTATATATGTGGTGAGATTAGACAGCTCTTGGACAGATTGTTGTTAATTTTGTTTTTTTTAAAAAAACCCCAAAATGCTGGAACAAATAGAGGCTTTGCCCCGGTACCAAACATTGCTGACATTTCTGCCTGATGAGCTATAAGTTGAAGAATTGTGTGGCATTGTCCTGACAGTTTCTTGTCCTCCATTTCAATTAGGAATGAATTTATGGATAATATAAAAGAGTGAGAATCAGAAAAGCTATGGCTTGTGACCTCAGAACTCTGGAAGCTTTTGGTGATGAGCCAGGTCATTTTTAAAAGCTGTTTGATTTTGTTTTTATATCCAAAGGGTTATAAATGTCACTTACCCTTAACAAAAGCTAATTGACTAGCCATCCTTGCTTTATTTTGATTTAAACAGAAGGATTTTCCCCCTCAGAACATTATTACAAATTGTAATGATGGATGGAGTTTTATTTTCCTTTCAGTGTTTAGGTAAAAAAAAATCTCAATTCCTGTTCAACTTCTGGTGATTCCTTCAATAAGTATAAGGGATTCATTTCTAACCACGATAACACCAAATTTACAAATTGTGAGCTGCCCGGAGTCCTTCGGGAGTGGGCGGCATACAAGACAAATAAATACAAATACAAATACAAATGTTAAAATTTAGAAAACATGCTGAGCAATGTCTGCAGAATGGAACAAATGATAAAATGAGTGTTGTGCTGTGTTCAGTGATGTTGCCTACATGTACAAAAGGATGAGGTTGAATTCCTACTTGTAATACTCATCTTGTCTTTTGGATGAAATAATCAGATTCTGTGTCATGATATCACAATCCAAGCTCCATCCTTTTGTATTTGCACCTTGATGTCATAGTACACATTTCATCACTTGTCCCAATTGGTCCTTCTGCAGATTTTTAGGGCCCTAATGGATGCTTTACTGCATATACAAAAAAAAAACACCCTCCAACCTGGCTGAAGTTTTAAAAATTAAAAAGGAATACTAATGATATACCAAGAGTGAAATGATAAGCCAAAATGTTTATGGAGATTCTCAGTCATCCAGGTCATAAAGATCCCAAAGGTGCTTTTTCAAGAGGCAACTGGACTTTCTGGTTTTTCCTTGAAGACCTTTCACTTCTCATCCAATGAGCTTCTTCAACTCTGACATGGACCCAGAGCTGAATAAGCTTTTTGGATTAGAAGCAAAATGTCTTCAAAGAAAAACCAAAAGTCTAGTTGCCTCTTGAAAAAGCACCTTTGGGATAAGCCAAAAGTTTTCCTTATTGGATTTACAAAAATGACTTGTTAAACCCTTGAAGAAATTTATGTGATGGTATAAATAAGAATGAGACAAAATCCTATGACAATGTTTGATTGAATTAAAAATTAAGTCCATAAAAGTAGAAGTAAAAGGAAGGAATAAAAGTTGATTTATTTGATAAAAGTTTAAATAGGACATACTTTTGCAAAGTTCTAGTAACGCTTTATGGATTTTTTTGTTGCCACCAGACTTGAAAAGTTGATGTTTAATGATTTTAGATTGATAAAGGATGGGATATAGAATGAAGAGATATCTGTTTTTAACCTTATATTGGGTGAAGAGTTATTAAACATACTTATACATGTGACTAAAGATAGATGTCAGTTGTTTATATATTTCATCAACATCATCATCATCATCATCGTCATCGTTTTCCTAATTTTCTTTTTCCTTTTCTATTGCACTTTTCATTCTTTTGTTCCCCATTTTCTTCTCTTTCTCTAAGTTTAGTTTAATTTAGTTTTTACTATTGCAATTAAAATTATTAATAAATATTATATTCAAAAAGCAAAAAAATACCAATTATATGAACCATTAAGTTTGATTCATATGAAAGATTAGGAATTGTCTCCCAAGAAATATATCTTAATTGTCCCAATATATTTTCATAAAAGGAGGATGGGAAGCTTCAATCAATTAATTGTTTTATTTTTTTCCCTATTTTACTGGGATTATGTTGCAAATATGAAAAAAAATAGATGATGATGTTGATGATGTTAATAAATAAAAAAAATGAAGTCTTCTTACCTCATTAAGAAAAATTGGCATTAGTTAATTAAGACTTTGATTTAGACAAATGTTTTTGAGCTCATGGCAAATCAATAAAATGGGATGATCCTGCAACATCAATGAATTGCCCAGGTGTGCTTCAGAAGCCTATCAGTGCAATCCTATATTGTACTGTACATAATTTCTTAGACGTCAAATTCACTATATCCAATGAGATTTCCTTTCAGAAGCAGTTATAGATCTCAATCTGAAAAGAATAATTGTTTGCTATGCTCACTAGGCAGTCTGGTGTTACAATTGCAATTTGCCTACTGTGCTATATCCTTGGGGACTCTAACATTGTGGTGACCAATAGTATTTAAGTTATGGCCATTCATTCTCTTACTGTTCAACTTATGGTGGTCCTTGAAGTTCGAGTGCCCCATGGTTGTGTGAACAAAATTTGGGTATTTGGCAACCAGCTTCATTTGTGAGCAGTTGCACTATCCCATGGACATCACTATTGTTGTCCTTCTCTGCTGACCTCTCACAAGCAAAGTCAATGGGGAATCTGGCAGGGAAGGTCAAAAGTTGCTTAGGTAGGTTTCTCCTCCCACAGCCTTTCTTTGCTTGCACACACCAGGCCCCTCTTTCCCACACACATATGTGCATATACCCCACATTCTCTTTTCTCAGACTGCCTGAACTTGCCTTGCATTACAACACTGCAAGTTGTGCACAGCCAGCACTGGACCTCCCAGGGCTTCCCCCCGCCCACATGCATCCCTCTGCACTCCTGACCTGGGACTCCTTCTGCTTCTTCTCACTTAAAGATTTGCATCCCTTGTTGCAGATCCCTGCAGCAACAACTAGGACTGCCTGGATAGCCATCGCTAAGCGACGCAGTCATGTGGTGTCATGCTTCACAACCACATTATTTAGTGATGGCAATCTCCAAAACAACTGCCACTGTAACTCAAGGGCTGCTTATATTTTTCTACAGCATTGCTAATGGTTTATCCTAACAATGAAGTAGATTTTTCTCAAATGGATTTTCTGATTCACGGATAATTCTGTGGAAGTCTGCTTTCACCAAGCTGGCTGAAAACTCAGGGAAACTGACTTTCTGATTTGGAGGTTATTTACAATAGTAGTCATACTGATGTTGATAACGCTGAGATTTTGAGAGCAATGAGCTCTCAAAAAGAAATGCTTGGAATGGAAGGAGACCACTTCATCCCTTTCTGTCAACACTACCTCCTTTGGAAGGAAATGAAATAAATCAGAATTAGTCTAACACTCGGGTTAGCATTGTGTGTGCTGGAAGCCTAGTTATAACAGCATCCATTATCACATCTCAGATGGCGTCTCTGCAGTTTTCTGAGGTAAATTTTCTCTCAGTGTGCACAGACATTTATGCATTCAATGTAAGTTTCTAACTTGCAGCAACATGAAATTAAAGTTTAAAAAGTTAAACTTTCCTTTCCTTTTTTTAAAAGGACATGATGGACACTTCTCTTAACTGCCTGTTATCGCTCATTAAAATAGTTAGGTTACTTTAGGAAAGCTCTGCTTTTATTAAATCATAAATTTGAGTATTATATACAGCGGTCCTGACCCATAAATCCATTAGCTGATTGGGGTTAGAATGAGGTGACAAACATGTCCAGTTCGGAGACCTCAATTACAATTATGGATAACGCTGCAGGTGAAAATTACTATCAGTGATATTCTGTCAGCAACAGCCCACAAAATGAGCTATTCGCTTGTAAAACTGACACCTCTAGAACTAAAAGGACAATAAACAATAGCTCTGGAGACCCTGCCACCAGTTCTCTATATGCCTGATCAGCACAGTTTAGCAGGGATTAGAAACAAGTGACTATGAATGTATCTCATACTAGAAAACCTGTGACCCACTGGGCCATCCTTTCAGAGACATTTTATTACTAGATTCATCGGTGCTTTCAACAGTGTCAGAGCTTCTAAAACACTGCCCTCACTTGAAAAGTTGGGATACATTAAGATACATATCTGCCTTGAAAATAGCCCAAGTTGAACTTATATAGCACAGAACAGGAAGTGTTTCATAATATTTTGTATGTTTCATAAATAGTTTTATGATAAATTAATGTATATATTTATATCTATATCTGTATCTGTATCTATCTATCTCTATATCTATCTATCTATCTATCTATCTATCTATCTATCTATCTATCTATCTATCTATCTATCTATCTATCCATCCATCCATCCATCCATCCATCCATCCATCCATCCATCCATCCATCTAGATATACATATACATATACATATACATATACATATACATATACATATACATATACATATACATATACATATACATATACATATACATATACATATACATATACATATACATATACATATACATATACATATACATATACATATACATATACATATACATATACATATACATATACATATACATATACATATACATATACATATACATATACATATACATATACATATACATATACATATACAAACATCTCTGTGTGTGTGTTCCAGTCTAACTCTTGAATGCCTTGAGCAATTTCAACCAAACTTGACTTATCCTCTGTAGAAAAATATTGTGTGGGTAACACCCTCTAATGCCCCTGAGGAGTGTATGTTCTGGTAAGATATAGCCTGTTATGCCTTAAAATGGCTTCTACTGTGCTGTCATAAAATGGCTTCTGTTGTGCAGTGCAGTGGAGTTGCCATGGTAATGGCTTCACAGTACTGCACAAGGGGGCTCCCACTGGTAAGGGGGAAAATCCAACATTAGAAATTACGTTTGTGGTCATTTCCCCCCTAAAAATAAATACCCAGGCAATGCTGGGTTATTGGCTAGTGTTTCATAAAATTTGCCGAATTTCAATTCCATTGGAGTCATGGATCCTAGAATATGAACACATTCTTTTAAGGTACCTTGTCCTAAACGTTTGGCCCTGTGATGCACCATTTTGCTCTTAAAGGGAAGAAAAAGTTTAATAGTATATAGAGAGGTTCAGAGTCCCATTTAGAATTTCCCTAGGACTTCTCGGGAATGGCAATAAGCGGACTGACCAAAAGGGAATGCTCACTAGTTAGGCACCTTGCTGAACTTGTGGGTTTCCCCACTTATTTACCATATCAAGCTTACTGCTTAATCAACATTGCAGCTAAAAGTGATAGTCACACCAAGGAAAGGATCCGTTGTTTATTAATAGGTAAATTAATAAATTTTAATTTATTAAAATTTAGTAAATTAGTAAATTTTTCTATTATTAATCCTGAAAGAAATGTTTACCTAAATAGGCTGTGCCGCCTTTGGCCAATCTCAACCTCTTTGTGTATCTGGAGGTGGACCTTGGGTGATAGGTCTGGTATTGTGTGTGTAAAGAGATTTCCACATCCTGAGTGGGTTTCTTATGGTCTTGATTGAGTTGCTGATAGTTTCCAGTTTCCTAGTGGAACACTTAATCGGTGCAGCCCAAATGACAGTACGAGCATAAAAGCTTGTTTATTCTATTCAGGGATGGTTTGGTTTGGGAGTCAAGGGTAACATGGAAATCCTGCCTTATCACAGTGTAAAACAAAGGCCATTGTTCTGTATTCTTACACCCTTAAAAGTTCACGTATTTTATATATTTTCTGAATTCTTAAATTTTATTTTATCCCTTACCTGTTTATGGGGACGTGATGGCTCAGTGGCTAAGACGCTTAGCTGGTCTATCAGAAAGGTCAGCAGTTCGGCGGTTTGAATCCCTAGTGTTGGCTAATGGAGTGAGCTCCCATTACTTGTCCCTGCTTCTGCCAACCTAGCAGTTCAAAAGCATGTAAAATACAAGTAGAAAAATAGGGACCACCTTTGGTGGGAAGGTAACAGCATTCCGTGTGGCTTTGGCATTTAGTCATACCAGCCACATGACCTCAGAGACGTCTTTGGACAGCACTGGTTCTTTGGCTTTGAAACGGAGATGAGCACTGCCCCCTAGAGTTGGGAAAGACTACCACATATGAGCTATGGGAACCTTTACCTTTACCTTACCTGTTCAAAGTGACTTTTCCCTTTCCTTCAGAAGGTCCCCAGTTCTTGCAGGAAACATTTTATCTGATGAAGCTGTTATTTGTGATCAATTAACATCTCTTTCCCTCTTATTTGTTTTTATATCTGAAGTTTTTCCCTATATATTGCCAATTTCAGCCCAAGGCAGCCAGATTCCTAGGTCTCAAGTTCTTGCTCATTGTGGCAAACACCTACTACTTCGCACTGGCTTTGCTCATTTTCTGAAATTTACTGCAGTACCTGGGGATTACAAATATAAAATTAAATGAAAATGAGGTTTCAAAGGTGCTTTGTATTGTAATCATGATTTTTTTTGATGCAGGTTCATAGATTATTCTTATTCCTATTATGTATTATTTTATTATTATCACTATTGTAATAGTGGAAGTTTCTGTTCCTTTAAAAGGTTAGACTGAAACATGCTCTCCCAAGTCACTTTTCAGTGCAAAATTCAAACATCACTGCATAGTAAGCTGCCTTCAGAACTATTCCCACTTTGTACTTTTAATAAGCTGCAGCTCACATTTGGGTCACATCTCTGTAAAAAGTTCTGCGGAAGAAAATCCTTCTGATTTGCCTTGATGTATTTTCTGACTTATTTTCTGAAATAACTACATTCGGTCAGAAATAGGATATAAAATATAATCACCTTGGCAAAAAAAATATGACAAAATGAAACCATTCCTGCAGACCCTAGTTTTAGCAAATATCTGTGACATCCAAAGTCCAAATATTTGAGTGTGGGATAAGTCCAAATATTTGAGAGGTGAAGTGCAGAAGAGCTGATAGAAAAGTTGCAGGACAACCTTGACAATGTGGCAACAAAACAAATGTTTAATGCTATTGACATTAGCTCAAATCTAGTCCAGCCATTTTTTCCCTTTGTGTTATCTTTATGACATAAAACAATTTCAGTGTAGAGATGGATTTAAATTAAAATATTCATTACTGGTCTACAATTGCAAATAGAATGCTAAAAATAAACATTTCTTCCAATGTCCTTTTGCAAGACAAAATGGAATCAGCAAGGCTCAGATTTAGCATATTTTAGTTGCACTGGATAATAAAGACAATTCCAGTGAAATGGTCTCTGTTTGCTTCTAAGGATCCAGGTATTTTAGCAAAATTAAGAAATTGTTGTTCAAGTTGAATGTATTTTTTGCAGATAAGGTTTATTAATATATAATAGAATAGAATAACAGAGTTGGAAGGGACCTTGGAGGTCTTCTAGTCCAACCCCCTGCTTGAGCAGGAAACCTTACACCACTTCAGACAAATGGTTATCCAACATATTCTTAAAAACTTCCAATGTTTTTATAAATGGTGAATTTTATATAAATGCTGCTCCTTTTATAGAAAGATAAACTTCATAGGTAAATAGACAAGTCTTCATTTTCCTATAAATATAGAGAGTAACTTAATACTTTCTTAGAGTAACTCCAGCACTGTGCCTAAAACCATCTCTTGACTTAGTATTAAATTACAGAGAAGCATTTTTAGCATATTTAATGGAGATTGTGTGTGTGTGTGTGTGTGTGTGTGCGTGTGTGATTATTTGAAACTAAGGCTGAGTTGAAATTGACTTTCTAATTTCACAAAGATTCTCTCCTGGTGAAAAAGGGATAGCTTTTTTCTGCCCTATTTTCCGGACCCTTGATGCTTATTTTTGAATTTCTCTTGATACTATTTTTCAATTGTGTTGCCCTTGCCAGTGAAAGGTGTTGCTAGCTATTGTTGCCTCCTGCTTTAAGATATGGCTTTCCATTCTTAGGAGGATCTCTGCTTGACCACGCTTTCTACTCTGAAAAGCCCAGGGGGAGAGTTTTCTCATAATACCTCCCTGTGAGACTTAATTGAAGCATGGAAAATCCTTTTGGAAGGATGATTGCATACTGAAAGACATGCTGAGCAGAAAAAAATATATCCTACAGGCATCTGGGAAATATAACATTTGAGCTCCATTCCTTGAAACGAATGAGCTTCAGTGATATGAGGAAATATGTGAGTGGAAGAGAGGGATCCTTGAATCACAGAGATTACTGAAGCCCACTTAAGTGGTAGATCTGGGGTCTTAGCGCCAGAGAAAAGACGAAACAGTAATACAACTCTGTTTCAGCCAGATGCTTCCTAGCTAAGAGGAAAGCTTGCCTCTTTTATTGAGCCCTTCACGAGTGATTGTAATACTTGCTGATCAACTGAAGGGAGAAAAGAGGTACTTTTCAAGGGCAACCTCGATGAGCCAACTGTGCCCACTTCATATTTTTGAATGAGAAATAACAACATGATTCACATTAACATTCCCATTAATTTTGAATAATTCAATTAAACTGACATATACGTTTAGATAACAATTATTAACCAACTAAATTCAATTTATAGTGAAAGGACAAGCTAGAGGCCCAAAGGTGTACATAAGCATCTATTTGATGCAGAGTTTAAGGTAAGAGATGCATTTCTTTTAAAATCACAATTAATTTTGAGTTTCTGCAGGTTGACTTAGGAAAACATCCTTAGTGGGAACGAAGGACGGCCACTGCCTATTGGTCCAACCCTGGCAAAAATCTTGAGAAAACCGGAAAGACTTCGGCTAATTATCCCTCCTTCAAATATGGAGTCTAGCTAAGTGATAGTATTCAATAGACTCAGAAAGAACTCAAAGGCTAAGCAAGGTCAGGATTCTGACCTAGGCTTCCCAAGAGCATGAAGCAAACTCCTTGTCCTGACAAAAAACCCTCTTATTAATTTACTGTGAATTCTGCTCATTCACATCCAGCAAAGCCTTTCAAGGGAGGATTTACAGTCACAGACCTTATCTGGCTTGGAGAGCTGACAGGCCGATATATGCAGAACTTGGCAAGGCGTCTCGGAGTGTCACAAACCAATTAAGCAAACTAATTGTCTCCTGCAAAATCCATTCCCCTTTCACTCCTCTTTTATTTCCTCTGGGAGGGGCAATTCATCATCCACCTGTGGTCTTGCTCCCAAGTTGATCCCTGTTCTTTAGTTGTTCCCTTCGCTGGCAACTCTGTGCATGCGCACACTGGGGACAGGCTCCATCTATTTGTCTGCTTCGTTGATGTCTGACTCTGAAGGCAGCTGATAACTGGCATACAGCTCTGGCCCCCTCTATGTAGAGCCCTCATCAAAGTCTTCCCAAGACTCCAGGACTGGCCCATGTTCCTCCCCAACCTCCTCACTGTCCGAATTTGCTGCCAGGTCTGCTGGCAGGCCACAACAATAAGACTATTTTGTATTTAAATGGGAAACTACCAGAAAATAGTGAAAATCTGACAAATCTGGAAGAAGACAATGGCAAACCACTTCCATGTAAATCTTCAAAATGCTTCATCAACATATCTAGGAAATCGCTTGGAGTTAGCTGAGTTACAAAAGGTCTCACTTTCTCTTTCAAAGTCATATATTGCCAAATATTGTCCAAAAACACTTTGAGTGGAAACATAATAATAAGGAAACTGATAAACAGAATATTTAGCCAGTAATTTTTTTCCACACATACAGTAATTGGCAGAGCAATTGAATGCATTGAATACATTTAAATTATATGCATTGTAATATATGCAACAGCAATATTTTCTACACATTTATAAAACATAATACAGAAAAGCAGCATAGGATTTTAGGGGATGATTCCTTTTGTGTGGAAGAATCAATCATTCTGCTTCCCCTCCCTCCCTTGTGACTGGAGCACTTTAGTTCCCTAGTACAGTGAGGTAATTAGTAAAATGAGTGCAGGACTTCCTTGATAAAAAAGAAGATCTTGAATGTTCTTTCTGACATATGTAACTCAAGTTAAAAAGCTGGAATAGAAAGTTGTCATCTCATAAATCATGACAGAAAATAAAGCATGTACACAAAGCAAATTGGCACAGAGTAAATTGCATAATAAATAAATAAAACTTGGATTGTTGCTGGACTGTAGTTCCCTTCAACCTTCCCCAGAATGGTGAACAGGGGCAAACCAGAACTGAAACCCAGAATCTATATAATCACAGGAGTTTGGTTACAAATGAAGGTGGATCATGAAGGGAGTTTAGCATTTTTCTAAAACTATATTCTCATGAGAGTTAGCTTGGGGTAGTGATTAAGGCATCAGTCTAGAACTGTGATGGCAAACCTATGGCACACGTGCTGGAAGTGGCATGCAGAACCATCTCCCTGGGCACACCAGCCATCACCTGTTGCTCTTCTAGGTTCCGGCACTCACATGCGCTCACATGCACACTCTTCTGATGCTGACCTAAATGTGCGCATGCATGCTAGAAACTGGAAGACCAGATGATCAGCGCGCATGTGCACACTGAAAACTAGAAGTTCACCTTCACAGAGTGCCCATGTGCATCAGGGAACTGTTTTTTATATTTACGGTGACCACGTGCATGCACGCCAGGGAGCTACTCTTCCGGTTTCCAGTGCTCCCCCACGCGCACACGTTCCCATTTTGCCATTCAGTGCCAAAAAGATTCGCCAACACTGGTCCTGAAACTGGGAGACCATGAGTTCTAGTCTTGCTTTGGGCATGGAGCCAGATAGGTGACCTTGGACTAGTCACTTTCTCTCAGTTCCAGGAAGGAAACCACTTTTGAAAAACCTTGCCAAGAAAACTGCAGATACGTGTCTGAGCTATCTCTGAGAATCAAACTCAAAAGAAGAAGAAAAATACGCTCATATTTTAGTTGAATTAATATTATTATTGTTCTTTAATAGATTTATTTTTCATGATGCAAAAATACTAATTGTTTGTAACATCTATTTTATTACTCTAATAGACTAGGAAATATTTTATAACAACTATGCTGAAAGCTTATTCCTTCCATACAATATCAAATGCAAGTACCTCCTCCCTTCCCCCCGCATGGACCCTCCTCAATGCAAATTGCACCTAACCCAAAATATTTAAGAAAGTTCATGTATTCTACTTATTAGAACTAAAAGAAATTATTGTTAAATTATTATATACACTTGCATATAAGCCCATCCATGGATAAACTGACCCTTGAATTTTTAACCAAAATACCATAAAGCTACTGCAAATAAGCTGACCCTCAACACTTTTGTATGTTTTCATTTACAAAATTACCTGCCATATGCTAAATACAAACAAACAAACAAACAAATTCACAATCGGCTTGTCCACTTTTCATGGTATTTTGGTTTTAAAAATGGAGGATTGTCTTATCTGCAGATGGGGTTACCCAGGAGTATATATGGAAATTTGCGGGGTATATTCTGGTGCCTAAAACTTATCTGAGAGTATATACCGTACGTCTTATGGCATTTTATAAATTACAAACATGGAATGGTCAAGGCTACTACTTGTTCTGCAGTTGTAAACTATGACATTTTTGACAAGATGAATTTCTATCTTATGGAACTGCAGCTGTTTCAGTTTAGATTTCAATTAAACGATGATGTCAAGTGCCCCAGATCATTAATTATTCTAAAGCAGACAGAGGAGGAAAAAGAAGAAGAAAGAAAAAGAAGCCATGTGATAAACTCTTATGGTTGCTGTTGTGGTTCCTCTTGTTGTCCATTGAAGATTCAGCTGACTGGTCTCTTTCACTCTGATTTTATGATGCAAACATGACTCAGCCAGTTTTGTTTGTTCATAGAATCATAGAGCTGAAAAGGGACCTTGGAGGTCTTCTGGTCCAGTTCCCATTCCAAGGCAGGAGGTCTTATTCCATCCCAGACAAAAGGCTTTCCAATCTTTTCTTGAAGATGACTGCAATGGAGCATAATTTAAGTTGGCTACAAAAAAAAAAGAAAGAAAAGAAAACGAACGGAAAAGAACAGGAAAGCAAAGAGGACAAAACAAAACAGGACAATAGTCTCAACAACAGTTCCAATATTTTGGGGTGGCTTTTTTCCTCATATAAAGCAGGGGTGTCAAACTCAAGGCCTGTGGGTTGGATCTGGTCCACGGAGTATTTTGATCTGGCCTGTGGGGCCACCTTGGAAACAGCAAAGGACTGGCCAGTGATGCCTTGGTCAGTGAAAACGGAGCTCAGGAACTACATTTTCAATGGGGGCGGGTTGCAGGAGGCCGCCATAGCCAAAAATGGAGATCAGGAGTTCATTTTCACCGGCAGAGCTCTCGAGCCAACACAGGCGCCCTTGACATGAGTGACATTGAGCTGGCCATGCCCACCCCAGCCCCTAGAGGTCAAACACAACCCTGATGTGGCCCTCAATGAAATTGAGTTTGGCACCTCTAGTATAGAGCCTCTGTCCAACATTTCACTGTACTTAGTAAACTCTTCTGTCCCAAATATATTGTTGTGTCACACCGTAGGGGGGGGGGAAATAGATTCATATTCACAAAGTTAAGAAGTTACCGGAATACCCTTATGCAATCGCTTAGGATAATCAATTGAATGTGAAATATTTTTTTAAAATTATTTGATGCTTTCTGAATAGATGCTCAAATGCTCAAATATTGCTCTATCAAGTTTCATTATTTCAGTTGGACTCCTTTGCATATGACTGCTCTACATTTCAATGGTGGGGCTGAACCAATACCTGGAGGTGTTGATGGGATTAGTAAAGACCAAAAATCTTAAACTTCAATCTTGATAAAAGAAAGACTCTCTGAAGTAAAGTTCTATTGATTACCCTGGTTGCTGATCAGAAAGATCAGAACAGGATCTATGCTGAAGGTACCATATAGAGGCCTTTCTCCAAAATTAACTTTGCTCATTAACCTCATGACAAACAGAACTGCACTATAGTAATTGTGTTTAGAATATAAATACCTTCTTTATAACTGTGGAAGAAACAGGAGATTTGGAGTGACCACTAATGGTCACTGGTTGCTCAGTGTTTAACTTGGTTTTTGTCCAGTTTCTTGTCTCTGAATATTCATAAGTTTGAACCATCCCTTCATTCCTGCACATTTTTCATAAGTTTTTAGAAATAAATAGTCTGTTGAAATGGTCCACTTTGGAGTCCAATTTAAGATACTGGCAACTTGCCTGCAGAGACTAACCTGACAAGAATTGAAATAACAGAAGCAAAACATATATGTCACATATCAAAGCCTCTTTTTGGTGCCTCTACAATAACAATTAAGAGAAATGGTGACTACAGAGAACAGCTTCCAAACTTGAAATCCCACCTGGGGGAAGAGAAGCTATTTCAAAGTCTCTATCTCATCATCTAGTAAAAGGGACCCTATTTCCCCAAAATTTATAAATAGATTTTAAATAAAGCCCTATTGTTATAGCCCAAGTAAGTCCTCGGACTTACGAATGACAGCTCGGCAGCAGCCAGGCGCGCCTTAACCAATCAGGCACGTCTGCAAGTTGCTGGGCTGTCATACGCGCGGCTATTGGTTCTTCCGTCTGACAGCTCCATATAAAAAGCTGTCAGATGGAGGAAGGGTGCCGGTCTACTTCTGTTCTTCGTTCTTGCCTGTAATAAAAGCAGTTGACTTACGGTTACCTCAGACGCCTCAGACTGGTTCTTCTGCGGATCTAACACCTATAGCACATTGGCCAGCTATTTATTTATTTATTTATTTAATTAATTAATTAATTACTTTCTTACTGATGTAGTGATTCCTGTCTGAGGATGTTTTCAGGACATATGTCAGAAAGATCCTTTCACCAGTGAAATGAAGAATATTCACAGTAACGCCAGCCTACATCTCTGTAGAAAGGCCAGTTTTGATATTCTTGACAAGTGCTGTCACCTTCCTTTTTTGTAATGTCAAGGACAGCTCTGTGTACACAAAAGTGATGTAGGGGCATAAAGCAGCTTCTGAAATTGCCCCAAAGAAAATATTTTTAACTTTTGCAAGAACCCTTGTGTACATTGGCAGTTGCATAAATGCAATGAGCTTTCAGAAAGGTTGGATTCTTGTAGGTCTTTGGAGCAAAAGGGTCATAAGATGATAACTGCAGAGATGTCACATGGCTGGAAAAGACGCTGAAACACCAGCTGCACATTTCTCCTAAGGAAGAGAATTGATGTCCACAGTAAATAGAAACTGAATTTCATTTTCTGTTTTTCAGTTGTCAACAGCCATTCCTTCTAAGCAAGAAAACCTCAGTGGAC
This sequence comes from Thamnophis sirtalis, assembly GCF_051295495.1. Taxonomy (NCBI): domain Eukaryota; kingdom Metazoa; phylum Chordata; class Lepidosauria; order Squamata; family Natricidae; genus Thamnophis; species Thamnophis sirtalis. The sequence goes on along the minus strand of NW_028261383.1, from coordinate 70,456,825 downwards.
ATTAGCAGAGTTTTTGGAAATGATTAACCGTATTGATTTATTTGTCTTCTGGCTAGAGTTATGCTTTAATCTAATGGGAGGATAATGTAATGTTGATACTTTACAAGCAATGCAATGTATCAACATTGGCTTTGCATCCTGACATATGCCATTTCTTTCTTTATCATTGTCTGTTTAAGTATTTTATCCCACATTTAACTCCATGTTTTTGCAGGAGAGGCAGTAACAAACATTAAAAGAGGGAGAGCAAGAAGAAGAGAATGTGTCAGCCTCTGCTTCGCTACTTGCTTTCGGCTGCCATTAAAATGGTATATGGGAAGGGAAGTTTTAAGTACAGGAGACACTGTTAAAAGGGAGTTTTGTTCTCACCATCTACTGAACATGCTTGAGTTAGTGGATGGGCCCGCCAAGGCCAACTGTCCTGCATACCAACCTGATGATGCTTTTTGAAGATGTCTCCCACATGACACCTGAGGGTTGTGCGGATTGGACTGGGATGGGTTTACCAGGGGGAGGGGGTTGGGTCACATATTGATATCTATGATTACATGCGTGTTTGCCTCAGATCTTGCTTTGCTTAGCTGCTATCTACTCATAACCAGTAAAAGTACTCTTAATTCTGCAAAATGGAGTTAAGTGATTTCTTTCTTGGTTGCTGAGGGAGGTTGGCTTGACAGAATGAGAGCTAAAACAGCAAATCCTGGAATATCGTTAACAGGCAAAGCTTATCTCTTTTCAGGAAAGGATAGCCCAGAGGCTACTCAAGATGATGGGAAACCCAAATCTTAGATTCCAAAATTCATTTGAAGGCATAGAAAGACTGGTTTGGAGGGAATGTTATTTATAATACCCCCAAAACATTTAGGGTTTAAGATTAAAAGTGGCACTTCAAATGAAATATCCAAGTAGTCATGATCCAAAAAAGTTGTCATTTCCAAGGACTTTTTCAAAAAGAGAACATCTTTCTGTCATTTCTTGTGGCTGCCACATATTGACCACCATATCAATCAAAGGTGATGATTGGTTTTGTCTTTGTCCCTCTTTACATAGTGAATGCCTCTAAGATGGATGAATTGCCATATTGATCCGGGATAACCATTATCCAGTAAAAATGCAAGACTTTGCTTTAAGCATGCCCTTTAGATCAAATCCATTTTATAGGAGCACTGCTGGGTTGTATATGGTTGAACTTTGATCTCATTTTGATCAGTGCATCTAGGACGACAGGAGTTTTTTCCCCCCTTCCCCAAACTATTTCATTTAATCAGTGGCTCTTTTTAATCTTAATGTAAAATGTCATCTTTTCAAATGAGATTATTTCCCTTCTGAATTTAAAAGTATGAATTCGTAAAACAGCTTGTACAATATGAAATTAAAATCCTGCTAATTTAAAATGTGTGAGGTTTGTTGATCTCTTGGGCTGCTTGGAAAAAAATGTTGAAAATTAAATAGCTATCACAATTGTATCTCCTGTTTTGCTGGCCATTTAAATAGTAATTTGTCTCCGCCGCCTGACAGCTTGCCTATTCCCCTGCAAACTTCTTAAGACAAAAAGACAGCTTTTCTTCATGCTAGCAGGACATAAATGGAACATGCTGTGAATTTGATTTCTAACTTGGCTGGTTATGTTTAAATGTCTGCTATGATAGCAGGAACTTGCTCCAGGGTTCTTTCTCTATTTCACCTCTTTTCTAATGGAAAACTGCTGTTCAGATTAAATTGCTTTTAACACTGCAAGCTTTGTACTGCGATGAGGGATTCATGTTAATGTTTGTAACCTTAATTTTCAAAACATGAAAATGCCACTGAAAAAAAATATCACAAAGGTATTTTTCAAATTAGCATGGCTTCCTCAACCATCCAGCAGTTTTGCATAGATTGTTCACCTTTGGTTGATTAGCACAGAAAGCAATAAAACCCAACAATACCTGTTTTTTTTTTAAATGGACATCCACAGCAATGAAGCCACTGAAGAAATTTACACTTTTGCTTAACAGCCTTTTCAGAATGATATTCTAATTAGTGGTACTGAAGGTGCTGAGAAGCACAGCAGGCTGGACTTCATTACTTTGTCTTCTAGTGTATCCTTTTACGATAGACCAAATGCACATTAAAGCATAGATTGACAATGGATCAAGATAATTAAAATCATCCAAGTCTATCTGAAAGGCATTGCAATTGAACTTCACCTCCTCTTCTTTCATAGTTCTAGCAGAGCACCAGCTGCTTCCTTCTTTCCTGCCTATCTGCCTACCTTCCATCTTTTTTGACATTTCTTTCAGAAGAAATCACATCTCAAAATGCAGAAAGATAGTATAAGTTAGAGATGGATAAAGCAAAAATAACAACAATAATAAGGAGCAAAAAAAAAGTAGAAAAACCATCTTAGTAAAAACCGTAGAAATAAATGTGATGTTCAATTGAATGTTAAAACTCCAATTGTAATGCTTTAACATTGAATGAAATTATTGATGGCTTATCCAGCAACTCTGCTGATGCAAAATGTGAAAGGATAGGCATGAAATGTCCATGAAATTAGTCTTCTTAGGGGAAACCGTGTGGGTTGTAATATGATTTGTCATGCATACACATGCTAGGAGTTTTAATGTCATAAGGATCTGCTGAGAAATCCTATGTAATGTACTATTATTATAAAACGATTCTCTCCACCCACCCAGTGCCGAAATCAGAATGTATATGGCCAAAGACTCTTGTGTAAAGTAGACTTATGGAAGATGAATTGGTGTTATTTAAATGATGAAGGAAAAATGTTTAAATAATTTAAGTTTCTAATATAAGTACTGTTAATTTCAGTAGGTTGATTCCAAATACACGTAAGTCTGGATTCAAATCATTATGCCTGCAATAGCATGTTGCTCTATTAATGCAGGAAATGCCCTTTATTTTATTGATGTATGTCTTACTAGAAAGAGTGGCTAGTAAAATACAACTGAGATGCTCTTCACTGTGATAATCATCACATTATCTTTTACATCAATGATAGAAAGGCAGATTATGCATGAAATGACATTCATGATGAGAATGACTCTTATCTGCACATATTTTGCAGCAACACAAGCTGGCAAGAGTTGTTGACTTTGAGTGACTTTGAGGTTGAGGTTGACTTTGATTGCCTAAATGCTCCAGCATGCGTTTGCAGAGGAGCAAAGCGCCAACTGTGTAGCTATGCCACTCTGTTCCCACACCTTTTAGCAATGGTCACCGAAGTAACTGCGCAAATAAGAAAGGCAGAGTAAAGTTGAACAAAAATTATTTGTTACTATTAGACAACTTGTAAGTTTTTGATACTCTCAATACCTCATCCCCACAATCTTTATATAATATCATCAGCAACAGGTTTTTTTTTAAAGCAAGAGAAAGTCAGACGGTCAATGTGGAGAAAATTATGAAGCAAGAAGTAATAGAACATTTGAGAATGATTGAAACCCAGTGGAAAGCAATTAATGAGGATAAGCCTACAACAAGCCTACAGAGGCTTCTGCTAAAACGACTCATTAACATGTATTAGAGTAAGGCTATGCTCCTTCATAGCATTAAACACAACAGGACATAGATGCCTAATTTGCTTAGTATAACTTTCAAAATAGTATAAGAAGCTCTACTTCCAATATGCAGCTTAAAAATTAATCTGGGACATGCTGCTTTAGAATAGAAAAAGAAGGGACATATTTTGTTGTTTGTTCAAGAAGAGTAACTTGATGGAGAGAGGAAGGAATGTTTAGAGATCATCAGCTCTATCCTCAGATCAGAACAATCTTTTTAATATCATATCTCAAATGTACCTTTAACTGGATGGTAAGAAATTTGGTGGTAGAGAGTGATTTATGAATAGATTTCATCATCACTATAAATAACATTTCACTGTAATTTCCAATTCAACCAATTTGTTTTCTCAGCAATCTACCAATTTGTTTTCTCAGCTAATCATTCTCATTTTGAGGCATCATGGCAAGATGGAGGTTTGGGATAGGCTGAGGTTTTGATGACATAAGATAATACGTTTGGAAGAGTTGGTGTACAGAATATGGCAGATTTTGAACAATCCTCTGGTATCAGTGGAATAATTGTTGTGTTTTACAAATTTAGGAGCATGAGCATCAGGCATGCCTCCATCAATAACCAAGAAAGAAAAGTCCCAACTTCATTGTTTGTAGAATTAAAGATACTTTTACTGGTCATGAAAAGATAGCAGCGAAAGAAAAGCAAGATCTGAGCCAAAAAGGCGTGAACATGTACATATCAAACTTTTACCTAGCACACTCCCCCAATCACCCCAACCCAATGCCTAATCTGCAACTCCCGAAGGTATCGTGTGGGGTGCATCTACAGAAACTTCATTCAGATGGTATGCAGAGATGGTTGACCTTGACCAAGTCCAAACACAGGCCATCAGTATATGCAGAAGATGGTGAGAACCAATTTCCCTTCTGATAACTCCTCCAGCATCATAAGTTTCCTATACCAAATACCTCAAGCCCCTCCCTCCACATTTCTATGGCAGCCGATAGCAAGCAAGCAAAGTAGAGGCTGACATTCGGCCCTCCTTCAGAAAGGACATCACCCTGGGAAGGAAATAACAACAAAAAGGAAACAACAATAACAACCAATAACATGCATCACAATCAATGTTTATCAGTATACTTAGAATAGAATTGTCGTAAAAGTTTGGGAGCCCTGACATCAGATTTTTTTCACCCACTTAGCCTAGGAAGGGGGAAAATGTTTCCAGGATACCAAATACTGGATACATCTCCTATGTTTTCTAGAATCTAAGATTTCTTTAATTTCAAAATGTTGTTCTTCTTCAAACAGGGGATGAGGGTTGGGGTGAACACATAGAAGATGTGTGTTCCGGTTTCAGTAAATTTATATGAAACACAGGATAGATCCTCCTAAGATTTTTTGGCAATTCCAATTTCACTGATATGGGATTTACAATTTTGACAATGGGAAAAGGTCCCTCATATTTTGGGCCCAGTTTCTTCGATTTCTGGATAGTTTGAAGAAACTTAGTGGACAAAAATACCCTATCCCCAACCTTGTATTCTTTCAGCTTTGCCCATTTTTTATCAGCTTGGCTGCATCCAAGGACATGTAGGTCATCAGCCAGAAATGTTGAAGTTGGTCACTCCACTCGGACAAGGACAAAATTTGTGTATTTTCTTGAGGCAATTCAGGAATGGGCACAAAATCCTGGCCAAATACAACTTTAAAAGGGGTCATTCCAGTACTGCTGTGTACTGAATTGTTGTACGCAACCTCTGCCCAATTGACATAGCACCTAAGATACTGCTCCAGAACCAAGTTAGCCCTTTCACAAGCCCCATTAGTCTGTGGATGGTGGGCAGAATTAGCCCCTGGGCAGAGCCGATTAACTTTAGGAACTCTTTCCAAAAGAGAGAGGTAAATTAGACCCCCCTGTCTGAAATAATGCATTCAGGAACCCCATATGTATACACATGTGAAATAAACAATTTAGCCAATGTCTTTGCCAATGGGATCTTGGAACAAGGTACAAAATGCACTTGTTTGGAGAACAAATCAGTGATCACTGAGATGACAGTATTTCTGAGACTTTCTGGCAGCTTGACAATAAAATCCATCAATATCTCCTTCCATGGTGCACCAGGCCAGGTAACATTCTGAAGTAGTCCTTGAGGCTTCCCTGGCGGTCTCTTTGCTGCTGCACAAATGGGATAGCTGGCTATGTAGGATTCTATGTCTTTTTTTCAAGGAAGGCCACCAAAACTGCCTTTTAATCAAATGCAAAGTTTTCACAAAACCAAAGTGTCCCGCCATTCTTGAGCCATGGGCCCCTTGAAGGACAACAATTTTCAGGGTGGCAGGAACATAAAGCTTAGCTCATGCTCAAGCAAGGCCATCTTGCATAGTGCACTCATCAGCTGTATGTTCCTGTTTGAACCAGTCATCAGATGCGAGACCTTCCTTCAGTTTTTTCATCAGGTCACTGTCCCCTGGTTTCTGGTTACCATGGAGGCAGCTAGGTGCTTAGCTGAGATGACTGGATGAATCATGGTTGGTTTTGTACTGTTGTACTGGAGAAGCCAGGACAAGGCATCTGCCATAAAGTTTTTTCCCCCAGGGATGTATTTTAGGGTAAAGTTGAATCAGTTGAAGTGTTGTGCCCAGTGTACCTGTTTAGGTGACAGCTTTTGCTGGGTTTTCAATGCTTCAAGGTTTTTATGATCAGTCCATACCTCAAATGGGTGCTTCACCCCTTCCAGGAAATGTCGCCAGGTTATCAATGCCCACCGGACGGCAAAAGCTTCCTTTTCCCATATGGCCCATCTTCTTTCCATTTCTGTAAGTTTACAGGAGGTGTAGGCGCAAGGTTGCAGGTTTCCATCCGCATTTTTTGCAGCAACACTGCCCCCACGGCAACGTCACTTACATCTGCTTGGACCACAAATGGTGCTTCCGTGTCCGGGTGTTTTAAAACTGGTTAAGCTGCAGCCGCTTCAACTTCTCGAATGCTGCTTGACATTCCATAGTCCAGTTCAGAGGCTTACTAGGCCTAGGTTTAATCTCTCCTTTTGATTTTAGGAGATTTGTGATGGGCATTGCAATGCTAGCAAATGAGGGAATAAATTGGTGGTAAAAGTTAGAAAACCCCAAAAAACTTTGTAGCTGTTTGAGGGTACAAGGGGCTGCCCATTCAGTAACAGCTTGGACTTTCTCTGGGTCCATTTTGATGCCCTCATGGGAAATATGGTACCCCAAATGATAAATTCTCTCCTGATGAAATTCACACTTAGATAATTTGACATAAAGTTTAACGGCCCGGAATTTCTTCAGGACTGAGTGCACCAATGTCACGTGTTCCTCATGTGTTTCCATGTAGACAAGGATGCCATCAAGGTAAACTAACACCCCCTTGTACAGGTATTCATGCAGTACCTCATTTATTAATTGCATGAAGACAGCTGGCACCCCCTGAAGTCCAAATGGGAGTACTCTAAACTGGAAACATCCCAATGGGCAGTTAAAAGCAGTTTTCCACTCATCTCCCTCTTTTATTGTGACTCTGTAGTAGGCTTCTCTTAGATCTAATTTTGTGAAATTTTCCCCTTACCCAAACAAGCTAATATGTCCTTCATGAGGGGCAAAAGGTACACATTTTCCACGCAAATATCATTCAAGTTTTTATAGTTGATGCACAAATGATAAGAGCCATCTTTTTTCTCTCTGAACAAGACGGGCATGGCCGCCCATGGCCTAGCAGGTTGTATGAACCCCCTCTTTAAGTTTTTATCAATGGAGCATAACTTCTCCATTTCATGTGGGGTCATCAAGTAAATCTGTGGCTTAGGGAGTTTTCCCCCGGGAGGATTTCTATGCTGCAATCGGTTGCATGGTGGGGGTGGGTAGGTGGAGTTTTTTGGAAGCCCTTTAACTGAAAACCTCTTTGAGGTCCCAATATTCTTTAGGAATTTTTTCCTCCCCCTCAAGTTTCTTACACGTAATGGCTGCAAGGTCTGTTGCAGCTCTGGCTAGGTAGGAGGTCTTTCCCTCTGGCAGTTTAGCAGTACAGATGCATAGCCACCCTTTCCTCTAGTTCACATGCGGGTTCCATTTCTGCAGCCAAGGTAATCCCAGTATGAGAGGCCGATCCATCCTTGGTGCGATAACGAAACTCAGGGTTTCTTGGTGATCTCCCATCCACTTACCAGGTGGTCATCATTGGAGTTGGTTTCACTTTCTCCTGAAAGAAGGGGCGCTCTTTTCCCTCCTGGCTTGGGGGAAGGTCCTCAGCAACTTCCATACCCTTCAGGGTGGTTTCTCTGCACTTCCCTGGTGGCCGGTCAGGTTTCTTCTCTCCAGCTGTGGTTGGTATATTTGAGTAGCATTCAGCAGCCCAATGCCCCTCCTTCCCATAATGGAGACAGGCAGTTGACTGGGGTTTGGTTGCAGACCATCTCTTCCCTGCTTTTGGAGCCTCTTTCGGGGCAGGGAAGGGAGTTTTTGTTTTGCTGTTGCCTTCACGGTATTGATTTCTGGCTAGGTCAATCTCCACATATGCTACCAGCTCATACCAGTGTTGCAGGTTGCATGGGGCTCCCCTATTCACACAGCTATAATATACACCATCATTCAAACCATCCATAAAGCTTTCCATCAAAGACTCCTTCGATCATCCCACATATGCACAGACAGCTCATGAAACTCCTGGGTGTACTCAGCCACCAACTTCCTCCCCTGGGTTAGGGTTTTCATCCTGGTTCTTGTCTTCCGATTTGCGAGGGGGGGGGCATCAAAGCATTTCCTCAGGGCAGTCATAAACACATTGTAATCCCTCAGTGGGGGGAATCATCATTATGCAAAGCGATGATCCAGATAGCTGCTTTGTTCTCCAATGCCATAGTAACAACTCTCACTTTGGCATTCTCTGATGGGATATCCTCTCCATATTGCTGCATGTAATTCCAAACCTGGATCAAAAAACCTCCCAACTCTTTGGGACCTCCTCCGTACTTCACTCCAAGGGGAGGGATTTTTGGAATTCGACACCTGCGGGGCCACACTCCCCCCTTGGAGGGGCTTGAACAGCTGCTGCTGCTGTGGCTGTGGCTCCCCCATCCTGACCAGCTCCGGTATCTGCTCCCAGGGCCAACTCAGGGTTAGACAGGTCATCCACTCATCTCTCCCCTGGCTTGGTAAATTCAATCTCCCTTTCAGCGCAGTTCTCATGGAAATGGCGCTTCTCCCACACTTCTTGAAGAAGTTTCAAAGCATGGGTCATCATGAGGTCCTCTTGTTCAGCTTCCTGCCAGGCAGCCTCTGGTCACCGGCGTCGGCTGGTAGTGACTCCAGTCACAGTCTCCTTGGGATCACTCTTCTGCCCCACTCCCAATGACCATCTGGCCGAACGGACCTTTCCTCATCCAGAATTGTATTGGCTTCACTTCAATAATGTATTGGGCCTTACATTTTCCCCTCCATATACCATATGCCAAATCAGCTACTTTCTGCTTCTAAAAGTTTGGAGAAACAATTCAGTCCAGAATGTGTGAAGAGATATAGGAAGTAGTCATGCTGCTTCTGCTCAATTGAACTGGACACTTTCTTAATAATATACTAAGTTCAAATATCTCTTCTTTTGTAGGAAACCAATTTGAATTTTTGCATCACCTTATCAATCTTGTTTAAGTCAATTTCTTTTTGAAGTGACATTGCTAAAAGGCACAGATCAAGATATATATCCAATCTATTTAATTAATGTGGTGTGACTTTCCTGTGTGAAAAAGCATTTCCTTTTTGGAAACCCATTATTCACTCTACTCCAACTTTCTTTATAGTGACAAGAACTAAATAAGCTATCAAGAGTATGCCTTGAGTGTCTGGGATCTTATGTAACCATCTTGACATTTGATCTCTAGAATTACCTTGGGAAGTATGGAGACTAGATCAGTTGGGTTGTGATATGTATGTCAACTTTGTGTCCTATTTTTCTTATTTTGAAAGTAGAAGAGGGGACAATGTTTTTCAGTAGACTTGATAAAAAAAAATCAGGCAGTATTAATCATTGAAACTGTGAGCCGTAGTGGTAGTGTAGTTAGGATGCAGTACTGAAGGCTACTTCTGCTGACTGCTGGCTACCAGCAATTTGGCAGTTCGAATCTCACCAGGCTCAAAATTGACTCAGCCTTCCATCCTTCCGAGGTCAGTAAAACGAGGACCCAGATTGTTGGGGACAATAGCTGACTCTGTAAACCACTTAGAGGGGGCTGTAAAGCAGTATGAAGCTTTATATAGGTAAGTGGAAGTGCTAAGTGCTAAAATCAGCAGTCAAGCAGGGAAGTGAAGAAGCACTGTGAAGTGTGACTATCTCACATGCTGTTCTTTCTGTCAATGTTTTGGAATCCCTTTCTTTCTCCTCAGAGAAGTCATGGGAACCACCCCAGAGAGCCTAAAAAGGAAGAAAGAAACAAGCAGCTGGTATGATATGGTTATTTTTGTGTTCTATTGCTGTTAACAATTTCACTAAGAGCTCTTCTGTCTTCCTCCTGGAGACCAACAGGATCACCTGCCATATGAGGGAGTATACAAATCTATTAGGTTGGGGAGGGGAAGGCAATCAGAAACTCCTTAAGTGGCCCATTTTCCTTACAGCATGTCATTATAAAAAGTATGTTAGAATAGGAGCCAGTCCTATTTTTCTCTCATTTGAGAAAGCAGTGTCATAACTAAAACTACTAGTGAAGATTTTGTGAAAATTCCACCTTATCCAATGCATTTAGCAAAATACTTTTAAGGAGCATATCAAGACATAAACAATATAACTAACCAAAGAGAACTGTGCAAATTCTTATGAAGAACAGTTGCAGGAACTAGGTTTGGCTAGTCTAGAGAAAAGAAGGAGTAGGGAGGACACAAAGAGGATGGGATTCCAGTATTTGAGGGACTTCCACAAAGAAGAGGGCGTCAACTTATTTTCAGATGCAATTATAGTAGCAAATGCATTTTCTTTGCTCTCCTCAAAGTTGTGCAAGAGACTTTACATACAGTAGACTTAATCGGTGGAACAACATGCCTCCAGAAGTTGTGAATGCTCCAACAATGGAAGTTTTTAAGAAGAGATTGGACAGCCATTTGTCTGAAATGGTGTTGAGTTTCCTGCTAGATAGTTTTTATCCTAATACTTCCTCTACCACTGTGCTAGCTGCCAACTCTGCTGTTTGGTTGTCCTGAGCTTCCTGAACAACCAGTGGTCTCAGCTGTTTCCTTTAGATCTTCAGAAGCCATTCTGTCCACTGTCTGGATCATTTCCCTGCCTCAGACTGAATCCTTAACAAAATCACTGTTTTGAAGTCACAAAAACATACCTGGTTGAATTCATTCTGCTCTGCTCTGCTACAACTGCAGATAAATTCTAGTCAGTATAAAAATGATTAGGGATCTGTCAATAAAAAGGCACCCTATTCTTAATACTCTGATCATCATTTTCTGGTCCCGAGCAAAAACAACGTTTCCTGCTACAAAAATAGAGCAGTAATCATTTGGGCAGCCCTATAGGGGTCATGAATATCATCCTTTCACATGGACTCTCCATAGAGATTGGAATCCTTCAGAATTAATAATATGAGAATTCCAGCTCTATATCTGCAAACATCCTTAGATAGTTTAGATACAACGATTGCATGCAGCAGGCTAGACAAAATGAATTTCTCTCTCTCTCTCTCTCTCTCTCTCTCTTTCTTTCCCTCCCTCCCTCTCCACACACATCCACAAACACCGGGATTAGCAAATGGGAAGGGAAAGGTAGATGAATAAGATGCCTGGCTTGATATCATACTACTGCAGATTTATTTTTTCATTAAACATTAAAAAAATATGAAGCTCCCTAATCTTTTTCTGCAATTGCTGGAAAGATACTGAAAAATCACCATTCCTTTTTGTCCCTGCTCGAGCACAAGGATCAGTGTTGATTCCAAAGAACCAGCTCATTCTGCCAGGGGTATTGGACAAATATGGCCACATAATCTGTGGCTTAGTGTGATAATTCAGGAGTCCATTTGCCAGCAGATCTAAGAACAATTTCTGCAAGGATTGTAACCCAATTTCCCACACAGTGCAACATGCAAACAAGAAACATGTTGCCAAGCTAATGGCTATTGCATTCTCCCCACCCCAAATCAGCATTTGCATTTTAAACTATGAACTGAGAGCAAAACAAAGTAATAGACATATCCAAAATGCTCCCAGAGAAGGCTTTCACTGTGAAAATCAAGTTTTTCACATTCATAAAATTCTATAGGTGGTCCAGATGTTGACATCTACCATGTTTTTCTAATGCATTCCCCTTCTTTCATACTAAGAAAAAATCCATTGAGAAGGTGGAAAGATGCACAATGTCTTTTATCAGAACATTTATCAGAACAGCTCTAGTTCCCTCTGAGCCTATTAAATAGAGAATAGCATCGTAATAAACACATGAAGAACCCAGCTATTCTGAAAATTTAATCATTTGTTCCAATATTTTACAGAAACTCAATCTCCAAGTAAGCATGCTTAAGGCTGCAATACTGTTCTAACCAAACAGTGCTTTGAAATATCTCGCCTTAAGATATAAATTGAAGAATAGTGCAAAGCTAAATAATAAGTTATGTTGGCCATGAGAAAAAACATCCAAACCCATATTGAGAGAATATCTTTATTAGTCTATCTGAAAGCTTATAAATTGTGGCACACAATGGGATTTCTAGAAACAAGTCATGAAGGAAGATGGTTAAAATATACAGAATGAAAATAAAGAAGAGAACAGGGAGATGGAAAATATATATCTGGAACAAGACTTATAAGTCACATCTTATCCAATGATTGCCAGGGTACCTGGAAGAGGGGGGGAGTCAAGGAGTGCTAAACTGTAATGTTGGGTTGAGTTGTGTGATTCAGCCACTGAAAGTTGTCTAAGCACAGTACACCGACCAAACTCAGCCAAGTTAGTATCATGGTTAAGCCATGGGCCAGTATGATCTTCAAATCAGATCAATAGTTTCATACTGATATACTCAAACATTGAGTTATGAATGGTGAATTGAGCCATCTATCATATTGAGGCAGGTGGAGAATATGACCAAAATATCACAATATCACCTGGGTATATGAGCCCCCCAGGCTCTAAATTCTTACCAGCTTTTGAACATTAATATATACTTAATATGTACTTTTATTAACTCTGATTTTATTTCTTCAGTATGTTGTAACGAACATTATTGGAACAGTGTGGCAAGACGCTGTAAAGGAGGGGCACAGGAAGCCAAGTGTGTGTGTAAGATAGAACAGAGATGTAACTGCCAAGAGCTTAAGACATTATAGGAACTTCTCTTTTTGTATTTTTCCTATGTACTTCTCTTTTTGAAATATCATGTTTATTTGTTGTATGGAAACGCCTTACGAGAGCTCAGTTTGGAGCAAGGTATAAAACTAATATCCTGGGCAGAGTCCAGGCAGTTCAGATCTTGGTGTGTTAGCATGCTGAACTCGATGCATCAATAAACCTGTATCTCTTTTACCATCATGGTCTCATGTCCCATTCTTATAATTGACATGTGGTAAAAGCTATCAGCTGCTGCTATATTTTCTGGCGACTCTGCCAGGACTTTGAGGGGTCTTGGGACCCTCTGGAGTGTCCACCCCGGTGTCGGGGCTCATCTTGTGGGGAGAAACCTCCCTGGCATCAACGGACTAATTGTTCCGAGGGACTTCGGCAGCGGTGGCTAACATCTCCAAGAATGACCGGAGAGGGACCAGAGACCAGGACACCGTGAGGCCGGCCGGCAGAGAAGGAGGGACCCCAACAGGCAAGTATTGTGGGGACCCGTAATAGACCCGGATGCCTTGATGAGCGGAGGCAAGGTATGATCTCCCTCGCTTGACGAAAAGGTACCTGTGGGAGGATTGTCAAGTGTGTTTGAAGTGTGAGGCTACTGCAGTTCCCTATGGTGACCGTGAGTTCCGGCACCTTGGGCCAGTAGCGAGTGTGTGGCATTCGCAGTTCCCATAGGAGTTCCCATGTTTTGGAGATAAGACAGTTTCATAACTACTGACTATTTAATAGGCCAAGGAAAGTATGCATCAAGTTCACTGGCCTCTCTCCTACATCTGATTGCCACAAATCACCTGAACTTCTGCAGCAGAAATTCTAATGCTTTAAAGTAGATTTATCATGAACAAAAAAATCAGGAGGCAGCTGATGGCACCTTGGTTAATATCAAGGATCTAGAATAATTGAAAAATCAATGGAACTGCACAGGGATGAATGACTTGATTTAGAGCTAGTGTCTGCTCTGAGCTGACTGAAAAGTGAGGCCAAGACATAGACTAGGCTACTTTACAAAGTAGATAATAGCAATAGCCCTTAGACTTATATATTACTTCACAGTGCTTTTACAGCCCTCTCTAAGCGGTTTACAGAGTCAGCATATTGCCCCCAACAACCTGAGCCCTCATTTTACCCACCTTGGAAGCATGGGAGGCTGAGTCAACCTTGAGCTGGATGAGATTCGAACTGCCAAATTGCAGTCAGCCAGCAGTCAGCAGAAGGAGCCTACAGTACTGAACTCTAACCACTGCAGCTCTTTAGATTCATAATGGGAAGGAATACAACTTAAATAATCCAAGTACTTTATATACCCTCAAATATATAACCAGATACTTCCTGTGATTCTATCTGGCTCCTATTACATAGACACACACACTTTTTTTTTGGCTGTACTGGCATTATTTTAAAAAAACCAAGGTGACTTTTAATATAACCACCTACATTTTACTAGGGTTGAAGATAATAGTTAAAAGGTCTTACCAAGATATACTACATTTGTAAATTTCCAGTAAAAAAAAATGCAGACAGAATTCTAGAATCAAATAAACTATGTTTACAAGTAGCCATACATACATTGTTCAGCCAGATTATTTTTAACACACATAGTTTTTCCAAGTACATGCAGTGATAACAACCTAGAACTATTTTACAGATTGCTGAAAAGCAAGAATGGACAGATGGAAGATCTGAAAGTGCTGGTAGAGATGGGTGTGAATGGTTTGTGGTAGATGAACATTTCTACCTTCATATCATATCAATCCAAACTAACTAGCAAAACAAAGAGTAGATTTTTGTGTGTGAAAGAATTACAATCTGTTTCTTTTACACCCTCTCCCAAAGTACTCTGTTCTTTGTTTTTCTGATCCCATTTTGCAGCTAACTTCAGTGGGAAGTTGTTAGGATTCCATTAAAAAACAAAGAGCTACTATTACTGTAGATATATAATCTTTTTGGTGCCAATGTCTAAATGTTGCTGTCAACCCTGAAGCGGACCTGGCTGAGGCCATCTTTAAGTCTTCAGGGTTGCCATAAGGCAGAAGGGGATCAGGGAGGGGAGAAAATAGATAGCTGTGGTTTTGTAGTTAAAACAAAAAGTTTTCCTGTGGGAACCAAGGAGATTTCAACAGGTAGCTGGGGAGAGGAGTGGAGTAACCAAGCAGCCAGCCAGCACCACCTCTATTGGACAATGTGACTGATGACTGGGGGGAAAGGGGGAACTTTCACTTTTTAATTAGGTGAAAACCATGGGAACTTTCAGAGTCGGTTTTCACCATATTGGTACCAATATAATGTATCCAATAAATTGTTCTTTGAGGAATCTACCTGCCTTGGAGTTCTGCTTTCAATGGATGCATTACTTGGAACAGTGACAGTTGTGACAGATCTAAAAGCCTACAGTATTTTTTGTAGATTTCAGGTCAGCTTTATTCCTTCTTTAATGTATAATTCTTCTAATTTTATTTTCTTCATGCCTAGCATTGGGTAACCAAGGAAATGCTCAAGAAAAGGCAAAGAACTGTATTGGAATAATATCTAAAATGCAAATTAATCTTCTCTGCTATATCCAGAAAAGTAAAGTTTTACAGGGTAATAAGAGTATTGCATTATTTTGCACATGATAAATTATAGCTAGTCCTTGCTTAACAACTATTTGTTTAGCAACCATTGGAAGTTATGACAGTGCTGAAAAATTGACTTATGACTGGTTCTTGAACATATAACTATTTTAGCATATGTGTAGTCATGTGATTGCCATTTGCTACCTTCCAGCTGGCTTTAACAAGCAAAACCAATGGGAAAATCGGCAGGAAGTCAAAAGTCGCATTGATATAATATCTCTCAGAATAACCATTTGCTTAATAACCATCAGCAGATTGTTTATGTGATAAACAATTTCTGCTTAGTGATAGAGACGTTAGGTCCCAGTTAAGACTATTAAAGTATGGACTAACTTGTGGTATATGAATGATACTGGTAAAATAGAGATTTTAGATGCCACTTAATTCCATGTGGAGTAAATATTGGATAAAAATTTATTTGTACATTAAATGAGAGTTTGGGGGACTTTGGAAATATTGAACATATTTCAGGTTTCAGATATATGTTGTACTCACATAGTTCTCAAATCTCAAATGATATATTTAATTGTATTAAGAGCCATCCTTCAAAATCTATTCAAGGCCCATTGCCAGTCTTTATAAATAGTTCTGCACTTTCTGTTCCATTTGCCTATCTCTTTATGCCATTTATTTTATCATTCCATCTCTTGCATTGGATCATTACATCGATGGCAGAACCCTCCATGATTTTGCATTTTGAAACTTTTAACGCATGGTGATAATCGGAAAAACAACAGCAGCAGCAACAACAGAGGTATTATTGCTCAACAGGAGATAACCAAAGAGCTTGACAAAGACTGATGTTCTGGTGTTTTCTCAAGAGACTTGCTTCCGGTGAGTTTGCAGGCAGCCAGTTCATGGTAGAGAGCATCTAAGACTTCAGCAATAGGTGGTTTTCCTTTAAAATAAAGAAAAAAACCTGTTGAATTAACAAAATCAAAATTATGCAATTGCAACTCTATGAGTGTGCGCCAAAGCCTAAAGAAGGAGAAGAAAAAGATGAAGAACCATATGTATCAGGAGCAACATGGTTTTTTTTAATTAAAAGGTTTTTTTATTTTTATTTTTCAAAACAGACACAACACAAAAAACCCTCTTTCTTTACATACTGTAGAAAGTGTATCAGTTGGTTACAAAAAGTTTTTGTTTCTTTCACAGTCACCCATGATTCATATTAATTCTAGTATTTTAAATTAAATATATTTGTACATATTACCATAATCCTATCCCCATTCTCGTTTGACTATAATTGTTTAAACGTCC
Source organism: Thamnophis sirtalis (assembly GCF_051295495.1). Lineage (NCBI taxonomy): Eukaryota > Metazoa > Chordata > Lepidosauria > Squamata > Natricidae > Thamnophis > Thamnophis sirtalis. The sequence goes on along the minus strand of NW_028261383.1, from coordinate 70,440,079 downwards.
ATCATCATAAAACATACCAAAACTCAAGACATCTACTGGCATCTCATTTGCTATTTCTAGTATCCCAATAACACTATTCCTTATGGCCTATTCTAGCTAAACATCAAAAACATTTAGTAACAAAGGTTTCTAATCTTCCTTTCCAAATCATTGTTTACAATTTACATCCAATTTCCCCATGTTGTACCCATACCTATATATACATTGTTATCATTATCTCTCCTTTATTTGACTATATCCATTATCATAATTTAGTTCTTTTTTATTAATCTTTATATGTAACCAAACCATTTCTCATCTTCCTTTCATAGGTACCATTCAATATTCATATCAATTACTACTTGTTATACCAATACGTATGTATACATTATTATCATTTTCAATTGTTTATTTAACCATATCTATTGTCACTAAATTTCACTAAGTTCAACTATTTTAGGTTAAACACTTTCATCTATCAGCCTGTATCTTTCCAGTAGCAAAACAGTCTCATGTCTTCTGCCATTTGTGGCATCAGTCCTCTAATCGTCTCCTTAATCAAGTTTGTATGGACTATTCTTTGCAACTCCTTGTTTATTGATTCCCTCATGTAATTTCGATGCCCTTCTTCTTTTTCCTTAATCAGCTTGTCTTTAATTGTCAGTGTTGTTATTGAGGGTGTTACTAATAAAATTTCTCCCTTTAAATCCATGTTCTTTTATTTTTTCTTCTTCTGTGTCTAGCCATCTAGGGTAGGGTTCCCATCCATCTGGTTCCCCTTTCCATATTCCACTTTTTCCATTTCCAGACCATTCACCATAGATGTCAGCAGATTTGATTTCTTTGTAGTCATTTTTGTCTTTATTGCTTGGGACTCTATCCTCTATTTTTCCCATTTGATAAGCATTTCCATCCTTTTCATCATCTATTTCTGTTAGGTGCTCTAATTTTTCAAACATTTTCTCAAATGTATTTGATAATTTCTGTATTGCAAATATGATCTCTTGCAAGTTGACAGATTCTCTCTGTTGTTGGAAATAAGCCATTGTTTCCAGCTGTAGAAACACTGCTGTTCTGACTTGGAAGATTTTTAAAAGGTTATACCTAGGTTCACCATGAGATCTCTGGTTAAGGATATACTTCAAAGGAACATTTGTATAAACAAATGGTGCTTTACTTCTTATTACTTTCTAAAAAAATTTTTGTGAGACTTTAAAGTTCCAGACCAGAATAATCAGTAGTGAAAGTAAAAGTATTTTGTTTTCAATACTCAAGTTTCCAGTCTTCAAGTAGCAGTTATCTCTCACTTTGTTGTTAACAATTGTTGCAATTCTCTTTGTTCTTTTTGTATCTTTTAATATTCCAAGTTTTAAAAAAAGTCAAATTATTACATGAAATAGAGAAGAAAGAATAAAAGACACATATAGTGATGAATAAGGAGAAGTTTAGTCCGTAGGTTGTGAAAGTAATAGTACAATTTTAGAAGAAGAAAACTTGATCCATTCATTTCAAACGGTTTTCATAAATTCAATCCATGAAAATAACGTTTAAAAATTAAGATAACACACTGACCAAAACCATCCAAAGCTTAATTCTGCTGCTTATTTCTTTTATTCTTAGATTTAAATTAGCTTTAAGTTTTTTTATAGGCAGGCTCTTTTAAAACGGATAAAAATTCCTCACCAGCTGTAAACACTTTCTCTTCCGTTTCCTTCCGTTTTGGAGCCATCCCTACTTCATCAGCCTAGGGGCTGAGTTTTTAACGCCAGCTGAGAGACCTTCTTCTGCATCAATCAGGGACTTTGCGATGTCCCTGTGATCAGCAGAACGTAGTCTTCCTGTTCACCATCTCTACGGGATGGTTTATGTCCAATTGGACCACCCAGTGAAAAAAATCTTGGTGGCGAGCATTGAGATCAGGTGACCATTTTGTAGCGACATAGGCTCCTCCTCTCTGGAGCAACATGTTTTGAAGTATGGCAACAGGAGCATATGATTGTTCGTATCCTACTTATGGGAGGTGATAAGCTATTTGTAAGGAAGACATTGTAAGCAATTTAAATGAACCTTTTGTCTAATACATCAGGACCTGTCTGCATCGGTGGTTCTTAAACTGAGGGTAACTGTATTTATTTATTAAATTTATATGCTGCCCTTATTGTTATCCAGAGCAGTAATTTGGGTATATCCTGGAATCAACAATGTGATTTGCAATTGCTTGCTTATGATCAAGGATCCAATTTAACACTGCAGCTATTAAAACTCTTGTGTTTTTGAGTGGGTAATGATAATATTTGAGACCCAAAGAAGAGGTAATTGAATCAAGCAGTTTAAGGACCACTGTTCTATATATTTCTTCAGATCAAAGAAATCCCAAAGTGAAGTAACCCTCTTTATCTTTCATGTTGCTCTGCCTTAAGAGACATAGGGGTGATTAAGATTCATTTATCTTTGAATAGAGAATGGAAAACGTTTTAAAGTATTTGTCCTTGTAAAGCAGAACAGTAAGTGTTGAAAGGGAGATATAAAAATAATCTCATCCCCCAAATCAAATTTGGCTTCTACCGCACTGATAAGCTATGATAGCCAATGTTTTTCTTCTGCCAAATAGGCAACATTTTATTAACATTTCGGGAAGGCCTTCATGCATTAGTGAGTAAAAATGCATGAAAAGAAAAGCAGCCGTAAGGAAAAAGCAGGGAACTACTGGAGTATAAGGAGTCCCTGGGCACACTCCAATGTTAAAGACATAAAAAAACACTTCTAGCTGTTGATTAAGAACAATTTTCACCTTGCAACTGGCACTTCCCACTTATGCAGCACCCTTGTGCAGTGCACAAATGGGTTAAGGCAGCCCAGCTTCTGAGCTCAGCTTCTACACATTTTGAGACATAAGTAATTCAGATTATTTGAAAAATCAAATAGCAATAGCAGTTAGACTTCTATACCGCTTCATAGGGCTTTCAGCCCTCTCTAAGCGGTTTACAGAGTCAGCATATTGCCCCCAACAACACTCCGGGTCCTCATTTTACCCACCTCGGAAGAATGGAAGGCTGAGTCAACCTTGAGCTGGTGAGATTTGAACAGCCAAACTGCAGAACTGCAGTCAGCTGAAGTAGCCGGCAGTGCTGCATTTAACCACTGCGCCACCTCGGCTCTATGAACTGTAATAAAGAAGCGAACCACGCAAATATGGATAGAAAAGCACTTTAAGCTTGGGATGACACAGTTGTGAAAAAGGGTAAGCTGGGGGCCAATATCTCTTCACCAATTTCCAGTTCAAAGGATGCTATCAAGAATGTGCATTTTTTTTCCTTACTAGCATAATTTTTTATGAAAAAACAGACAGGTGAATTCCTGATATATAAATATGATTTTCCTAGACTGTAAAACTTAACTGCCACCCTAGAAAATAAAATTCCAAATTGTAAACATATGAGATCAACATATAATATATTATATATGAGATTAGTATGCAAATAAGCATACCAAATCGATTCCTTCAAAACATACTATATTTTCATACAGGCTTGAGAAGTCCCTAAAGAACAAATACTTCTAAATCGTATATAAACATGTGTTAGAAGGAACACTAGAGTGTAGTCATTTAATTTTTCAAATAGAGGTAGTCCTCGACTTACAACAATTCACTTAGCGACCGTTTGAAGTTACAATGGCACTGAAAAAATGACTTATGATTATTTTTCACACTTATGACTGTTGCAGCATCCCCATGGTCATGTGATTTACATTCAGCTGTTTGACAACTGACTCACATTTATGATGGTTGCACTGTCTTGGAGACATGTGATCAATTTTGCAACCTTCTGACAAGCAGAAACAATGGGGAAACCCATTCACTTAACAACTATCTTACTAATTTAACATGGATTCATTTAACAAATGTGCCAAGAAAAGTCATAAAATGGGGCAAAACTCACTTAACAAATTTCTCACTTAGCAACATAAATTTTGGGCTCAATTGTAGTTGAGGATTAGCTGTATCTAAGGATATGCTACAGGTAGTCCTCAACGTGCGACCTCAATTGGCTATGGAAATTCTGTTGCTAAGCAATACAGTGGTTAAATGTGTTGCATCCAAGCTTATAGCCTTTTTTGCAAATCACCATAGTTGTTAAGTGAAACACACAGATGTTAAACAAATATGGCTTTTCCCATTGTTTGTCGGAAGCCAGTTGGGAACTTTGCAAATGATCATCACTCAATCCTGGGACAAGCAGTGGGTTTCACATTTTGTTACCACTGGTTTGCCACCTGCGTGCTTTCCGTGCATGCGCCCGGCCTTAAAAACATGTAGCCGGGCCCACTCGCGATTTCCACTACTGGTTTGAGTGAACCGGTCCAAATGAGCTGAATACCACCTTTGCCTGGGATGCTGCAACCATCATAAATACATGTCAGTTGTCAAGCATCCAAAATTTGATCACGTATCCATGGGGATGCTGCAATGGTCGTAAGAGTGAGGATCACTCGTAAATCACTTTTCTAGTACTGTTGTAACTTCAGTCCTTAAACAAATGGTTGTAAGTCGAGGACTGTCAGTATTTCTCACTAATGGATTCAGCAACTAATTGTATTTCATTCAATAATGGAAGTCCATAATTTATGGTTTAGTATTTTCTTTTATATTCATTCTCAAAGCACATTTTCATTTTAGAAAAAGGTTACTATTTTGCAGACGACTGCTCATGTCATTGAATGCTACACATGTAGAAATAGAAATCATTATCTCATCATTACAAATAAATTAATCTCTTAGGCTGAAAATTGCCATGATGTTTACTTCCCATCCCTCTGAAGCACTATTTTTGGTGGCTCCCCTTAAATTCAGAGGAATTGCAGTGTACATAAGATCAAAATGGAATCAAAGATTCCTATATATTTGCTTCATACTGAAATAAATGTAATTTTGTTTGGAGTTGCGAGAAGAATCTGGAGCGCTGTCCTCCTAGGATAACAAAAGAAAGCATATAGCAAACTTCACTCTAAAGAACAAAACTATCAAACAACCTTCGGAGCCTGAAAATCTCATAACAATGGGATCTGCACAGTGGACTACTGCCTGGGGAGAAGAGAGAACTCAAGAAATGTGTCTATTGTATAAAGATGAAAGGTTATTATATTGAAGATCTGACCTACTTTCTTTGCTAAAGGACAACACTGTCTTCTGTTTTCTTCGTTCTTTTCACTGAGGCAAAGAAAAAGAGGAAATCTAAGATTGCTGAATAAATATTTGAAAGAAAAACTGGGCCAGAGGGCATACATTCTGCCTTCCTGTAATCCTATACAAAGTTACTGGGGGGAAAAAAAGTTGGGATGAAGAAGCTTATTCTAGCAATGCAAATTGGCAGCATAAGCCTCTGGGCCTGATCATGCTACCAGGACAGTTAGGAATAGATCTATATTACTAATCAGGTACAAATTGGCACTAGATGTCTCTAGTTACATACAGAATGATGTGTCAACCTCCATATATGTTCAGGGAATCCCAAAATTGGAACATTATTTCAAGTTCAAAATAACATTCTTACTTCTTTTTAAAATTAAATTATCTTTCATTTCTCTCTTACCAACTAAATAAATTACAAGATGTCTGTCCATCCCTGAAGGTAGTATTAGATGTTTTCATACACTATCCGCAAACCATCACCATATCACCAGCTATTCATTCCTCTTGTAGAATTGTCTTTTCTCACCCAATTTCTTGCCTCATTAGAAAATTATAATCTGGGTTCAAAAGAGTGAGTACTTTTTGTTTTTTGGTCTGTGCCTGGACTCACTGAAATCCTTTCTTAGCTTAATTGATAGCTACTAGGATGAATTAGACGTCAAGAATCTCTCTTTCCCTCCTTCCCCCCTTCCTCCCTTTCTCTCTTTCGTCTCTAAATTTTTAATATCATTAACTATCTACTATCTAACCATATTGATCAACCATTTCTGAGCATCAAAATATCTAATATTCTCTCATCTGGAGAAGTTTCCTGATAACCATTGGTCTTGCCAGCCAAACTGTGAGGTTCAGTACCAAAAGTTACTGTACTTTCTTACCATGTTGGGAGTCACAGCAGGATTCCAAAGTGTTCAGTAAGATTTTCCCCAAGGTACGCTTAGAAATGTTCTTCAAAACATAAAACAATATTAGGGAGTTTTATCTGCACATGTCAATACTGAAATATATTAACGATTGTCTTCCAAAAACTAAAATTCACCCCCAGTGCATCCATTGGATTTACTTTTGATGTCCTTTATGATCAACAAACAAGTGGGCAATTAAGAGAAATTGTATACATCAACAGTACAAATATATATCAAATCAGATCAGATAAGAGACAAAGAGAATAACAGAATATAAACAGATGATGAATGTGCAAAACATATTCCACAAGATAGCTAGATATTGTCGTAACACAAAATGCTTGTAGCTGCAAAACAAGACAGATAGACATTGTTTACCCAACAGAAGACAGTTTGGATTTTATTTCCATGTCCTCTGTGTATTCCATATTTCCCTTTTTCATGATGGATAGTATTAGTCAGACTATCAACCTGTGTACATGGTCAGCTTTGTAGTTCTACATAGTATCAAAAAGAACGGGTAGGCTCAATACAATGTACAGGTAACAACTTGGTCTTCATTTGCCAGTCATGTGAGCAAAGCATAAAAAATTGGTCATGGAGAGGTGAAAGGAAGAAAGGATGAGATGCAGACACACTGTACTAAATGACAATAAATTATATAGTACATATTTTGGGACCAGAGAGATGTGCATGATACAGAAATCCTTGAAAAATAGTTTTGATTTCTGGGTGTCTGATTTTCTAGCCCTTAGGCATTGGAGTAACTGTATTCATTCATGAAAACTAAATTTATATTTTACTGTTATTTTTAATTACATATATTTAAGTCTCATCTTTCTTCTAATAGTTGGTCACCTTCAAAATTAAGTAAAGGTTTTGTCTCTGTGAGATTAAGCTCAACTCATAGGCTCTATTTCACTCTTCCATGTTTGAAATACTGTATATTGTTATATAGATTCTTAAACTCTGCAGGAGATATTCTTAACATCCAGGACAAGGAGTGGAAGGCATCATATTATTACCACTTAGAGCCATGATGTATGATAATGTACAAGATCAGAGAAATATTTTCACTGTGGTGTTATGTATCGGTTGATGTATTGCTTAAAGAATGGTTTCCAACAAGGTGATGGACAATGAGAATGTAATGATATTTTTTTGCCAATCATAATCACTCATAGCACTTTATTAAGTTATCCATTATTAGATTTTGACTGACTCAAGGAGCAAGCATTGCCACTGGCGAGTTATAGAAGGAAGTTAATGTAATAGGAGAATGCTACTATATATATTCATAAGAGTTATTAACAGAATTGGAGCAGCAAATCAGCCTAATTTTAGCTATCAGATCAGCTCTCATTAGATGTAACTACATTCATAATAAAAAGGGGCCTTAAATGCAATTTAGAAACAAAAGAGAAGAAAAAGATACAGTGCAGGTAAATTTAGTAAACTGTATTTTTTATTATTATGATATCTTGTTTCTAAGACAGATGTTTTCTTTTCTCCACAGCAAACAAGACAAATCCTTTAAATATCAAAGTTATCATATATACATGTATCTATCTATCATGCCATTCCTTTTCAGGGAAAGCAATGTTATGTAGAGTACAGAAAAGTAACAAAAGAGTAAGTCTTTATTAGAGTCACAGGATAAGAAAAAGGAACATTGTTAAAGCTATGTTCCAATATCTCAGAGGCTGTAACAAAGAAGATGGAGCAAAGCTATTCTCCAAAGCACCTGAGGGCAGGACAAGAAGCAATGGGTGGAAACTAATCAAGGAAGAAGCAACTTAGAACTAAGAAGAAATTTCCTGACAGAGCAATTAATCAGTGGAACAACTTGCCATATTTTTCGGAGTATAAGACTCACCAAGGTTTTGATGAGGCAAATTTTTTAAAAAAGTAGGTAGGCAGATAGAGGAATAGAGAGGGAGAGAAAGAGAGAAAAATACAGTAGGTAGGTAGGGCGAAAGACAGAGTAGTTAGATAGGTAGTTGGGTAACTAAAGGGATAGAGAGAGAGAAATAGAGAGAGATAGAGAGATAGAGAAATACAGTAGGTAGATAGATAGGTAGGAAGAGAGAGAGAGTAGGTAGGTTGGTAGATAGAGGGATAGAGAGAGAAATAGAGAGAGAAATACAGTATATAGGTAGGGAGGGAGAGATTGTAGGTAGGTAGGTAGGTAGGTAGGTAAGTAGGTAGATAGAGAAAAATAGAAAGAGATAGAGAGAGAAATATAGTAGATAGGTAGGGAGAGAGAGAGAGTAGGTAGGTAGGTAGATGTTTCCAGGTGTATTTATCCATGTGCTGGAGAAGGAAATCGCTGACAATCTGTAGCACCTAACACTTTGTTTCTGCTGGCACAGCACTTGATCAATGTAATTCTCATCAATCAGTTAAAGAGCTTTCCAAAAGGAAAAAAAAGTTTTTGCACTTTGCAAACTCCCCCAAAATGGCCCGTTTTTAAAAAAAGCATGAATAGCCTTGGGCGGGGGGGGGGGGGCTTGCAGAGTGCTCCTTGGGGGTAGGGGGGCAAAAATGAGCAAAAATAGACCTGTTTTTTGTAAATATATATATCCATTTATATATATATGCATGCATAGCCTTATGGAGGCTTATAGATTGATGCCTGTTTTTCACTCATTTCTACCCTCCCCAGCCCCTAGGAGCTCTCTGAAAGCCTCCATAAGGCTCTGCACGGCCATTTTGCGGAAGGGGTAGGGCTTCAGGCGGCAAAAAATACTGTATTCAATGTATAAGATGCATCCCAGATTTTCAGCCTCTTTTTTAAGGAAAAAAGGTACCTCTTATACTCCGAAAAATATAGTAGTTCCCGAAGTTGTAAATGGTCCAATACTGGAAGTATTTAAGAACAGATTGGACAACTATTTGTCTGAAATGGTATAGGTATGGCGGACCTATGGCACTTGCGCCAGAGGTGGCACAGAGAGCCCTCTATGTGGGCACGCACACCGTCGCTAGCTGCTCTTCTGGTTTTTGGCCAACACATACCAGTTGGTCTTCGTGGGTGCTGGAGCACCGGAAAATGGCAGACTGTTTTTCTGACTGTTTTCAGGATTGTATTCAGGCCCAAAATGGCCGGAAAAACGGCCTGAAAAAAGCACCCCAAATGGCCAAAAGCAGTAAAAAAACAGGCACACACATGTCGGCCAGCTGGCCTTCAGGTTTCCGGAGCTCCGGCACGTGCATGCGCACCGGCCAGCTGGTCTTTGGGTTTCTGGTGCTCCGGCGTGTATGCAGGTGCATTCCAGTTTGGATACTCAGTGCCGAAAAGGTTTGCCATCACTGGTATAGGATTTCCTGCCTGAGCAGGGTTTTGGACGCAAAGACCTTTAAGGCCCCTTCCAACTCTGTTATTCTATTCTATTCTATTCTATTCTACTCTACTCTACTCTATCCCATATTTAAAAGTATTCTGTTTCTTCCTTTTATCTTAACTGTCAATCTATCCATCTCAGCACATTCTAATATTTTTTATTACACTTTCATCTGTCAGGACCTCATCATTTTTCCATTGTTAGCAGTTGGACATATATACCACTTCATAGGGCTTTCAGCCCTCTCTAAGTGGTTTACAGAGTCGGCATATTGCCCCCACAGTCTGGGTCCTCATTTTACCCACCTCGGAAGGATGGAAGGCTGAGTCAACCCTGAGCCAGTGAGATTTGAACCGCCGAGCTGCAGAACTAGCAGTCAGCTGAAGTGGCCGCAGTACTGCACCCTAACCACTGTGCCACCTCAGCTCGTTGTGCAAACACTATTCTTGCTGCCATTACTACATGCAAAATTAAATATGTACTCCCTTTATTATACTGTTCTGGTAGTATCCCCAGTAGAAATATTTCTGGTTTCAAATCTATGCATTGTTTTATCATTTTTTTTCTAACCAAGTATGTATTTTAGTCCAGTATTTTTTTGGTTTTGGGCATGTCCACCACACATGATAATATGAACCTGGTGTCTGATTACATTTCCAACATTCACCTGATGCATTTTCAAACATCTTAGCTAACCTCACTGGTAGTAAATGCCATATATAAAACATTTTATATAGATTTTCCTTATAGGCTGTTGACATTGTTAATTTACAGTTTCTATCCCACAATTTCTGCCATTTGTCTTATTCTATTGAATGACCAAAGTTTTTAGCCCATCTTATCGTTGTTTCTTTCACTTGCTCTTCTTCCATTCTATAAGTAGCTATAAAAAATTTAAATTAATTTTTATCTGTCCCTAGTAATATCTGGTCTAGTGCTGTTGGTTCTTTATAGATGCATTCTTGCATCTTTCTCATATTATTCTTTCTATTACATTTGTGAAGCTGATCAAGCCTATCCCTTAGGAGTGCTAATAGCAAAGTTATTTTTGGTTTTTTTTTAAAAAGCAAAAGGCAAAAATGCTGCATCTCTTACTGCTAATTTTCAAGTCAGGTATGAAATGTGTGTGTTTGTGTGTGTGCATGAAATAATTCTATGACTATTTTTCTTCTGTACTGTTTTAGTTTTGCTCATTTATCTTATTTAACCATAAATGGCATTTTCTTCCCCTATATAATGTAACCGTAGCTGTAAAATAACCCATATTAAAAAGATACCTTTATTGTGTTTCACATTGCAGATCAATATGAGAGAGAATGATTTGCTCAAAGTCACCAAGAGAATTCACGGCAGAAGTAAGATTTGCATCCGAAGCTCAAAGCAGTAATTCTACACAAAGTCAAGGGCTCTCAAAAGGAAAAATATTAACAGCTATCTTAGACAAGTGTAAAGCTCTCCTAGCTGTAAATTGCAGAGAGAGCCTGAATATGTGTAATAGAAAGTTTGTTTACCTGCATGCTCAGGTTTTCCTTTTCTAAGTTACCTACCTACAACTGAGCTTTTTTACATCAGCTCAGTATGAAAAAGTCTGTCTATTGAAGACCATACAGAAAACTACATACATTGTCTACCCATACTGAGTAGTAGCATCTTGTTGTTCCTTCCATTATTTGGGGTTTTGTTTGTTTGTTTTGTTTTTGTTTTCTTACCAGATCCCGGAGTTGCTGAAGCAGCTGTAAAACATCCAAAAGTTTTTCTTCCACCAGTGACAGCCTTACTCTCTCTGTTTCCAACATCTGGAATTCCATCTTCATCAGCTCAGATTCCTCCGCATTCTGGTGTATTTCCCCCAGCAATGGACCTTTTGTCTAGACAACGGATGACATAAAAAGTATTGCCTAACTTCTCTGCCTGAGACTGTGGTAGATGCCTCAGAAGTCGGTCTTTAAATTAATTTTACTAAATGGAATGTGTCAGTGAAAAATACAGTCAGTAGGATGTGTGCACAGATATGTGATTTTTCTATTTTATTGATATCTTGCTGACTCTTTGAGGTAGTTAGGATCAGCTGGGGATTTTAAATGCTGCGATTCCAAATATATTTTCTACATGCACATATAATTTCCAAGGAAAGCAATATACACAAAATTGCCTGCTACCATTAATTCTATTTCACAGCTTCATTGCCCCTATAAATCCAAAGTTCTCATTGAAACCATAATAAAATATTTCTCCTTCAACCATGACTGTTTCAGAATAACCTTATTAAATGCAGACCAAGCTGCACTTCTCTGAAAACCCCTTGATTACTTCAAATGTATCATTTGATGTGTCATAATCCAAGGCCTATTCTCTGCCAGAACAATGTGCAATACCCAGAGTAACAGATGTAGGTTATAGAAAAGAAGATCCCAGCTGTACGTTAGAAAAAAAAATCCTGCCCCTAAGAACAGTTTGAATATAAAACTAATCATTCAGAGAGGAAGTAGACTTTCCTTTCATTTTGACCAAGGTGTGGCTGGCAAGCCATTTGTCAGGGATTCTTTGATTTGGCTCAATCGATATAAATATGGTCCCTTTCAACTCTATTATTTTACTAAGCAGAAGAGGAAATATTTGCTTCAGTTTGTTTTCATGCCCAAGTAATTATAACTGAATGACTGGCTACAAGGTATAGTGCATATGGTTGATGCAAAGTTAACATTAAGCATACAGGCAAATATTTCTTAGTTTGAAAATTCTTACTCAGTGATTCCAATATTTTTTCTTTGTCACCAATGTATAAAATGCATTCAATATTATGGTCTTAAGAGAGATGCAATTCTTAAGTTTCATTTGGCAAAATAATTTATAAATTGGTGGTCTTCTGGATGGAAAGTTGGAACAATTTTGTGTGGTGAAATCACTGACTGAAAAAGAGGGTGCCTCTCTGGGGAGAGTAAAAAGACATTCCAACTTGTAGTTAGTTTGAGGAGAAAACATCTGGAACAAACCCTTAGGTTGTTTCCAAGAAAAGGCAGATCATCTGGCAAGATTCTTGTAACATAGGCAATCAGCAATAAAGTATCTATTTGGACCAATTTAGGGAGTGGTTCTGATTACATGCATCTGACATACTGTCATATTAAACAGGTAAACATTTCAATCAAAGAGAATGCAATGCTTACCGTTCCTTTTCTATTGATTTAGAGAATATCAGAATTGCTACCATATTAGAATACTGAACATAAAAATAAAATTGAGATTCAACTCAATTACCTAATAAATCAATGTGTTATTTTCACTCATATCCCTTCACATAGTTAAAGTCATTCTGGTTATTGTGAAAAACCTCTGACCTTCCAGATATTCAGCTTCATCATCCCAGCCGTCATAAAGGTTTTCGTTGGGTTATAAATGTTTGCTTGTAAATATGCCCCCTTCAGCAAACTTCTCAGAAAATGTTACTGCAAAATTTCCCCTTTTGTGTTCAGTCCATCTTATTGCTTTTTGGTGGTTCTAAAGGAGTGTGTGAGAGGAAGAGTAATGGTGCACTGCCTACTAGCGGCTTCTTAAATAACCGCTTTTAAGAGACCCCATGACAGTTTCTGTCCCTGGGGGAGGAGGGGCCTAAATGCATAGTTTCCTGACATTATTTTATTTTAATTTTTTTAAAATAATGGTGTATGCTACTCTGCTATTTGAAAAAAGAGGAAAAAAATAATTAGAGAAACCCAGTAATTAAAGCCCCAATACCTCCAATTTGGAACACAAAGCATCAAGGCCATTAAGAGATGTTATTTAAGGAACAATAAGGATGTTATTCATGGCTAATCTTCCTTCTGTATGGCAGAAGAGATGCAAAATTTCTAAGCGCTGCACATTGTACAGAATCTAATTATAATCTAATATTGAGCAATTGAGATAACTAATAAATTGACTAAATAATATAACAGATTTTGTCTGAAAATGACTGTGGTCTGAATTATACCTAATGAATTCTGATTACTGTAATATTAAGCAACTTCATTTACTAAGGAGAAATTTTAAACCTGGAAATATCTAAAATGGTGAAGATACTCTCACAAGGCTTGTAGCATATCATGTAAATGTGTCCTACTAAGTTGACAACAACTAACATTTGATTTTATTTATATGAATTTATTTATAAAATTTATATGCCACCCAATCCTGAAGGACTCCGGGCAGCTTACAAAAAAGAGAGAGAGAGAGAAAAAAAAGAAAAAAAATGGTTTAAAATTGCAACACTACATACATTCATTCTAATTGGGGCTGGACCTCAACAGTGAGGTCAACAGCCCCAGGCCTGCCAGAACAGCCAGGTTTTTACAGTGAAATGAACAGTGTTGGGTTGCAAATATTTTTACTACTTGTTTGGGTGTGCTCCCACGTGTGCTTGCACACACAATGCTTCTGTGAATGTGCAGAAGTGTCCGGGCAGGTGGGTCTTCTGCCGCCGCTACTATCAGTTTGGCTGAACCGGGCCGAACTGGGCGCAACCCACCACTGACTATGAAGGCATAATGAATCTACTGTATGCACTTATTGTAGTGCTCATCTGTTGGCATTATACAATTACTGCAACACTTGGGCTATTAGCTAGTTTTGTTCCAAAGCTATCTTTATGAATGACCTAAAAGATGGAATGGAAAACATGCTGGTTAGATTTATAAATGACACCAAGATGGGGATTTGTCCTTCAAGGACAAAATCACAAAATGACTTTGACATTCCTGCACTGGATGGGGTGTTGGATTAGACGACCTATACAAATCCTTTACAATTCATACATGGTATGATTGCATTACTAGGATTAAGAAAGAACATCCTATAGATTAAGATTCTATTGATGCATTGGCCGAAATATTATAGTCTGCCAAGGAGGTAGATTTCGCAGCTTAAATGTTTATTTGCTATCTGACTCCGTGCTTACATTTTAACAATTCAGACTAAGCCTCATTCTGCTTTGCTGTAACAAGCAATAAGAACCTTGCTGCATTCCTTACATATTGTCACTCTCCGCAGTTGCTTGTAGCAAACAGAGGTCTAATCCATTGTCTTTTTTTTTTTACACTGCACTTTAAAACAAAACTTCCTAAGGCATACATTTTACATTTTCCAGTCCTTGTAAATGTTGTACAATTTATTTGTCAAACAAAAATGAGAACAATAATAAGAGAATCAAAATACAATGACAGGGACAATAGGGACATTAGTGCACTTCTGCACACACACCCCTCTATTGACCACTTAAGTATGAAGTAAGGACCACGGAAGTCAATTTGTGACTGAAACTGTGAAAAATTGTAGCTGAGACATTTAAATAAGGTAGGGCATTCCAGACTTGGATAACTCTATTGCAGAAATCATATTTTTTACAGTCAAGTTTAGAACAATTTACATTGAGTTTAAAATGGTTCCTCGCACACGTATTATTGCGATTAAAACAGAAAAAAGTCATTTACAGGTAAAACATTTTTTATTCAATATCTAAGTCTGACCGCAAGCGACTCAGTTCTAAGTTACCCAAATTGAGAATTTCGAGCCTAGTTAACATAAGGAATTATATTGTGTACAGAAGAGTGCAAGACTTTTCTCGTAAAGTATTTTGAACCTGCTCGATTGTACGGATGTCAGCTACCTATAGGTTGGGGATTCCAAACACTCGAACAATACTTTAAGATGGGTCTAGCATAAGCTCTAATTAGCAATACAGTATTTCCAGAAAAAAAGCTTCACAAAATTAAGTTTACAACTCTCAATGCTTTTTTTTTTTAGCAAAGCTGTTACAGTGAGCTACAATATTATTGCAGTTCCAACCATATCTGGAATCCTTTGAGAGAGTGTTATCCGAGTGTGTAATAGTTTAGGATCCATCCAGAATTTCTTTAACATAGCCACTTAATTTTATCCAGAGCTACAGTATAATATATTTGAATTGGCTAAATGGCAGCATCGGCTGCAAGTTAAGATTAAGATTAAGATTTAGTTTATTTGTATGCCGCCCTTCTCTGGGAGGGACTCAGGGCGGCGAACAACTCAAAGGGGGGGAAAAGGGAACATAAAACACAATACACGTGTTTAAAATAAACAAGAATCATACAACCATACAAGTCGAGAGGGGAGGGGAACTCATCAACCCCAGGCCTGCCGGCACAACTCTGATTCTAAAATAAAGTCATCTTCTAACTTCCAGAAAAATCTGCCATATGGTAAGATGACATAGTCTCCCTAAACAATTAAATGTGTTATTTAAATTCCTATATCCATAGTCCTTTTGGTAACAAAAAAAAGCACATAAATAATTGCTTGCTCTTGTCAGTCATAACATTACCACCATCTGATCAGCAGCCTGGTTTAGACATTATTTTTCTTTCCTCAGACAACAATGAACTGGGGTAGATTATTTTCACTACAATTCAACATCTTGTTCCTGTCTTCCCGGCTAACAACATTCTTGTAATCATCAGCATTGGCTTCCTTACAACACACACGCCTGTATCCAAAGTAAGACTGAAATGTGCAATATTATTCCAGAATGTTCTATTTCTTTCTGTCCATTTTTTCTTTGTTAGATAAACAAATGTAACAAGAAGATTTTCAACATGTATCTCATGATTGCAAGCACATTGGGTCTCTGCATTTTGCCCCAATAACAAAACTGCTAAGAAATTCTGCAAAAGATTCCCATGAGCTTATTACATTGGGTTTGAACGCAGCCTCAATTATTTTCTTGATTAACACTATAAATGTGCTGCAATTAATGTATAGGCTGCTATTTTCCAACTTTAAAACTCCTTTGGAATATGCAGTAACACTATAGGGTGGTTTTCAATGTGCTTCATTATCGTTAAGTCTAAACCAATCCCTTGTCTACATTAAGATTATCTAAACCAGGAGTCAGCAAACTGTGGCTCTGGAGCCGCATGTGGCTCTTTCCTCCCTCTGCTGCAGCTCCATTACTGGTCGGTGCCACAATTTTGAGAGGAACTTCCGGTGTGGGGGGGAGAAGCACAGTGCGCCAGGAGAAGACTCTATGGCAAGACTCTAGGGCAAGGGTGTTCCAGTTGTCTCCACAATTGATAGGGCTTTTGGTTATGACAGGTAGAGGAAAAAGTATGCTGCGCTAGGAGGAGACTCTATGGTGAGGGAACTGAACTTCTGGTCAGCTCCAGAATTGAACGGGGGGCTTCCGGTTAGGACCTTTGTGGCTCCCGGTGTTTTCTTTTCTGTGGGAAATGGGTCCAAATGGCTCTTTGAGTGTTTAAGTTTGCCGACCCCTGATCTAAATCCTTGTAAAAGCTGTTCCAATGTTCATGTATTTATACACTAGAAAATGACTGCTTACAGTTAATTCCTTATATAGAGAAGGCACATGACTTTGTCAATGACTAAGTATATTCCAGCAAAAGTCAGATATCTATTCCACAGGCAACATTTTGTAATTCTAGGCTTAGAGTTTACTAATGATTACTTCAATATATCATCTGTTATCTGACACCTTCATTAAAATTTCTTTCCAAAATAGTTCTCTAACTGCAGCTCTTTATTGAAATACACTTAAAAAGGAAACAAAGCAAATGGCTCTTTTCATCTTCTGGCTTTTGTAAAAACATAGGAGATGAAAAAGATTGGATCAATTATTGATTCTTTCAGGTGTCCATTATTCTTGATGCCTGGAGTTTAAATGACTTCTAGTTTGCTTCTTTTTATATACTTCTTTCTAAGACTTGGGGTTTTATGTACAACTAAACCTGCTATGCCACTTAGATGCACAATTAACTTGAAATATTCGTGTTAGTGTATCTATTCAGATCTCAGATGTTCAGAGATCTAGAGATGTTTAGAAGATAGTTCTAGAAATGTAAAAAGGTCTACCACTTGGCAAATCAAATAATTATTTCAATTTCCTCAGGATATGAACTATGCCTCATAATAGCACAGAATAGATAAAATACTAAAGAAAGGAAGGGAAGGTCTAAAGTAGCAATTGGGAAGTTGCTAATTCCACTCATAAACGGGTTTTCCATTTTTAGAAATATTAACAGCATAAAATTGGAGGAGGTGGAATTTGTAATGGAAGAAAGGAACGTAGTTGCTCTTACAATGAAATATATACTTTTCATTTATGTACAAATGTACATTTGCAATAAACATGCAGTATGAACCACAATGCTAGTATGGTATACGACCAAGCTAGGTAACTATGCCCATCAGTGGTGGGTTTCAATTTATTTTACAACCGGTTTGCTCATGTGTGTGCATGCACGAGCGATGCTACTGCGCATGTGCAGAAGCATCTGGGCAGGTGGGCGGAGCCTCCCACCGGCCCCCCTACAGGTTCGCCCGATCTGGGGCGAACCGGCAGAAACCCACCTCTGATGCCCATCTAGATGCTGTCAGATAGAAAATCATGCTATCCCTCACTATATCAACTGGAGATGATTAGTTGTGTTCTGATGACATATAGATGTACCCTGCTCCCCATACTTTAACAGAACACAATTTTTAAAGGCTTGTTCACCAAGAAATAGTAAATAGATGAACTGTATAAGAGTCCATGGAATTATGCACTGCAATTAAAGAATTGCATAAGAACTGAGCTTTCAGGGGATGAAAGCTGAACTCTATCACAGCTAAGTCTTCTTGTTCTGAAATGTGCAGGTAATATCAGTGAAAGTGTCTTTTGATCAAATTTAAGCAGGTCTGATAAGAAAAAGAAATTCTGAAATATGCAGCCCTTGTAATAAGTAGCCCACAAATTGGAAATAATTTCCTCCTGAAAAGACAGAATATGAAATGAATTTACCTCTTCCTTATTTGTTTCCAGAGCTTTTTCTTCATGCCCTTTCATTTGAAAGTCATCTTTTAATTTTGAGAGTTGTTGGACTAATTCCACAACGGAGTTTTCATGGCCACAGCTACTGGGGTTTCCAAAGGATGACCGCAGATGCTTCAGCATTGTGTCATCACACCTAGAAAGAGAAACATTCTGGTCACTTCTTTTCTCCATCCAGTCTAATTATATGCAATATTAAGATATTTGGAGGTAAAAGCTCCTAATATGGGCAGCTATATAAATTGGTTTAATAAACAAATTGCAAATTTTGCCAAGGAAATTGCCTGCAGTCAACAATGATTTGAAGGCACAAACATAAAAAGGGACAATTACTAATAAATCCTACATATGCCTGCTCCAGACAGGTAAGTTTTCTCCTAACAACAGTAATTGGGACCAGAAAGTCTACTGCTAAGTGGCCGAGTTGTAAAGTGTGATGTCATGTTGACTTACAACAGCAATTACTGTTGTTAGGTATATCCTATGCATTTGCAGCATCTTGTGGTCATTTGATTGTCATGTGTGACCTCCAGCCAGCTTCCCCATTTCTGAAGACGGCACTGAAGATCACAAATGGTGATCACATGACTACAGGATGCTGCAACTGTTGTGATTGCAAGCTGGTTGCCAAGCACCCAAATCACAATTATGTGACCATAGGTGTTCTGTGATGGCCACTAGAAGGAATGGCAGTAGCTCTCCCATTCATCACTGTTGTAATTTTCAGCAGTTGCTGAACAAGTGGTGGCTGAGCGAGGACTATCTGCATAACCATACCACATATTTCAAAGCAAGTCTACCTGTAATATTTTTGCTATGCCACACAACAGCATTTTCAGAAAAAAATAGCAAGGACAAAAGTTGCAACTATGACTTCACATAGACACTGAGACGTACCCGCTATTGCAACAAGGAAATCTAGCTAAGAGCTTCTTTACTTCAGCCATTTGGGTTTGCTGGTCGCCTATCCATTTCTCTTCCTCTTCATCAGATGCAGCCTGGCCTTCCACAGAACGAAACATCTGATCTTCCACTGGAAAGAAAGAACGACAACCCTCCAAATAAGCCAATCACTATTACCATCATATTCAAGTAGCATTTTTTAAATCCAGTTTAAGAAAAAAAAAATTGGGAATAATTAGTTCAAATACTACAGTAATTCATTGCCAAACAAAAAGGACCTCTTTCTTTATCACCTGCTACCTTAAATAGACATCTGCTACCTTATATACCTTATATCAAGGGTCCCCAAACCCCTGGAATGTGACCCAGTGCTGGGCCGTGGAAACAATAGGAGAGTGCACATAAAGCTTTATTTATAAAACATGTGAGTCTCACTCGCCATCTTCAGGCTGGATTTTGGGCTTAAAGTGTGACCGGAGCTGCCGTCTTTCTATAAATCTTAGTGTGTGTGTGTGGAGTGCTGGCTTTGTTTCAGTAAGTGGAATAATTGGTTGTGTGGTTATATCTTAATTGGTAGATTGGTGCTGATTGGTGCTGGCTATGTGTCTATTATTGTTTCGTGTTGTAACGGCCTGGGTGGTGGGTGGGTCTCATTTGTTGACTAGGGCTGATTTCCATATGTCTGGTAGGCGGGAGGTATCATAACGTTTATTCATGTTGTTGGGGTGTTTCTCTATTTCGATAGCTTCCATAATTATTCTCTTGTTGAAGTGTTCAGTTTTGGAGATTAACCTGGTTCCTTCAAAATTAAGTTCATGTCCTGTAGCTTTAAGGTGCTGGAAAAGGGAGGAAGTTTTTTCTTTTTTTCTAACTGCGTTCTTGTGTTCTGCGATGCGAACATTTATTCTCCTATTAGTTTGTCCAATGTATGTGGCAGGGCAGATTTTGCATGGTGTTTTGTAGACTCTTTGGTTTTCTAGCTGGATCTTGTCTTTGGGGTTTCTTAAGATGTTGTCTATTTTTTGGTCAGTGCTGAAGGCTGTCTTGATATTGTCCTTGTGGAGAATTTTGCTGATTTTATCTGTGGTGCCTTTGATGTAAGGGAGGAGGGCGATGCCGTTGTCCTGTTCTGTGTCTCGGTTCTTGGGGGGGGGAAGTCTCCCTTTTGATTAGGTTGGTAATTGTTTTTCTTTGGAATCTGTTGGAGATTAATACGTTTGTGAGAGTGTGTAATTCAGTTTTCAAGTGGTCTTTGACTGAGAACTCTAAGTGCTACAACAGACACTCTTCCCCCTCAAATTAGGTTCATCTTATTTGTGGATAGTGTTATCTTTGAGCATATATAGTAATACCTTTTTTTAAAAAAGAACTCATATATCCTGTATATACAGTCATATAGGTTGAACTGTGGATAAGCTGACTCTTGAATTTGAACCAAAATATGATGAAAATGTGGATCAGCAACTGGTAGCATGCTTTGCATGGTATTTGAACATATAGGAGATGTATGGCATATGTCATTTTCTACCACAAATTGAAATAAAGAATAGTTCCAAGAACATGTTAATTAGTTGTTAATGTAATTTTTTTTCAGTAGGCACATTTCCATATGATAAACTTCAGCCTTACTTACTGAAGATCCTATCAAATGCCCTGCACCATTCCTCTCCTTCTTTTGGAAATATATTTGCCTCACTTTTTCTTTGATCATTAGTAACTCAACCTTTGAGCTAATCCTCCTCATAATCAAACAAATTAGGAATATATCACTCTATGTCTAATTATGTAATTTATAATCTACATTTCTGCTTGTTTTCTATGGTTGTAGAATTTAGACTTGGGTACTATGACCCCTAAATAAAAAGTGAGTTATCTTTGAAGACACGCTTTGCAGAATATCTATGTTTGGTCCTCTATAAAGAGTCAAGTTTCCTTTCTTAAGGAGCATAACCTTTATCAATAAAAGGAAAACAACTGTTAGGGTTATATATAGTATCTTTCTTTATTAAACCTTGTTAATCCCCAACAGTGTAACCACAAGAAGGGTTGTCTTGTGCTTTCCTCTTAAGCAAATTTGTGTGTACACCTATGTAAAAAGAAAAAAGGGAGGAAAGTAGTATATTAAAGTGAAAATCAATTGTACCTGGAACTTTTGTTAAAGTGTGTTTCTGAACTTGCACAGTTGCATGAGCAACATCTTGACCAGAAATAATCCTATAGTTACAGGAAAGCCTGGGGATTAGCAAAGGCTAAATGGAAAAAGTGGGCTGGAGGAAGGAATGAAGAGAGCCTTTAAGAGTATCAACATAAGGTGGAGCAAAGGAGAGAAGTGAGAGACAGTTTGTATAGTGGTTAAGGTATCAGGTTAGACTAGGAGTTCCCAATCTTGCTAACTTTAAGAAATGTGAACTTCTAGAAATTTTGGGAGTTGAAGTCCATGTGTCTTAAAGTTGCCAAGATTGGGAATCTCTGGCCTACAATATAAACCAGGAGACTGAGTTCTAGTTCTGCCTTAGGCACAAAGCCAGCTCAATGACTTTAGGCCAGTCATTTTCTCTCAGCCCTAGGAAGAAACCAATCACTTATGAAATATTGCCAAAGAAAAGTGCGGAGACTCACTCCCCTTACACTTACACACACACACACACACACACACACACACACACACACACACACACAGACGAAAAGGTTGATCTAGTTCAACCTTTTTGTTGTGGAGGTGGTGAACCAAAGGCAAAGATAGGAAAGGAACTGATATAAGATACAAGAAGATGGGGGCAAAATCTTGGAGGAAGGGTGTCTCATGTTCAGAGGGCAAAGTTGATTTTCTACCAGCTGTTTATGGCATGTAGGCAGACAAAGAGGATTTATTTTGGCACTAATATCATGTACTTGAAACACTCAGCCAGAGAAAATGAAGTGCTTTAGGCTACGGCAGTCTTTTAAATCAGATTTCCAGAGTACATTTGCAAGGGAGAGGAATATTGGTTGAATAATTTAAACAATTGTCTGTTTTATTGACACAAATTTCTTCACAAACTTCATTTGTAAAGACTGCTGCTAGCTATTATTCACACATTTGTTGCAGGCAGCTATTTTGCAAGCGGAGGTGTCAGTTTTTCCTGTTAATCACTGTTATGTGGTACTAGGAGTATAAAACACAGCCTTTTTAAAAGACTTCTGCTCAAGCTGGTTGATTATTTTCTTCTAATGTCTTTGTAAAATCAAGTATCTCTTTAACTGGAAGATTGTATTTTTTTTTAAGTTGGGTTTTCCTTCTGAGGCAACAGATAAGGCATTGTATTGTCTCCCTTTTTGGTATTTGAGAAAAGAGGTTAGCAAAAAATACAATTTCCCAATGGGACTTTTCATATTGCTCTACAAATATTGCTGCTTTTAATGCTGTGACAATGGCTGAATGCTTTCCATTTGGTCCAGCAGAGGGCACTGTGGTAAAACCCAAAATAAAGAAAATGCCCATCAGATGACAAGCTTAGCAAAGAATGTCTTGGGAACAAAGTTGTCCTTCTCTTATACAATAACAAAACTGGTGTGTGTGTGTGTGTGTGTGTGTGTGTGTGTGTGTGTGTGTAATGTGAGCTCTAATTAAGTGAAGAAGACAATCCACTGTTAGTAAAATGCTTATTTCCCAACATTAGTTCAAACGCACAGTTGCCTCATATATCCATGTTCTTTGTATAAGCTTTCAGCTTCAAGGCTTCCCTTTGAACATAATCATTTGTCCCAAATGATTAATTAATAAGCAGATGCAGTATCTATCCAGCTGTAAGAATCAGAGTCACTGTGGGATTTGTGCAATATATTAAGAAGCAAACAATAGGGGATGGAGGAGGGGGGGGTTTAGCATTGTCTCTTTTAAATATTGCTTTTGTACAAGCTTTGGACCTAGTTTAAACCACATCAAACCTTAAGCTTAAATTTGGTGGTTATTTGATGCAACAGCAGAGATAGTGCTTCTGGCTTCTTTCAGTTACGCTGCTGGTGCTGGGGTACACAGATGCACTCATGTCTGAAACCAAAGACAAGCCTTTAAAGAAGAAAATGATCTAAGATCAAAGCTCCTTGTGAAGTTATACGGAGTGCACACAGGTAGGCATAAGGAAGTAAAGGTATTTACCCTGTTTTTTTTTCCATCTTTGCTCATGATCTTATAAAGGAAACTTCTGTCCTAAATTCGTCTTGGATGTTTGTTAGAAGCATGTATTCTTAAACCTTTAATATTTTAATCTCTATCATCTAAAACTAAAATTCGGTCTTTTGCAATTCTTGCAACACACACACACACACACGCACGCACACACACCCACATACACACACAGAAAGAGAGAGAGAGAGCGCCCATGGGGAGAACATGTGTGTCTTTCACACTAAATGAAAGCTGGTTCTAAATAGATTCATGCACTTAGTCATTACTCTACTGTTTTGCAATTAAATTAATAATTAGATCAGTTCATTTAAGCAATACGTCTGCAAGGAAAAACAAAGTCCACTTGCCTTTTGAAAAAGCATCTTTGGGACAACCATGATATGGATGACTGAGAATCTCCATAGACAGTAGGATACAAAATTACCTGGTGGTTCCATGCCCAGGGGAAGGATAAGGAGTGGTTCAGGATCTCATGGCCATGGTAGCAGTCATGCTTATTCCAGGTCATACTTGGTCCAACTCAGAGAAGTGGGTTTGTGATCTGAAGGTGGAAGTCATTTCCATCCATAATTTGCCATTGTGAAATTATTTTCTGTCTCACTTCTGCAGGGCAATAGGAGCAGTTAAGGTGGTCTGTCCCAGATGGGTGAATTTGCATTTAGTCCAGCAGTGCTGGATAATTTTTGCTCCATTCTCTTTTAGGAGGAGTAGATAACTGGGACTCAGAAAGTCTAGAAAGAAACTGGTCATCTTGATCTCTGCCAGTCATATTTCAGGCCAAGCATAAGACAGAAGTTGCGCTGATCATTCATCTACATGATCTATACCTAGACCTTGACTAAGGCAGTACATCTCTTCTGGTTCAGGTAGATTTATCAGTAATATTTGATAACATTGTAAGGACTGGATGCTGAAGACACTATTTTTCAGTGGTTCCAAGTCTTCCCAAGTAGATGTTACACGGTACGATAATTGGGGAAGAGGGCTTGACTGTTTTGCCACAATCTTCTGAACAGTTGTCCCAGTTATTATGGGGATCATTTTCTTCTTGCTGAATCATTCTGCATTATGCATTTGAGCTAGGAAGCATGCTGCAGGATTCCCATCCATGTGAAACTCAGTGGAAAGAGAACCAAGTGGCTAGACAATTATAGATTGCCCTTCAATGTAAGGAAACTCCCTGTCCCTGAGCTGAGGTGGCGCAGTGGTTAAATTCAGCACTGCAGGCTACTTCACCTGACTGCAGTTCTGCAGTTCGGCTGTTCAAATCTCACCGGCTCAGGGTTGACTCAGCCTTCCATCCTTCCGAGTTGGGTAAAATGAGGACCCGGATTGTTGTTGGGGACAATATGCTGACTCTGTAAACCGCTTAGAGAGGGCTGAAAGCCCTATGAAGCGGTATATAAGTCTAACTGCTATTGCTATTGCTTCTGAAAAGAAATTATGTTCTTTCATCAGGCTTTAGGCCATAATGTACAATGGGGACTGCTATCATTATATGTTTTTATTGGTTATATTTATTACATTTTCAAAGTCTTTATGACTAGGTGGCGCAGTGGTTAGAGTGCAGTACTGCAGGCCACTTCAGCTGACTGCTATCTGCAGTTCGGCGGCTCAAATCTCACCGGCTCAAAATTGACTCAGCCTTCCATCCTTCTGAGGTGGGTGAAATGAGGACCCAGACTGAGGGGGCGATATGCTGACTCTGTAAACTGCTTAGAGAGGGCTGAAAGCTGCTATTGCTATTGCTATGTTGCTTATCATTTTTTCATTTTACTTTACTTTTTTAACCTGCCCAAAGTCTTATGATGAAGCACCATAGAAATTATGTAAAATAAAATATAAATAAATAATCGATGAAGTACAAATTTAAATCAATTAGAAAAAGTTTTTTAAAATTAAATTATCATATTTTTCAGAGTATAAGATGAACCTTTTCCCCTCAAAAAAGAGATGAAAATCTGGGTGCGTCTTATACACTGAATGCAGCATTTTTGGCCTCCTGAAACCCTGCCCCCTTTGCAAAAATGCCCATGCATAGCCTTTAGGACGCTTCCATGGTGCTCCTGCAGGATGGGGAGGGCAAAAATGAGCAAAAAACAGGCTATTTTTTGCTCATTTTTGCCTCTCCCCAGTCCCCAGGAGCACTCTACAAGCTTCTTAAAGGCTACGCACACCTTTGTTTTTTACAAAATTGAGCCCTTTTTTTGCAAAAAAAAAAAAGGGCTGTTTTTTGGGAGGTCTGCAGAGTGCAAAAACTTTTTTTCTTCAAAATCTTGGTGTGCCTTATACTCTCTGTGCGTCTTATACTCCGAAAAATCCAGTAAAATAAGTTTTAAAAACTTCAGCTTCATGACTACATATCTGAGTACATTTTTCATAATCTTGGAGGATAAACTGGAATTCTTTCTAACAAACATTCCAAACATTTCTATGCAGGAGACTTCAATAACAGCTAATTGTGTGAAAAATATCCTGTTCTGGGTATGGAACATTTGTTCCATTTTTCTTCCAGAATGTGCTAGTTCAGCCATTCCAGGGGATGAACTAGTAGTTTTCCAGAAGTAAACCTTCTGGAATAGGAAACGCTCTACAGTGTTTACTGTAAGATCAAATGTACAGAAATGATTAACCAATTATCCTTAAATCTGACCATTTTTAAAGCAGGAACAAACAGGAACACAATGGAAAACACTCTGGCCCCTTTAAGAGACTCAGGTAAAACTTTTCCATTTAAATTCAATTGATGGCTTCTGCTTTTTTTTTTTTTTTGTTATCCTGCAATGGCTGATTTACCTTTACGGAAGATTTTATAAAGATAAAAGAAAGCAAAACTGCTATGCCTTTTTGATTTGTGATTTAAAATGAAAAGAATTAATCCAAATGCTATTTTTATATCTTTCTAGTTCTGCTAAAAAGGGAAGATTAAATGAATCTGAATATATGAATTAAAATTAGCCCTGCAGTGCATGCCATCCTATTAGAAAGTCTTACCACATTGTTGTGTTTATAGTATTGGCTGAGGCACCATATGTTCACTGCTATAAAATCATTTCAAAGAAAAAAAAAGTCACAGTTTCCATAATAAAGTTTTCCATAATAGCATGAGACCATTAAAAACATAGCCAACATATTCTGAGGAGACTCTTGAGGGTGGACCATTTATTTGTACCCCCAATTATCCTCCTGAGGTTTTCTTTGAATCCTCTATTCTGACCTAGGCTTCCTGAGACAGCATAAATCACACTCTTAGTCCCAAAAACCCTCTTTTTATTTAAACGGCTGTGAATTATATTCATTCTCAGACCATAATGAGCCACAGTCTGTAAAGAGTCCGACAGATACCTGCCACAGTCTTTCATGGTAATGCTGATAAGCACCCACCTTTATCTCCCTTGAAATGCTGCCAGAGACCTAATTGCCAATTAGTTTTGCAAGACCAAACGGAGCACAGAGTCACACAGAGCTTCTCAGAGTTTGAAACAACCAGAATGAACAAAATTGCTTCCTGCAAAGGCTCACATTGGTTTGCTCCTCTTTTAGGTCTTATGGGAGGGGCCAATCATCTCCAAGCCTTATTCCCGAGTTGCTCTTTTTGTCTGAATTGTTCTTGCCTTCTGGAAGCTCTGCGCATGCACACAGTAAGAACAGGCTCACACTGTTCTTCTGCCTCACTGATGTCAGATTCCGGAGACTCCAGAGGCAGCACATAACTACCAGATGGCCCTGGCCCCCTCTCTGCCTCCGATGCAGAGCCCTCATCCGAGCCTTCCTCAGACTCCACGACTGGCCCATGTTCCTCCCCAACCTCCTCACTGTCTGACTCTGCTGCCAGCTTCGTAGGCCACCAGCGGACCACAACATCCTCACCCTTGAGGTTCTTTTCCACTAAAGTTCTCTGTAATAAGATTTTTATCCCCTTCCTACCATTTTCCAATA
This sequence comes from Thamnophis sirtalis, assembly GCF_051295495.1. Taxonomy (NCBI): domain Eukaryota; kingdom Metazoa; phylum Chordata; class Lepidosauria; order Squamata; family Natricidae; genus Thamnophis; species Thamnophis sirtalis. The sequence continues at coordinate 70,412,811 of NW_028261383.1, read as the reverse complement.
CTCCTGCACCACCAGTTGGTGAACGTCTATCTTGCTGGGCAAGTGATAAGCTATCTTGTCCTTCCAGAGGTACATTTGTCTTCTGTTCTGAGTTGCTTTGTGAAGGAACTGGGCACTTTAAGACCTCTGATCTGGAAAAAAAAAAGACAAACCGACAAAATAAACCAACTAGCAAGAAATTCAAATCAAGAATAAAAATTTAAGTATGGCCTATTTTTTTTCTTACATCAAAGGACTTCACTTTCATTAGTAATGTTATTTAAAGTCTTGGACTAGAAGTCTCTTCCGACCCTAGGATTTGATAGCTTGCATACATCTTTTAAAAAAACCTATTTCTGTCCTCCTTAAATGCCCTATCAAATAAGTTTGCTGGTGTCTATTCAATAGATAGGCATGCTTGCTGCCAAGTTATGAATATATCCCCTTCGGCCAGATATATAAGATTCTTCCCTTACCTTTAAATGACTTACTTATCTACTTAAAATGAAAGTGAGCCAATTGACAGTTTAGAAATGTAGTTTAATATATTAATTCAGAACATGGTTGTCTGAAAGTTGTCTGGCCACTCATGCTGGCTAGACAAATACTATTGCAACACAATCCCAGTTATTCTAGAGCATCTTATGAATTGTTTAAGCAGAAAATTTACATGTATGTGATCTGTGATTACAATTCAAAAACCTGAAATTTAGTTCTATGAACATTTCCTTCATTTTTTCTTAATGAAGTTGATGTTTAATAAATAAGTAAAAATATACAGATGTTCTAACTCAAGTAAAATATTAATTACTGGTATTCACGATTAATGATAACTAGCTCAGACTGGATCCATCCTTTACTAGTATTTCAAATTTCAAAGACAGCTGTTTACTAGGTATCTCAAATTATATCCTGAGGTAAGAAATCCACATTTTTAAACCAATGTGGATAAATCTCTTTCTACAAGATTTATTCAACATAGATAAGAGAAGCAAAATGTTGATTCTAAAAGAAATATATTTAAAATGGGGGGGGGGGGAAGCATTCCAAGAAAAAAACTAGAATATGCTCAAAGGAAACTGATCCTATGGAGACATAGAGGATAACAACATTTTCAATTATTTACATTTAAATAATTTGTAAAACATAATAGGCCCTTTTTCGGTCCTAATAAAGATGTAAATTATTTACACATAGATAAATAAAAACAAATGTACAGTACATAGTTTTCTATAAACTGTATATGATCTTTTAATGTCTAATTCAGGCTCTCACAACAGTCATTAACCCTGTCCATGCACTCAAACCAGCCAATGTAAATCATAGAACTCTGGATTGCCCCCAAATAAGAAGGTGTCTTCTGGGCAACATATTTCAGAGGGAGGGGATGCTTTCCTGTCTTGAAACTCTCCTTGTAAAGGAAGGAGAGTGGTTTTGTTTTAATAAAGTGTTTTAACTTTTTACTTCAAATGTAAAAACAAACGCTGCCATTCTCACAGAAGCCTCTACTTTTGGCCCTTTTTCATTAGCATTCAGAGAACCTATGATAAACAGTGAAGAAGACTGGACAAGCACCATGTCTGTGTATAGCAAAGACAAGGACAGCAAAGGAAGGAAGGGTCACTCCCAGGAGCCTGGGAAGGGCATATGTCTTGCAATGCTTTGTAACAAGGTTTCCATGGAGAAATTATTTATTTATTTATCAATTTTCTTGAAACCCCCTTCTCCCTTACAGAGGGGCTCTATGAGAATGTTGAACAACAGACTTTATTCATTTCAAAGCTTTTCCCAGGAAGATAATAGGAAGCCTGAGAAAAAATCTATAAGCAGAGGTGACCCGGTAGATTGGGACCACAATATAATGTCTGTGACTAATTGCTTTTTAATTAAGGCTCTTTTAAATGGCACCAAAACATTTTAACTACAATTAATTTGAAGCAACAGCTTCTATCACTTAAAATTAAAGGAGTTAGCAGAGTTAGCAGAACTGGATAAAAAACTGTATTTACACATAAGTGCATGTGTTTACAAGGTCTCAGACTATGGGGTGATTAGCAAAGATATCTGCCAAGGGATGCCTACTTCAAACATCTGCATCATGTGTTGTTTGTAGTCCTTCCAATATCTCCAAGTGGAGAAAGCATGGAGAAGAAAGAACAAAGAGAGGGATCAACCTGTTTTCTAAAGCACCTGAAGACAGGACTAGAAGCAATGGATGAACTAATCAAGGAGAGATCCAAGCCAGAACTAAGAGAAGTTTGCTGACAGGGAGAACAATTGATCAGTGGGACGGGTTGCCTTCAGAGGTTGTGGATACTCCATCACTGGAAGTTTTAAAGAAGAGATTGGACAGCCATTTGTCCAGAATGGTACAGGGTCTCCTGCTTGTGCAGGATGGATTAGAAGACCTCCAAAGGTCCCTTCCAACTCTGGACTCTCTGGTTTAATTCTCCAAAGAACAAATAGACCATATATTGAATTTAAATAATACCACAGCAAGGATGGCAGCTTCTCCTAATCACCAAACCTGAACAGATCTGTCACTCTCCTTTTTAATGCAAGGCTTCTTTAGTAGAAGTTTATCCACTCTTTCATCTCTGCTTATTCTAGCCACTTTCAAAATGCTAATACTTTGCTCTTGTAATAAAACTGGGGTGGCTTCTGTGTGTGGCCTATTAAGTCCCCTTCCCCATATCTTCCTTTTAATTGGAAATAATAAACACTAGTATAAATATTGCTCAAACAGTGAGTGATTTCATCCCCTACACAGTATATGGTTGCATTTTAGTTATTCTTTATGTCCTTTCTCCTTTCTGACTCTAGAAACACACACAGATAGAGAACATATGTATGTGCTCAACGTTTCAGTTTTTTACACAGTAATGAATAATATCCTAAACTTTCAACCTGTCTTTTTGATCTGCACAGTATCTGAAATAGACAAATTAGGCAGTTGCACCAAGAAATTAAATGCAGCTTGCTGAACTTAGTGAGTATATTTAAATTGACTAGACCAACAGGATATATATATATATATATATATATATATATATATATATGTGTGTGTGTGTGTGTGTGTGTGTGTGTGTGTGTGTGTGTGTGTGTGTGTGTGTATATGTATATGTATGTGTGTGTGTGTGTGTATATATATATATATCATTCTATTATCAAGGAAAACTGAAATCAGGGGTGTTATTTTTGTAGGAAAATAATTGTTCTAAAAAGCAGGAAAAATGCCTGGAGTATTGTGGCTATATATATATATATATATATATATATATATATATATATATATATATATATATATATATATATATATATATATATATATATATATATATATACTTAAAGTCACAACCCCTGGTATGCCCAAGTGTGGGAGGAAGGTCACACTTCCACTCTCTGTCATTAGGCTCGTCACAAGAGTCCATCCAGACAGAAACCCAATATTTTTACTGTTGCCTTTGTTATATTTGTGTTTTTATTTGTGCTGATAAAGTCTTCCTTTATTTATTTATCAGCACAAATAAAAACACAAATATATATATATATATATATATATATATATATATATATATATATATATATATATATATATATATATATATATATATATATATATATATATATATATATATATATATATATATATATATATATATAGCCACAATACTCCAGGCATTTTTCCTGCTTTTTAGAACAATTATTTTCCTACAAAAATAACACCCCTGATTTCAGTTTTCCTTGATAATAGAATGATCCATTATATATGAGAACCACTTTGGTAGCAGGAGGCTAGAAATAGAGACACTGTGACCTTCGGCATGAAGCCAACTGGCTGACCTTGAACCTGTCCCTTTCTCTCAGCCCTAGGGAACAGGCAATAGCAAATCACTTTCAAAATCTTGACAAGAAAACTGCAAGGCATTCACCAGGAGTCAATTGCACCTAGAACACACAAATATGTGTACAAATCCATTATGTATTTTTTAAAAGGCCTATAAAAACACTACACAACATGACTGCCACATATCCATTATAAATGTCAGACCTGTCACAGTTTAAACCTCTAATTATAAATTATCCTTAACTCCATTTATTGAGAAAGGTATAGTTTATTAGCAGTCAAGTGTATTGCAGAATGGCAAAGCCAGAACTGAAAATTGTGTGCCAAAATCCCTCGGTTCTACTTTTCCCTCACTTAACGGTCTCTCATTGCCAGTGCAACCAATCAGGTTCAAGCAAGATGTTTCCCTAATGGTCAGTCCAAGCATAGTTTGATATGTGGCCCCCTCCTTCTTCCAGGTGGGTGACCTTGAGGCAGCGTCTTGAGGAGATACAGCACCTACTTTTGTTTCCTGAAGCATTTCCCTCTCCATTTTCCCTCTCCACAGTTCATGGCCGCCTGTCACTGCATAGCAGCAAAGTACAAGCTGACAATAAAAAAATAAAAATTCCCATGAGTCTATCTTAATCCATTGCATGCCCAATACCCATGTCTCTTTGGTTTTCTTGACAAGAAACTGGAAATTGTTTGACATTGCCTCCTTCCCAATTTTTCCTCAACTTCCCCATTGATCTATAAACTTCCTTCCGGCTATTGCGCTCCAATGTTGTAAAACATCTGCCTATCGTTTTCCTTACAGTCCTTTTTATACAGATGTCCATAAAATACATAAAGTCTCTTTCTAGTCAAACTTGATTTCTGGTGATTTCATAGGCTGATCCTTGCTATTGATTTTTCAGCTTATCCTAGAGTCCTGGGATTTCTTAATTATTCCTATCAAAGAACTAACTGGATCTGATCTAGCTTAGTTAGTTTAAGATCAGCCAAGGTGAGCAAGATTTTGTGTGATTTATTCCCATTTTAATTGTTAGCTATATATTGAGCAGACTTGTTTGTCTCCTTGTTCCAATGGATACATGTTACACCTATTGTGTTTATCTTGCCTGTTTTCATATTATTTTACATGAACATAATTATGAGTTCATTAAATATGTACGGTTTTTTTGGATGAAGAATTCCATTTTGGAAGTGGTAGTCAATATTATAATCATCATCATCATCATCATCATCATCATCATCATCATCCTCATCTGGAATGGAGGCTAAAACATATGAAGAACGGTTGCAGGAACTGGGTAGGTCTAGTTTAGTGAAAAGGACTAGGGGAGACATGATAGCAGTGTTCCAATATCTCAGGGGTTGCCACAAAGATGAGGGAGTCAAACTATTCTCCAAGGCACCTGAGGGTAGAACAAGAAGCAATGGGTGGAAACTAATCAAGGACAGAAGCAACTTAGAACTGGGGAGAAATTTCCTGACAGTTAGAACAATTAAACAGTGGAACAGCTTTCCTCCGGAAGTTGTGAATGCTCCAACACTGGAAGTTTTAAAGAAGATGTTGGATATCCATTTGTCTGAAGTGGTGTTGGACTAAAATACTTCCAAGGTCCCTTCCAACTCTGTTATTCTATTCTATCATCATCATCCCAAAAGACAGCAATCACAATCCATGTTCATGAGCCAGATGGATGTTTCTATGAAGCAACCAGAAGCCAAGCTCAGTTTATAGAAACTTAGAATTTTCCAATTTTAATTTTTTCTTGATAAATATGTTTTTCTTTTTAAAAAATCTAGCATTTATTGGAGCCTTTAGCCTAAAGCAAATAGAGTAGAGAGGGATTGATTATTTGAATGAAACATTCAAAATAGGATATTTTTCAGAGTTAATGAAAAAACCACCATAAACACTTATTGCTTATGTTTATGTAATATTTCGGCTGCTAACACGAAAAGTCCAGCTTTTTCTAGAAGTTTGTCCTTTCCTTTCTATTCTTGCCAATTTGTTTCTTTTCAGGGTTTCTGGAATCAGTGATTTGAAAAGGGTTAATTATTTGTTACATGTTTAATAGCAAACATCATGTACAATATTTAGAAAACGAATGGAAGGGATTCTTTATTTAATGACATGGAAATGCATCTAGTAACCTTGGTTACAATGGGTCCTTGCTTTTTATAGTGTCAATGCCAATTGACATCTGCTCTAACATGATATAAAATTAATGGGAATGAATTCACTTTGGAATTTCAATAATTTACTTAGAACCTTATTTGATTGTACATCAAATGTGCAGGGCCACACTTATAGTGTTACAATGCAAAAAGTTTGAGAACCTTATTTAAATGCTGATATTATAGGACAGTGTTGGTGAATCTATTACACACTGAGTACGGAACTAGGAGCGTATGTACACACACACGCACTAGAAACTGGAAGAACAGCTGCCCGGTGCGTATTGGGAAGATGATATGACATGATGGAACACTGCTGTTTGCAAGGGGAGTTTAAAAATCCTCGTTAGAACCTCTAATGGTCAGCACATGTTTTTACCACTATCCGCAGCATCCCATCACAACCTGCAGCTTTATTGGAATTCATGGCCTTCAATACAGCTCTCACTTGGTGTTCATGCAGTGTTGAGTGTCTGGGAGTTGGAGGGCCGGTAGGCTGGGTTTACAGGGTCAGGTTCTCTTGACCTCACAGCGGGCGAAGAAGGTGTTCCACTCCTCCCGCAACAAGGCATCGGAGTTGACTGTCTTCATCGTATTGCCCTTATAGTTGGTGCACTCCATGACACATCTTCCTCAGGTTGTTGTTTGCTAGATGGTTCTCCACCTTTTGTTTATATTTTTGTTTAGCTACCTTGTTGCCTCTCCTTAGATTTGCCCTGGACTCATTGTATTTATCTCTGTTACCTGCCAAATGGCCCAGAGATCAGTGCAGCAGCAGCAATGGCAGTGTGTGAGAAAATGGGAAGCCTCTAGATGCTGTCGCCACTCTATACTATGCTTGCCTGCCTGTCGAGTTCTCCCTCCAGTTGTGGCAAGTTGTCCCTGCAGCAAATTGACCGTGTTCAGTTGTCCTGCAATGACTTGGCAGCGGTGAATTGGCAGGGACAACTTAGCGGTGGCAAGCTGGCTGTGCCAAATTGTTTTGACCCTGGCATTTCTTTTATAGAATTTTCGGATGGAAATACTGCAGAGAAAAAGAGATGAAGAACAGCTTTTGAAGTCTGCAGAAATTTTAGAATTGTGAAGGAAAGTTATAGAAATGAGAATTTCTGTCCATATTCTGTTTGCATGTTTATTCTACTTTCGATCTCTCCCCTAACCAGTTACAGGCCCAATGGGGCCTGAACACTTTATTTACACATTTTCCCACTGGTGGGAACTGTTTTGGGAAAGCTCTTTCTTCATTTTGCTCAGAGTTAATTCAGACTGTTGGAGGATGAAGCGAGGATGAGGCAATAATAGATTAACAGATCAGATGTCCAATTTTTGATACTGCTTTGATTGGATGTCCCTTAGTCCAAGAGTAAGATTGTGTATTTTACCAAAAAAGTTACTTTCAAGCATCATTATATACAAGAATAAAATATTCCATTATTTCAAAACTTTCCTGTTCAGAAAAGATCAAATTCTTTTTTTTTAAAGAAGGCAATTGCTCACTTTTATACTAAAAGCTAAATGAGAAATTGAGATACAAGGGTGGGAGAATACGAAGTAAATTTAATCAGATTGTTATACTGCATAATCATTCACATTAGCCAGAGTAAATGGTGATAGTAATTATTCAAGACTGGTAGCATAAGGACTTCTGATGTTAATGCCTCAGGCAATTAATATTCATAGGACAAAGTGGCATGAACACAATCAAGGCAACCCAGGGACAGAGAGAGAGCTAACCCTTTCCCTTCTCTTTGCAGTACTGAAAAAATAATCACACCACAAAGTCATTTGTGCCAGGAATGACATGCACACCAGCCTAATGCAGGGGCAGGCATTCTTTGTTAGATGAACTGCATGCATTTATTCTAAATTGATTTTTGATCATGGAAAAAAAAAGCTTTGCGACCAATCATATGTACAAGTGTTGCAGCGTCCTATAATCATATGATCGCCTTTCAGGTACTTTGCAACTGGCTTGTGAGAAGCAGAGTTAATAGAAAAGATGGAAGTAAAATCATAATTCGTGGTCAAATCAGAAGTGGTATTCAGCAAGTTCCCACCAGTTCTGGAGAACTGATAGAAAAGCTTTTGAGTAGTTCAGAGAACGGGTAAGTACCACCTCTGACTGGCCTATTCTCTGCCTCCCGAGTTCTACATGATCGGGAGGAAATGGGGATTTTGCAGTAACCTTCCCCTGGAGTGGGGAAAGAAGGGGGATTTTACAGTATCCTTCCCCTGCCACATCCACCAAAGTACGCCCACCAAGCCACATCCACAGAAACAGTAAAAAAATTTGAATCCCACCACTGGGTCATATGATGTTTTGCTTAGACCTCAGGGCTTTGCTTGATGACTGAAAGGGAAGTAAGGTTGTTAACGCATTATGGTCATGTGATATTTCCACTTAGCAACAGAAGCGCTTAGCAACAAAGTTGCCAGTCCCAAAGGTAGTCACTTAGTGAGGACTGCCTATACCTCTTTAGGCTACTTGAACAAATATTATTATATATTTCAGGTTTACACTAATAAGTTGGCATGTAGTATAAGTGACCTATGAAACAGCATTGTGCAGCATTTTAGAATTATGTATGCCTATTTTATTGCAAGAGCATTTTCTTTCCATAGCAGACAAACATAACTTGTCGGATTGGAGCCAAGATGTCTAGTATGAAGCATATGATTCAGATAACAAACATGAAAAGGAAGAGTCATTTTCTTCTTCTTCTTGGCTTTCTAAATATTTTCATTCCTTGTTGTTGTTGTTTATTAAATGAAGTCTTTATATAGATCATGGCACATTAACAATATGAAACGATATGTTACTTCTAATGCACTTATCCATAAATCAATATACAAATTTTAAAAAAACTGTGCAAAACCTTTGGAACCCAATAGATAAAAACCTACTTTTACCTCAGATTGAAAGTCAGATTGGATTTCTCCAAAGCGCCATTTGAGGTGGAGACTAAGGCTGCCATCTGCCATTTGATGCTATCTGCTTGGAAGGAAATCCTAATGGGACTCACATCAAAGTATATATAGTGTTTAAACAACACTCAATAGTGTTGTTTAAATCAGTATGAAGTTGGTTTCACCAACTTAGTACTGTAACCTTGCCTCAAGAAATATTAAACCATTAACTGTCTCTCATTCTGCTTCTTATCTAGAACACCATAAATATAAGGTTGAAATCTGAAATTCTAGCTTGAGGAAATACAGAATTAGAGCCATAGAGTTGGAAGGTACCTTAGAGGTAAACTAGTCCAATATTGATCTATGGCAGCATTTCTTAAAAATGACCATCCAGTTTCTGTTTCAAGACCTCCAATGAGGTCACCACCTCATGAGGCAGTCTGTTCAACTGGCTGACGTCTGTTCAACTGATGTAATTTTAATCCAATGATTTTTCTCCCACCACTGGATTCAATAAAAAAAATAAGTCCACTTTCTTTTTAATGTGAGAGTCCGTCACCTATTTAAAGACTGTTATCATGTTTACACTTAGTCATCTCTTTTAATGTTCTTCATAGGGTTTGGTTTCCAAACTCTTTTTCATCTTGGTAATGATCTCCCATGAATTCAACCAGAATTCTCCTCTCTTGTGAGGAATATTTTCCTCACAAGACACATTTTCCTCACAAGACAACATTTTTAATGTTAATAGCCTACATTTATTCTGAACTGTGCTGATGATGCCCATAAATTTTGCTTATAGTTCTCTATATCAGTATTGAGCTCAAAGGAATATTTAAGCCCAATATACCAATGCACCAAATGACAATTAAGTTTAGCATCTACTTTGCTTCTCAAATGTGAGATTATATGACATTAATTTCATTCATAAATATTGATCTGTCTCCAAAGTTTATGCTGTACCAACATTTCCTATTAAATGTAAATAAGAATTGCTACCCAAATTATCCAATCTAACTCACATCATTTCAAAAAATGACCACACACTGAAAATTTCATAGAGGTTTTAAGCAATTCCTTTATTGTTTCTATGCATAATGTCAAAGATTTGGGTAAGGACAGCGGTGGGATTCAGCCGGTTCACACCGTTTTGGGTGAATTTTACATCTAGTTTGGCAAACCAGTAGTTTCCAGGACTGGCTGGCCTCGCCCAGCCTGCCCTTCCTCTCCCAGGAGGGTCTACATGCCCTGTTCATCATGCCAGATAAGCGCAGGACCAGCGCGGAGGCACTGGAAGGGTGAAAAATGGACCTACTGAAAGTACCGGAAGTCCAAAAATGGGTGTGTTTCCGGCCTCCGGAAGCAGGCCCTGCCCACCATGGCTATGCCCACACAACAACCGGGCAGTTGCCAGCATTTTTCAATCCCACCCCTGGGTAAGGACATGTTAATTAAAGTCCTTTTGCTCTGGAACATTCAGATTCTCCTAATGTTGATCTGAAGCTATGGGTTTATAAATGCAAGGTCTTAGTATTGATCTTCACACATAAACTGCTCTGCAATTTCTTTCATGAACAGAAATATTTAAATAAAATCTATAATGGAATACTTGCAGAAAAAATTGTTGGTAAGTATTTTAGGTCTGGCACTATATCCTCTTGAACTAATTATTCTGTGGTATTGATTATTCTGTGGTCTTTCATTTTCTTCCGCATTTTGGGGGGAAAGTATCTTACTAGGGCCTGCACATTTTTTAATTTACTTATTTAGATGCATAGGGCTGCACATGGCAACTTTAAAGATTAAAGAGAAATCACAATATAAAATCAGTAAAAAAGAAAGAAAGAAAGAAAGAAAAAAAGAAAGAAAGAAAGAAAACTGTAGCCAACACTAAAATGAGATAATATTAAGTCCCCTCGGCTTCATTAACTTTCTAAACCCCATGTGTGGAAATACAACCAGGTTTTCAATGTTCTCCAGAAAACCACCAGGACCAGGGGTCACTTTGATCCCATGTGATGTTCTCCAGAGGGCATGCTATGACAGAAGAGACACATTTCCTGGGTTCCACAAGATGACATTTCTAAATAGACAGGACCTGAGACATGGTCTTCTTGCCAGATCTAATAAGATAGGTAGAAACCACCAGAGAGAGAAATCTTAAGGAAATGTGTCACACAAATATTTCCATATCTCAAAGTGCAATGACTAATTACATAACCGCATATTCTCAATTCCCCAGAGTGGCTTCAACAGAGATATGAGAGGCATATAAATTTAATAAGTAAATAAATAAATCCCAGAGAAGTTGGGTCAGCAATCCAGTGTTGATAATATTGCTGGCTGTTCTCTGACACTAATTATCAGCTCCAAGAAATTCATATAAAAATTAATTCTCATAGGAAATTATCATCATGCATTTCTCATAATTTAGACAGAAAAAGAATACTGTCTTAAATCCGTTTGTTTGGAAAATGCAGAATTTATTTCTAAAAGAAAAATAAGTATATACATTTTTGCTTGATAAATCTAATAGTTCTCAGCAAGGAAACTCTGTATACTTTAGGGTGCACTGGACATTGACATGATCTCGGTTTATAGCACCAGTAATTTTGCTTGGTTTCAGCAATGGTCTATCTAAATATGTTTCCATGAAGGCCTAATATTGTAGGATGAGATGAGCAGAGATAATCAAGCTGTTTTTCAGGCAGCCCCATCTGCTGTTTCTAATCTTCTTAATGCAGAAACTTAGATAAGATTCTGAGGTACCCAAGAGGCTTCCGGAGAACAATTTGAAAACCACTAACATAAATTCTAGACCACAATCTGGCCTTTGTGCAAATATTTTCTACTATAGTTCATTAATCTTTATACTGTCTGGATATTGCAATCCTACTTGAATTGCTTTTCCAATATATATTTCAAGATATTCCAAGCAGTTAATATATGGATTTGCATACACAGCATTCTTATTGCATTTTCCTCCTGTCCTTAATCTTTAGCTTAGTTTCATTAAAAACAGCAGCTTTCTCAAAGTTCATTTGCTCAACAATGAATATGGCTTACAAACCTAACATCATTTATTATCAATTATATATTTTTTCCTTTGGTTGAATTGTGCCCAGTTCTCAAAAACTGCCAAGAAAAGTCCCTGCAGTTTTCTTTTGTAAGATTTTTCAGAAGTGGTTTGGTATTGTCCCCTTCCTCAGAATGAGAGAAAGTGACTGGACCAAAATCACCCACTTGGCTTAAAGCCCAAGGTCAGACTTGAACTCAAGATCTCCTGCTTTCAAAAGTCAAAAGGATATAGAAGTGGATGTAATACCCACTGGGATATGAAAAACAACAGAAGAAGAATAAATAAGGATTGTAACCAAACTATGCCAGCAAATTTGAGAACAACACACTGGCCAAGACATTGGAAGAGGTCAATCTACATTCCAATGTTATTGGTATTTAAATGTAAAGTATTGAAGAATAAATGTAACTGGATTGAAAAGTTCAGATACAGATATTGAATCTGATTACAGTATATGTATTCTCAGTCAGTGAAATCATATCCAGAAAAAACCTTCAAATGTCCATCACTGTGTTCACCATGAGAGGATTACATATTTCTGTTCCTTCTACATATGAACTGCTCAGCTTTGTTCTACAATAAAGCTGGCTGGTAGAGAAGGAAAATTCTTTCTGTCTAGAAATAAGTGTGAAGAAAATTGGGATATAATCATGATATTTATTAAGTCTATTCCTCCATAGGAAACTGATAAGGAATCAGTTTACAAATGTTAATCTAATACTTTTTTTTTCTCTAAAAAGATTGAAAGCTTATCTCCTGCCCTCTATTTTATTCATTTTCCCCTCAAGTCGTAGTTGTTGTTTTTTTTAAAAAAAAAATCTGGTGGTAGAAATGCAGATAGGAGGATACTTTGAAAGGGTAAAAAATAAAATACAAGGATTAAAATCTGTATCTGTAAACAGCAATACTTTTCATTAAACAAACCCTGTCAGAATTTATAAAGTACCATGCTCGCTCATTCAACACTCAGGATGCTTTGAGCTGAAAGAGGAAGTGGTATCTCATGGAAAAACAGAGAGAAAGAGTGAGTATAATATTCCTGAGATACCTGTGCTGAACGATCTGGTTGATTGCTGTTAAGACAGTGGAGAAATCAAGAAATATACCTTAAGCTGTAAATGCAAATAAAATGTGCTTTTTGATCTGTGAGTAAGAGAGAAAGGAATATCTATTTTAGACCATTACTGGGACACGACAAGAGGTTTGACTTTGTGTCAAATCCATTCGGTAAACAAAATATCAATGTATATTTGCCACATAACTAAAATCTAACACAGAACAGATTTAATAATACTTCTAAGACAGGGGTGTCAAACTTGCATCATCACAGCGTCGTCATGTGACATATCACGACTTCCCCCACTTTGCTAAATCAGATATGGGCGTGGCCAGCGCGTGACACAACCAGCCGATGAGCTGCAAGTTTGACACCCCTATTCTAAGACATACCTATGAACAAAGACACCTAGTCTTAATTATGTTATCTAGCAAAAAAGAGCAACTATAAACTTCTATAGGGTGTATCTTTTTCTGTTGGGGAATTTTTTTTGTCCTGGTGCTTAGTTACAGCTGTGTTTGATTTCAGTCATATATTATACTCAGTGAATTGACATAGGGCAGAATGTGAACCAGGCAAGGACATTCAAATGCAAATTAAAGTAGTGGTTGCTAAGAGGCTATCACCTGATTAAAAAAATCTTAATTTACTGATCATATGACTTTTTACAACAGATAAAAAAAAAATGCCTGCTTTTTATTGGGTGCCTGTTTCAGCACAAAAGACCTTGGAAAAAATACTTCCCCTTTGCCAGTCATTAGTAAAATCCATATGTAAATATGAAGTTTCTTTGGACTAAAGCTTGTCTCCTGGTAGTTTTATAGACATGTCTACATGGCCACTTTCTTTTGTCAAGATGTGGGCATAGGTTGTTTAATTCCTAGGCTAATCTGGTATTATCTTATGCCCTTTTCTAGCCTCTAAATAATGCTTAGTTTCCAAACCAGAAAAAGCTGATCAGATGTTGGGACCTATTGCTTAAAATTTGATGTCTGATGTCTAATTACATGCTATTAATAGATAACATTTATCTATTAAATATTGTAACTTTGATTTTTCCACAGAGAAGCATGACATGAATGCACAATGAAAATCTATTCTGACTAGAAAGTATTTAAATTCAACTTTTCTTTCATATGCTATCTCACATTAAAACATTCATATATAGTGGGAATATTTTTGGAATTAGGTGGCCTAGAAATTGGAAGAAAGGAAGAATGAATAAATACATAAATTACATTAGTACCGGTGCTTGGTTCTATTGTGACTTATTTGTGAGATCCTGATGATTAACATGGATAATAAACCTAGCTGGCTATTTCTGAATATATTGAATCAATATTTCTGTCATTCAAAAATGAATGAAAATTACTGAGAGAACCTAATATCCAAAAGAACTCTTAGCTGCAGTCATATGACATCTTAATAAGATTTTCCTGGACCCCAGAGGATTTTGGCTTTCTTTCTCCAAGTTTAGAGTAAAATCCACAACCTCAGGAAGAGGAGCTCAATCCTTCCTTCCTTCCTTCCTTCCTTCCTTCCTTCCTTCCTTCCTTCCTTCCTTCCTCCTAGGTTGCTTCTTTCCAAAATAAAGAGCACCAAAAGTAAGAACTGTTGCTAAGATTATCATTTAATGCTTGGCAAGACTCAGACTTCACCACTAACAAACATAATAAGATTTTCAAACTACAATCATTATGAATGAGCTAGACACTTAATCCAAAACAAGTAAGAGGTGCTTTTTCCAAACAGCATCTTTTTTCTTTCTCTTTTTTTCCTTTTCCTCATAAATAACAATAAATGCAGCAGAGAGTACAGTATTAAGTATTACGCTTAAAGATCTAAACCCTTTACATGTAAAATAACTCAATGCAGTTTGCAACTTTTTATCAATAGCTTACTTGGTATTCATTGTACAACTGAAGAAATCTTATGTTCATCAACCTTAGAAATTAATTTATCTAAAATATCAGTGCAGCAATTTCCAGTTTATATTTTGTAAATACTATTGTATTCTGTTATTATGTGCTTTTTATAATGTATTATTCATAATAATACAGGGGAAAATGTGTGAATCCTGTCTGTTACTATTAATGCAAATAATGAAATGAACATTTGTGTTAGATGTGCATGAGAAATGCATAGATAAGTAATGTGAAAAGTGGTTTCACCCAATGATAAAGCAACTAAGACTTCTTCAGAGTTCAGACACAAAGTGAGCACCGAAATCCAATTCTCTTGAGGAAAAAGCATCTACTGAAGATCTAGTGAAGTTACTCACTAGAGATTTACCTGATGTTGTAACTAATAGGCAATGTTAAATCAATTATTTTATATACTGAATATATTTTAATTATTCAAAACCTCAATATGATCCTCTTTATGCCTCTTTATTCATAAACTGAAATTGGAAGAACTAAATAAAACTGTAGGCTTTCTATCAAGGAAATTGTGAAAGAAAACTTTGATAGCTCACAGATTTTCAGACACATCTTTTTCCTGCTTTGAGGTAGCTTCCTTATTGAACACACACAGGAAAGATAGGAAACATAGATAAGGAAAGAAAAACAAGAGTCGGAAAGGAAACCATAGAGATTGGAAAATATGAAATAAATATCCTTGAAGTGATGGATTGTAAAATAAAAGCAAACAATAACATTGCATATTCCTTTTTTTAAAGGGGAGAGGTGAATCTCTATTTTCCTAATCCATTTTCATTAAAATATATTTTTATCTATTCTGGAAAAGCTGGATATAATGCTCAATTCCCTTTCATAATCCATACAATATTTAAATTATACCAGTTTCTAATAAATGTTGTCTCTTACTGTTTTTGATAGATTCCAGTTTTGTAGTTCACCATATGGTACTGTCTTAAAAATAATCACCTGTAATCATGGAAAACGATGGAATATTGTAACACTTATTTATCATTTAGATTTCTAATAATGTCTAATTCAAAATGAACTGATTAAAATATATACAATACCTTAAAAAAGGAAACCAAAGTGAACATGACAGAACACATAGGTGGAAAACACACATATTTTATCCAAATAAAAATTGTACACCAATTGGACACACTTGCATCCATCCCAGAACTGAGGGATTCCCCCTCCCCGAGATGATTAAAGACTTTTTAAAGTCAGAGCAAGCTAAACTTCCATGATGATATTCCAGAGGGCAGGTGCTGTAACAGAAGATGCCTTCTAGATGACTTATGGAAAGTAACATAAAGCCTGCCTGCTCTATCAGATTTTGCGAGACAGGAATAAATTATTGGAAAAAAGTCAGTGGTGGGTTTCAAAATTTTTTAGAACCTCTTCTGTAGGTGTGGCCTGCTTTGTGGGAGTGGCTTGCTGGACATGTGACCGGGTGAGAGTGGCTTGCCAGCCATGTGACTGGGTGGGCGTGGCCAACTTGTAAAATATGGTGAAACTCACTTAACAATGCTCTTGTTTAGCAACCAAAATGTTGGCTCAGAAACTCTGGCATTTGAAGCACGCAAATCTTAAAGCTGTCAAGTTACAAGACCCTTGCACCCCTAACCCTTTAGAGAAAAAAAACCCAGGGGTGTTTAAACTTGACAGCTTTAAGACTTGTGGACTTCAACTCCCAGAATTCCTCCTACAGTCATGTTGGCTCAGGAACTCTGGCATTGAAGCATGCAAGTTTTAGAGCTGTCAAGTTACAAGACCCTTGCACCCCTAACATTTTAGAAAAAAAGCCCCGGGGGTGTTCAAACGTGACAGCTTTAAGACATGTGGACTTCAACTCCCAGAATTCCTCCTCCAATCATGTTGGCTCAGGAACTCTGGCATTGAAGCATGCAAGTTTTAGAGCTGTCAAGTTACAAGACCCTTGCACCCCTAAGATTTTAGAAAAAAAGCCCCGGGGGTGTTCAAACGTGACAGCTTTAAGACTTGTGGACTTCAACTCCCAGAATTCCTCCTCCAATCATGTTGGCTCAGGAACTCTGGCATTGAAGCATGCAAGTTTTAGAGCTGTCAAGTTACAAGACCCTTGCACCCCTAACATTTTAGAAAAAAAGCCCCGGGGGTGTTCAAACGTGACAGCTTTAAGACTTGTGGACTTCAACTCCCAGAATTCCTCCTCTCGCTCTTCATCTTGATGATGTGCGGACAGGCAGGGGGAGGGAGCTAGAACCAGTTCTAAACGCCACTGTAGATTTGTGGAATCTCTTCTATAGGAGAGGTTAGAACTGGCAGGAACCCACCCCTGAAAGAAGTGCTCCATCAAATAGCTAGATCCTAAGCATATTTCTACCCTCCACGGGGGTAGAAATGGTTGTGTCCAGCATTTCCAATCTCCTTTCTTTCTGCTCAGACCCCTCCTCTTTCCAATAAAAAAGGAGAATGAAGTTCCTGACTTCCATAGGGCCCCTCCTTTTCCTTATGTTTCTGTTTCTAGATCCTACGTAGCATTTTTAGTCAAAGAAAGATAGATGATAGACTTGTATTTTCTTTGGAATGGTGATTTTATGAAAATGGTAACTAAAACAGGGCTATCTTTTTTTAAAATAAATTTTTATTTTTAGACAAACGAACACAAATAAACATAAAACATAAAATCATCTTCCAGTTACAGGGCTATCTTGACCTAAGAAACCTCAATGAATTGGGGAGAATCCAAATGATTCCCCCCTTCTCAGGTCAGAGTGAGTCATTGGCCTCTTGTTACTAAGATGAGCCAAAAGCAAGACTCATTTAGAGACCTAATATTGAAAGTTGAACAATGGCTGTTTGAGCATCTATATGCTCAAATGTTAATGCTCAAATGTCTATATGTTAATACGGGACCCCAGCTGAAAGATTTGCTTTACACTTGGGAGGAAAATAAAATAACAGAAAGAGAAACATGAACAATCTTTGTGGTGTGCAAACATTACAGACACATTCTTTGATAGGCAGCATAGACAGACAGTCAGACAGACCGATTTGAAATCTGCAGCTGAAGTGGGAGCAGGAGCTGAGAGACTGGCCAGAATCATAGAAGGAGAGGAAGCGGAGGGAAGCAGATCTATACTGAGTACAGTTAACTTAGTCAGATAGCAATAGCAATAGCACTTAGATTTATATACTGCTTTATAGTACTTTACAGCCCTCTCTAAGTGGTTTACAGAGTCAGCATACTGCCCCCAAACAATCTGGGTCCTCATTTTACTCACTTCAGAAGGATGGAAGGCTGAGTCAACCTTGAGGCTGGTGGGATTTGAACTGCTAAATTGCAGTCACCTGGCAGTCAGCAGAAGTAGCCTGCAGTACTGCACTCTAACCACTGCGCCACAAAGGCTCTTTACAGATTCTTGTAAATAGGTGAGAAGCAATGCAGTTGTCATCCTTACCTTTCAGAGAGGCACTGAGTTTTATAAATATGAGCATGATAGTGTAGAATAATCATATCCAAGGACCAGTGGTGGGTTTCAAAATTTTTTGGAACATCTTCTGTAGGTGTGGCCTGCTTTTCGGGTCCACTGGTGGAACCTCTTCTAACCGGTTCGGTAGATTTGACGAACCGGTTCTACCGAATAGGTGCGAACTGGTAGGAACCCACCTCTGGTATGTATATTGCCCTTATAGCTACAGCTTTCCTTCAAACAGGTCTTATAAAAGCAACCTGAATAGGATATCGCTTAAGTTCCAATTCACAAACAATTTATTTTCAAAGAAAGAATGTACTGCTTGTAATTAAACCCACCTGTAAAATTTATCTTCTTAAAGGATTTGTGAAGCCATTGTACAAGCATGCAGAAATCTGGTTTCTATCAGATGGGTTCAAGGGAAGGCATTTTATATCCTCCCTGGCTCAAAATGAGGAAATATTGAGAGAAAAGCATACTGTCTAATACGGGTAATGAGGCATCACTAACCCACATGGCTACAATTAACTTCTGTTGAGTATTTGTTGGCTATAGACTGGCCAGTTGTAAAAATAAAAATATGAAATATGCACTCTGTCTTATAGACTTTAGTTTTGATATGAACATTTTGGTTTCAAAGTCTTTAACTAAAAATTAAATACCTCATTAGGTATATAGTAAACGTATTATCCAGATGTAAATCTGTTCTAATGTTATCAAAGATAAGGCAATAGAACTTTCTTTGTTTTTCCTTGAAGATGTTTTGCTTCTCATCCAAGAAGCTTCTTGTATTGTTACACTTAAAAGTTAACATTTGTAATGAGAAATGTATTGGTCATATTTATATACAGTGGTATTTTTGTCTGAAAATAGTTAAGTGTTTTCAATATCCTTAACATAGTATATTAACCAGGGAGGGCCGTTTTCACCCTCCCCAGGCTCCAGAGGCTTTCCTGGAGCTGGGGAGAGTGAAAATTGCGTCCCCAGGCTCCCCAGAAGCTGGAAGCGGATCATTTCAGTAGGCCCGTTGCCCCGTTTTTCGCCCTCCCCAAGCTCCGGAGGCTTTCCTGGAACCTGGGGAGGGCAAAAATGGCCTCCCCTTCCCCAGGAGAAAATAACAAGCTCAGCTTGGATGCGAGCAGTGCAGTGTGCATGGGGGGAGCATGGAGGGTTGTGCCTGCATACACATGTGCGGGGCACTTTGCATTATGGGTGTTGGCATGCTCACATGCTAATGCATGCTCGCACTCACAGTTTTGGCACCCAACAACAAAAAGGTTAGCCACCACTGTCATAGGCTATTTGGACAAGAATCTAGGCATCTACACTCCAATGAACCATGTAAGAACCACATCCAACATGGCACCACATAAATACTGCACATAGTAAAGCCCAAAGCACACTTTCTGGTAAAGAGAAGTTCCCCGAGGATGGGTTCCAGCGATGTGGTATTCAGCAGGTTCTGACCAGTTCTGGAGCACCGATAGTGGAAATTTTGATTAGTTTGGAGGACCGGTAAATACCACCTCTGACTGACCTTCCCCTGGAGTTGGGTGAGAATGGAGATTTTATAGTATCCTCTCCCTGCCATGCCCACCAAGCCACGCCCACAGATCTGGTAATAAAAAATGTTGAATCCCACCACTAGGTTCCAGCATGAGTACAAAAGGAGACTAAAACTTCTGATCCCGGTGACTGGCCCAGATTGCATCCTATACATACTATGTTAAGGATATTGAAAACACTTAACTATTTTCAGACCAAAGTGCCACTGTATGTAAATATGACCAATACATTTCTCATTACAAATGTTAGGTTTTAAGTGTAACAATACACATTGCTTCTAAATAAAAGTTATTCTTTTCATCTTCACTAAAAAGAGCAACACAATCTCCACCATCAAAAGAAGGCTAAACATATAAATAACAAAGAGCGCTAACAGGCATCAGGAAGGAAAGAACAAAACAACACATTTCCATTCACAGCTGTGTCTGTGTGAGAGAGAATTTTTTTCTAATAATTTATTTTCTTCTGAAATCAGATGCTATCAGTTCTTTGAGATTTCATTTCCCCCCAAAAAACTACTTTTTTGAGTTTATAATGAGTTTGTAATAACTAAACAATCCACCCACCTCAAAATGAAATTTGTGTCCATCTTATATTAACGATTTTGAAAGGTGTCTTGTAAAAATGAAGCATTTTTCTTTCAATGAGTAAGAAAGAAGCAATGCTAAACAGTAGAATATTTTGATGAAGAAAAATCCCCTATTAAACACTAGAATAAATCAGGTCTAATGCAGAAATGGTACATATAATTGTATAATTATCTAGTATTTGAAGAGATAGAATGAAATAAATGTTTGATAATGCTAAAATAAAACTCTGGGAGGGCGGAATGACATATCATTCAACCATTTGGTCATTATCAAATTTATCTGTGTAAAATTTTAAAAGTTCATCTATGTTAGCAATTTCACAAGTTCATGAAGATTTGCCACTAATACAGTTTTTGCAGGATAATATATGTAGCCCTGCAAAGAAATTTATATCTTTAGAAAAGTTTAACAGTGGTCGGCAGGAATTTGAAGAACAGTCTGCCAGCATCATGGCAACCAAACAATATTGAGCCTTACTTACAGCTTTAATTGAGTCAAGGCACAGTGACGCAGGAGACAGGCAGTTATCTATAGTTATTAACTGAGGAGACAGACCTTTTCCTCTGTTTACACTATCATAACAATAACCCAGACTATTATTATCTTATATCTCAAGCTAGGGAGATCGAAATCTCTTTTTCCACTATCTGAGGATAGGTTGGCCCTTTATGTTGCTGAACAGTAAAGACTTCCGATTATACTGTGCTTATTTCACTGGGAACAACTATTTATTCCTTCTCATACCAACTATTAACAATCAGCACCATTTACCATTTGGTTCAGAATATACATAATGGATTGGGTTGTTTTTCAGATAACACAACCTGGCTATAATTGAAGGTAAAAAAAAATCAAGTGCACAGGACTTTGTGTGATTGCCAAGATGAAGAAATGGATTTTATAATTATAGATAATCATATATTGTTCCATGTAATCAAAGATCCTTTTTACATACAGCATAAAGCCCCCATTTACAAAAAGCTAAAAATGTAAAACTAGCCTAATCAGAACAGGCAAGATTCATCCTAGACCAAGATTTTGTTTTCATAGTGGCCAACTAAATTCTTTTAGGAGGCTGTTAAGCAGAAGATAAAGACTGAGCTAGGGGGTTTCCCAATCATTGGTCCACAGTAATTAAAGAGATGTCATCCCTAACCTGGAGCTAACACTAATTTTTTAAGATGAGTTGTTACTAAATATGACTTCCATGAATTTGTTCAATTCTTATTTAAATCCATCTACATTAACAAACTTATAGCAAATACATTTAACAAATAAATAAATAATAATAATAATAAAGGAAAATTTCCCCATCCACTTTCTCCAGCCATCCATGGACTCCTGTTCAGATGTGTGTAAAACTGAACATGCAAAACAGTGATGAGCAGCCTTCCCAATGTCCATTGAGATAGCAACGCAAATAGCCACAACTTGACCACATTTAAAGAGTCCATACACCCTGCTGAAATTTTTATAACAGTCATGGGGCTGCAGTCTCTGTTGATGCTCCAGTTTTAAGTCATATAATCTATCCACTCCCTCAGGGTGAAGTTAAATTAACTTTTAATTATATGAACAGTCTTTGCAACCTTTTGTTCTTGAGACATCCTAGGTGGCCAGAAATTTAATTAAGTAATGGAGGAACTTGCCCCATTTTATTTATTTTTACCATATTGCTTATCCTGAACGTCAAAAGACTTCAAATATCACTAAAAAAAGATCTGCACAATAAATGGTAATATTTGACCTTTACTATTTAGCTTGATCTATCTAATATAAATGTTGTGGTGTCAGCGTACAATGCAAAGGATGTCTGCTGTTAGTCCCAAATATAGACTGAGATAAATGTAAGAAAGAAAGTTCATGTATGATTAAAGTAGCTTGGTATACGGTAGACCGGATGTCAGTAACCCTTGGCTCGAGAGCTGCATGCAGCTCCTTGGGTCCTCTGCTGCGACTCCCTATCATATCACTGCCTGGCCCCATCCCTCCCCTCCCCTCTCTTGCCTGGCCTAAGAAGGTAAGGGCAATGGGGATGAAGAAGCAGCCAGAGCTGATTCTCTGGTGCCTTGCTCTTGTGGAGCTTCTTCTGGCCCTCGTTGGTGCTGGGCATGCCTTGGTCGCTTGGAGAGACGCGCAACCTGTTCTCCACCATGGACACTTGCCTGGTGACCAGGAAATCCGGGCTGGGGAATGATAGCCAGCTGCGGGAGAGGCTTCCTTTGGGTGACCCTCCTTCCCTCCTTCTTATCTTGTGATCCCGTGGCCAGCTGTGCGCCATGCGGGGAGACCCTCAAGTGCGTGCCAAAGCACAGCAAAGGTGCACACAGGGCAGTTGGCCACTTTCTTGAGGGTCTTAACAGGATGCAAAAGTACGTGACTTCTCTCCTGCAGTAAGGCTCCAGCCATCGCCTTGCCATGTTGTCCCTCCCTCCCCGCAGCACTTCAGTTGAGCACAGAGGATGCGCATTCCAGCCCAAAATGGCAGGAAGCAAAGAATGTCTTACGTGCAAATGTGGCATGAAGGCAGGTACAGGGCCACTTCGCTCCTGCACTAAGGCTCCAACGACCCTCCTTCTCCTCTTGTGCAGTGGGAGGGGACACAACAAGGTGATGGCCGGAGCCTTAGTGCAGGAGCGAAGCAATAAAACAATATAAATTATAAAGATACAAGCAACATGGTTATAGCTATAAGTGGGAAGAGATAGGTACTAGGAAGGATGAGAAGAATAGTAATTACAAGCTTAGTAAATAATTTGACAATGTTGTGGGGAATTAGTTGTTTAGCAGAGTGTTGGTACTCGGGGGAAAAACTGTCCTTGTATCTAGTTGTTCTGGTGTGAGCCCTATAGCATTGTATAGTGTCATGAACTCCAAGTATGGAAGGAAGAGGTAGCACTCTCACAGCTGGGTTGCAAAAGTCCAAGCAGGTACTAAATGATGGGATAGAAATACAAAAAATTCTAATTCTTGTTCATCAGCAACACCCATATTCTATACGCATTTTGTTTGCCATTTCTTCTTTTCCCCTGAGGAAGTTTTAAAGAAGAAAAATTTGGTGTTTTTTCCTAAAAATAGACAAACTCTTAGTCAGGACTGAACTTTTATAGGTCTCCAGTGATCTAAAAATAATAATATTTTATGTGCATAATCCATTTAACATATATGTTAACCTCCAGGGAAGAGTTACATACCATTGCATGATAAATTTCTTCTTCCTCCTAGTTATTGTTTCAATATTACAATGCATCTCAAGCAAGAAAAATGATCCTATTAAAATTGACATTCTGAAAAAGCCATTATATTTTAGAAAAGATATTCACATTCTGCATTCGGGGGGGGGGGGGAGTATGGAAATGTTCAAGCAAGATTTGGTATAAGCTTTACTTTTCTTGAGTAAGCGAATACATCACTTGTTTGCTTTTTCATTCCTGTTTCATTCCTTTCTTCCTGTTATAAGTATTAATCTTTCATCATTTTGCAAAATCTCAGCTTGGATGCCCTTAGCTAACTGTACAAACACACAGCAAAGTTCTACATAAAACCATTAGAATTACACTCAGAGATGAACAGGTCATATCTGTACTTGTTAATATTAAACTGTAAGAGAGGCTAAATGGTAGAATTACGTAGGGCAGGATTTACAAGTTTCCACTTTATAAATCTGATTCTTACTTAGATTTAGTTATGTTTTGAGAAAAAAATAATAAAGCAGATACTAATAAAAACAGGTTAATGGGATTAGTACCTCCCTTCTTAAATTTAAAAGTTATGCAAAGAATTTGGAGCACATTAATGTATTTGGAATGAATGAATGAATGTACATCTTAGTAATGATTATCAAATGACATACATGTTTCTAATAGTTCCATAGCACATCCAATTAATTGCTATGTATAATCCAAAACCTTTATAAAGTTATTGATGTTGCATAAATCCATAGTACACTCTCTCTCTCCCCCTCTCCCTCTCCCTCTCTCACTCACACACACACACACACACACAAACACACACACAAGATTTTATATAGTATTTCTACAGTTTTACCTTATTGTACAACCAGGAATTATATTTCAAAGATGGAGGAAGCTTACAAGACCTCTTGTTTGTTTTCAGTGACACATGAAAAACCCTTTCATGAGCCAGATTCTTTCCCGAAATGGAATAAAAGAAACAAATAGAAATATTCTCTACATCCGCCAGATGCTGCCCCACATCCAGCCCCACTATCATCTTTTTGGCTGATACAAGCAGGATGGTTTCAATCTTCATTTTCTTTGATGCAGTCTTTGTTCCTTGACTCAGGAAAGAGTTGGAAAGAGAGAAAGAGTGACTTCTGAGAGAGGCACAGTGAACTGAAGACATCTCTGTGGAAGTGACGCAGATGATTGTGAAAAAAAAGAACCAGTGAGTAGTCTGGTTGTTCAGCTAAGAAGAGGATGGAGATCATACACATGCTTCAGATGACTGCTCCTTGTCCGATTACAGGACAGAGGTCTTCTGTGGGTTTGAGCACCAGAAAATTTGATTTTTGATTTTGATTTTATTGAAATTTGTAGGCCGCCCTTTTCCCTGAGGGGACTCAGGGCGGCTCACATAAAATCAGGGAAGGGGAAATGCAAACAGTAACATAGACACATATAATAAAAACAATAGGCAACATGCATTCATCATTCGGGGGGGGGCAACTATCTTCATCCCCAGGCCTGACGGGCTAGCCAGTTCTTCAAGGCTGTGCGGAAGGCCTGGACGGTGGTGAGGGTACGAATCTCCACGGGGAGTTCGTTCCAAAGGGTCGGGGCTACTACTGAGAAGGCCCTCCTCCTGAATGAAGGAATTAGCCATATTTCTTGCAGCTAAAGTGGAGCCTTTTAAAGGACACTTACTGTAAGTTTGCAAGGCTCACTTTTTAATCACTTTTGGAAACTGCCTATTCATCACTTCAAAAGTAAAAGTGTTGGAGGCCTTTAGAATGACAACTTTGAAAAGTCCTTTATCAATTGCGTTTAATGTCTATGGAGATTCTCAGTCTACCAGGTCATGGTTGTCCCAAAGGTGCTTTTTCAAGAGGCAAATGGACCAGTGGTGGGTTCCTACCAGTTCATTCCAGTTCGGCTGAACAGGTAGTGGTTTGGCGGTTTGGTCGCTGGAACCAGCAGCGACCCAGGCCTACCATGCCCCCGAACTGGTTCTCCAGCTTGTTTTTAGCTTCTCCGCATGCGCAGAACAATTTTTATTGTATTGCCATGCATGCGCTCGTGCACAAAGCACCCACACATGCAAAGCACCCATGAGCAAACTGGCAGTAGTCACTGCTGGAATCCACTCCTGAACTGGACTATCTGGTTTTTCTTTGAAGACATTTAGCTTGTCATCCAAGAAGCTTCTTCAGCTCCATTCCCCACCATCCAATCAGAGTTGAAGAATAGCAATAGCAATAGCAGTTAGACTTATATACCGCTTCATAGGGCTTTCAGCCCTCTCTAAGCGGTTTACAGAGTCAGCATATTGCCCCCAACAATCCGGGTCCTCATTTTACCCATCTCGGAAGGATGGAAGACTGAGTCAACCTTGAGACGGTGAGATTTGAACAGCCGAACTGCAGAACTGGAGTCAGCTGAAGTAGCCTGCAGTTCTACACTCTAACCACTGCGCCACCTTGGCTCTCAATTTTTTTAGTGCAGGGGAAAGCGTGAACGCAGTCCCCCATTACCACAAATTATGCAGTCGAGTTTCCCGCATTTGGGGAAATCGCAGGGGTCAGCACACCCGAAGTGCTATGGATGAGCCTCACCCTGGGAAAACCTCCTTCATGATCAAGGTGTCTCCCTGCCATGTAAGAAGCCTCTTGGATGAGAAGTGAAACGTCTTCAAATAAAAAGTAGAAAGTCCAATTGCCTCTTGAAAAAGCACCTTTGGGACAAGTGTATTTTACTTCAACAAAGATAAAAAATAATAAATAATTAAAAGCTTAAGAACCTAAATAATTTAAGAGCTTGTCATAATGAGTTACCGAACAAGTTGCAATGGATAATTTTGAAATTATTTTAAATGTGCTCAGCAACAAGAAGGATATAGAGGAAAATATGGATAGACAAATGAAACTGAGAAGGGTATAGAGAAAGATATGGACACACAAATGGAACTGATGGATGATTTATTCCCTAAAGGAGATGTACAAATTTGAACCAGGAAACTGATTTAGATACTGAATATACAAAAGAGCTAATTTAAGATCTTGAAGGACTGAAGCAGAAGTGACATACAAAAAAAAAACAACCCCAAACAAACTTTACTTATTGGATATACAAAAGGAATCTGTAAATGTCTGAAAGCTTTTTAGCTTAAAAAAAAACAAAAACAAAACCCTAATTCTGGGTCTCTCGTTGAAGAGGGTGAAAAATAAGATTGATAAAAACTCAGAGAAGGTATAAAAGGTTGGCTTATTCAATCAGGGTTAGCATTTGAGATAGCTGGATGAGCAATAGCCATGTAGAATTACAGGTACTTTTGCTAGATTGGCCAAAGATAAAGAATCCTTCCTAAGGACAGGAGATAGGTAAATGTTGTTTGGTGGTGTTAAAGGAATCATCATAGGATGTAAGCTATTCAGAGTAAAGCTTCCTTTTACAATTGACTGATGATGATTTTGTCAATGCCAATGGTATTCAAGTAGTGTTCTAAATGTTTTAAAGTTGCATCTATTACTATTGGTACTATCATTGCTTTCTTTTACCACAGTTGTTCTATTTCTATATACAGATCTGTGTATTTTGTGACTTTCTTCAGTTCCTTCTTTTCTCTTCTCTTCAGGTATTGCCATGCCCACTCTCCAGACTTTTATTTGTGTTAAGTCTGGGATATTATGTGGCAGATGCTTGTCTGTTTGAATTCTAAAGTCCCAGAGCACTTTAATTTCTTCATTTTCTATTACTTTTTTTAGTTTGTGATTTCACCAGTTCTTGCTAGTAGTCAAAAGGTATTTCTTGCAGATATGTCAATACGCCATTGTTGCTAGTTTTCCATGCCATTGTTTGAAGTCAGTCTGTGCAATCTTCTTGTAGCAGTTAACTAGGTTGTCCATTGTTTCACTTGCTATCTTTTGCTGCCTTCTCAATTCTGATTTTGTATGTGTTTGTTCTTAAGATGTGGTCTTATGCAGTCTATGTTTCATTCTCCTTCAAATTTCCTGTTCTTAGCCATTTCCATATCTGGTTGTTATCTGCTTTACCTGCTGCTTTTTTTTAAATGTACTGGCCATGCAGAATGTTGTCTTGCCATGCCTATTCTTCATTTGCTCTTTCTTGTGTTGTTTTTGTTGTTGCTGTTGTTGGGTGAACAACAGCAATTAGAATGACATTGGGCATCATCATAAAGAGAATAAAAACCAAGCCGATATCCATCCCTATATGCCAGATTCTCAGCATTATGTATACTTCAAGAATTTCCCCAAAACATTGCATTATGAAAACAGGTTTTTGTCAAGATAAAACACTTGGCACTGACACTTAATCTCTGTCTATGTGCATGCATGTGTAGTGAAGCTTTTCCAGTGGTATCCATCACTCTAAGGTATCTATCTCCATTATTCAACATTAATAGTCGTGCCAGTTTGTGGCTGAACGGCAGATGTGGTTCACAGCTTTTCAAGGAATTACGATGTAGTGCTTACCGACACTTCATTTCCATGACAGTTTTAAAGAGACAACTCTTAGTAGAAATATTGTTATTCTATGCAAAATGATATAGTGTTTTATAGAGAACAATCATAAAACATGATCCTAGGAATCGTTCTCCAGCATTCAGCAAAAAGACCAGCCCTTTATCCCTAAAGGAGACATCTGGGAAACTCACATATGTGGCACATTGAAACAGGAGCTCATTAGTTTTTCTCAGCATCTGATGCACTGGATCATTAAATATGCATTCATCAAATTTTAGTGAATGTCAATATTCATGTATGATTACTGAAAATCTCCAATGAATTCTATAAATGTCAGAGGAGATATACAGGCTTTATTATATTCTATTAAGCACTTTGTATTTGCAGCACTTTGCAGCAAATGCTGACGATCAATCACTTTGGAGAACTGAATAGATTTCATGCTTGGTATATTTAATTACCAAGGAGATAGCCTGTCCATTCTTGACAGAAATGCCAAATTGATCACATGGGTTACAGTGCTGCAGTTGAGTTGCCCCCTCATTTGCAGAATGTTGACATGCGAATGTTGACATATTTTTGCTCCTTGCATAGAGCACAAAGCCAGACACATGAAAATATCCCAAGGCTGAAAAATGCATTATGTTTGTGTTACTGTTTAACTTCTACTCCTCACACTTTTTAATATGGAGACTTTTTTTTTACACTGAACATATCAGAATTATATTCTAGGACTAAATCTTTTAGCATTTAGAATTGTATTATTAGCACCTGGTAACATGAGATAGAGCTACTAAATACTGCTTAGTAAAGAATGTTAAAATCCAAAATACACAATACTTTTACTACCAGTTTTTATATTGGAGAGGAAAAAAATACTTCAAATGCAAAGGGGGGAAAAAAGACCTTTTGCCAAAATACCTGGCAAGTCACACATGAAATTGAAAAATGTAGCTGGTCTTTCAAAATGTTAGAATGTAGGGTGGAATTTCAAAATCAGCTTTAAATTGCCTAAATACTAAATTAAACCAAAAAAAAACCCTCCATAAATTTAAAAGAAAAAATGACTTCCATTTCCAAGAGATTATACAACTGGTATGCAACCAACAATATATGGTATTATTACAATTATATAAATGTAACATTAACAAAGTTCTTGGCGAATCTTTGTTAGGGTAAAAAAAATCTACCACCCATACTTTGGTTTTGGGATTGTGGGGGATTTTATTCCCCCCCCCCCCACTTTCCACTCCACAGCTCACAGATCTTGGTATCTCGGCCTACATATATTGTGCATCACAATGCTGGTTGCTAAGTGACAATTACAATATGCAACGACAAACAGCTCCCACACAGGCTCCTGGAATCTCTCAGACTGTGCAAATGTAGGTCTGCTTCAATGGACACTGAGAATTGTGGGTGAAACTATATTGTGTTTCCATGGAATTGCCCCAATTCACTGAATGTTAAGCAATATGTCATCCCACAATATGTGGTGAAAAAAAGAAACAAAGGATAAAAAAGGAGTATAGCAAGACGTTTGGTAGTCTTTCTTCCAAAAAGATAACAGGCTACTAATCATAATTTTCATAAATTTAAAACTGAAAGGCATTGTGCAAAAGCTTTTACTTTGTTTACTTCAAGCAATCCTTACATTAAACATATTAGAGTGAAATAATCCCTGCAAGATGAAAACACAATAGTCAGTCTAGACTCTATCTAGTACATTATGCTCTTTTTAAGAATGTCCATTCATTTAAATAACTGGTGATATCACTTAAACTGTTTCGGTCATTTTGATGAATGACTTATGCCAGAAGCTGGAGTTGAGATCACTGTGATCTGTTTTAGTAATTCCTTGTAGATATTGAGCAAAGGAGGGAGCCAATGGGATACTGATAGTAATAATGCCTCTAGCCAGCTTCTGGCTCTGTCACTACTTACAACTAATCAGCCCACTTGACACCCTTGAAGACAGTTGAAATTTGATAATAGACTGAGTATATTTTTTGGAAGTGCATAGGTACATTATGACTAGAATACCACTTCTGATTTGGTGGGATTTGGCTGCAGTTATCCATAACCTGTTACATTCCCTATTTAATTACCACAGCATACTCTTGAAAATTGCCTAGAGATTGCAATTTATGCAGAATACTGCAGCTAGGTTGCCATCTGGTTTAAAGTACAGTTTGCCAGCTGTTCATCAGCCGTAATTTTAACTACTGATATTAACCTGAAAATCTTATAGGCTTAGGGCCTCGTTATTTAAATGTTAAGGTTGAAGCTGCCAAGACAGAAGCCATTGATTCTTAGACCACATAGAAGCATTTTGTAAATGTGGAAGAGATGTTTCTGGTTTTCAACAGTGTGGAAAAAAAACCCAGCCCCAAGTCCCTTAATTAAAAGCACAGAAGAAGTTGTCCCAGGATTTAAACCTGTGCCTGATAAACATTTGATTCCTAATACTTCAATATGTATCTCTTCTACAATAAGCAGTAAACACCTGCAAATGTGGCAACTATATACTATATCTTGTCTGCAGTGAAGCAACTTATCTAATCATAATGAGCCTCTGCAGCTTCTGATATTATTTAATATGGAACTTAGCTTCTGGAGAGTTGATAATTATTGCTGTGACTAGTATAAAATCTGCTTCTAAGGAAGTACTTTTGCCATTGTTACTGCATCTTAAGACATTCAGAAGAGATCTTTCTGAAGAGGAGAGAGCATTCATTTATCTGGGTGAATATAATTTTCTTTGCAGGGTTATAGAAGTGGTAATATTACTTTCTTGTGGGGGTGGTCTTCTTTTATACTTTAAAATCCAGGAGCATGTGAAGTTGGCAGGACAACTGACAAAGATTCAACAACAAAAACTAATTATGTACATGTCTTAGGTCCAGGCCACATTGATGCCAATGAATGCTACTGGCGTATTATGGTGGGTGGGTCCTAAGTGGGTAATCAGGTATACTTGGGATGATTTTATTACCAAA
Source organism: Thamnophis sirtalis (assembly GCF_051295495.1). Lineage (NCBI taxonomy): Eukaryota > Metazoa > Chordata > Lepidosauria > Squamata > Natricidae > Thamnophis > Thamnophis sirtalis. The sequence continues at coordinate 70,381,572 of NW_028261383.1, read as the reverse complement.
AAAAATAAACTGACAGGAAAGAAGCCTGCAAACCACTGGAGATAACCAGTTTATAATGTTGATAGTTCTGAATTCTCACCCATTTCCTTGAAGGTTTTTACCAGGCTATATGAAACCAGCTTTGAAGGGTACACCTCGCCAAGCTGAGATCCTCAGGGACAATCCCATTCTTTAAATTGATTTGCACCCTGAATAAGTATGTCATGAAATAATATTCAATCCTGGGGCTACTATTAAGCTAATCAAGCCAATTTCCTAATAGGTCAATACCAATACCTAATTGGTATTATTTTAATCCTATTATAACTGCTGATAAGACACAACTTCTGAAGTACTAGGAAAAAATCTCAAGAGCAAAATTATAGAATAAAAAATCTCCACAGCAACAATAGAAATATAACAACTTGCTCTAAATCCCACATTACAAAATCAGAATACTAACATTATTGATTGTAATTCCTAATGACTACTCAAAATTAATTGCACCCAAAGATGCTATTGAAATCACCTGAATATCTTCTCTTATCTTTATTCTCTAACATTCCATCCAATGTAGACCTAGCAGATGAATGAAACAATTCCTGGATTTCCTTTCATCTCATCCCTGTAATGCTTAGGCAGATTTAAGCTCTATGGACAAATTAAAGAACAAAAGATTACCTCACAACAATTTGAACAAAAAAAGGTACACAAATCTTCAGTTACAAATGAACCTCTCACACAAGGATCTACAGCAGGTTGGGCTATTGTTAAGAGTTAGAACTTTGGGAAATGAGTTTAGGTCTATTTGAATGTCCTGCTCTGCTTCATTTGTGATATCTGAAATTATAATCTTTGCATCAGAAATAAATACTTAAACAAAGAACATAAGAGTAACTTGAATGCTTCTCTTGAACAAACTGGATCACACTAAAGCAGCACAAAAGATAGGAAGTGAAGCTATTCATATATCCTGTTTTCTCTCTCCTCTTCCTCCAATATTGAAAGTTGAAATTACTTCAGAGCAGAGCGGGAAGAATATTTCCACAATGAGAAAAAATGTAAATAAATATGTGGGCCCACTTTCTCTAGACTAATTTTGACTTCTGGACAGATTAGAAATAAAATAAACAAAGAAATACAATATAGAGGGAGAAACATTTTCTATTTCCTGTAACTTTCTTCCACAGTCCTACATTTTATGAAGGAACACCCCCCCCCCGCCACCTTCTTCTTACTTTTATTAAATTAAAGACTTTGCATCTGATTTACATCAACAAATTTATTTTCCTTTTCTACTTAAAAAGCATTTATAGTTGCCTTACAGCAGGGTTGTCCAAACTTGGGAACTTTAAGACTTGTGGACTTCAACTGGGGAATTCTGGGAGTTGAAGTCCACAAGTCTTAAAGTTCCCAGGTTTGGACAACCCTGCCTTACAGGATAGTTACAAACAAATAAATTACTGGATCCATATTCTGCATTTTACACTTCAGTCCATTCAAATGCCTTCCACTGTCTGGACACACAGTGATGTTTCGTTCCAAGGGATTGCTTTTAATCATATGCTTTATACATGTTACTCCTTAGCTGTGGATTTTCACCTTGGTGTTATTCTGAAAAGTTCTTCCTGGGCAAGCCTGGGTCCATATTTATTTATCAAATTAGTCCATCTCCCTTCCCAAAAGGATGAACTTCATGCACAATTAAAATTTGGAAAAGAACACTAATAGGCAAGAATCCAAGACTAAACCTGATTCCTAAATACCAAGAGTGCTATATATTTGCTTATAAATCCTCCCTTTCTCATGATGTAAAGGCAGTTCTTAATTCCCACGTGAAATTATAATATGAATCACGTTCTAGTAACAGCAAAGGAATCCATCAATGATGTAAGTTAGGAGCACCAACACGTCAATCACAAAAGCATCAATGCATGGCAGGGAAAAAAGAACATTTAGGGTTTTTTTAATAAAAAAAATCTGTATTTCACAAAATATTTTTTTTAAAAACCCACACATTTACAATAGCAATGAAAATGACCATGACTTACTATTTTTAAACTATTCTACAACTTCAGACAACAATACCTTGACAATGTAAATAACTCATTCTTTAACTCTATAAAATGAATGGAAAGGAACTAATAGATTAACAAAGGAAATGGCTATTTTAAGGTACCAAAAGTATTTATAGTTACTTTTGAGCACTACCATAAGATGGAAAAAATAAAACAGAATATTCATATAACAAGTCAATGGTATTTCAATTAGTTTCCATAGATCAACGGCCTCCAACCTTTTGGGCACCAGGGACCGGTTCTGGGGAGAGAGGTTTTTCCATGGACCAGAGGTGGCATGGTTTCATGTACTTCCTACATCCCACAGATGGGCCTTTGCTTGTTTGTGCGGCCCAGTTTCTGGCTTGTTGCGGCCCAGTGCTGGTCCACGGGCCACAGGTTGGGGACTCCTGCCATAGATTATAGCCTATTACAGCAATAATTCTTCAGCCTTCAGTAGAAGAGGACAATGAAATTTCAATATTGGTGCTTACTTAGAATATTGTTATATGTTGTTCTAATATATTCTTTACAACTTAATGTAAGTATTGTTCTCATGGTTAGAAAAAAACTGGAAGTGAATTCTTTATTAGATTCATCATTAAAAAAGGCAACAATTTGATTGCTTAATCATACTCCTGGCTTTGGTTTCTAATATTCTACATAAAACTTTATTGAGTGATTATGTGGCATGGAATTGTAACCATCACTGTTGCTTTAAGGTAAACTGAGGGGCTAGAATCCAAAGCCAACAATAATGAAAGAAAGACATGCATCATTAAATGTAGTTTAGAACATTTATGTGTTCTAGTCATAGCTAGAACACATAAATGGATAGAAAATGAATAAATAATGAAATATCTCTTTCAAACATAGCATATTGGTTGTATATTCACATAGTGATGTCCATGAAATCCATAATGACTATTGCAATGGATTTCACCCAAAGGAAACAACAAAAATACATGAATAGATCTATTCATTACAAATGTAAGATCATAAAGAGCTGCGGATCATAAGAGCTGTGGTGGCACAGTGGTTAGAATGCAGTACTGTAGGCTACTTCTGCTGCCTGCCAGTTGCCTGCAATTTAGCAGTTTGAATCTCACCAGGCTCAAGGTTGACTCAGCCTTCCACCCTTCTAAGATGGATAAAATGAGGACCCAGATTGTTGGGGGCAATATGCTGACTCTGTAAACTGCTTAGAGAGGGCTGTATAGCGCTATAAAGCAGTATGTAAGACTAACTGGTGTTGCAATTGCTACAAATGGAAGAATAATGACTACTGATTGTTATATTTTACAGCCCAATTTTAGTAACCTGTTTTAACCCAACATGTGTTATATTCTATAGAATAGCTTTTCTCAAACTTGGCAACTTTAAGATATATAGACCTCAACTCCCAGAATTTTCCAGCTGGCATCTTAAGGCTGCCAAGATTGAGAAATGCTGCTATAGAGATGCGTTTACTTCTCAATTATAAGTGTGGAAGCAGCTTTTGGTTAGCACTGTCCACAGGATCTTGCTGCTTTCGTGAAAAAGACAAAAGCAGCATTGTGGTGTTGCACTGGAAGTTCTGCCCCTTTTAGTGGGCATGACATGTTGTGCTGCACTTAGAGAAAAGGCAAGGCTTGCATTACAACATCACATCATTGTCTTCTTCAGTACGACCTCTTCTTGCCCCTGTTGCAGGCTTTTACATTATCATTCTTTACCAGGGGCAGCAGGCACAGCAGAAATGCTAATATAATATGCCATCATTGTAGTATTATGACCCTATTTCTCAGTATCACTTTTGAGGGTTTTTTTTCTTTTTGCCTTGGCTATGGATGGAGAAATCATTACTCACATCTACATATCAAATCAGATGATTGATTTATGTCATAAAGTTGAACATATATGAAGCCCTAATAATTATTACTGTGTAAGTAGCAGATAGCAAAACGGACAATGCTATGAATAGCACTTCATACCACATCATAGTGCTTTACAGCCCTCTTTACAGCCATCTCTAAGCAGTTTACAGCATCAACCCATTGCCCCCAATAATCTGGGTCCTCATTTTACCAACCTTGGAAGGATGGAAGGCTGAGTCAACCTTGAGCCTAGTTAGATCCGAACTGCCAAATTGCAGGCAGCAAGCAGCCGGTAGTCAGCAGAAGTAGCCTTCAGTACTGCACTCTAACCACTGCGCCACCACGACTCAACTGCATGTTGTTCATTTTTGAAAATCATTTTACAAAGCATTTGCTTGCAAACCTTAAATAGCTTAACAACCACTGTATCTTGGACAAAGTAATTGACATATTACTTGGAATATTTCTTGAATGGTTTAAAGAAAAGTTATGCTGTACCAAAGCAAGAGAAATCTCAAAGTATAGTGTTGAACAAATATTAATTTTAAGCTCAGAATAATCAAATTGCATTGTGGATAACCAAGGCCCTTAATGCTTACCAGCTGTGTGGTTTTTTCCCCCCAAAGGCCTCTCCCATTAGATTACAAGTTACCCTTTCTAAACATCCACTGCCACAATACCATTAATAATGCCTGCTAAATTAGATTGTTGACATCTGCTGATTTTTGTCAATGGCTTTTGGGGATTTCCTTTGGTGGTCTCCACTGTTACTAGGAAATCATGTTTGCTGCTGCATTGACTAGAAAGAAGATAAGTAAAGCTTTGCAGTGAGTCCCTACTAAGAAAATAACTAAGTACTGTAACAGCTAATTCTCTGCCCACTTTTCAGCAAGGGTTCCAAAACCACATTTGCATCCAGTCTCTTACATTTATTTACTTTTAAACTTTCAGCCTTACCTATAATACTGTAGCTGAGATTCTAGCTGCTGGATATAGATCTGCAGTTGGGACACTTTATGAGCTTTAGTTTCTAGCTCCTTTACTTTTCCAAGGCTGTTAACGATAACACATCTTGCTTCTTCAACTTTCTTCCTCATTTCTGCCTGCTCTCTTTTTAAGCTGTGGTTGCAATCTTCCAGGGCTATGAGGGCTTCGTGAGAATTCCTTAGTTCTTTCTCCAGTTCTTGGTTAAACTTAATTGCTTCTTCGATTTGTCCATCTCTAGAAGTTCGGATCAATTCAACTTCTTTTAGAACACTCTGAAGGCACTTGGAAGTCTGAAATCGATTGTTAACCTGTTGTCTCCGGCTGCCTATAAAGCAAGTCCCATTTTTCTTATGCTGTGCGTGGCTCTTCCACAATCCCACCTACAATCATCAGGAGCAAAATGGAAAATATTAATTAGGAGCAGTCAAGGTTTTAAACAAACAGATTTCTTCTCAATGCAATTAATACATTTGTCTTCAATAAGAAGACAAGCTGAAGAATGATCATAATCCAATGGCTAAATTTAAAGCAAACACACAAGCATTCATAATGACTCCTATTTGCATTATTTCACACAGGAATTCTTGTGTGAATATTCTTAAATAGAGTTTACCACAATTTTGGTTACCTAGATTACACAACTCTGTTTCTCAATGAAAATTTAGGGGCATGTTCCAGATTAAACAAACAAGGATGAGAGACATCAACATGTATTAAAACTGTAAAAATGAACCCAGTTACCTCTTAGAAAGGTGCATTTGGTTTTGAGGCAAGATGCATAAAATTGCATCATAAAATATATGCCAATATAAGTATGAAAGCTTATAAGACAAACTGTAGTCTTAAGTAACTCTTAATTTCTTGGTAAAATAGGACACCATGAAACATTAAGTACTTTTTATTCTAATTCTGCCTAATTTTGTGATGTACTTGAAGTGTACCATATTGCTGAGTCCCTCTGGGAATAGAGCAGCATACAAGTTTAATAAACCCTTAAACCCTTGCTGGCTGTGAATTGGGTATACAGAGCAACACATCCCAAAAGCACTCCAAAACTGTATAGGAACTGAAATCTAATGCATCTGAAGATCACCAAGCCAGAGAAGACTGCTCTAGAAGTTATCAAAGTATCAACAAGTAGAACACATAGTTAAGAGTGCATGGTATGCAAACAAAATCTTGATTATGCCAATATTGTCTTCATTAAAGTAATACATTTAGAAAACGTGTGTCTTATTGTGCTTTCAGTAAGGGATGATGAAGGCATCAATAAACCATGAAAAACACAGTACTCAATCCAACATCACTATAATTCAAATTCAGCATTTTATTTCATAAAGGGTATACAGAGCAACACATCCCAAAAGCACTCCAAAACTGTATAGAACTGGAAGCAAGTGAAGATAGTAGATGGGTATCCAAGAGTTAATGGTCAATGGCTCTTTTGGGGGAGGGAGAACAAAGGACGCCTTACTGTATTATGGTTAGGGAGCAGAGGAAGGAAAGGATTGCTCTCATTGTCTTTGTTCCCAAGTGCAGAGTTTAATTTGTGAAAGGGAATATATAGACATGTGTTCTGTACCCATGCTCTGAGTTTTGTTTTTTCATATACTGCCTACACTGTAAGTAAATGTGAGTAACCTATATTGTTTATTTATTGGATTTCAATACTGCCCATTTCACTAATACAACAACTCTGGGCAACGTATAATGTAATAAAAATATGACCTGTGCAGGCATACGAACCATGCAGAGGTTGCCTATGCCTACTTAGGTGAAATATATGCATGTGTTCCCACAAATAGTAGAGTAAAGCAAAAAAGCAGATATAATCCAGTTCCCTTCCATACCATTGCATTCACTGCAATACATTCAGAGAGGAGGAAGGAGTACATGGTTAAAATTCTCCTTGACAGGAAGGAAGCTGAAAAAAGAAATTTGACTCTTAGGATAGTGGGTCATCAGTGGTGATGGATGAAAAGAGGAGCAGAAATTTGTTCTGGTTACCAAGAGCTATCAACAGTTACCAATAAGGCAAACAAATGAGATGAAATTGTGACTTCAAAATAGAGTACCGTATATAATTCAGCCAAAGCATTATGCTATAGTTGGACTTATTCATTTATTTATGTATCAAAACTGTTGCTAAATCTAGATTCACGCTGAAACAGCATACTAAAATAAAATAAAGTGTTACACAAGGAAAGTAATGTAGTGCTTTACAAAAACAAGCCAATAATGAAAATTATTTATTAGCTAACATTTGGGTTGTTGATGGGTTTGCTATGTATATACAGCTGTTCTCCTAACAGTTCCTTATTTCTTGAAATGTTAAAACTCATGGGGGATTTTTGGATTCAATCGCTCATTTAAAGTTAGTTCCCTGTGTGCTGTACAGCAGCAAGATCTGGCCAGTATTACAACATTGACAGGATGTAATAAAAGCTAGTTTCCTGTTTTGCCTGGCAGGGGGATCCTATAACAAAAACATGGTAGGTGTATTATTTGGGTACTCTTGGATGGCCCGTGAGACATTCTAGGAATAGTCTAAAGAAGAAGAGATGGGGGGAGGCATGAAGTAAAGGAGTCATGTTGCTACAAGTAGTAGAGACCTAATGAATAGGAGAGCCACAGGAAAAGACAAGAGGTACATTAAAGTTCCATCAAAAATTGTGAAAAAATATATTTGCATATATTGTAGGTTTTTTGCTCTTGGTAGGAATATATCCATCTCCAGATGAATGTAAAGAACAATTTAAAATTAGAAGTAGATAAAGTGGTTTATTGGAAAAAATGTTTTTATTTATTTACTAAGTCGCAGAGTTATTCTAAAAGGCAAAATATAAGCTTATAAAAATGCTTCAAACTAATCTACTGAATTCTGTAGACTTTTGTGAAATAAATCTGCATTTGATAACTGCTTCAAACAGATTTCAGCTTATGTACTCACCTTTTGGTGAGCAAAGACTACTGACCTTACCAGCAATTAAATTTTAATGGGCATGTAAATGGCATTGAATTGTTAAACCCACTAAAGTCAGTGTGTTTAATTCTGCATTGGATTGAAGTTTTACTAAAACCATGGAATTGTTTATCACTGTGAGCTATGTTCTGGGGACTCAACCTTTTTATATGAAAAAGTGTCAATATCCTTGTTATTGCAAAGGTGAACCATAATGAAAATCAATACAAGTCTTCAAATATTAATATTACTGAATTTACATAATGTATTCTGTTTCAATAGGAAAATGCATATTCTTTCTTCATCTTTGCCCTGCATACTTTATTTGGGTTTTCCTTCAATCCAGTCATAGGTAGGATTTGCACATTGAAGTCAGTGAATTTTCCAATGGAACCAAAACTATACTTATTCACAAATATATCAAAGTCAGAAAATCCATGAAAGACTGCTTCACAATGAAACTTCAAAAGTGCTTATCTTTGACTGGACAGGTTCATTACTTTGTTGCAAAACTTGCAAACACAACAAGAGGCAATTGAGATTATTCTACACAGATTTTTGCAGGTAGACCCAAATGAACCGTTTCATCTGAAACATGCCTCTCTGAATTTCTAGTAGAGAGCTGTCCACACAATGTTCATCTATACCAGTGGTTCTCAACCTGTTGGTCAGGACCCCTTTGGGGATTGAATGACCCTTTCACAGGGGTCACCTAAGACCATCGGAAAACACATAGTTTTGATGATTTTAGGAACCGAGACACCAATTTTATGGTTGGGGGTCACCACAACATGAGGAACTGTATTAATGGGTCGCGGTATTGGGAAGGTTGAGAACCACTGATTTATACCGTATATGAAGACCCACAGTGTTCATGTACTATGTTGTCCTTTTACCACTGACCAGCAAGACTTCAGAGAAGACAAAAGCTAAACAAAGTATTTGTGCATCATCCCCAAAGCCAATAACTGTCAGTAACTTCAGGCAAACTTTGTTGAAGAGCCTTTTCAATTCAACACAATATAAACAGAACCAGGTTTGAATGGAAATTAAAAAGTCACAAACTTTTTAGAAGGATTCCTGTTACAAAAACAGTTGCTAACACTTAAGGATGGAAAGACATCGGGACTCTTGAACTTGCTATTTTCTTAATCAAATAGGATACACATTACTCAGAACATACCAAAGAAGACCCTCCTATAAAGCTCAATAGAGGAACTGCATTCTCCATATGACTTGTCAGAAAAAAAACAGTGCTGCTTCTTTGTCACAATTTACTCTTTCCCCTTCATTTTTAACAGCCCATCATGGCAATAAAACTCACTCCCTAGTTTGTAATAATGGTAAGGGTTGGCTTTGGCAGTTCAGAAAAACCCACCAAAGTCAAAGCTTTATACACAACGGATCTTCCCACAGTGCATTTCTCCACTTGTTTGGCAGAGGAGTGTCACTTGGGAGAGCCTGGAGCCTCCTAGCATTACCCCATTCCAGAAGTGGTATCCAGCAGGTTCTAACCAGTTCTGGAGAACCGGCAGCGGAAATTCTGAGTAGTTCAGAGAACCAGTAAATACCACCTCTGACTGGCCCCGCCCCCATCTATTCTCTGCCTCCCAAGTCCCAGCTGATCAAGAGGAAATGGGGATTTTTGCAGTAACCTTCCCCTGCAATGACCACCAAGCCACACCCACAGAACCAGTAGTAAAATGTTTGAATCCCACCACTGCCCATTCTCTTTTAAATTGTCCTGAAAGGACATAGAAATGCCAGTGCGGGTTTCCCTCCCTTCTAAACATTTCAATTGGCTTCAGCATCTTTCCCATCGCTGGCTGCAGAGGAGGTTGCTAACTAATAAGGTAACTTACTACTTTGCTGTAAGTTCGGCACATCCAAAATGTGCCACCTAAGGCAGCCACCCTACTATCCCCTAAGGATAGATAGGCCACAGGAAGGCTTTTAGGACATTCTCCAGTACACTTTCCCTTCCTCCTGTCTTTAGGTGCCCTTTCTCAGAGCAGACTGGGTGGCACCTTTTGGGTGAGCATCTAATGTCACTCAGTATTTTTCACACCCCGCTGCCATCTCGTCTGAAAAGCGTTTAATTAAGAACACTCGGGCGTGGTTGGGGCTCAGCTTGGGACTTTCACGCCCACCCAGGCAGGGTAACCGGAGTGCGGGCAAGGGAGGCTCAAAAGCTCCAATGCGCACTCTTTCCGATCCCTTCGGGCTCCGCGGCGCAGCAGGACTTCCCCACCCACTCACCTGGAGCGCCAAGCACCGGGCATCGCTGCTCTGCAAAGCCGCCCTCATGTCCTCCACCAGTTCGCGCAGGCTGGCATTCTCGTCCTCCAGCTTGACGATGCGATCCTCCGCTTGCTCCAGCGCCACGATCTCTTCATAGCATTCCCGGGAGCACGACCCGGGCGGCGAGGAGGAGCACGAGCGAGCGCCGCTGCTCCGCGGGCAGCCTCTGCCCGCCGCCCTGCGTCCCGCCGCAGCTTGCTCCCGGCGGCGGCGGAGCGGGCTGCGGAGGCGAATCTGGGTCTCGATGTGTTCGCTCTCCTTGCCCAGAGGTAGTCTGTTCACCCCCGGGACGCCCTGGTCCGGCAGCTTGCAGCCGGCCTTAGTGCTGAAGTAGCCGCACAGCTTGGCATGGAACTGTCGGAAAGTCAGCTCGGCCGAGAGGTTCTCGCAGAGGCCAGCGCATTCCTCCGGGTCGGCGGCCGCCTCCTCCTCGTCGTCTTGCAGCCCCAACACCAGGCAGAGGGTCTGGAAATCCTCGCCGGGGATCTTCCCTTCGCCTTCGCAATCCAAGTGGTGGAAGATCTCCTGCAGGTACTGATCCAAGCCTGTGGCCAGCACGATGATCTCGTTCTCTACCCCCCGGTCCAGCCCGTAGTGGTAAGCCAAGGCGCTCACCAGCCACTGGGTTCGGCGGGCCGGCCGGCTATAAGGATCCCACACCTCAGGCGGATCCATCCTTGGGCGCTCCCGCCGCCGCCCCCTCGCCGCTCAGCTCGCGCTTCTCTTCTTCAACCATTCTTCCCTGCTTGAATCGAGTTTCCCCGGGTCTGGGTGGGCGGCGCTCCCTGAGCCAGCCACGCCCCCTTCTCGGGTTCATCCCCGCCATCGACGCCCCGCCTCCTCCTGTCCCCGAGAGCTGAGGGGCTAGGTGGGTGCCTCTTCTAAGGCTCTAGAGGCGCGAGTGAGCATGCGTCGCATTTCTTCTGTGTAAATGAGTTTAAGGGAGGGTCTTTCTTAGACTCGGAATAAGAGTAGCGCTTCTCAACGGAAGGAGTCGTAAGGTACACTAAGTTTTTTTGGGGGGGTGGGGGACTTTCAAGAAAAGACATTGATTGTGTCGAGGCCATCTCCAGAAGTTCAGTCTTTGCCTTATTTCTACTGTATGTCAGCTTTTGCCTCGATTTATACAAGCATTTACAAAAGAAGTCCCGATCATAACAGTATAAATCATATAACATAAATCAAATTAAGAAAGTAAATACAAATGACAATATTACAAAGAAGTGCTAGACAAACATCAGACAAATCACATAAGAACACAAGAGCTTCCAAGTGTAGCCAACATTTCTGCTTTTGCTGTAACTTGTGTGTGTGTATTCCCCAGCAGGTGTATTTTTCTATAGCTACCAGCAGAACTGAAGAAGCTCTTGAATGAGAAGACAAACATCTTCAAAGAAAAACCAGAAAGTCCAGTTGCCTCTTGAAAAAAAGCACCTTTGGGACAACCATGACCTGGATGACTGAAAATCTCCATAGACACCTGCCCAAAACTGTTTGTAGTTGCAATATTTCATAAAGAGGCAAATCTGCTTTCCTTAACGTTTTAACGGAAGTTTTCTTTTTCATTTCCTTTTCCCAAAACTAAATGAAAATTATTCAAAAAATAAGTCAATTTTCACATCACACAAACAATTATCAACCAAGGAAGGTGTTTGACATTCAGATGAAGAAACAGGATGTTTAGCATAGTTTTTTTTTTCAATGCATCTGGCACAGTTCCTACAATTTTACTTTAGACATGCTTTCTTTGTCAAAGTTCAGTTGCTAAGTCATGCCATTCCCTCCACGGCCCCATGGACCATAACATACCAGCCAATCCCCTCCCCGTCCTCCACTGTCTCTGAATTTGGCAAATTCATGTTTGTTATGTTGATGACATTATCTAACCTTTGCTGTCCTCGTCTCTTTTTGCTTTCAATCTTTCCCATCATCCTCCCTGCACATTAGGTAGCCAAAGCAGTTAAGCTTCAGCTTCAGGATCTGTCCTTCTAAAGAACAGTCAGAATTTCCTTTAGGATTGACTTATTTGATCTCCTTGCAGACCAAGGGGTTCTTAAAAGTCTTCTCCAATACCAGAATTTGGAAGCATCAGTTCTACATTACTACCAGGAAAACCATGCTTTTGATTATACAGACTTTTTGACTATACGGACCAAGGTGATGTCTCTGCTTTCTAATATGCTGTCTTCTTTGTCAAAGGGCGGGATCTAATTTTTAAATATGTGTCATTGCAGAAGACACATATTTTATTAAACAGTTCTTTTTAACCTTTCTGATTTTGTCTGCTCTCCAAGAACTGCTCAGCCAGTTGAAGACTGGCTCTCCAAGAACTGCTCAGCCAGTTGAAATTACTGACTGATACTGGAGTTTTTGAATCACAGGTCCCAGCTTTGCAAGGAAGTTTATCTAGTTGTTATTTGATCTGAAGCATATCACATCCATAGCAAATGTCTGTGCTATTAAGGAAATAGTTTTTTTAAATAACAACACTAATAATAGTCAAACTTCCTCTCAGAATTTCACAAATTATTGAAAGACAACAGGCACTTAGGTTAAGACAAGTTAACACTTAAGTTATATTCTGACAAGGATGACATCGTTCCTTTTTTTAAATATCTGCCCACACTGTTTTGTGACATTTTTCTTGATCCTAATAAATAATACATTTATCAGTAATAATATTTGGATTCCTCCTTTTATGGCTCAATACAAAAATGATTGCTTTGAACCAATTTACATAGACAAATGAACAGGACAAGCAATAATTAACTCAAGAGAGAAAAGCATGAAGACTGGCACTAATTTAAAATTTTCTAATCTAATAATAGGAAAAAAATCAGCAGAAAACTGTACATAAAAAATAAAGGTGGTTCTGAATAAATATATCAGTTAATTGGATGACTAAAGAAATCCAATGAAGATTTCACATTCCTACCTGACCACAAGTTTCCCTGGGTAGTTTTGCACTGGTTTTTGTCAGCCAATGGACAACACAAGATGGTTAGCTTGAAAATAAAAATGCTAGGTCTCATACATTATGTTTTGCACCACACCTACCTAGAGAAAAAGGTAAATATGAATGCAAATAAATAAACCTGATATATATTTAGAAAAAAGGGAAATAAAACCTCAAAAGAGACAAGAAAACAAGAAAGGAGAACTTCATTTCTGGATTACGCATAAATCACTTGTAAGTGCTTTATATAGGCACTAAATATAGGCAACTATCTTAGAATCTGAAATTCAGAGTAAAAAGAAAATCAAGCCTTTTAAGAACCTTAAGCAATGGCCCCAGATTTATGGTATAATCCTGAATCCTGCTATTCAGGAACAGCTAAGAAAATGGTTTTCCAGGAATAAATCTGGCTTGGTGGTAGGAAGATTGAAGGGATGCCAAAGCTATTATTACAGAGGGCAGTGGCCAAATAATTTGGGCAAATAGCTTTGAAAAGAACTTGTAGAGACAAGACTTAGCCTGAGGTGTTAAGCAGCAGCATCACCACCACCCCTCCCAATTGTGAGCCTTAATTGGTGATTAAAAATTGTAGAATTGGTCTTGGTGTCATAAAGTGGCACAATTTTTGCTGCTGAACAATGAGAGTCCCCAAAAGATTAGTAGCTATATCACTCCAAAGGTGGAATCCTATGCTGGGCAGCCCAGCATAAGATTTTTTAATGGCATAAAATATTCTTAAATAAACCAAGGCCTCAAAGCACGTCATAGAAAAAGGAAATAGTTCTGGCCATAGAAATCACAAAGAACAAACGAAACTCCACCACTGCTGAACCAACTGAATGAGTGAAAGCAATAGGCCTGCAAGACTCAGAGTTAATTGTATGTTTGGGAGAATAATATTTCACAAAAAAATTTAATGACTCCTGGTTGCAGCCAAGAAAATACAGATAGATGCTCATCTGCCTATTTCTCAAAAGGGAACCTGCCGCTGATAACAGGATTGCTTGAATTCTCCCGCGGTTCAAATATTACTATGACCTTTGTATCCTTTGGATGCTTCAAAATAGCTTATTTTTCTCATCCTACCTTGGATTTGCTCAAGCAGTTCTTTTCTATTGCTGGCAATGTGGCTTCTTTAAGTCTGACAGGCAATTCATTGGCAGACTCTCTCAATGGAATTGTTAATCAATTTAATCAGTGGAGGGAAGTATTTTTTTCCCTTTTCATTTCATTATGCCCGGGATGTATTGACAATAGCAATCAAGCCTTTTTGTTACGAATGGTTCCGTCAGACTTTTCCAGCAAGCCTATTTTCCTCAGAATATAATACAAACAAAACAAAATCACTAAGGTAAGGTTTTTAGGAACAGCAAGTGATTATAAGATTTTGCACCACATAAAATTATCACCATCCGGTCTGGCTTCTCTAAAGCAAAATGGAATTGCATGCAGTGGAATAACAATATGAGAAGGAGTTTAAAACATATGCTAGGATATAACATCTGGAACCCAGTTTCTAATTATTCTTGCTGTTGTCAAGAAAGAAGAAAAGAGTCACTTGCTTCCTTCAAATGGTAATATGTAGATTTCCAAACTTAAGATACCATTTTTTTCACCTAGTAGTCAAATTATAACAAGGAATCTGCTGCTTGTGAAATTTTTATATTGGAGGGTCAGAAAATATGGGATCATCACACGGATGAACAACTTCTGCAGTTCTTCTCCAATAAATTAATGATAGGGTATTTACTGCATAGAGGAAATTATGCATAGATGGAAAATATGCAGAGTTGGAAGCTAACAGGGCTTTCCAACTTAACTTTTAAGAAAATTGTTTCTACCTTGAATAGCCGGTTAAGAAAAGCAGTGGCATAGCTTCGCGTATATTCTGGTGTGCACATCAGTCATGTGGAACTAGCCCATATTTAAGGTATCACTTTGTGAGAATTGAAAAGTTGTCCTTCAATATATACAGCACATAGAAAAGAAAGATAATGGGAAGCCAATTTTCTTTTAGGCCATAACCAGCATTATTTATTTTGTCATTTAGAATCTCCTGGAAATTGCTTCCTATACAAAATAGTTTTTCCACTATAATTATAGTGCATTGGAACTTTCCGGTATCTCAGATAAAAATGAATATACCTTTTCATAATACTAAAGCTTCTTTAACTATGTGCTTATGAGAGACATAGTTACATTGCATTTAAGAAATTGCATATTGGCTCCGTTAACTGGACCTTTAAAAACCCTTTTAACTTCTGAAAATATAAACATTCTCACTCATTGGCAATGGCATTCAAATGTTTAGTGGGACCGATGTATCAAAGCAAGCATTTAAAAGCAAAATGCTTGCAGACTTCTTATAGCAGCACCACTCAAAACCACAATAAAATTCATCAGTGTTTTGCATGAAAGATCAAAGTGGATGATTCCAATGTTCATTGCTGGAGTTGGTTAGAAAAGAAGTCCTGCTTTCTTGCAGCTCTGTGCTCCTTTCTAGCATTGCAAGAAGAAAAGCTGTTGCCTGAAATGAAAGTATGTTTTCTCAATATAAACAATTGATATTTTATTGTCTTTTATTAATCTAGGTGAAACGGTAGCAACCATGTTTCTTAAAAAATAAAACTGGGTCTTATATATTTTGTGCCATCAGAAAAGGTACCAGGTCTTATTTTTGGGTGGACGTCATCCACTGCCTCACCTCACTTGACACCCCCGGCCTCCTTTTCACTGTCAGAGGCCTTCAGGAACTTCTTCTGTGGTTGACAAGGCTTTTCTGAAGGCCCCTGTAACTGATAACATCCGAGCTCTGTGTTCAGCTGCAGAAGCCTTCGGGAAAGCCTTGCCGGCTGCAGAAGAAATGGGTCAGCAAGGCAGGTGTCAGGGTGTGTGAGGCCTGGCTGCAACTGTACGAAGGTAAGTAGTAGGGCATCTCTACCCCTCATCCCCACCCTAGCTTAATTTTTACCTGTGCACCCTGGAGCAGATGAGGTCTTAATTATGGCTTATTTAGGGGGTAGGGCTTATTGGCCACACGGGTAAAAATCAAGCTAGGACTTACTTTCAGGGTAGGCCATATTTTCGGGAAAACACATTGTGTATGTATAGCTATACGCTAAATAAATAAAACAAAGCTTTTTTGTGGGGAAAATAAGCATGTTTCAGTGAAAGAATAGATTCTGAAAAGATAATTTTACTGAAAATGCTACATTATTTAGTGTTGCATCTTTTTAGGAAAGCAAAGTTGTACACATTGGCTCTGAAGTCAATCCCGTTGGCTTGGTTCACAGAGGGATAAACGTTGAGCACAGCAGCTATACAGTATTTGCATGCTCAGAGAATGTATATCTCCCCCTCCACCCAAAAAAGTCAGTAGGGTTGAGAACTTGCAGCATTGTGTTCTTTTTTTCTCTCCCCACAAAAACACTATTGCTATGATCCATTATGTCCCTTCCTTCCTGGCTTGGTCATGATAATTAGATCCACACATTTCATTTTACTCAAGCACAGTTGGTTGACTAAGGAGAATGAAATCATATTATATCCAATTCAGGCATTATCGTGGGACTTACTCTTAGATAAGTGCGTAAGATGCCTCTGCTTTTTCACAACATGGTAAGCCAGGGTTCGGCAGAATTGTAGATCTTGAACAAGCAGTTGAACTGATAAACAGTTGCTCAGTTTTTCCTTATTTGTTCCCCAGTCTAACAGAATGCTGTCAAGGAATTATGCAAAGAGAAATTGGGACTTTGCCTGCTGGTCCATTAGCAGAAAACTGAAGAGAATGGACTCAAATTTGATGTAGCTGGAGATGTTGACTAAAGAAAAAACGAGTTCAAAAATGATTCCCCCAGTATATTCTACAGGACAGGCAGTTGCTCTTAATGCTACTGGCCACTTCTATTTTAAGCCCCCACCCCACCCTTCTCCCAGTCATGCAGTTGCTATGGAGATTTGGAAAGAATTCTAGAAGGGAGGCTGTACAGTCTGTTCCTGCCCTGTTTTGTTCTGGACTATGAACCCAAAGATCTGCCTTTCCTCTCAAACGGAACAATTGAAAAGTCAGAAAGTTTTCCTCTTGAGTCCTTGGATCACTAATACTGTTGACCCATTTGAAGTAGCATTAGTTTAATATTAGGGTTCGTTTCAATCTTAACTTTTGGGATGCACATTTTCCATTAGCTGAAATGATCTAGTTTCTTGTGGGTTTTTTAAAATTATTTTTTTATTATCCATTGGTGTTTCTTGGCGATCAGTTTTGGATCGCTTTTTCTTCGTTCTTTGTATGCTGACCCTTGGATTTTTAATTTTGTCTTTTCGGTTTCAGAATTATATTTATTGAATTGAATATTTTATTTGGCCAAGTGTTATTAGATACACCAGGAATTTGTCTCCGGTGCAAAAGCAACAGAATAATCATAATCATAACCATACCAATAAGGAGGAGGGGGTAAGAAGGATAGTAAGATGGTTAAATAATAATGCTACAGCCATAGTACTTAGATAAATAACATAGGCATTAGAAAACACTGTGGGAATTAGGTGTCCAGCAGAGGCCTGAGGGAAAAAACCTGTTTCTGTAATCTAGTTGTTTTGGCCTGCAACACCCTAGAGGGGAGGAGTTGAAACAGTTTATGTCCAGGATATCGGGCCTGCAGATTTTGATTTTTTGATTTTATTTAGCATTTATAGGCCGCCCTTTTCCCTGAGGGGACTCAGGGCGGCTTACAATAGTAAGGGAAGGGGAGTGAAAGACAAAATACAGAAAAAAAATGTGAAATAACTAAAAGGTACTAAAACACAACATTCACTCAGCATTCGGGAGGGGCAAGAAAATTTATCCCCAGGCCTGACGGGCTAGCCAGGTCTTGAGGGCTGTACGGAAGGCCTGGACTGTGGTCAGGTACGAATCTCCATGGGGAGATTGTTCCATAGCGTCGGAGCAGCAACTGAGAAGGCTCTCCTCTGGGTGGTCGCCAGTCGGCACTGACTGGCGGATGGAATACGGAGGAGGCCCGCTCTATGCGATCTGATGGGACGCAGGGAGGTTATTGGCAGAAGGCGGTCTCTCAGATAGTCAGATCCACTACCATGGAGCGCTTTATGGGTGGTAAGTAAGACCTTGAATTGCACCCGGAGATCTACAGGCAGCCAGCGCAGCTCGCGGAGGATAGGTGTTATGTGGGCGAACCGAGGTGCGCCCACAATCACTCGCGCGGCCGCGTTCTGTACTAGCTGAAGTCTCCGGGTGCTCTTCAAGGGCAGCCCCATGTAGAGCACATTGCAGTATTCCAGCTTAGAGATCACAAGGGCTCGAGTGACTGTCGTGAGAGCCTCCCGATTCAGGTAGGGCCGCAACTGGCGCACCAGGCGAACCTGGGCAAATGCCCCCCTGGTCACAGCTGATAGATGGTGATCAAAACTCAGCTGTGAATCCAGGAGGACTCCCAAGTTGCGGACCCTATCTGAGGGGTATAAGTTTTGTCCCCCCAGCCTGATTGATGGTACGGTGGTCAAATTATTGGGAGGAAAACACAACAGCCACTCGGTCTTGTCTGGGTTGAGCACCAGTTTGTTTGCTCTCATCCAGTCTTTAACAGCTTCCAGACCCTGGTTCATCACGTCCACCGCTTCATTGAGTTGGCACGGGGCGGACAGATACAATTGTGTATCGTCCGCATATTGGTGATACTTTATCCCGTGCCTCCGAATGATCTCGCCCAGCGGTTTCATGTATATGTTAAATAGGAGGGGGGACAAGACCGACCCCTGTGGCACCCCATATGTTAGGGGCCTCGGGGACGATCTCTGCCCACCCACCAACACCGACTGCGACCTGTCCGAGAGGTAGGAGGAGAACCACTGCAGAACAGTGCCGCCCACTCCCACCTCCCGCAGTCGTCACAGAAGGATACCATGGTCGATGGTATCGAAAGCCGCTGAGAGGTCGAGGAGAACTAGGATGGACGCAAAGCCTCCATCCCTAGCTCTCCAGAGATCATCGGTCAATGCGACCAAAGCGGTTTCTGTGCTGTAACCTGGTCTGAAGCCGGACTGGAAGGGGTCAAGATAGTTTGCTTCCTCCAAGGTACGCTGAAGCTGGAGGGCAACCACTTTCTCAACAACCTTCCCCACAAAGGGAAGGTTGGAGACTGGACGGTAGTTGTTAAGAACAGCTGGATCCAAAGACGGTTTCTTCAGAAGGGGTCTCACCACCGCTGCCTTAAGCTCGGTGGGGAAGCGCCCCTCCCGAAGAGATGCAACAACAACCGCTTGGATCCAGCCTCGTGTCACCTCACTGCTGTTGGCAACCAGCCAGGAGGGACACGGGTCCAGTACACAAGTGGAGGTACTCACAGCTCGCATAGCCTTGTCCACATCCCCAGAGGCAACTTCCTGAAACTCAACCCAGAGATGGTTTGCCAAGTCTTTCCCCTGTGTCTCAGCTGGCTCTGCAAGAGTGGAGTCCAGATATCTTCTCAACCCTCTTTCTGACCCATACAATACTCAGGTCTTCAATGGAAGGCAGACTGTTTGCAACTATTCTTTCTGCAGTCTTAACTATCCTTTGAGTCTGCATCTATCCTGTTTGCAATACCAAACCAGACGGTTATAGAAGGACATATGACAAAATGAAATAATTCCTCTGTAAAACTGTACCAATTGCTCCTGGGGCACTCTGAACTTCCTGAGATGACTTCGTGAGTTGTGTCTTTTTCAAGATAGTTCTAATGTTAACTGTCCATTGCAAGTGATGTATTTAGTTATTTTTACCAATAGTATGCTGGTATAATTCTGTATGATAACAACTATGGCAAAATAAAGCAATGATATACATAATAAGAACCTTGGATGTAACACCACTTGAACATCATCGGCATTGACAAAATCACCATCAGACAATTGCAAAAGACAGTTTCATTTGGAATAGCTTACATCCTGCAACAATACTGTTAATACCATCAGGTCCTTTGAAAGGAATCAATAGGTGGATAAAAATGCCAAATTCAGTCTAAACTGGTAATGTGGTAAGGGATTGTTGAGGGGGCAACAATTTTGAAAGCAAAATGCTTTTCTGCCATCTTAGGGACCACATGGAAATCACGACATGCGTGGAGAAATAGACTTTGTTCTATGAAAGAAGATGAAAGTGACATGCCAAATCATTTCAAGGACTGTTAATGGAACACATCTATTCATGCTGTCTATTTTTCGCACAGTCCTGTTTGTGTCAAGGCAACTGGATAACTAAAGTTGTGTTTTCTGATGCCTGTTTCCTTTTTCTAAAATTCAAAGTCCATAGTTAGCAAGGTCCATTTCCTATGCCCAAGAGAAAGTAAAGGAGAGCACAACCATTGTTTCCTGGGTTAATCCTGAATGTTTCACTTTATTTATTGTTCCTGTTGGCCAATGCACAGATATTCAGTCTGATGTGTTAAAGCCAAGTTCCAGACCAAATGTACAGATTCTCGTCTGACATTATAGCCAGAGGTTGAAACCTGAAGCCCCTGCATGTTAAGTCTGTGCTGCACCACGGGCTCCAGTCTCCAGAATCTTTAATTTGAGGTTATATCGTTGATTACATGGTACACATTCTCTCTCCTCTTAATATGTATGTTTAATTGTGAGCTATGTGGTTGGTGGCCTTATAGGCTAGACTCTATTTTGAATCTGTCTTTTTTGCTGTGCTACGGGTAAACGGGAAACCAGAGTTGCACTAATGATTTTTATTTTTATTTGCATTAAATACTGTTTCTGTTTTTGCCTTACAGAGGTGGCCAACACGTGTTCAAACTCAAGTTGTTTTCATGTTAATATTTTACTGCAATATCAGGTGATTCGTGTTGCTCTTTTTTGTGAACTTCTATATTGGATTCCATGATTTGTCCTTTGCCAAACGTGTTCTTTCTCAATCAACAATATACATTGGTGTGAAATTATTGTTCCCATTGCAATGAAACACATGCTCTGTGCCATACATGTTTGAGAACGTTGGTGCTTCCACGTAGACCTAAACCTAACCAAATGCAAACCTATGGACCTGGAAAAATGGAGAGATGATCTATAATTTACTTGCAGGGAAAGTGGTTTCTACATGAAGACTGCTGCTGAGTTGCTTGGATTGATACAGCATGCAGATTTCTTATGGAGTGAAACTTGCTTATTTGCTTATATAGATAATGTTACTATAGGATTTCCTCATTAGTGGCATTTAGTTTAGTTTGATTGAAGTGGAAGAGGCAGGGAGGGAAGGAAGGATAATCAGTGGTGGGTTCCTACCGGTTCGCACCGGTTCAGCCGAACTGGTAGTGGTTTGGCAGCCTGGGACGCTGGAGCTGGCAGTGACCCAGGCCTGCCACGCTCCCAAACTGGTTCTCAGGGTGCTGCTGTAGGCGCTGCCGTAGGTACCACCATATTGTTTTTTGGTTCTGCGCATGCACAGAACAATTTTAATCACACTGCACTTGCCGTCAAGGGGCGCACCTGAGCGAACGGGAAGTAGTGCCTGCTAGAACCCACCCCTGAGAATAATGAATGAGGAGTTTCCTAAGAGAGATAAAACATTTTGGTGGAATTTATGAATAATGCATTCTCCGAGTTCTGATGGCCATGCTATTTCACCAAAGTACCATTTTTTCTTGTTTTCTGCTTGTTTTATGTTGAAAGTGTATATGAATGATGTCACAGGGATACTACGCCACAATCATCCTCTCATTGTACCTTGTATGAATGCCTTTTTCAGTGCAATTTTGTGGCTGATAGTAGTGTTGCCAGTTACACTGAAGGAGTAGCTATTACTTTACTATCTATAATAACTATAAGTCAAGGACTTTAGGACCGGTCGCAAGTTGAGGACTTAGCAATAACAAATCTTTTTATTTCCCTTTTAGTTATGACTTTTTCTTTTCATTTAGTGTCAGATTTCAAAAATTTAAGAGTCCTATAGTGAAACATCTGGATCAGCTTTCTCAAACATAAAATTAGAATACAGTATTCCAATTAAAGTTTATATTCATGTTCCTATTTAACATAAACATTCCATTGATTTATATTTCTATGTCTATGTACTGGTATATTGCTTCTTAATTGATGGCATAGTTTGCAAATGTACAAATAATCCTAATACTTTATTCAAAGTTCTGAAATAATTAATTTTGATAAAGTAGTTATATCATAATCATAAAGTGTGTGGAAGTCAGCCCTGCCTGCAAACATCAAAGTTCTCCAAATACCCTAAGCAGCAATTACTTAATGGATTTAAGTTCTGCATTCTGTGAATCTCTAAACAAAGTGATGTATTCTCTGAATATTAAAGTAAAGGAAAATGGGTATAATAATCTATTCTGAACTTTCTGCAAATTATTATGCTAAATTGCATCTGTTATTTAATCTGCATATATAAAGCCAAATGAATCTTCACCCAGAAGAAGTAAAGTAAAAAGTCCCCAGGGCAGATGTTAAACAATTATCATTGGTCTTGTCCCAACTATTTTAGATAATTGATTTGAAGTCTAACAAAACCTTTACCAGACTATTAAAGTGTCAACCTATATTTTACCACAGCACCTGCAGTTTCCGCATGAAACATGATTGAGTTTCTCACTCATTTCTTTCACTGAAATAAAAAGACTAAAGTATTATTGAAGGAAACAGCGCCTTTGTCGAATTGTTAACTGCCCATCTGCTCTTCTTCTGATTTAAAGAGCGGAGGCTGAATCTTTTGAAAGATGAGTCTTTGATTTAACTATCAGTGTTAAAAGAAAAGAAAACACACATCAACACAAAGGCAATTCATGTTCACATACATTGAAATAATTAAATACACTGAAGCTGTGGGTTTGTGGCATAAACACTCTCTTTTTCCCTCTAACTCGAAAGTACCACAATTGTGTTCCAGACTGAAGTTCGTCTAAGACTGAAAGAATTCATTGCAATTCACCCTAAATGTTTAACTCAGCTCACTGCTTATTCTAAACAAAAGCTTCACTGATAAATGTATAATCACATGATCACGTAAATGTATAATACCCATTTGTAATCAATTATAAAAAATTCTTAAGAATTCGGGCAATAATCTAGTCATTAGAAACAAGAAGCTGATCATAGCACTATTTGCTAGGTTAACTCACTTTCTGCCTACTGTTTATTACATCTATTTTATTCCTGACAAATTTATCCCAAAGTGAGATATTTCTATTATTTATAGAAAATATGTCTGTCCCACTGGACCAGTGGTGAGTTGCTAATCCCATTCCAACCAGTTCGGTTGGAACGGGGCCAGCGGCGTCCTCGTGCATGCGTGCAGTTCACGCATGCGTTTTAGCACCTGCGCGATGCTCCAACTGCTCGCGGAGAATCACGCAGGTGCTGTATGTGCCATGCCCCTGCATGGAAGCGCAGAAGGCTTCAAAGACCGGTAAGGAGCGCGGACGGGCGGGTGGGCCCTTCGCCATTCCTGGAAGTTACTTACTTCCGGGTTCGCCGACCAACCGCTTCGTGGGGATAGCCAGGAACCGCTTGAAACCCACCTCTGCACTGGATATATTATTAATATTTTCATAGCTGCTAACTAGAATGCTTTTTCTTTAATATTAAAGGTTGTTGCACCCTGCTAGTATATAGTAATATATATGTTACTATATATGTTACTAGTAATGTTACTAGTATATAGTAATAAAAACTGAAAGTAAATCTGATAATGTAAATTTCTGATTATGAATGAATACTATTATTAGGTGAAATAACTTCTGGGGGATCTTCAAGGAGACATGTAGAGTGCATTGCAATAATCCAAACATGAAAGGACCAGGGCATGAATAACTATCTGGAGGGTCTACTGATTGAAGAGAGGGTACAACTGGTTCACAAGACACAGAGCTTATATAAAGGCCTTCCGGGTCACACTGGCATTTGCTCTTCGTGGGCTGCCTTGAAAACTATCTGGAAGCTGAAGTTAGAGTTCTTAAAAGTTTGGGCTTCAGTCCTTGTATATCCTTCAAACGCATTGGCGGTACTAAAAAAGATCTGTCACCTGCTTAAGAAGTTCCTTATCTTTATTAAATACATAAGATAGGCAGGGACCATATTATTGTGTGGCTCGTCAGCAGCCTGCGGAGCCTGCAGCAGATTCGGACAAGTGAGGAGGTTGGGAAAGAACATGGACCAGTCCTGGAATCTGGGGAAGGCTCTGATGAGGGCTCTGTGTCAGAGGCATAGAGGGGGCCAGAGCCATATGCCAGTTATCGGCTGCCTTCAGAGTCAGACATCAATGAGGTGCACAAACAGCTGGAGCCTGTTTCCAGTACGCGCATGCAAAGAGTTGCCAGATGAAGGGAACAGCTAAAGAACAGGGGTCGACTTGGGAGTAAGGTCACAGTTGGATGATGAATGGCGCCTCCCAGAGGAAATAAAAGAGGAGCAAAAGGGGAGAGGAGTTTGCAGGAGACAATTAGTTCTCTGAATTTGTTTGTGACTCTCCGAGACTCCTTGCAAGTTTTGCAGATATCGGCTTCTCCAAGCTCTCTCCAAGCCAGATAAGGTCTGTGACTGTAAATCCTCCCTTGAAAGACTTTGCTAGAGAGCAGAACTCACAGTAACTTAATAAAAAGTTGGGATTTGGAACAAGGAATTTGCTTCATGCTCTTGGGAAACCTCGGTCAGAACAATTATTGCCATCACTGGTTTATTGTATGTAGCCAATAAAAATAATGGGAATTGAATTCATTAAAAAAATTAATTAACTTCATGGCCATCTGCCATTTTCAGATTCCTTTAGGATGTAATCTATGGATTTCACAAAGTTCTTATGATTAATAAAGTTTTCACCCACTGCCAGTGTCAAGTGAAGGAAAAGAAGCTTGAAACCTTTTCTTACTGAACATACGTGCATTCTGCTGCTGACTCACTTCCTGGTAATGAACAGCATCTGGCATCGCTATTCTCTACTCCCAAGAAACAAATCAAAGGCACTTTGAACAGCTCAATCTACGAATGAAATTTATTTATCTTCTTGCAGTGAAGAAGATCAATATGAAGACATAGATTTTATCAGGCTCACA
The DNA here is from genome assembly GCF_051295495.1 of Thamnophis sirtalis. Lineage (NCBI taxonomy): Eukaryota > Metazoa > Chordata > Lepidosauria > Squamata > Natricidae > Thamnophis > Thamnophis sirtalis. Next base: position 70,356,412 of record NW_028261383.1, on the reverse strand, counting down.
GAGAGGATTGACAGCTTCAAGAACCAACATCTTTTGTTTATCCAAGCAGAACCACACCAGAGCCACATGTCACTATTGGAAGTAATGTTGCTTCATTTCTAAAAACTTGCCACCTTACTGTCTCTAGTATATGCCTGTTCAGCTCTCTCTATTTCTTCTAAGTTTGGAACAACCACACTAAGATATTTGAATGAAGGATATCCAAAAGAACGACGAGGTCTTTTTTTTTGTTACCATCTCATTTTACTTCAGTCCAACCAAAGATGCAATTGAAAAAAGAAGCTTCTACATTTTCAGAAAGTTAAGTACATTAGTCCAAAGTATGAATCAATTCCTTTCTTAATTATATGCTAATTCAAATCAGGAGAGTTCACACTCTGACAAGTTCACATATTTATTCATAAGATATGTGGGCAGTTCTTATCTCAGAATTCCTGAGACTTTGGAATTATTGCCCTCCCTTTTTATGATTTTGTAATTGCTATTTGGGGTAAAGTTTGGGTGGATTGATTGGTTCTCAGTGTTTACTGACCAAATGCCCTTCCTGATGCTTACATGAAGTTCGCAGCAGATATTTTTTTTCTATGTGCCCTAGGAGAGAAACATATGCCATTACCCCAGAATTGAACTCTTGGTCTTCCAAGTAGGAGGCGGCGAGCGTCTTCATTATTACCCATCACAATGCTCTTTGGGACAATCCCTGATGCTCCCTAATTTGCAACAAAAACTGTCTCTAAACTTTAATCTGTAGGGGAATATTGTAGACATAGCCAATGGAATAGAGATAATACATAAACACTCAATATATGCTCAATCTTGGGATATTTCATATATATATTTTAAAAATGTGTAAATGGAAATAAAATAGAATTTGTGCCAAAGCAAAACCTTGCTGGTTTAAGTTATTCAAAATAAATTACCAATAGTAGTTAATCTATTGTACAGGGCGGGGCATAACCTTTTCCTAGGGGGTCACAGCAACACTTGTAATAACAACACAAATAATTCATACACCATTCGAAAGCCCATCAAAAACTGAGTTTATTGACACGATTTAATAGTCAGTATGACCACCATTAGCCCTTCGAACAGCATTCAAACGAGGTGGATAAGAACACAACAAATCTTCAAACAGTTCCGTTCGATTTTCAGGGCGGGGCATAACCTTTTCCTAGGGGGTCACAGCAAGATCGACAGCAGTTTACAACTTCCGCGACACCTCATTTTAAAGCCCATAAAAAACTGAATTGAATGAGCTATTAAATGTTAAATTTGTTTCGGTTGAAACTTTGAGAATGAATTTGGAAACTGTGTTGAAAAATCTGGAAAATCGAACGGAACTGTTTGAAGATTTGTTGTGTTCTTATCCACCTCGTTTGAATGCTGTTCGAAGGGCTAATGGTGGTCATACTGACTATTAAATCGTGTCAATAAACTCAGTTTTTGATGGGCTTTTGAATGGTGTATGAATTATTTGTGTTGTTATTACAAGTGTTGCTGTGACCCCCTAGGAAAAGGTTATGCCCCGCCCTGTATAATGTAACACCATCTCATTGCATGTGTATCTCTTTTCCATTCGTTGGTACAAGAAAATTTAGAATTCATGTACTTCCAGCTTTTCCAGGCTCATAATCCTCTTAAGAAGAATTGTACATATTTTGTAGTTGGATGGAAAACACTTAAAAGCATCAAGAGGTGTATGTGATGGATATAGACTGTTTTCATAAATTCCAACAGATGGTATGTTTTAGCTGGGATTGCACAAGTAGGAAGTGATAAAAGTGTTCTATATAGTAAATTGAAAAAGTCTAATAACATACTCATTTTTTGTGAAGAACTGGAAGCAAATTATTGAAAATAGAAAGATTATATGAATAACTTCCAAAATATTTCTTAAATAAAATAACCACCTATAGATTAATAAATGAGAGTCAGTTTGGTATAGTGGTTAAGGTACTGAGCTAGCCAACAAGAATGGTGAGTTCCAGTCCTGCCTTAGGCACAAAGTAAACTGAGGGATTTTGGGCCAGTCACTCTTTCAGCCCTAGGAAGAAGACAATGACAAACCACTTCCAAAATCTTGCCAAGCAAACTGCAGGGACTCATCCAGGCAGTCGCCAGGAGTCAACACACTCTTGAAGGCATCTTGCCAAAGATTAACATATTGCTAAATACTACTCCCTTATTTGTATGATACATTTTGGGGATCTTCCAGTGCTTTAGATGTAAGCATTGGACAATGCTGTCTATATAGTATTTGTTTTATTTTCAATATGCAAAGTACTTTAGATACAAATATACTTTCAGTAGACAGCAGATCTTTAGTTTTCCTAGTAGATAAAAGGAAAGATGATTTGAAAAATGTCCAAGATTGAATCCCTACTATCTATAATTAATATTTTCTTCCTGAAACATCAGAAAGTTACTACTAGTGAGTATAAAACCACAATAAACTACAGACAATTAAAGTCAGATTCCATGGCTGTCCTCACATCTGCTAAATATACTAATATGTCATAGTTGGATAAGTTACTTAACCAAGATGATGTCAAACAATTTCAAACACTTTTGTGTGAAGTTGACTTTCCATATTGATTTTAATCCAATTATGGTCCAACTTTAGAAAGAAACTGTTATTTGGTGGTTTGCTTTTGTTGAGCACAAGTGGGGAATACAATTCTGTAGTTCCTCCCCTCCCATCTTTTTTTGATATAATGTACATCAATATCATAACATGAACAGTGAGGCATCTGAGTATCATTCATTTAAATACAAATAATAGTAATATTAATAATATTTGTTACAGTAATCATTCTTATGTAATTGTGGTATTATTAAACATATTTGTATTAGAGTGTGTTCCTTCATTGTTCAGTTATTCAGTGTTTTTGTGCACCGTTCTAATAACAATCACAATATTATTTAAATGTACAGTGGTACCATCTTTTAACATCTAATCTTTACATCTAGGTATTACTTTTGATATATTATATAAAAATAAGTATAGTAATATTTGCCCTTGATCTTGTTTCTACCTCTATTCTAGCTCTCAATAAAGCCAATCTTATATTAAACAGCATTCCCTTTCTAACCATCATCTCTTGCCCACTTTAGTATTTCAATTCTTATTCGTTTTTTGACTTGCCTCCCAAACTCCTCTCTTGGGTCTTTGTCTCTGTCTACATCTTTCCTATTTGACCTAAATATTTCTTCCATCTGTACTCTCCTTTGCTGCCATACCTCCGCATGATCTGCCTAAGACAGTGATGGCGAACCTATGACACACGTGTCAGTGCTGACACGCGTAGCCATTTGGGGTGACACGCACAGGATTTCATGCGATTCATCCTCGGCTCCTGCACGGCCGCCGAGGATGAAAGAATCTGTGCTGGAGGAATGGGGGGGGGACGTGTGATCTCCCCCGCCCACACTCACTTACTGTATCGCCGCCGCTCCTTTCTGAGCGCAGGGGCTGCTGGTAAGGCGTGCGTGCTGTGCGCACACACGTCATCAGTGCGGCGAGGGAGGACCCGCAGGAGAGGAGCGCGGGAACAGTGCGCGCCTCTCTCCAGTCAGGCCGGCACAGAGAGTCTACTCCTGGGACTGTCGGTTACGACCGCACCACAGCAGGGAACAGCGGAGTTAGTTAAAGAATTCGCCCTCTCCCTCACTTATCTCAGTTCACGGCAGGGCTGTGGAGTCTGCTGCTTCCAGCTCCATGTCCTCATCAACATGCCGCTCCGGCCCGCCCCCGCTATGAATATTCATATTCGCGTCACTAGGAATATTCATAGCAGGGGCGGGCTGGAGCGGCATGTTGATGAGGACGTGGAGCTGGAAGCAGCCGACTCCACAGCCCTGGTTCACGGCACCCCAAACAAGTTCAATAATATCAAGGGCAACATACGAAATTGACTGATGAACAAAGAAGTTACTAAGCAGGTATGTTAAATAATTTGTTTTTGGTTTATTAAATACAATTATATATTGCAATTATACATTTTTGTAGTTTAAACTATAAATTGCGCAAAATTATGTTTTTGTCGAAGTGACACACAATGCGAGTTATGCTTGATTTTTTGCCGATTTTTGACACACCACGCCAAAAAGGTTGCCCATCACTGGCCTAAGACCCTATCTTCTTTTCAAAAATATCTTTCTTTTTATCCAATTCCATTTTTTTGATCTCTTAATATATATTGTCCCTTATTTGATTCATAAGTCTTTATTGTCTTCTTCTCCTTCTTCTCCTTGTTTTATTTGTTGATTTATCTGTTCTGTCTTTACCTCTGGCCTTTCTGTAATTCTGTAGTTTCTGTAGGATCATGACATAGCTTTTGATACCATCAATAGTGGTATCTTTTCTATGGCTCTCCTGTTATTTGACTGCTTTTTTTGGAATTTGATGTTGATGTTGTTATAATAGAGTTGCATAGAGTTGTGTCCTGCAATTCCTCAGACTCAACGTTGTCCACAAAATGTGGGTTGAACAGAATAGAATTCTTTATTGCCCAAGTATGATTGGACACACAAGGAATTTGTCTTTGGTGCATATGGTCTCAGTGTATATAAAAGGAAAATAAAAAATAAAAAATACATTCATCAAGAATCATAAGATACAACATTTAGTGATATCATAGGTTACTAATAAGCAATCAAATCATAATAGGAAACAAATGGAACAATATAAATCGTAAAAATACAAGCAACATGGTTATAGTCATAAGTGGGAGGAGATAGGTAATAGGAAGGATGAGAATAATAATAGTAATACATGCTTAGTAAATAGTTTGACAGTGTTGTTGGAATTAGTTGTGTAGCAGAGTGATGGCATTCGGGGAAAAACCCCTTGTGTCTAGTTGTTCTGGTGTGCAGTGCCCTATAGCATTGTTTTGGGGTAGAAGTTGAAACAATTTATGTCCAGGATGTGAGGGGTCTGTAGTTATTTTCACAGCCCTCTTTTTGACTTATGCAGTATACAGGTCCACAGTGGAAGGCAGATTGGTAGCAATTGTTTTTTCTGCAATTCTAATTATCCAATGAAGTCTGTGTCTGCCTTGTTTGGTTGCAGAGCCAAACCAGATAGTTATAGAGGTGCAGATTACAAACTCAATAATTCCTCTGTAGAACTGAATCAGCAGCTCTTTGGGCAGTTTGAACTTTCTGAATTGGTGCAGAAAGAACATTCCTTGTTATACTTTTTGGATGACATTTTTGATGTTAGGTATCCATTTTAAGTCTTGAGATATGATAGAACCTAGAAACTTGAAAGTCTCTACTGTTGATACTGCATTGTCTAGTATTGTAAGAGGTGGTAGTATAGGAGTTTCTCCTAAAATCTACCGCCATTTCTATGGTTTTGAGTGTTTAGTTTAAGATTGTTCTGGTTGTACCACAAGGGTAGTTGTTCAATTTACTGTCTGTATGCAGATTCATCGTTGTCTCAAATATGACCAATCACTGTTGTATCATCTGCAAACTTCAGTACTTTAACAGAGGATTCTTTTGAGATGCAGTCATTGGTTTATAGAGAGAAGTGGAGAGAGCACACAGCTTTGGGGGTCTCTTGTGATAATTGTACAGATATCTGATATGATTTTGCCTAGCTTCACCTGTTGCTTCCTGTCTGTTAGGAAGCTTATGATCCATTTACAAATGTGGTCAGGTACAGCTAGCTGATTTAGCTTAGTTAGAAAAATATCTGGAATGATGGTATTGAATGCTGAGCTGAAGTCTACAAAGAGGATCCTTGCGGAGCTCTTTGGAGACTCATGATGTTGTAGAATGTAGTGCAGTCTTATTAACAGCATCATCTGTTGATCCAATTGCTCGGTAGGCAAATTGCAAGAGTTTGTCATTAATCGCAAGAATTATCATTAATGTGAAGATTATATCCAGATCTAAATCTACTTTAATCTAATTCATGGAGACAGCAGATGCCCCAAAGTGATGCTTGTATAATGAACTTGGAGGATCAATAAATGAAAACTCAATCCGGATAATAGAAAGTGACAATCAATCTCTCCGAGAGAAAGTTGCATTCAGCAATCCTGGATCCATAACTTTCACTAAAAGCATAGGAAAACTCAGTAATTAAGAGTCTTTTTAGCAATTTTTAGCAATAACAAAAAAATATCAGTAGTGGTTAGCCAAACACGGATCAGTAATGGATTCAGGTGGATGTTTGATTAAAAATTCTCTGATAATTCTTGTGTTGGATTGCTGAAATATGCTGAAAAGGTGTTACCTTTAATGTTGGTTCAAAAGTTTCAGAAAGTCCAAAATAGACCTATAGTATATTTTATAGTTCAGTACTTTCTTGTTTTTTAAATTGTTTTAATATAATCATAATAATTTCATTGGGAAGGATTGGATCAGTGGATAAAAATGCCAAGTTCAGTATAAACATCTGACTATGAGATCAACCATCATAATAATATATATCATGTGAGAATAACTTTGATATTGAAAAACTATAATGTCTGCCCATCCCAAGTCCTTGGGAAGGACTTAAGAGGTGGACAAAATATGTGCCAAATCGTCTAAATATCGGGCTGCGTGGCTAACACCAATAAATATTTCTTGGTATGTAAGTACAACTTCTAATAAACTCTGCTATCCCTTGCAAATATCCTAGCAATCTCTGGTTACTGCAATTAATTAGATTATAAAGGAAAGTGTTTCTTAATTACATCTGTATTTTTGGGGTGGCCTCTCAGGGATGTGTGCTAAATCCTTCTCTTGATTACCTTCAGTGTCAGTTTGATTTTCAGTGCTGCCTCTGGGATGGTACATTTAATATACTGTATATCTTAATTAATTGCATCTATTTTATTATCTGGATTTTAATTTATTTTTATTGGGTTAGTAAAATTGGGTCAGTAAGTAAATAGCTTTTGCTTTTGCATGCACAATGAACCTAGCCTTGTAAATCATGGTTTATGACTTGGCTTGTGTGAGTTGATTAGTTCTTTCAATAAGCTATGGTTAAGGAAATAACCATTAAGGATTAGTGCCTTGGAAATATGTTGAGGCCCAAGGCTGCATTTGATCTTGAAGGTATTTTCTGTGTTTCCCCATAGTTGTAGAGAGATTAGATATGGAGCAGAAGCTGTATGAAGTTTATTTGTGGGTTAAGTGAAAGAATGGGATGAGGTGATTGGCAGATTTTAGTTACTACTTAGCTACTTTTAGTTAAAAGTTTGCTTTGATGTAAGAGAAAGTTGGATTTAGAGAGCACTTCTCTTTTGAGGTTTATTTACATCTTCTGATTTACGGGGCAAGTTATAAGACTTGATCTTCAAATGCTGAGATTGGTTATTTGCTAAATGGGGTGTTTTGTGACCAACCTCGTCCTTTACAACAGCTATTTTGTGACCTGCTTGCTCCAATGGATGGCACCGCACAACCGTTAGTAATTCCAAAAGGAACCGCACGCTACCAAAGGCTTGAGAATCCTGCAATAATGACAGAGAAAATCCCAGAATACGAATCTCGGAATTCGAGTACACGTCATAAAGCTACATGCTGTATACACGTTGGAAGCCTCCAGTTTATTCTCCCCTAGCGGCGTTGGAAACGCGTCCGTTGCGCGTGGGCTGACTGGCAGGCCCTCTCACAAAGCGTGGCCACATAGGTTGCGTATGTTATTCGGAGCATGTACAGGTGTGGACAGTTTTGTTCTTAGAGACGATCTCGTTGCCAGTCTTTGCTCCCGACTTTCTCGATCCCTGGCTGGTTATCACAGTAGGACTTCTCGTGGGGGGTGGGAAAAATAGACGTCGTAATTTCTGCGCTCTCTCCTCGTTGTCGGGTTGTGTGAAAAGCCACTAGCAGAACGGGTGTTCCCAGCGCCAAGCGCAACACACCGGTTGCGAGGGCAACTACTAGGACTGAAAGAGGCCGAGCGGGATACTTTGGAGAGGCGGAAGAAGTTCGGATCCCAGACAATTTTGTTTCTGTTGCTAGGCGCTGCGCCGGCTGAGTGAGTTTCCCGCCGAGGTTTGTTGGTTGTGGACGGGCTCCCCTCTCCCCGGCCCAAGTAAATCCTGTGCGTGGCCCTGGAAATTATTTTGTTGCGGTGCAAGAGTTGCTGACTTACTACTTGGATTTGTGGAGTTGATCAATAGTTAGGCCGTATAAAACTGCTGGAGGATTGCATTTATTCTTTTGAACCGGCTGCACCTCTCTGGTTGCCCGATACAACAGGTAGTAACACTGAGCGATCTCCACTGGGTTCGGAAGCTAAGCAAAATCAACTCCGGGGCGTCCTTTGATGAAATAGAGCTGTGGCAAGAGAAGAAGGCAATGGCAAACGACCTGTGTTCCTTTGCCAAGAAAACTGGTTTTGTAGTCCCTACACGGACAAACTCCTCTCGAGGGCATCTTTTCCTTTCATCCTCCCTATTTGGATGGAGGGTGTCGTGTTTGGTGTGCCTAGAACATAGAAGAAGGGAGTTGGAAGGGACCTTGGAGGTCTCCTAGTCCGACCCCCTGCTCAAGCAGGAGACCCTGTACCATCTCAATCTGCCCAGTTTGTGGGACTTTCGTGAAACACTCAAGTTTCCACTGGCCCCAGGTCTGGAACAGCACTGAAGGGAGTTCTGTTTACATGGTCAACCTTTTTTTCTTTAAATTGCCTCTCAAGCCTGCATAAAAATTGCAGCCTGAATTGGGTTCATAGCTAATTGTCACATTCTCATTTTTTGAAAATTATGTTTTAAGTCTGGAAGTTTTACCTTTGCCAAATAGATCCATTGTCTCTGGATGTAACCATATTCATGCTGTCATATGCCTTACCTTACAAATGCTGTACCACTCACTGATTTGTATTTATATTCCACAATCACCGCCAAACATTTTTGTTTTTATGTAATTGGGAAAAAAAGCTTTGTTTTGTTATAATTCTGATTCCCCCCCCCCCGTAGGTTTTAGCTGCATAAACTAGAGACTATACAGATCTTAATATTGCATATTAGCTGCTGTACCAAACAAAAGAATGAGAATCCTTTAATATTATTTTATGAAAAACATTTCAAATAATATTCTGAAGCAGCTTAAAATATTTAAAAACCTAATTAAAAACTGTTAAAACAATTGAAACATAAACATTAAAAGCAATTAGGCACAAATAGTACTAATCTCTGCCATTCAAATAGGGAGGATATCTCATTGCTGGAAATCTTCTCATGACTACACCATCTGTGTATCCTGAAGAAACAAATCTGTTTAATTAATGTGGTAGAAATGTCCTTTGGTCCGATGTTTTAGTAAAATGATGTAATTAAACCTGATGCAACATTTTCTCATTTTTATATCTGGACTGTTCAGAGACCTCTACTTTTAGTTAAAAATAACAAATTTTGGGAAGTCTCTTGTAGGCTGCACAATGCATTGCTATCTTGAAAACTTTAGCAAGCATGTAGGTTGAGAAGGTGAAGTCTAATTAGACATTCTGATCCAACTGATTAGAAAGACATGCTTTTAAATTACTGTAATATTCTAAAGGGTAATTAAATCCAATTTACCTTGTTTATGTATGATTTATACTTACCAAGATTACCCTAGGGGACTATTTGGTTCCATCTAGAAGAGTTTCATATTTGATTTTATGTCCTTTTCTAAACTTGGAGGACTTTCCTTTAAGCAAAGAAAAGATTGGTCTTTACATTGTCTAATCTTTATAAATATAAGCCTTAGATAATAAGATAAACAGTTTGATGTATCCTGGCAAAAGTATTCATAATAAGTTATAGTACCATGTTAGTAAAGTGGCTATTGATTCCAAAATTACTGCTTACAAATTGATTTGGTTTTTTTTAAGTAGGTAGGAAGAACTTTTCTGTGGACTAAACCAGCATAATACTGAACTGCAGCTTAAAATCATATTTACAACACAATAAAACAGCCTTTCAAAAATTTCTCTTCACTCATAATATGTACATATTTTTGCCGTATTCATTTCTCTACGTAACCGGATAGCATAAACTATAGGAAAAATTGAGAATAATGGGAAATTGTGCATGTAGATTTATAGAGCAGTCAGGAAAAGGAAACGTGTGTGCTGCTGCTCATTTAAATTAATGAGACTGTTTGCTAATGGGTCATTGATTTCAAAGTTAATCTCATTTATCTTTCTCTGCGTTTTATCCATTATTCTCATAGCTTTCTAGTTTGATTCACTGTAGTGCAGTTTGGATGACAGCTCGGCTTTTTATCATATTAAAATATACTTTTCTTCCTTGAACACACAATTGAAATCCAAGTTCGTGTTTGTAGCAGTGTGACATATGTGCATCTGCTTGTTCTCCTTGCCTTAAGAAATTATTTGAAATGAAAAGTTTCATTTCCTAATCCCTGGATAGGATTTATGTGGTTAAACCTTTATTTTTAATCTTCTACCCAGTCATCGTCTTGAATACTGAATGTAACAACATATGGCAGCTTTCTGCCTCTGTGGTTCCTGATACATCAGGAATGCTTGAATGGAAATTTGCTTGTTTACGTGCATTGCTATTGTTGGTTTGGATTGATTGATTATAGGTGTCAGTTCATCATAAGTCCCTTTGTCCCTTGTCTTTGCACCTTTTGGCCACCTTGCTTGGTACTAATAGAAAACTTGCCATGCAAAACATATGTCAAGATTGGCACTCCTACATGTGGCAATAAGAAAGAATCGCTTATAGTTACTCCAGGTTGCCAACTAAGCTAAATGTATGCATTACATCTTCTTCCAGCATTAGGCTCTGGCTCAAATTGGTTTTAGGTAGTCTCTCTATTGTAGCTCAGCAAGGTTGCCTCATGATGTTTTTTTATGCCAGAAATGGAGTACCTGCAACTTTGCAGACTTAATGTTGAATGAGTCTGCTCTTCTTTCTACCTTCTGTGGTAAGAGCATCCAGACTTAACTTAAAGTGTCCATAAGTAAGGCTGTTTCCACTGGCTGAATGTCTTCTAATAAATTTGGCTATAAGCTTGAGAAGGAATTTACAAAGAAATGATTAATTTTTACCTGATTTGTGTGATGTAACGGCCTATGATGCAAATCACCAATGAGTGCTTTGCAACCAGAGGAAAAGCCGCTTTGCTATTTTTAAATTATGCTTGTATTATATATGCGTGAACACCTTCATCTTGTTCAAGGATGATTCAGGCCCGAAATAAACAATTGTTCATATTCTGGTTTTGTTCCAATGAGTTTTGTGTTTGTTGGAAAGGGACATACAAAGAAGGTTTTTCCAACTTCTCTTTATGGAGAGTTTTAGTAGAGCATAGGTTGCTTACTTCATTTTTAAAGTAATTAATTTTAGAAAGAAAAGCACATATCAGAAGAAATTAGAATTATTAATAGTCGGGTTTCTGTCCCAGGATGGCAAGTAAACAGCTAGATCCTGAGAGAGAAAATGAGGAAGAAGAGACACCTGAGGCAGATTTCAACTATACACAATATTCAGGCAGCAGCTATGTAACCCAAAGCCCAGAAATGTATGTTCGTGGTGGAGGCGGTGGTGGTCATCCCACTCCTGAAGATGAAAATCTAGCATCCCTTCACTCATTGAGAAGCCAAGAACTTGATGTTCAGCATCTGGTTACCTGCACATTTTCGGTTTCGTTGGCTGTTCCACTTTTTCTTCCAAGTAGGTAAATGGCATTGTAAGTTCTTTTTCTTTTGAACATGTCACAGGGGGTTTACAGAGTACTGCATAGGAGACTGAGCATAGAAAGGATCTTACATGTTTGTCATTGTATTTAAATAACACTATCCTATACCAAGTTCATGTTATAAATCCCATCCATTGCTTTTCTTTGGGATGTAAAGATGTGAAAATTGTATCGATTCTGTTTCAGCACATTTTAACTTCATGTAAAACACTGATATATATGAGGGCGGTACAGTAGATACGGATAAATGCCACATGCTACATTGGCTTTTTCATAATTCCTAATGTCTGGTATATTAAATATTAGTTTAAAAGTGGAAATAAGTGTCATCTATATCTATATTTATACCTAATGCAGCACATCCTGCAGCAAGCTACTGCTAGATCAGCAGTTCAGCGGTTCAAATCCCACCGGCTCAGGGTTGACTCAGCCTTCCATCCTTCCGAGGTGGGTAAAATGAGGACCCAGATTGTTGGGGGCAATATGCTGACTCTCTGTAAACCGCTTAGAGAGGGCTGAAAGCCCTATGAAGCAGTATATAAGTCTACTGCTATTGCTATTGCTATCCTAGGAATTCTATAGCTATTTCTGGAAAAAGTGGAATGACCGTTGAGCTGCCCGTTCAGCATCTAATATTGGTACAGATTGTTGTTTGGAAGGATGAATGGAGACTGGATGTTTGTTTAACATCTTTTGGTAATTTTATCTAGTATGTATGGATAAATTTACAAACATTGAATTAAAGTTATGAGACAAATAATTATTATTTTATTTTCATTTTGGAATATAAGTTACACAGATTAATTCATATATTCAGTTAGGCCAAAGTAAATATGTTAAGATTATACTTTTGTATGTAAAATGCCAATCTTGGAGATTCTTAATAGACCAAAGCCATTGTAACAGCAACACTCACTTTCACTCTCCCTATTTCGTTTTCTATTTTATTTATTTATTGTCAGCAAATAAACCTGGGCAGGCCTCTAAAGCAGACATACAGAGATCTGGATCTAAAGCAAAAGAAGGATATATTCCAAAAATGCATCGTTTTTATCATATGGAGTATTTTCTTCTACCAGATGATATTGAACCTCGAAAATTAGATTTGGTATTGTTTGGTCCAGTGGCTAAATTATTTCTGGATACAGAATCTAAGGTAAAAAAAAGATAAACTACCAGTATTTATTTATTTATTGCTATTACTTAAATAATCATAATACATTCCAGATGTTTGGAAGTACTGCATTGCAGTTTTATATTATATCGCCAATCTTGTTAAATATTGGAGAAATGAAATTCAGTAACTGGAAAGCTAAATTAGACCACTATGTTTTCTTACCTTTTGTGTTAGGTGTTCTACCAGATAATTATGAAGAATATGACAAAGGAGATAGGATTAAAGCTTGACACAATGAGGTCTATATCAAAGAAAACTGGACATTAGAAAATCATTCTCAATACCAGAATGGAGTAAATTCAACAAATGTTGAACTTTTAGAACGAAGAAATTAAAGTAGATAACTTCCTAGGTTGGATAAATTTGTCAGAGGCTGCCTTAATCAGAAACCCATGCAGATTCTTCTTGTTTACATTCAAGAGAATTTGGTTTCAATTCGAAGCACCCACTTCCCACCTCACACAAGCACCTAAGGTAAAAATGGGCTTGTGAACCATTTAAGAACCCAGAGGGCAGAAAGTCGTGTTTTATCCTACCTAGATGATCTACTTAGCACAATGTCCTCTATAGAAAATCACCATGGGAGATTGGCTAAATTACTATAGGAAGAATGGGGCTTGCATCTGTAGATTTTTGTAAGTTTTCAATAAGATGAGGATGCCCTTCTTTTGACCTGCTTCTGAGAGTGGGACAGGAATTCTTCAGATTCCAACAGAACTGACAGGATGATGGTTGGTGGCACTGTGGTTGGAAGGACATCTGTATGCCTTTCAGTATTTTACAGTGCTTTCCAAGGGATCCATCAGATAAAGTGCTGAAGACATGAATTATTCTTATCCTGTCATTGTGACCCAGAACAGAATAGAGATGAGACAGGAACGACCATGGCATCTTCTGCAACCTCTCTACATTCTGCATCAGGCTCTAGAACCTCATTTAACATCTTGGCCCCAGGACAAATGAACATCACTAAAATGACTTGGAGCTTATTTCATATAAGTAGTGCTCAACTTACAATTGTGGAGTCTAAACTCAGCTAAAGATGTTACCTAGCCTGGTAATGAAACGTTCGGAAACCAACTCACAAGCTCCGAGAACGAACCATCACCTGCAAACTGACCAATATTTTGAAGGCAGATAAAAAAAACCCCTGTGTTTTATTGCTGCTTCTACAATTCACATTATCACTCAGAGGAATCAATTCTATCTGCTTCTATTGGGATGATGAAAAAAATAACATGTCTGTAGTGGTATCATAATGCAAATCCTATCCTTTCATAGATGTCCCAATATTAGATGGAAATACACAAGTCACACTTCATTATTTGCCCTTGAAAATGGTAGTGGCTATGGATAGTTTACTTTCAGAAGGCACACTGAACTAAGTGAGCCAAATACAAACTCTCGTTTCTTACTCCTGATTATGACTAAGTCAGTTACAGTCTTAACTGTAACATTTATTGCAATCTACAATTACATGCCTGAAAACCTTACCAGTAAATTGACTTAGTGTATTAGACACACATATTTGTAGTTGAGCTTGGATGACAAAATAGAAGGTTGTTGGCAAAGGAGAATTGTAAGTTGATACCGTGTTTTGGTGATACATATAGTTCCTGAGAATTTTAACAACTTGTTTGCCCAGTCAAAATTTTTTAGAATCAATGGTTCTAAATTAAAGTGCTATAAAATCACATAGTGTTATTTTAATAATTATAATATTAGACTAGACTAGAATTCTTTATTGGCCAATTCTTTATTGATTGAACACACAAGGAATTTGTCTGGTGCATATGCTCAGTGTACATAAAGAAAAATAAAATAGAATACATTCATCAAGAATCATAAGATACAACACTTAGTGATAGTCATACGTTACTACGCAATCAAATTATACTAGGAAACAAATAATATAAATTTTGAAGATAAAAGCAACATGGTTACAGTCATAAGTGGGAAGAGATAGGTACCAGGAAGGCAAAGAATAATAATAGTAATACAGTCAGAAGATAATATAATGTTGTGGGAATTAGTTGTTTAGCAGAGTGATGGCATTCAGGAAAAAATTGTCCTTGTGTTTAGTTGTCTTGGTTTGCAGTGCCTTGTAGCGTTGTTCTGAGGGTAGAAGTTGAAACAATTTATGTCCGGGATGTGAGGGGTCTGTAGTTATTTTCACAACCCTCCTTTTGACTTGTGCAGTATACAGGTCCTCAATGGAAGGCAGGTTGGTAGCAATTGTTTTTTCTGCAGTTCTAATTATCCATTGAAGTCTGTGTCTGTCTTGTTTGGTTCCAGAGCATTTTAAATTTTAAAATTTAAATTGCAGAATATTTTAAATTTGATTTAAAATATTAGAAAAATAGCATCAATAGCATATTAATAGATCAGAGACTTCTGAAATGTATAGAATGAAAAAGTCTATTTTGTATTTTCATTACTGGTAGTCTTGTGTTGTTGTTTTTTTGTCCTCTTTTCCTTTCTTATTTCTGTTGTCATTTTGTTAGCCAGGAACTCCAAAAGACGACGACAGAAGCAAATTTAAAAAGCCATCCACGCTGAATATTTCAGTAAGTGCAGATAAGATTCTGGGGAATGAATGACAATAAATAATGTATGAAACCAAGGATGGATGACATTAATTTTATTTCTCTGTGCTCATGCATCGTGGTATGCTAGAAACCTATTGTGGGGTTTCAACATCACAGCAGGTATGCTTTGATCCAGTAGTTTTATTTAGTGATATTTCCATGGGTGCTAAAGTTGAATAAGTACACATGATGGGTGAAGTCTATATTTCAAATAATTTTACTCTAGAAATTTAGTGACGCAAGGAACAAAAAAACAGTATCTATAATGGTCATCACTTGTTAACTGTTACATATTTTTAATGATGTCTTAATTTACCTTTACCTACTGGCAAGACCAGATAGACTTCTGCCTGCTATGTTTTCTAACAATATTTTTCTTCAAGAAGACTAGATGAATAAATATATTGCAGAGAATGAGGAAGCTTTATATATATAAGGATATATTGCAAAGGTAGTCCAATTGTGTTTCAGTCAAAGGTTTAGTACTTAACAGTACTTAACTGTTGCTTAACAGAAGGTTGCAAAAGGTGATCACTCGACCCTAGGCACTGCAACCATCATAAATACATGTACTTGTACATGTATTTAGTACTTAAACGGTTGTCCTTAGTAAGTTCCTGCCTGAACATTAAGATCTGGGGGAGAATTCTTCTATGTTCCTACATTAAAGGATGTACATTATATAAGGAGCACCCCAACCTTACATTAACATGAAGCATTTTGTAGCACCAAATGAAGAGCCATGGTGGCACAGTGGTTACAATGCAGTATTGCAGGCTAATTCTGCCAACTGCCAGAAGTTTGATCCTAACTGGCTCAAGGTTGACTTAGCTTTCCATCCTTCCAAGGTTGGTAAAATGAGGACTCAGATTGGTGGGGACTATATGCTGACTCTGTAAACCACTTACAGAGGGCTGCACTATGAAGTAGTATATAAGTCTAAGGGCTATTGCTATCTGATTTTTATTTTTTGCATTTGGGATGTTAAGTCAACTACAGCTTTTGAGTTGCTTAAAAAAAAAAAAGCAACCGGCATGACCATACAGCAGGGGTGGGTTCCTGCCAGTTCTAACCTCTTCTATAGAAGAGGTTCCACAAATCTACAATGCTGTTTAGAACTGATTCCATCTCCCTCCCCCCGCCCGTCCACACATCATCAAGATGAAGAGCGAGAGGAGGAATTCTGGGAGTTGAAGTCCACTACTTACAACAGTTCATTTAGTGACCATTCAAAGTTACAATGGCACTAAAAAAGGTGACTTCTTACCATTTTTCACACTTAAGACTGTAATGGCATCCCTCCCCCCCACATGATTGAAATTCAGATGCTTGGCAACTGACATGTATTTATGACGGTTGCAGTGCCTAGGGTCGAGTGATCACCTTTTGCAACCTTCTGTTAAGCAAACTCAGTGGGGAAGCCAATTCACTTAACAACCATGTCACTAACTTAGGCAATGGCAGTGATTCACTTAAGAAAGTTAATAAAATGGGGCAAAACTCTGTCTTGTTTAGCAACATAGATTTTGGGCTCAATTGTGGTCATAAATTGAGGACTAATTGTACATCAGGCAAACGGGATTTCTCTATAATATCCAGCTTATATTTCATTTTTTGGACTACTCAGGGAAGAGAGAACATCATTTGAACATTGAAGTCATGGGTTCAACCCTTGGCTTCTGAAACTAAAAAGAATCTTCTAGTACTATATAGGAGAGCTACTGCCAGCCAGAGTAGTTAGTTACAGCCTTGATGTACTAATAAGTTGGCCTGCTATAAAATGTTGCTCTGTTTGTATTGAGTTTGCTCACACTGTTAGGGAAATCTGCCTAAATTTAAAGTTTGATCACTGAATGCATTTGGATTGAGCTTAAAAGGTTTCAGCCGTTATTACTTTTAATAAGATTATACATGTGTATCATAATTTTATGACTTTCAGCTGATGGGCAGAGGGGAAAAAACATGTTTAATCGTTCACTGATTTGTCTTTCTAGTGCTTTAAAAGCATATTCTTTAATTGTGACCTGGAAAATATTGTTGATAATGTATTGTTTCAGTAGTATTTTCTTTTTAAAATAGGTAGTGAAACCCTGGCTTGAAAATGACCAGATATGGATTTCATGGAACCACAGCATTGAAATTAATGTTACCAACGAGTTTCTAATAAAGCTAAGAGAACACAGCATAAAATTAAGGTTATGGGATCTCAAGGAAAAGGTTTGTTCAAAAGCCAGGTTTTGTAAACTAAGGAGTAACCTACTATTATCAGATCACGGAGAATTTGATGGTAAGCGTATTGAAGACATCGCTACTCTTGAGTCAATCTCTGGTCATATAATATAATTAACATTTTTGATTTCACTATATTCTTCAGTTATATATCCCTGACTGGGAGAAACTGATAAGTGTTATGCCTTTTAATGGAATTTTTTTAGTTGGAAAAGGTGCAACCAGACTATTTTGCCACCATAAACACAGTTCTCCTATAGTGGTGATGACGAACCTTTTTTGCCTCAGGTGCCAAAAGCACGAGCGAGTGTGCTATTGCATGCATTTGCGTGCCCACCCCATAACAATGCCCCCCCATGCCGTGCCCCCTGTGCATGCGCACGTGACAGCCCCCCCAGCTGCCCCGCACATGTGCGCACAGCTTTCTAGGAACCCGAGGACACCCCCCCGGAGGCTCTTCAGAGGCCAGAAATGGCCCGTTTTGCGACTTCCAGTGAGCCCAGTGCATCTGTTTTGTGCCCTCCCCGGGCTCCTGAGGCTTTCTAGGAGCCTGGGGAGAGCAGAAATGGCTTCCCCTGCCCTCCAGAGGCATTTTCTGACTTCCAGTTTTTGCGTTGGGCCATTTTTTGCCCTCCGGAGGCTTCAGGAAGCCGCCTAAAGCGTCCGCAAAGTGAAAAATGGCCCTACGGGCAACCTGGAAATTCAGGAATGGACTTCCAGGTTGCCTGTAGGAGCTTTTCTCTCTGCTCCCAAACTTCCGATTTGCACATTGGGTTGTTTTTCGCCCTCCAGAAGCTTCCGGAGCAGAAAAGCAGCCTAAAATGAAGGTAGAAATCAGCTGGCCAGCACATGCATGTGTGCTGGAGCTGACAGGGCAACACCTTGCATTCCCTAAGAAATGGCTCAGCGTGCCACCTGTGACACACATGCCATAGGTTCGCGATTATGGTCCTATATTGATAAGTTTAAAGTTACTTTATTAAAGTTAGCTAGATCTTCATCCAGATCAACTGAAGTAAAATCATCTTCATCAGCTATTACCCAGCTTTCTTTAAAGACTTCCTAAGAAACTAAGAGATTTACAGAATGGTTATTTTGATCTCGACATTTCTGTCCTACATAGGAGAATTGTTAAAAGTATAGAAAAAGTATAGAACATCTGTTTCCTGTTCAGTAAAGTCTTTGGATTGATATCACAAAGTTGTCAGCATAACTCCTGTTTACTTACCCATCTTATTTTCTCTTAATAATATAGGCACACAATAAACAAATTGTTAGCTGTGAATGTCACTTAGTATTGCTTTTTCCTATTCAAGGTAATGTCAAGAATATGGTTTTGTATCAGAGAGAATTCTTAGAAAGGAAAGAAGCCAAACCCAGTGTCACAAAGGTTAAACCAGTAACGTACTTGGTGCAAAAACAGACAGCAGACGCTTTGTCAGGTAAGATTCTGTGAACATAAGGCTCCATTATGTTATATATGCAAGTACTTTGATATATACAACAACAATGAGCTTCAGCTGTGATCTTATTTCATGCTCTGCTGTTCTTATGGTAACAGTTAATGTAAAATGCAGCAATTAATAGTTTGCTGGTTTTTAATTTCTCTCCTATGTAAAAAATAATAATTCTGTTTCAATATGAGCACCATGTTACAATGAGATCTCATTAAATTTCTGGAAGTTGGTTCTCAGTTTGGGTAAGATGCTTTAATGCAAAAGTTGTTTTACAAACTTTTGTCATGTACTAATTACATGCTCTCCTCTTGTCCAAACATGGTTCTGGCAAAGCTATCTAACTAAGCTAATAAATGTACTGTATTTTTGGACTATAAGATGCACTGGAGTATAAGATGCACCAAGATTTTGAAGAGGTAAATTTAAAAAAAGGTTTTTGCCCTCTCTGGTCCCCAGGAGCACTCTGCAGGCCTCCTAATCCTCTGAACCCTCCATCTTTTGTGAGAAACTGGGCGTGCAAAGAGTTTGGCAGGCCTGCAAAATGCTGGGGGCGGGGAGGGCAAAAATGCAATGTGTGGGGGGTTTGGGAGGTGAAAAACTGCCCCATCCTGAGCTGCAGCTAAAAAGGAACCTAGAACCTGAATGTCCTCAACCATCTGGACCTGGAAGGCTCAGCCTGGAAAAAGGGGAGGTTGTTAAAGACAGGTTCCCTAAATTGCTGTCACAGGATGATTTCCACTCGCGTGTGGGGGGAGATTGTGCTGTGATTGCAAAGCCCATGGGAAAAGGCGGTGGGGGAGGCTGCTATAATGTGCTGTGGGCTTTCCGAAACTCCAGATGGGCTCGGTCTTCCTAAAGGGTAAGGTTTTTATCACTCTCAAATCTGTTTTTCTCTACCTTTCCCATGGCAGGACAGGACTAAACATTCCTCTCTGCGCTTTATTTCCCTCCCCCCTTCCCTCTGACCAGCAGTGATGTGGAGCTGCTTTGACCAAGGAGCGGCAGTCGGCTCGCTTCTTCTCTTCAGCGATGAGGGAAAGATGTGTGTGGACTGCTAAATGGCTGCTGCTGCGCTCAACTGGGAATGGCCCATTGGGCGAGAATCCATTTGGATTATTGGTTCCTTGCGGTGGTGCCTGAGGGGCAAAAGGGAAGCCCAAAGAAAATGACCCGGCAAGGCTGCTTCCTTGAACAACCAAGCTTGTTCACAGCCCTCTTTGCAACCCTGTTTCCTTAGTCTCAGGGCAAAAGCAGGTGCCAGGCTCCAGGGAGACTCCCAACCTGGTGCTCCCATATTCCAAAGTTTTATTTCTATCCCGCAGTTCTTCTACTACCCAAGATCCAGATGATGCCAATACCTTAACCAGAGAGAAAATGG
Source organism: Thamnophis sirtalis (assembly GCF_051295495.1). Lineage (NCBI taxonomy): Eukaryota > Metazoa > Chordata > Lepidosauria > Squamata > Natricidae > Thamnophis > Thamnophis sirtalis. The sequence continues at coordinate 70,335,922 of NW_028261383.1, read as the reverse complement.
AGATCTAGTGTCCTGAGAAAAGCCTTCCTGTATCCCCCCTCCCCAATCCACCTGGATCTGTCATGTAGTGCTTATTACTATTGCTGCTATTGTGCCCGTATCTCTTTGCTGCATGACAGATCCGGGGAGATTGGGGGGAGGTGCAGGAAGGGAAGAGGACCAATCTGCTCTCCATGAAGGCTTTTCTCAGGAGCCAAAGACTTTAAATCAAGCTTGATTGTAACCCATTCCAAGTTTTAAACTTCCCAATCTAGCATCCGAGAAATCTAGTGTCTCTGAGATACCTCTCGTTTGCAATAGGAGGAGGAGGGTGGCGTAAAGCACCTTAAACCAAAGCCTCTGAGTAACTGGGAAAGAAAGCTGTGTTTTTCGGGCAGCGGTTTTCAGCAGGTTCCAAGCGCGGCTTTCGTTCCCAGTTTCTCAGACGCTCTCCTTCTGCAAGCGACAGGTGCCTCAGAGACTTGGTGGGCAGCTCAGGGGAGACAATGGCCATGATGACTTCACTCCCCAGCAATGTGAGGAGCCACCACCCTCCCGGGAGCCGAGCAGGAGTCCCAAAAGCGAAACGTCTCTCCTTTCCAGTCACCGTGATCTCTGCAGTTCCTGCTTGACCTGCCCCTTCTTGGGTGGTTCCAGACAGCAGACATAGTGGTAACAGTGTTTTTGGGTGGCAGCACAACGATCTTGACCATCTGGAACAACCCGAGAAGGGGCAGGTGAAGCGGGCGCTGCGTGAGAGGTGTAAGTCAAGCCGCTGCTCAGTCTCCCCATTTTCCAGACAACCCAGGTGGAGGGCGGTCGGCTTCTGCTCCTGGCCTGGGACACAATCTGGCCAGGAAGAAAGAGAAGGTGGAGAAGGGTGTGCTCTTTTTCCTCCCTTGTCCAAAAACGGAGCATGCAGAATCAGCATATGACTGAGGCAGCAAAGGTGCAGAGGCTTGCTGGGAACATGACGGATCTGGCCAGGAAGAACGCACTTTGCAATCAGGGAGGAAAAAGTTTCAGGCGATGGGTGTTTCCAGGCCGCGCTGCGATCCCTGCAGCCTGGAACCACCCGTCGCCTGAAACGTTCTTTTTTCTCCCGATTGCAAAAACGGGGCATGCCTTCCTCCTGGCCAAATCTGTCTCCCAGGCCATGAACAGAAGCCGACCTCCCTCCGCCTAGGTTGTCTGGCAATACAGGAGGTCGAGGGGCGAACCACCTTGGTTTATGCCTCCTGTGCAGCATCTGCTATACCAGGTGGCTACATTCGGAGTATAAGATGTACTTAGATTTTTACCCTCTTTTTGGGGGGAGGGGGAGTGTGTCTTATACTCTGAAAAATACGGTAAATGATCAGATGACATTATAGGCTGTTTTTTTAAAGTTTGTTCTCATATTGACTTGTATATACCATTCCAATTTAAAAAGGATGTACTTAAATTAATTCAAGTACTTCCCTTGCCTGACACTTATTTTCAGTATATTTATATGTTGTGAAAAAGCAATTTCCCTTATTTTGTTCCCTTAAAATAAACTCATTAGTAGAACAGTTGATAAAAATGAGTTTTATTTAAACAGATTTCAGCTTTTTAAACTAGACACATGTATCCATTCAGTTGCTGTTTGAAGAACACGTCTTTTATTCAAATCCTGACCTAATTTCTACTGGGTCGTTGCCTTTTTGCCGAATATAGTATTCTCTATTTCCTGCTTAAAATTGTGCTATTATTTTGGTGTGATACCTGAAACATGGATAAATACTTCTTAAATTGATGGATTTCTTAGATAATTACTTTATAATTTTACAATCACCCATTATATTCCACAACTCCCATGCAAACTGTTCGCTAAGAGCCGAGGTGGCGCAGTGGTTAGAGTGCAGTACTGCAGGGCACTTCAGCTGACTGCTATCTGCAGTTCGGCGGTTCAAATCTCATCGACTCAAGGTTGACCCATCCTTCCATCCTTCCGAGGTGGGTGAAATGAGGACCCAGACTATGGGGGCAATATGCTGACTCTGTTAACCGCTTAGAGAGCGCTGAAAGCCCTATGAAGCGATATATAAGTCTAATTGCTATTGCTATAGAGCAAACTCATTTGCAACAGTGGGTGAAATCCTGTATCATGTCAGCAGATTTTTGTCTTCTCCTTTTCTCTGAAAATTTGCTTTGGAAATTTGAAGATCTCTGGAGCTGCAAGGCGAGGGAGGGCATCCTTCCTTCCAAGATTGGCCAGCATAACTAGGCTCTGTCCGAGTCCATGAACTCAGTGGACTCTATCCATGAAACCCTGTCACTGAATGTCAGCCAAAATTCCAAAATGTTTCTCAAGAAGACTAGACAAAAGGCCCACTATGAGAGAGGCTTCTTTCCATAAAGAAACTGAAAGTTAAAAGCAGCCCTTGGAATTACATCTGGAACTCTATTTTGGTTCAAATGTAGGCAGTCTCTAACAACATCCAGTGAAGAAAGAAGATCCTTAGCAACATTATGCTCATGTTGTTTAGTTTCACTCAGTAGCTTCTCAGAAATCTTCTGGATGCCATGAGCCCTCTTCAAGGGTAGTTTCTACAGTAGTCCAGAAAAGTGGGAATCAGCTGAATTTTGCTGATAGATTGTCAGTTATATTGGGTGTTTCCCAATGTTTGGGACCCATTTTATAGTTCTTTTTGAGGTGCTTTGTCTTTAGTTTATTTTTGTTTGCTCTTATTCTATTTTTTCACAGGAGAAATCACATCCTTTTATTTATCCAAATGGGTCTATTAATTTATCACACTTATTAATTCAAGGGGACAAGTGTAGAATGATACACTAGTTCAATTATAGGACAGGCCTGTGCAGAATTTTGAGTTTGAAGTGAAATTGCTTCACAGCATACAGAAAATGCTATACAATTTTGGAGGCTAAATGTTAAATATATTAATTCTTTTTTGTGATCCCATAGTTTTCTGTTGATTCTTCTGCCTTTTTTCTTGCACTTCTCTTTATGCAATGTCACAGAAGCCAAGAATACAACTGGGGAAAAAAAAGATTATCTGGAGTCCCACAAAGCCTCATGGAATACAGACAACCTTTAAGATTTGGCTGTATTGTGACGTTCTGGCTTTTTTGAGGTGTTTTTTTTAAAATTAAATGGAGGTTTCTGATTACCTTCTATTGGTATCATATATCTGATTATATGTACAGATGTTATGTTCCTAACTCTGACTTACTCCAAACATTCCAAAGCAAGGAGTATAGTTTTAATTTTGGATTAATATTGCGCCATTTTGCATTACAATTTTCTTTGAAAGCCTAAGCCATTATCTTTGTGAGAGAGGATGTGTGGTGGCTGAGGGAAACTAATCATTTCCATTTTTAGAGTGCCTGTAGTGCAGTATCCATCCACATTTTTTCTATATTTAAAAAAACAACTACTGTTGCTTAATTATTGATATTCAAATCTTACTCCAACAACTTGGGAGAACATCCCATTCTACTTTTTGAGGATATTCATGAAAGGCACGATTTGTATTGTGTTGTGTATGTTTATTTAGTTTACTAATCAGTCATCGGCCCCTTACAATATATTACTGGTCTTCCTACTTCAGCTGTAAGCAAGCGCATGGAAAATGGAGCCAAATCCCCCCGGAAAATTAGTTTGACACCACCTCCTGCAAAACCCGAGGAATTGAACCGTTCACTGAGGTAAGTCTGCAAAAGCTGCTGATTGATAGTGCCATAGATTTATTGTGCATATTTCAATAAAATTAAAAACAGCTATTTTTTTCCACTTCTGATGTTAGGACATGATTCATTTTCAATTTTGAATTTTTGAATTTCTGCAGACAAATAACAATGTTGAGTGTTGGTGACATATATGACTCTGCCTTTTTATCTATTCTCTGCTGCTACTCAATTTAGAGAGAACTAAAGGTGAAATCTGTCTTTGACATCGTACAGCAGATAGATCTGGGTGTTCCAACTTACAGTTTGGAAACCTTTTATATTCACAAACTATTCAGCTTTATTTTCCCACCACATTGTAGAAATTTTTCTTTGGAGTCAATGACTGCAGCGAAGACCAAAGTAATTTACCAAAGTAGTGGCAGGTCAGTGGTAGGTTCCTACCGGTTTGGCCCGGTTTGGCCGAACCAGTAATGGTTTGGCGCCCTGGGTCTCTGGAACTGGCAGCAACCCAGGCCTGCCATGCTCCCAAACCGGTTCTTCCAGCAGCACCATAGCTGCCACCATCTTGTTTTTTGCTTCTGCGCATGCACGGAACATTTTTTATTGCACTGTGGATGTGTACACAGCGCACATCAAGCACACGTGTGTGTGACACAGCCACGAGCAAACCGGCAACAGTGACTGCTGGAACCCATCCCTGTGCCAGGGTACCCTGGTTCTTGAGAATCTATGTGGATAAGAGGAGGGACAGTCACCCATATGTCCTCTGGAGGGCTGCTCCTTGTGAGGAGACCACAGGACAGGGGTCTTACCCAGATTTGAGCACTGGAAGGGTTAGGTACCTTACTTTCAACCACTAGTGGAATTTTTAAAAGGACACTGCATTTGCAAGCCTCACTTTTTAATCACTTTTGGAAATTTCCTATGAACTATCGTATCCGAGTGTGGGTTGTTAAGGAGAATGTGTTCTGGCATTTTTGCTTCCTTATCTGTTTATTGTATTTTTTTTGAATTGTGTGTAAACGTGTCTGTTTGCCTGAATGCCAAGTTTCCAGGAATTCCCTGGTGTTTTTTGAATATAGTTTGGTCTAGGATGGTCACGTTTCTCAATTAAAATTAATGTTGTGACATTGAGTTTTTATCATGTCTTCTGATTGATTGATGTTGATGGATGCATTCTGCTAGCCTTCTGCATGTCCGGCTGTTATATAGTGACTGTTAAGAATCCCAAGGAATTACACTTATATTGTAGGTGATTTCTTTTTTCTCTTCTTGCGTTACTGGATCCTTTGGTTTACTTAAGATGTTTTGGAGGGCTTTAGTTGTAATAATCTGCTAGATGTTTCTGAGATATTTTTGATGTATGGCAGTGTAGTTTTCATAGCTTTCATAGATAAAAATCAATAAAATTTAGCACACAGAGAACATGATAAATAAAAAGTCTATGAGCTAAAACAGAAAGAACAACAGCTTCTACAGACTCTTGAAATAGCTGTATTCTCTATTTCCCTTTAAGTCAATTTCCCTTCACTCTGGAAATTTCCATCAATTATTTCTGAAATTGTGGGAAAGGTTAAATCATTTTACATCTCAGATTATACTTCTCATTTTGAAATAAAAGAAATTGGCGGATCTTAAACTTCTGGAAATAGATTATTAAGGTAAAGGTTCCCCTCACACATATGTGCTAGTCGTTCCCACCTCTAGGGGGCAGTGCTCATTTCCGTTTTAAAAGCTGAAGAGCTAGCGCTTTCCAAAGACGTCTTCGTGGTCATGTGGCTGGCATGACTAAATGCTGAAGGTGCATGGAACACTGTTACCTTCCCAACAAAGGTGGTCCCTATTTTTCTACTTGCATTTTTACATGCTTTCAAACTGCTAGGTTGGCAGAAGCTGGTACACATAACGGGAGCTCACTCTGTTACGCAGCACTAGGGATTCAAACAGCTGAACTGCCAACCTTTCTGATTGACAAGCTCAGCGTCTTAGCCACTAAGCCACCAAGAAATAGATTATTGCAAAGTGTTAAATTTGTGTTTTTTTGAGAAAATGTTGAGGCTTGTTGCTGTTTTAGGATTTCTTGATTTACTACATTTCTTATTTTAAACATAGCTTAATTTCCTATTTTGTAGATCAGATACATGTTTCTTAGTCACATATTTGAATTTTTCCTAATGGATCTTTTTTTTCTTCCCATTTTTCTGCCAGCAGATAACAACCAATTCTCACATGTTAACAGTTAATGACAACTATAATAAAAAGTACTACAATCATATAATCCCATTTTTGCAGATATTTCATAAGTTAATGTTGCCAAGGAAATAAACTTAAAACATTCCTTGGCAAATAATTTGGATGATGTGGGTTTGACATTTTGGAAAATCTGACAGCAATAAAATGTGCTGCCAAAGGAAACAGCTTCTTTTATCACAGTTGCATTGCAAATGATACTATGTCAGTCAGTGTAGAAATGTGTCTTCCTTGCTGCAAACAAATTTTCTTCTAGTGATTCTGAGCTGAGTGCTGAAAACTAATTCCTCCTTAAAATAATTCAATAGCTCTTGAGCTATTAATGTTCTTGAAGTGTCAGAGATGCTACTATATCATTATCAGCCCTTATCGAATGACTGGTATAGATAGAAACCAGAGGAGGGTTAGTTAAATTAAGTTGATTTAACCTGTCATATGTATTTATACCTTATACCTACAAATTGCAGTATGCATTCCAAGAATGATTATTTTTTGGGGTGGTCTTTTTTAGAGTAAGGAAACCAGGACTCATTGCCTCCTGCCCTCTAGTCTGCCTTAACCATTAAACTAAACTGGCAGGTTGATATTAACTGTTCATTTACCAGTGCCTGCAAATGTGTGACCATCACTAACTTTTATTGCTAGAAATTCTTAATTGTCTAACTAATTAGACTATACTCCCAAATGTTCTGTTCTGGAGCTGCTCCTGAGAGCCATGATCACAACGAGACTTGGAGAGGCTCTTTCTGGAGAGAGTAAGGAAGATGACCATAGGCATGATTCTGTTATTATTTATAAATAGTAGTCTGAGCTTGGTGTGGAATTGATTTATTGGTTTGTTTTACATAGTGGGCCTGACATCAATCTTGCACACGTAGTGTTTTACCATCAGTACCACCCAGTGGTGAAATTCAATTTTTTTTTTACTATCAGTTCTGTGGCCATGGCTTGGTGGGCATGGCATGGGAAGGATACTGCATGCTCATTCCTTCCCCACTCCCGTGGGAAGGATATTGCAAAATCTCCGTTCCTACCCCACTCGGGGGCCAGCCAGAGGTGATATTTGATGGTTCTCTGAACTACTCAAATTTTCCGCTACCGGTTCTCCAGAACCTGTCAGAACCTGCTGAATTTCACCCTTGGTACCACCACAATACTCACGTGGATTAAAGAAGTGCCACATGAGTCTTTTGTGCATTCTTTCTCTTGTTTTGGACTTAAACCATGCCCCTCCCACCCACCCCCCTTGTAGGTTTGTTAAAGGATTTCACCTATTCCTCTCGAGAACATGTTCTTTACTTCCTACAATTTCATAACTCCTTGAGTGTTTTCAGAATTCACAAACACGCGTCTAATAGATTTGACAGAGTCTCCATGTCTGCTGTGCTGTGCCGAGTGTGAACTTACAGGAGTTGTAATTTTTATGTAGAGGAAAGAGATCAGGGAAAGAGAGAAGGCTGGTCTACACATTTCTCTTCCCAAATTGTTCACAAGAATGATCTGAGCTAATCTGTCCTGCATTGACTTCCTCAAGGTAGTTATTATGTTAGAGGATTTGTTTTGTCAGACCTGGTGAAAAACGTGGATTTTGAGAAATAATATTTTAAAGCAGCAGATAGCTTTTTTCATCAATGTTTATAAAAACCAAAGAGCAATTAACAGCAAAATTGTATTTTTATGTTACTTTTTTTTTTTTTAGCAAAAGCTATATATTTGGAATTAAACATTTAAATTTGAAAAGAGAAATAAGAAGAAAAATAGTTGAAATTTCAAAACATCATAAAAAAATGTAATAGAAGAATAAAATGTCTTTCTGTTTTTATGATAATCAAACTCTTTGTCACGAATATACAAATATACATTCAGTTGATAAAGAACAAATTAAATGGCAAAGAATCATATTTTCTGATCTTTCCTCTCCACCAGTGTAGAGCTAGCTTATAGCACCTGGTTTGCACAGGTATTTCCAGGAATACATACCTTGCTAGCATTCAGCCTAAGAATACCTGGGGTGAACTTGGCAGGTATGGAAGATGCAGAGCAGTCCGGTCTCTGTCATTCTTTTTCCTTGGGTTCCAGCAAAAATGTTAGTGGGTTTGTAACATAAGGAGTGCTGCGTCCCATGGATTCCTTTGCCTGCAATTAATAGATGTCATGTTTCCAAAGAACTTTGTAGTACATTTAAACTTTGCAGCCACAAAGTTCATCAGTTCTACATTTTAATTTGAACAGTTAATTATTTTTGTTATTATTGAATTCATTTTCAATTACTAATATAAATGAAGCCATCAACGGCCTGTTTCCTCCCCCCCCCAAAAAAAATTTGTATCTAACATTACATGCAGATAATGAGATACAGGCAATTTAAGCATACCATTTCTATTCTGACTAAAGATTAATTGCATTTGCTTTTCAAATTGTTCTGGTTCTTTCTAATTAAGAATTGAAAGGGCTGTTTACAAGAAATTAGATTTTGGATTCTAAATCTGGGGTTGAGGGTGGGGAAGAGGCCTACACTGGAACAATCTCTTCAGGTTTTTTTCTAACACCAAATGTATCTATGTTTAGGCCCTGTTGCTCTGCTCAGATTCACAGCACTGCTTTTTCATCACCACAACTGTCCACAATAATGTTGGCTTAAGCAGAATAACAGAGTTGGAAGGGACCTTGAAAGTCTTCTAGTCAACCCTAATCCCTATACCAGTGATGGCTAACCTTTTTGTCCTCACATGCCAAAAGCATGCGGGCATGTGCGTGCGTTTGTGCCCACACCCATAATGCAATGTATGCGCACCATACCTGCCCCCTGTGCATGTGTGTGCATCTCCCTCGTGCGCAACAGAGACCTGAAATCAGCTGGCCGGAGGGAGGCGCATGCGTGGTGGATCTGAGCTGGGGGACAGCTTGTGTGCCCACAGAGAGGGCTCCATGTGCCTCCATTTCAGAAAAATCATTGCTAGCCACCTCAACTTTGCTGCGTTTCATAATGAAGAAAGCAATCTGGTGAAGCATGAAGATTTAGAATGGCTTCTAGAATTATTTCTAGTTTCTTAAAAATAGCTCTCTGCTAGGTTACATGATTGGGAAGGGAAACAGAATGGCTTAGAAAGAGCAGCAAATGAGATCCTTTGCTATGGCTTATTTACTGCTCTCATATGGCTGCATGGGGAGAATTTTTCAGGATTTTGTCTCCTCGTAGCCTCTAGCCAGATTTGGTCCATTTTCAACACAACTTCCCTTTTGTCAGGTTCTCTCCCCATGCCACATTTCATCCAATTGTGATTGGTTTTCAAAGCATTTTCCTGTTGAAAGACAGATGGGCAGACAGAGAGAAGCCTCTGAGCCTCTTCATATCATTTCTTTCCAACATTCCCTTGGCAGGGAAAGAATAAAAAAGCAAGCTTGGACTGCCATAAGTGCAGTGGAGAAGGATGGGAGAGGACTTGAAGTGACAGGGGAGTCCCAGGGATAGGGAGGATGGATTAGGTAAGAATTCCTACTAGAACTTAGTGCCTTGCCCTGCATCCTGGAGCAAGTACTACAGAAATGTTCTCATGTGTTTCTTTGGGATTGAAAACTGAGCTGATTTTCATCTGTAGTTAATTGGCTCAGCTTTCACTCAAAGTACCACAATATTGTTGGGAACATGCAGGGTGGTGCAGCCCTTGTGTGACAACCTTCCATATGGCCTTATACAAGCAGTTGGACATTCATCAACTCTTGGCGTGAGTTTAGCAAATGTTTATTTCACAAATGGCGTTTTTAAAAAAACTAATAGGCTGTCCTGCAGGTTTTGCTGTGGGTTTTGCAACAGCTGCAAAAATTGGCAACGTTTTGGTGTGAGAAAAAAGCATTTCAGTTACAATCTATAGCTTTGAGCAAATTAAATCATACAGAGAAAAATGATAACATAGTTACCAGTTCTATTTCATTTCTACTTTCTACCTTGTTGCTCTCGTCTTACTCTGTCTCATAAATGCTAAAGGCTCCCATGTATGCACTTCTTACAAAAATCTAGATTTAACATGCAAGAACTAAAAGTAAGAGTTGCAAGTGAGATTCTACTCACCACAGCAACCAAAGGACCCAGCAGCCACAAAGGCACAAAAGCCCATGTTTGGATAAGAGGTGATGGGGCTGTTGGGGGCATTTTGGTTTCCACTATCAAGACAATAGATAGATCCTAGAGAAAATTCAGAATGCCATCTGCATTATATCCCTTTTATTTCTACTTTATCAAGTAGAGCCTTTGTTGTCCAGCAGCAGCAATATAGATAATACATAATATTTTCCTTTGGATAACACAAGCTTTATCCCTTCTTTTCCTTTTAAGTGCACTCAGTATTTCTGGGAGCATGACGTCTTCTTTTAAAGAAAAAACCATTCAGGAGGGTAAAAGTATAAAGCAGAAACACCGTATGTCAGAATCTTCGAAATACTCAGCATTAAGATCTGATGGGACCAAATCACTTTTAGACAGAAGGGAAAGAGCATCTACAGGTGAGTGCTGAGATTCATGCAATCCTGTACATTTTCTAGGAAGCAAATGCCATTGGAATTTTTTTCTTTCAAGATGAATATATTTACGATTGCAATTTTTAAATGACAAAAATCTACTGAAGGTAGATACTAGTGAATCTTAACCAGTGTTAATGACAAATTTGAAGGTGATATGTGGAAGGCAAGTAATTTAATATAGGTAGTCCATGATTTAGAACCGCAATTGAGCCTAGCATTCCTCTTGCTAAGCAAGTCAGTTGTTAAATGAGTTTCCCCCCATTTTACTATTTTGCCTGTCACCGTTGTTAAATAAATCACTGCAGTTATTAAGTTAATAACGGTTGTTAAGTGAATCTGGCTTCCCCATTGACTTTGCTTGTTAGAAGGTTGCAAAAATGATCATGTGACTGTGGGACACTGCCACAGTCACATGATCACATAAAGTATGAAATCAGTTGCCAAGCACCTGAATTTTGATCTCGTGGAGGTAGGAATGGTCGTAAGAGTGAAAAATGGTCATAAGTCACTTTTTTCAATGTCCTTGTAACTTTGAATGCTCATTAAATGAATAGTTGTAAGTTGAAGATTACCTATACAGTGTATAGACAAACCAACATTTCTGATTTTACTCGGAGAAAGATTGTGGGTAAATCTTCCAAAATACAAATTTGGGGTCAGAGTTAGAATCCTTTAGTTTGATTTTCTTTCACCTGAGGATCTGAGCTGTACAGAGCCATAAAATATCTCTACCATTTTTATCTATGCCTCCACATGTGACTCATTCAAAAGTTTGATTCTGTTCACACCATGTGCCATTGATCTCCCAAGGAATGTGGGCTAGTGCCCTAAGTCACATTTTTAGGAAAACGATAATCAAGCAAGGACATTTCCTTGGATGATAGTGGGTGGCAGCAATCTTTACAAAACTACTATTTCAAAGCAGGACGTAAAACTGGAATGTGTAATAGTTCCCAATTCAATTTCTCGATGTATTTCAGCTTTTTGAAACATTTCTTTATTCTGGAATTGCTTACCATTCTGTAAATACATGGCATTCTGTTGCTTAATCTAGTCAATGTACTGTTTGATTGAGAGAACGTTTCTGCATCCTTCAGTATGGGTAGCAAACCGCTATCTGAGTTTTAGGAAGTAAACTCTGTAATGATCTGTTTTTAAGCCCTGAAAACAATCCAATCTGGGTTGGTCATTGAAAACAATCTTTGACAAGGTTAGTTTAAGACAAAATCTAAATTAAGAATGAGAAAATGAAAAATAAGTAAAACCAATGTATGGTGCTCCATCGTGTCCAGAGTTCCATATAATTGAGCTGTAATACTTAACAATAACATTACAAGTTTGCAGTATTGTGCCATGAGTAATGGATGAATCAGCTGCTGGTCAGATTGAGAGAATTGATTGTCAGTGCAGAGAATTTAGTAAGACACATCAGGCACTTCCTGATTTCATCCTGCCTGCACCATTTTTAGAATACCTGCAGGGCTGGATATATATGTATGTCCATTCTGCTCTTTCCTTTCAAGATATGCAGCATTATGCAGAGCTGAGAAGAGAAGTAAGACATAGTGAGGCAATGTGTCAATGAAGATTCTCAGTCATCTAGGTAGAGGTCTCAGGAAATTGAATGATGGCAACTGAACTCAAACCCCAAAGAAAAATCCAGTTGTCATAATCCAACTTCCAGTTTGTAAGGCAGTGAAACTGAAGCTAAATTTAATAACCACTTTTCTGTCTTTATAAATCAATTTTATCCAAATTATAAATTAATTATTAATTTTCCAGCTTTTCTTCCATCAGAAAAAAGGAGGCCATCACAAAAAGGTAATATTTTCAGTGCTGAGAAGAAAGCAAAACTGGCTGCGCACAAGTCAGCTGGTAAAGAAGCAGCTGCCCACGCAGCCTACGTGAGGAAATTTGGAATAGCGGCTTTGAAGCTGGACCTCATCCCTCTCCTAGCAGGTATTATTCTCCCCAGATAATGAGTGACAGAAAAATTGGGAATATGATGAAAGAATACCAGGGAAATAAATACTTGCAAGATGGCAGGCATAACACCGTGATCCAAGCCCCACCCTCCTGACAACAAAAGGGCGTGAGTTTTATGGCTTATCCCTGCACTTGATACAGATAACAAAGTTGGAAAGGACGTTGCAGATCATCTAGTCCAACCCCCTACCCAAGCAGACCCTACTCCATTTTTGACAGATGGCAGTCCAGTCACTTCTTGAAAACTTCCAGTGATGAAACACAACTTCTGAAGGCAAAGCTGTTCCATTGGTTGATTGTTCTCACTGTCAGAAAATGTCTCCTTATTTCCAGGTTGAATCTCTCGTTCAGTTTCCATCCATTATTTCTTGCTTGGCCTTTAGGTGGTTTGGAAAATAGCTTGACCCCTTTCTCTCTGTGGCAGCCTCTCAAATATTGAAACACTGATATCATGTCTCCCCTGGTACTTCTCTTCACTAGACTAGCCATGCCCAGTTCCTGCAACTGTTCTTTATATGTTTTAGCCTCCAGTCCCCTAATCATCTTTGTTGCTCTTCTCTGCACTCTTTATAGAGTCTCAACGTCTTTTTATAGTGTGGTGAATCTGGGTGTTCTGATCTCTGACAGTTTAGTGATTTGGAGGCAATCTAAATTGGAAATGTGGACAGACCACTTTATGGTAGAACTTTGCAGCATTCTCTCCTTTTTAAAATTCTTCACTAACGAATATTACTAGACAGGTTATTATCATTTAATTTTTAGGCAATCAGTAAAACTTAGTTCAGCAATGGGGAAACCTTTTTTGGCTCACGTGCCATAAGCGGGGAGCGCAGCAGGCGTGCCGCACCCATAATGTAATGCGCAACACACGCCCCAGTGTGCATGCGCGCATAAGAGACGCTTCCCCCATTTTTTGCATGCTTTTTTCGCCCTTCCCAGGCTCCAGAGGCTTTATAGGAGCCTGAGGAGGGTGAAAACAGCCTACCCCCTGGAGGCCCTCAGGAGGCTTCAGGGACCTTCAGGAGGCGTCCCTGAAGCCTCCGGAGGCCTTAAACCGACCCTACGAGTAAACCGGAAGTCCATTCCCGAACTTCTGGTTTGCCCATAGGGGCGTTTTTTTGTGCTCCGGAGGCTTCAGGAAAGCTTCGGGGGGGGGGGAGGCTTTTTTCGCCCCTTCCCAGGCCCCTTCCCAGGCTCCTATAAAGCCTCTGGAGCTTGGGGAGGGCAAAAAATGGCTTTAAAAAAGGCTGAACTCAGCTGGCCAGCCCGCACATCCCAGACCTAGATGATATCTAAGCTTATCTCTTGTTTGATCCAAAACCATTTTAATGGTTTTAATTTTTTGCAGCCTTCCGAGCAAACTGAATAATTTTTTTTGCAAGAGTCCACACTCTTTGTATCCAAGGCTCTTTCAAATGGACAAGTTTATATTGAATGGATGTAATTTAACTATATCTATTTACTTGAACTTTTATTTCCTTGCAAGTGTTCACCATAGTAATATCTAACCAGTAAGGAGCTACCTTTGGACATAAGCCAAACATTATATGAAACCAGCATAAACGCTGCTTTCAAAATGCTCATTACTACAGAAGCCATATTGAGATTTTACATCATTTATTCTTCCCCACAGTTTAAGAGTATTTCATTCATCTTTCAATATCTTCTTTGATTCTGGGAATACAATATTATTTTCTACTAAACAGAATATTTTCATAGAAATAATTATCTCCAGGTCTTGATTTAAACACCATAAAATACAAATATATGTTTTAGATATTCATGGCTCCTTGTTACCAATTGACACAATATTAGATGAATTCCAATTGTATTCTTATACCGTGTTTCCCCGATAATAAGACAGAGTCTTATTTTCTTTTCATCCCCAAAATATTGATTGGGACTTATTATCAGTGGGGGGGGGGGGGTTATTGTTTTGGGGTTGCTGGGTTGCTGCTCTCTTGCGAGCGGGCACCCGAAGAGCCAGGCACAGCCTCAGGGGCAAATGGCTGTGTTGCGCTATCGCAGTAGTGCAATCCACTAACCATGAGGTGACCACACTCACGAGCAGCCACCTGGAAACCTCCCTCTCCCGGAAACTGACCAACCCAGTGATATCCCAAATGTACTAAGCCGCGTGGTGCTCTGCCTTCCCCCCAGCTCCCGCAGCTTGGTGCATTCGGGATACCCTTAGGTCAGTACATAGCGCTCTGCCCGGCTGGAAAGGGAGGTTGTGTGAGTGCCTGTTCCACCCCAGCTCGTGTGCCCCCCAGCCTCACCATGCCCTGGCCCAGCTCTCCCTCCAGGGCCAGGGCCGCCACCGCTGCGGCGCTCCAAGCATAACCTATTCTTCGACTTCCAAACTCCGGAGATCCGCAGCCGAGTCTTCCAGCAGTAGCAATTCTGGGAGTATGCTCTATGGTTGTGGGCTGACTGCTGGCACAGCATACTCCCAGAGCGTACAACCACAGAGCGTATTCCCAGAGTGGCAACTTCCAGAAGACTCTGCATCCTACCTCCGTGCTTTGGAAGCCACAGAAAAAGCCATGTGATGGTAGTGGGCGGCGGTGGCAGCAGAGATGCCCTGGCTCTGCAGGGAGACTTAGGCAAGGGCATTGTGAAACTGGGAGTCGCGTGAGCTGGGAGTGGAAAAGCCCCTCGCGCAACCCCCACTCCAGCCATGCAGAGCCCCATTCACTGACCTATGGGCATTCTGAAGGCGCCAGGCCGCGGGAGCTGGAGGGCGGCAAACAGCCTCTCACGCGGCTTGGCGATACCCCTAGGTAGTGAATGACACTGTGCCCGGCTGGAAAGTGGGTTTGCCGGGCGGCTGCTCAGCTGCTGCAACACAGCCATTCGACCCTGAGGCTGTGGCTCGTTCTTCGGAAGCCCACTCGCAAGAGAGCAACCTCCCGGAACCCCCCTCTCCAGCTGGGCAGAGCACCACTTACCAACCTAGCAGTATCCCGAAGGCGCCAAGCAATGCGAGCCTCCCCCCCCCCGTTCCTGCGGCTTGGCACCTTCGGAATACCACTAGGTCGGTGCATGATGGCCGGAGAGGGGGTGGTTGTCCAGGAGGCTTATTTTCAGGGGAGGACTTAACAATTTTTCCCACCTGAAAAATGTGTCATGGCCTTATCAGGACATGTCGTATTTTCGGGGAAACATGGTACTGCCTGCCATATTGTGTTTGGTTCTTACAAAATATGTTTTAAAATTCACCTTTGATATGAATTATTCTTAGTATGTCCCAGCTATGGTGTATATATTACTTGATTGGTCCCAAAGAAAGCTTTTGACAGAAAAATATTTGACTTCAATTAAACTATTTGCTTCATATGCTTTCCTGCTTCCTGTTTTATTATTTCCTACAGTATAGATTGGTGCTTTCTGAGTAACTTGGACTATTACACCAGAATTTGCACATGAGACTGTCATAGTTATATCCCTTTATTTTCTGCTTCTTGAGTACCGTGTTTCCTCAAAAATAAAACAGGGTCTTATTTTCTTTTGACCCCCCAAAATAAACACTTGGCCTTATTTTCGGGGGAGAGCTTATTTTTGAGGTGCAGGAGGCGAGCGTGGTCACCTCATGGTTGCTGCTGGGTTGAAATATTTTTGGGGACTGCTCATTTTCAGGGGAGGGCTTATTTTAGTGCATGCACTCCAAAGCCCGATTGGGCTTATTATCTTGGGAGGTCTTATTTTCAGGGAAACAGGGTAGTAAAAGTGAGAGCTAGGGAGGTCTATATTTTCAGCAGCAATAGGAATGTCTTGCTTCATTAACTGCATTAGCATCAGCCCTTCAGTCAGCCTCTGCAGATGGCTAAGCAGGGTTGGCCCAGTTAGTTATTGGTTGGGGAAATACTTGGGAATGACCGGGGGAGAGATGTCTGGTGGGAAAAACATCCTGGAAGCAGACAGAGACAATCCATTTTAGTATTTTTGCAAAAAAATGTACATGGTCTCCATCCATGAAGACCTAAGGATCAGTCTCAACATAACAGATTTTACGTTTTTTAACCTGAACAGTTAAAATAAATAATTCAGATCCTTCTCTCCATCTGCAGGTGACTACTATACAGCCAGTCGATGGGAAGGGAATTCCCCCAAACTTAATGAAGCATACTTAGGTTTTGCTGTAGACAAACCTATTATGAGTGAGAAACACAAACATGATTTAAACCCACTGATTATTAAGATTAAGTCTGCAAAATGTTTACCAAATACTCCTGTCCCGATTGAAGAGTTGCAGGTAATTCTTTTTGGTTCTATATAGTAATAGTAGAGGGTATTCTGGGACAAAAACCATATATTTTAAAGTGTCTTTTGTTTCTGGATTCACGGAGTCTTTATATACTCTAAATGTCCTAGAATGAAATGTAGAAAACATTAATTTTTGTAATGCACAGGGATTCACTAGCCCTCCTTAATTCTCTTGTAGGGGGGAACCTTGACTACGGCTTTTGTAACACAGGGGCCACTGTTGAAGGTCATTTTTCATTTGATTGTTTTTCAGTCTTGATTTAAAAAGCTTTGAATGAAGCATTTTTAACTTTTTTTAATCAAACCAGTAAAGGATTCTCTCATCCTCCTCTCCTCTCTCTCCTGGCTCTCGTTCTCCAGAGAATTTATTTAGAAGGTTTTATCCTTCATGAACCTTCAATTCTTCTTTCCATATTTTTCCACTAAAAGCCACTTCAATCCTTCCTAATACTGCTGTTATTACTGTTGTTTTGTTTCCACTCTATACTTGACCTAGGGTAGGGAGAGGACTTCTCATTCCCCAATCCTCTCATAACCTACCGTATCTTTTGGAGTATAAGACGCTCCAAAATATAAGATGCACCTAGTTTTTGGGGAGGAAAACAAGGGAACAATAGCTGCCTCTGCCTCCCAGCAATGCAACAAACAACAAACAGTACAGACAATATACACTGTTTGTAATGTTACATTTCAGACGATACTTGTACAAATGCTGTTAAAATTGATGTGCTTTCTGGAAGTATAGTTATTCTCTGCTATTTAAAAGAAGGTACAATAGCACTAGGCCTGTTCAGATCAAGCATTTATTTTAAAAAGCTTCTTCATTTTGTTAAGCTGTCTAGAACAATAATAAAGCAGTCTTTAAAAAAATAATTTGAACATTATGTATACATTTATAGTTACTGGCTTACCTTCTTGCAGCAAACAGCCTGATTAGCACAAGAAAGAAAATCTGCCTTTGCCTCCCAGCAGTTTGCCTCCTGGAGCAAACAGCTAGTTTCGCTTTCAATCTCAGCTTGGGCCTCCCAATCATCAGCTGTTTTAGGCTGCTGGGATTGCTATAGCAGCAAGCCCCATTTTCCCTGTTTGATGCAAGGAGGTAATTTGCTGGGAGACAGAGGCCAAAGGGTTGGGGCCGGTGGGTATGTGGGGCTACATTCAGTGTATAAGACGCACCCAAATTTTCACCCTCTTTTTTGGGGGGGGGAGGTGCGTTTTATACTCCGAAAAATACGGTATATATATAATTCCTGCTGCAGTGTGAAGGGTCCTTAGTGCTCTCTGAGCTTGGTGGTTTTCTTCGCAGACGTTTCATTACCTAAAATAGGTAATATCATCACTGCTAATGATGTTTTTTACAAACTAAAAATCAGGATTAGCGCTGATGTAGCTACCTAGTTTGGGTAATGAAACATCTAGAAAACAAGCTCAGGGAGCACCCTTGTTTCAACCCTGAGCTACAGTACAAATACTCCACTTTATTGGTACCATTCCAGTGTGTCCCAGTGGTAGGTTTCAATTTTCTTTAGAACCTCTTCTGTAGGTGTGGCCTGCTTTGTGGGAGTGGCTTGCCGGCCATGTGACTGGGTGAGAGTGGCTTGCTGACTGGGCGGGCATGGCCATCTTGTAAAATGTGGTGAAACTCACTTAACAACACTCTTGCTTAGCAGCCAAAATGTTGGCTCAGAAACTCTGGCATTTGAAGCACACAAGTCTTAAAGCTGTCAAGTTACAAGACCCTTGCATCCCTAACATTTTAGAAAAAAAACAACCCAGGGATGTTCAAACTTGACAGCTTTAAGACTTGTGAACTTCAACTCCCAGAATTCCTCCTCTCGCTCTTCATCTTGATGATGTACGGACAGGCGGGGGGAGGGAGCTGGAACCAGTTCTAAACGACACTGTAGATTTGTGGAACTTCTTCTATAGAAGAGGTTAGAACTGGCAGGAACCCACCCCTGGTGTGTCCACACTAATTGCTGGGTTATGGGTCTACTATATGTCTTACAGTATTTAGAATCTCAGTATAGAGATTCTCAGTCATCCAGGTCATGGCTGTCCCAAAAGTGCTTTTTCAGGAAGAAACTGGACTTTCTTGTTTTCCTTTGAAGATGTTTTGCTTCTCATCCAAAAAGCTTCTTCAGCTCTGACTGGATAGTGGGGAATGGAAGGATTTATACTCCTGGCAAGAGATGTGAATGAGCACAAGGTTGTTGTTTTTTGTATCCTTTTAAAGAGTTTTGAGGCACTTGGAAGTTTTTTTTTTGTCCTCAGGGTCACCTGAATAGTGCAAATTGATTCTGTAGTTTGCAGTTTTTTTGACAATCCGTTCATACTCACACCATATATATTTTACTCTTCAAACTAGCCCAGACATGATGACACTAGACATCCATTATATTGGGATGAATTTTAATTGCTGTATAATTTCCTCCTGTTTGCCCATCACAATTTAGATCTAGGATGAATAGAATGCTTTCACATTATAGTTGTGATAATTTGCAGTCTTTTAATCCAATTGTTTTTTTAAGATCCTTGTTGCTGAGGATAACAATTTCTCTATCATCTACTTGCTTAATAGTCTGCTGCTTGTGCTGTCGTCCAAACTATTTGTATCATTCATCCCTAATCATTCCCTCCACTAAAACGGATAAGTCCCTGAAGTTAAGAACAAAATGTTCTCTTAAATCATTACTCTCTTAATTCATTATGAATTTACTTCTCTACTTCATTATTATCAGGATTCTTTCATTCTGTTTAAGAATAGCTAGCATCACACCTGAATCAGGTGAAAAAGAAAACAAAAATATATTGTTAACATATCAGTGATATCCCATTTCAGTCTGCAGTCTGACCTGGGTTTCATAAATAGATACTATTAGTGTGTTAGACAATACAGAAGTGCTTAGCTTAATATTCTATCACTATGTGTCATGGCCTAGGACTCAGATAGAGTCCAGAGAAGCTACTCTGGTTGAACCAATTGAATGCCAGCATTAGGAGACATTGAGCCAGAAATCTCTTGAGGCTGATCAAACAGGCACGATCAGAATAGCCAGATGTTGATGTACAGTTTCTAAGCACTTGGACTTGTAGAGTAGGGGAGAGCATAGCAAAGATGTTCAGTGAGGCTCCTTGCCAATTAAGGGCATATATGCTTTAAAGCAGCGCTTCTCAACCCGTGGGTTGCGCCCCTTTCTGGGATCAAATGACCTTTCCACAGGGGTCGCCGAAGAGCCTCTCACGGAGAGGCTGGCGAGAAGGTGCCAGAAGACTGATGGGTCTGCTGCTCCTCTCGCTGAAGGCAGCCGAGCACCCAAGATCAGAGTGTACATGTATGTATGTGTGTTTGTGTTGTGGGTGGGGGGAAAGTAGGAGCCGGAATGGAGGCGAGGAGTGGGGTAAGAGAGACCCGCGCAGCACAGAGGACGCTGGGAAAGGAAGGCTTAGGAAGGAGGGGAATGGGGAGCAGCAGCAGCAGCTGGTTGAGTGCAGGGAGGGAAAAACTCCAGTTGTCCTGCACTGCACAGGGCTCTCCTTGCGCAGAGCTCTGGAACTCTTTCCTCTCTGCATCCAGTGACAGCTGCTCCGGCTCTTTCCTGAGCCAACACGAAGGGGACCACGGCTGGTGCTGACCTGAGTCTGGCGCTGAAGAGTCTCCTGCGCAGCACAGCCAGCTACTCACTTCTCAGTGTGGCATGATCCCGGCCCAGGATTGTATTTTGCTTGCACGAGCAAGAAAGAGATGAAAGAGAGAAGGGGAGAAAGAGAGAGAGAGATAGAGAAAGAAATGAAAGAGAGCTGGAAGGAGAGAATGAGAGAGAGGGAAAATAGAGGGAAACGAATCAGGGGGAAAGAAAGGAAGAGAAAAAGAAAGAAAGAAAGAAAGAAAGAAAGAAAGAAAGAAAGAAAGAAACTAACTTACTTTGTCAGACCGATGATGAAAGCAATAGCAAGCTAAATTTCTTGCCAAGAAAACTGCAGTTTGCCAGAAGGCACAAATTGGAAGCAAGTCTGATTTTTTAAAAAGAAAATAACAGAGATGGCAAAAAAATGCATCTGAAAATAAGATTATTTATAATTTTGGATAACATATTATATTGTCAAACTCAAAAGAAATCAAAATATATATCCTATAGCTGTTAGTACAATCTTGCCAGCTTCTATCAACTTAGAGTTCACTATGAAAAGATTACAGAAAAGCAATTTCCTACAATTAAGAACTTTATTTTGGATTTGCTATTGTATTCAATGAGATAGAAAGAAAAAGAAAGAGGGAAAGGGAAGGAAAGGAAGGAAGGAAGGAAGAAGAGAAAGAGAGAGGAAAAATAGAAAAAACAGAAATGAGAGGGAGGGGGAGAGAAGAGAGAGAGACCCTATTCCCACAGAAAACACTGAGCCATGAAACCTGGGTAGGCATGTCAGGGAGGATGTCATGTGACTGAGTGGGAGTGATGTTGAGTTGGCCAAACCCACACAGGTTTTGTGGCTCCCGGTGTTTTCTTTTCTGTGGGAAACGGATCCAAATGGCTCTTTTGAGTGTTTAAGAGTGCCAATCCCTGTGCTACACCATGCTTCAAGACAAAATTTCATTTATTTGTAATTAGAAATAAATATTTCACAATATAGAATTACATGTTTTTGTGATTAATCACTATGCTTTAATTATGTTCAATTTATAACAATAAAATACATCCTGCATATCAGATATTTACATTACGATTCATAACAGTAGCAAAATTGCAGTTATATAGTAGCAGTGAAAATAATTTTATGGTTGGGGGTCACCACAACACGAGGAACTGTATTAAAGGGTCGCGGCGTTAGGAAGGTTGAGAACCACTGCTTTAAAGGCTTCAGCCTTCTTTAAGAGGCAGCTTTGACTTGTGTTTCGTTGTTGGAAACAATGGTTTGATTTCCTGTATCTGGCCATGTTATTGCCATCTGCTCTGTAGGAAACCTAAAATTCTCATCCTTGGACAGGCCCACAAATTTTGTTTGGCTCTCTCAATTTTGAATTTTTGATTATTCTTCTGCTTGTTTCTGTGGAAAGCGAAACCACTTTATCTTCAGAGACTGGTATATTTACCTTCGATTATCTGTTCATACTGAAGTAAATTGCTTATGTTTACCTAGCAACTCGTGTGTGTGTGTGTGTGTGTGTGTGTGTGTGTGTGTGTATTTGGAACCTGAAGCAGATCACCTTTAGAAATTGATGTATCAAGTATCTACGTATGTATTGACAGTATTGATACTTGATGTATCAATTGATGTGTCAAGTATCTGCCATGTGAATGAGCACAAGTTTTTTCCCCCAGTTGTGATATTAAATTAGGAAACACCTTGCTTAGGTGTGTGTGCTTGAAATGTTCTCCCTACAACCTTCCCTCTTAGACTATTAAGTATTTTTTTTCCTACTTTAGTTTCTTTGATGTTTTCTTTTTGATTGTCGTTTTGGTTTTAGCTATTACTTCGAAGTTATTTTATTCGATGTTTGCAATACATTTGAATACTTAATACATCTAGAATCAAGAAGTCATATTTATCCTGAAGATTTATACTGTTACTTTGTCTTTTACAGAAAACTTGCCTTCCCGTTTACTGCAAATACAGTTTCTACCAAATGTCTCCCCATTATACAGAAGGTCGAGATCATGGGACCGATGTCTTCTTTAAAGATAGCAACGTGATTCTTCTAGGAGCAATAGACCCTGGAAAACTCAATGAATACTTAAGAGGCCCACCTTTAGAAATTGAAATTCATGACAGAGATAAGAAAAAGGAAACTCTCAAGACAAAGCCATCTTTGTTTGGAGAGGAACCGGGAGATAGCAAACTAAGTGACATAAGCGCTATCACTTCGAGATACCTGGTCCAGAATTTCATTACAGCCAAGGAAAATATTTTTAGTCCATATGGAGTAGCTAAAATCAACTTGAACGATTTACTGCTAGGTGAAAAAACCTTGAATTTCTGTGCACCAATTCACAGCTGCTCAATTAAAGATACATCTCAATCCGATGGGCAAAATGCCAGTACAGGGGCTAAGAAAACAGATGACTCTCAAGTTGTTGAACTTTCAATTGGGCATTATGTAAATGCAGAGTCACATCTTAAAGTGAGAGTTGAAATAAGTGTACCATTAGTTCCTGCAGAAGAAGAAGATGATACTGCTGCACATTGTCCATATGGCTGCATCATTTATCTTTTTGATTATAATAATACATCATTATTATATTATTTGATGCAAGAGATTACAGAAATTAATTCAGAGGCTTTCCTACTTGATACTTATCCCATAGAAACAACTCAAAAATCTCTTAACACTTTGAAACTGAACCAGAAACTTTCCTTAGAAGAGATTTCTCAGCTAAATATTATTACTGGATTTCACATAATTGATGGGTCCATTCACCTTCTTATCCTGGAAGGTTTCAGAAATAAAGCAATTAAGAGGATGTGGAATAAAAAGATTGATAGGTAATCAACACCATTTTACTATGAACATTACTTTCTTTCTGTAGTTAATGACTTCTGAAGGCAGTTTACAAGTTTTTATATCCTAACATAGTAACAGTGATGAAATTCAGAAGTGATGCTAAGAGCTCCTGCTTCTCCAAATGCTCACCCTGTGAACAACTTCGTAAGTGACCAAACCATCAATTTATAAACAGAAGTACTAGATTGTCCCCTCTTAGAATGTGGCTCGAATGTATCATGATATTGTAAAAAAAATTGTGCATGGTGAACAGTATGTTGGAATGAAATCTATGCCTGAACCTTAAAAAAAAAAGAATAGTGCTGTAGAAATTGGTAGCTTTCTATATTTTGTCTGCTCATAGAGGTACAAGAGACAGGAATTTTTAATATAGGCAGGAAGAATTGATAATTGATACTGTTACCTTTAGACTTTCTCTGATATTTGAAATTCTATCTCTGTCTGTCTGTCTGTCTGTCTGTCTGTCTATCTATCTATCTATCTATCTATCTATCTATCTATCTATCTATCTATCATCTATCAATCAATCAATCAATCATCTATCTATCTTATCTATCTTCTGCCAACCTAGCAGTTCGAAAGCATGTAAAAATGCAAGTAGAAAAATAGGGACAACTTGGTGGGAAGGTAACAGTGCTCCTTGTGCCTTTGCCGTTTAGTCGTGCCAACTACATGACCACAGAGAAGTCTTTGGACAGCTCTGGCTCTTTGGCTTAGATACAGAGATGAGCACCACCCCTAGAGCTGGAAATGACTACCTACCTACCTACCTAACCTACCTACCTACCTACCTACCTACCTACCCACCCACCCACCCATCTACCTATCTACCTACCTACCCATCTATCTATTTACCCATCTACCCATCTACCCATCTACCCATCTACCCATCTATCATCTATCTATCTATCTATCTATCTATCTATCTATCTATCTATCTATCTATCATCTATCTATCATCTATCTATCATCTTTCAATCATCTAATTCCCGAAACCCCACCCCCTTCACAAAAATGGCCGTGCAGAGCCTGTAAAAGGCTTGCAGAGAGTTGCTGCAGGCTGGGGAAGGCAGAAATGAGTGAAAAATGGATGGTTTTTTGCTCAATTTTGCCCCCCCCCCGCCCCAGGAGACTATAAGTCTCCTAAAGCTAAGAATGCAATTTTTTGGACAAAAGGCCCATTTTTGTGAAAAACGGGCCTTTTTTGCTCATTTTTTGGGGGGACTACCCCCCAGGAGCACTCTGCAAACCCCCTAAAGGCTATTCATGCCTTTTTTTGGGGGGGGAAACAGGCCCGTTTTCGTGAAATACAGGCCATTTTGGGGAGGTTTGCAGAATGCAAAAACTTTTTTTTAAAAAAATTGCCTCTTCAAAACCTTGGGGCGTCTTATACTCTGATGCATCTTATACTCCAAAAAATACAGTAGTTATGCTGGCCATAGAAGTGTCTTCAGACAACATTGGCTCCCTTGGCTAAGAAACAGACTTAGTCAGAGGGGAAACCTATTTCTCTACCTTTACTTGTACAGGTAGTGCTCAACTTACAAACACAATTGAGCCCGAGATACCTGTTGCTAAGTAAGACATTAAAATGAGATTAGCCTCATTTTATGACCTTTTCTGCCACAGCTGTTAAGTGAATCGTAGTCGTTAAGTTAGGGATATAGTTATCTTCCTCATTGGCTTCCCTTGTCAAAAGGTCGCACAAGGGTATCACCCTGGGACACAGCAGTGGTCATAAATACAAATCAGTTGCCAAGCATCTGAATTTTGATCATATGATCATAGGGATCCCGCAAAGATCGTAATTGTGAAAAACGGTCATAAGTCACTTTTTCTAGGGCTGCCGTAACTTTAAATGTCCACTAAATAGACTTTTGTAAGTTGACACCTGTTACTTATTCTGTGATATTCATCCTTCAGAGCTGACTATAGTGTTGGAGGGGGGAAGGAAGTTTAAAAAATATTTTAAGTGTTTTATATTAATACTTGATGCCCAGGTCTTTGCCCCGTTTTGCAAGGATGAATCATGATAGTTCAGTTGCATAGTCTCCAGAGAAGGATAAATGTATCACCCTGGGAGCCAAAGACAAGCAGTTAGGCCAGCTTTTGCTACTCTGATACATTAGAATTTGACAGCACAAGACTGAATTAGGTCACAATGGCAAAAGTTGGCTTCTACTTCAAGTAAGATCTTATAGTGCAGGGTAAGGAAACATTGTGATGATCCTCAGTGCTGAAATATTTACTTAACTAGGATATTGTCGGCTCTTCAAGGTAGTCCAAACTAGGGAACTAAAGTCATGCATACTAGTACACTACTACTTTTATTACAAAGTTATAGTAAAAGAATCTGATAAGTCTGAATGTACCTCCAAACTCCCTCCCTTCATCTGCATGAGAACTAGAGAAGATCATTCTTAAGAGACGTTCTCATAATTACACTTATGCACAGGGCTCATGTTTCTTTTGTTTGACCCTTGGCTTGGTTGCAGCTCTTCCTCCTGTCCCTCCAAGTTATTCCTATGCCTATCACACATATCTATTTAAAAACAACAACAGAATGTCTCACAACACATCCTATGTAGTTTAACAGGATGCAATATTTAGAACAAACTATACTTAAGTGTATTAAAGTGACAAGTGCCCTCCTGTTTTCATTCATACCAAAGAAAATGTCTTTTTTAGCCCAAAGCTTCATATTATGCCTTCTTTTTGACAGACATCTTTTTGTTTTATATGCAAATTTATGTATATTTATTTCCAGTATCAAAATTAAAGCAACTTTATCGGAAGTGCATCAATAGGAGTAGCATATGTGCTATACTTGTAGAGCTAAAACGCAGTTCATTTCAATGTAGCATTAGTGCAGTTATAAGGAAGAAAGCTGTTGAAGGCTTTATTTCTGTAGCATGTAAAATATGCTGAGTTTGGCAGAAGCTAGATGTTAATTATTGCAGCAATCCTTTGCAAGCAGAGATCCAGGTTTGCATGTGAATAGCATGGCTGAAGCAGCTGGAATAGTTCCTAATTCTAGGTTGGTTTCAGTTTCCTCAGCTCAGCATCCAGTAATATTTTTTATTATATTGACTCATCTCAAATGAAGAGAAATGCACACTTCAGACGAGTAAACCATTGTTGGTGCAGTTTTTACTTAGTTACGTTCTTTTAAAAATACTGTGATTTTTTCTGCTGGGATTTGCCTTCCGAGGAATCCCATTTTTGTCTTGTTGCTTTTATACAAGAGTAGTTTTAGTTCAGGGGTGTCAAACTTGATTTCATTGAAGGCCACATCAGGGTTTTGTTTGACCTTGGGGGGGGGGGCGGGATGGCCGTGGCCGGGGTGGACATGGCCAGCTTGATGTCACTTGTGTCGGGGTGCCTGTGATGGCCTGAGCACTCTGCCAGTAAAAACTGGTTCCCGAGCTCCATTTTTGGCTGCACAACCTCCTGCAACCTTCTGCCATGAAAATGGAGCTGGAGGGGCGCATATGGCCCTCTCGAGCACAGTTTTCGCTGCCAGAGGCACTGCGGGCAGGTCCTTTGCTGTTTCAAGAGCGGCCCAATGAGCCAGATCTAAGCACCCCATGAGCTGGATCCGGCCCCGGGGCCTTGAGTTTGACACTCCTGTTTCAGTGGCAACATTGTAGAAAACTGAGGTGCAGCACAGAGCTTTTATTACTTATTTTACAGGATTTGTACCTGTGTTTTAAAAGTCTCATTCCACAGAAGAAATGAGTGATTCATTAGTTGATATAGTCCAATTTCCTATCTTACAGGGTGCATGAAACGGAACATGGAAGATTGCAGATATTCTATAATTCACACTTGTGTTTTCACAAGCGGCTGTATATCAATCTTGAATCCATCCTGCTTCACGTCCGTCTCTGCAAGCCACTGTCAAGCCTCATGAAGCAGGCTTTGTTATACATCAGGGATATGGTTCCTCAGCCGTGCTTTGAAGCTCTTTCCAGGTTAACAGCTTTGTTAGATTTTGGCATACGAGTTATGGGGATTTAGAAGTTGAATATGGTAAAGGTTTATTTTGGGGTGGGATAGGAATCTGGCAGGGCTCGGATTTTATGGCCTCCATGGCAGCCATCCCAAATAGTCTGTGCCTGACTCAGGTGAATGTACAGTGGGTCTTGTTTTGTCTCTGAATGATCATTCAGTGGCTTTCAACGCGTGATCTGATCATTTCCCGGTCCAGATGAGATTTGTTGCTACCTGGAACCTTCTGTAGGAGAGCTGATTAGGACACAAAGTGCTACACCTGAGAAGAGTGGAGCAAGAGTTCTGCAAATGATTTGACATGTTGAAAAGTAAATAGTGGACAATATTTATACTTAATAAATAGGAGTGGTGTGGTGGCCTAGAGGTGGAGTTCTCGCCTCACAATCAGGAGGATGTGAGTTCAATCCTAGGTAGAGGCAGATATTTCTTTCTCTGGGCACAATGAGAATATATCTGCTGAACAAAGCTCCGCATTGGTGACAAGAAGGGCACCTGGCCATTAAATACTCCATTCAATTGTCCAGACTCCACCCTGCAAAAGATTACGGGGTCGTTAAATGATGATGATAATTTTTATTTAATAAATGTTTAATATCAACTTTCCATAACTCACTGGCAAAGTTCTAAGTTTACCTGCAAAGACATCAGATTGAGGAGGGATAGTAGTTAATAGACATAATAGTTAATCTATTATTGGTTTGTATTGTATTTGGTTTTGTATTGGTTTCATAACCATTGTCAGCTTGATTGGCTTCGTTGTTTTGATTTGTTTGTTCAAAGTAAATTGTTGCTATGTGATTTATTTATTAAAAGGGATGCAATCTGAGTTTCAACAGTAGAGTTAAGGCAAAAAAATTAAAACAAACAGTAGTAAAATTAAAATTAAATTAATAGGTCCCTTATTTAAATTACAACACTGATCTTCAGTTGTTCGTTTTCTTTCCCCGTGCTGTAGACTTGATTACATCTGTCACAGTAAGAAGTTAAGGGATGTGGTCCATTGCAGTCTCTTGCCTTCAGCAGAAATGATTACAATCTTGAGTCAGGAGTTTGGGGTTCCCTTGACTAAAGCTGACATGTATCTAAAGGACCCCACAGAGATCTTGGAAACATTTGACAAAGTGCAAAAGCCTTCAGGCATGAGACACTACGGGTATTCTCATTTCGATATCTACAATAAGAAGTATATACTAAGAAAAAGGGAACAAGAAAGTCAGGCACCACATAACTATATCCAGGTGAGTAAAGCAAAAACAGTGAAAATTGCGTTGCAGAAAGATTTGGCAACCTGTACAGATTTTATTAAGTTGAATTTTTAGCGAGGCTGGGTGGGGCTGATCACCAGATGCCAGCTTCTGTTGCGCAGATTCCCCCTCCTTTTTTTTAATGCCGTATAGCTGCACATACAAGTAGTTCTCAACTTAAAACCATCATTTAATGACTTTTTGAAATTAGAGTGATGCTGAAAAAAAGGGAATTACATTCAGTCTTTGCAGTGTGGCTGTGGTCATGAGATTAAATTTGGGATGCCTGGCAACGAGCATATATTTATGATGATTACAGCATCCTGGTTTTTGACGTTCCCAGGGAATGTGCGACAAGGTAAATTAGTGGGGAAGCCAGATCCCTTTGACATCCTCAGAAAAAAGATCGTAAAATTGGGAATTGCTCCCTCAGGAATTGCATCTCTTAATGACAGAAGTTCCAGTCCCAATTGTGACTGAAAGTTGAGTGCTACTACTTGTAGCACTGCTTCCTTAGCAAGCAGATTAGAGCCCATTTTGACAGAACATAGTTTGTTTAAGATTGTGTAATGAACATAAGAAAAACTATACTGTATAGTTTTGGCAAAGAGTGCTTTGCTTATGGGTTGAATAATTTTACTGAAGTAAATCTGTATAAGCCCTTTGGGTAAATGGGCTAGTGCTTATCTGTTTAAAATTTGCTTTCGTTTGGAATTGGAACAAATGAAAATAAACAAATTAGTTGGAAAAAAATAGAAACTAATCTATCCATTACAGGGAAATTTGTTGAAGTACAATTTGTATACAATGTTTATGGATTCTGGAATAAGGTTGTGAATGTATTCAAAGTGACTATTTTTGTGAGCTAAATCTAGTGCAGCTATCAACCACATACATCATCCTATTTGGTCAGACAAATTCAGAGGATTATTTTTCTAGTACAGGCAGTCCTCCATGTAAAGCAGTTCATTTAGTGAGCATTCAAAATTACAACAGCACTGAAAAAGTGAGTTATGACCATTTTTCACACTTAAGACCACTCCACATGGTCACAGGATCAAAATTCAGCTGCTTGACAACTGACTCATATTTATGACCATTGCAGTGTCCCAGAGTCATGTGATCGCCTTTTTTGATCTGACAAGCAAAGTCAATGAAGAAGACAGATTCAATTAACAACCGTGTTACTAACTTAAAAGCTGCAGTAATTCACTGTGGCAAGAAAGGTCATAAAATGGGGCAAAATTCACTTAGCAACAGAAATTTTAGGCTTAATTGTGGTTGTAAGGCAAAGACTACCTGTAATTGAAGGGTAAGCTACTGGTGTTTTTGTTTGTATGGAAGCAATTGTGTCCTGAAAATAGTATTTTCTCAGAAAACAAATTGAGAATTTGTGTTTAGCATAATATTGCTAGGCTTGGTGATTCATAAGGTGCCAGCTTAAAGAGATACTTTCCATCACTTAGACCAGGGGTAGTCAACCTTTTTATACCTACCGCCCACTTTTGTATCTCTATTAGTAGTAAAATTTTCTAACCGCCCACCGGTTCCATAGTAATGGTGTTTTTATGAAAACCCAATGAAAATGTTTTTAAATAATGGTATGATTTTTTTTTTAAAAAGTCAATTAAATTTTAAAAAAAGGAAAGTGCTTCAGTATTGGACAAAACCCCTACCGCCCACCATGAAAGCTGGAACACCCACTAGTCGGCGGTAGGGACCAGGTTGACTACCACTGACTTACACACATAGTTCTCTTATAAGGCAGCAGTTCCCAACCTTTCCACCTTGGCAGCCTGGCCTGGTGTGAGGAGGGGGCGTGTGAAAGGCAGGCGCCTTCACACATGACCATTGCTTGCCCATCGCTTCTGTGGCCAGGTGTCAAATAGGCCGAGGCTCAGGGGTTGGAGACCCCTGTTATAAAGTACTATCCAATTATTGCAAATGGTTGAAGAATTGCTTTTAGGACTGTTTGTGATTTTTGTATGAGAGATAAAACTGAATTGCTATCTTAACTAAAAGTGATTGGCCACTAGTAGCTAACAAGACGTTTATTCACAAATAGAACTGGGCTTCTACTTTTCAGTTACCTAAAGAATATTGCCTTTAAAATAGCATCTTGGGAAGTCCTTTTTCAGAAAGTTGGCAGAAAGGACAGGCTTAATTTTAATTTACTGTTCTAATCCTTAATTGAAATACATACTCTGTATTTGCCAGCCTAATTACTTACATTTTCCAGAGTAGTTAATGTAATTCGGGTGTGTGTGGGTGTGTGGAAGGAATGCATTCAAAGCTAATATAATTTTACCTGTTTATGTCTTTCAGTCCAATATTGAATATGTGAACTTCCTCAATGAAATACTTGAAAGAGAAATCCCGAGAACTATCAGAGCTTTCCCTTTTGGCGAAAATGCTATCTTTAATTATAGTACTCAGGCTTTAAATTCAGCAGAAATTGCAAAGAAGCTACTTCGACAAGAAATGGCAAAGGCAAGGAAAAAGATTTGTCTTTTATTTATTTAAGGGTTTTTTTTAAAGACATGTACATGGAAGAGTCTAATAGTCTAGGCATGTTGTTTCAGGATGGATGAAATTCCAAATTGGAGAGCAGAGATCTGGATGTGCTTCTAGTGGTCCTTAAAATTTGGGCTGCCTCAGTAAGGAGAGAGAGGAGAAAAGTGACTTGAGAAAACATGTAAAGAATAATAGTTTTCTGGGTATGAGATAAAAATAAATTAGACTACCCACGTTCATCCATTAGATGTCTAGTGTTTGAAAATGAAAGGGTTAAGCTTTGTTAACGGTTTTTGAGTTTACTTCAGTGAATACAGAGTCAGACAAAGGCACCCAAATGTGATATTGTCCAGATATATTGGGACCAGCATTATATTTTAGATCTTTGGACCTTGTTGGTTGAGAAGCATGAGCATTTAAGTATGAATGACAGCAAGTTGGAGAAGGCTGTTCTCTGCTTTGGTCTGTGATGAATTCCACTAGAGTTCAGGGGGAGATATGTATGAGTGCATATATAACTATAATTAGATAAAGGTAAAGGTTCCCCTCGCACATATGTGCTAGTTGTTCTCGATTCTAGGGGGTGGCGCTCATCTCCATTTCAAAGCCAAAGATCCAGCGCTGTCCGAAGACGTCTCCGTAGTTATATGGCCGAAAGCGCACGGAACACTGTTACCTTCCCACCAAAGGTGGTTCCTATTTTTCTACTTGCATTTTTACGTGCTTTTGGACTGCCAGGTTGGCAGAAGCTGGGACAAGTAATGGGAGCTCACTCCGTGACACAGCGCTAGGGATTCGAACAGTCAAACTGCTGACCTTTCGGATCGACAAGCTCAGTGTCTTAGCCATTGAGCCACCTCGTCCCCATAACTATAATTATATATATATGCTTTTTTTTTTAGATGCCAGGAAAAAGATTTGCTTATAATGAATATCTGTCAGGCATGTTTGACCCAGTGGATGAAGGTGCTATATTAAAAGAACAGATTGAACAATCAAAGAAATTGTGGTTGTATCCTGGAGGGATGGCAATTCCTGGATTTAAGAGCAGCGCAGACAGCAACAAACATCCCCGTAGACCTGATGAGGCACGATTGATTGAATTAAAAGAGGTAATTGAAAATTTTAGATTCCTATCAACTTGTCATATTTATCTTCTACTAGGAACAGCATGGTTCATTGCTACATTGTGAGGAAAATTCAAGAATTAATATTTTTCCAGTTTCAAGGTTCCAAGTAACACCCCCAACTAAAGAAGACGCTGAGGCTTGAAGTTCCTCAATGTTCCATTTTATTAGAGAGTTCTGAAGTCTGAAAGTTTCCAGGTTTTCCCCACCCAAGTGAAAGTTCAAGTCCCTGCCCAGAACCCACATGTCCATCACATGATCCAATCAGGCACCATCCCAACTGGAAATTCCTCCCAGTCACACCACTCCAGGTGCAGGGCAAGGTGTCCTCGACTCTGAGAAAGGAATTTTATTTAGAATATATATCTTCCATACTCTATATAATCCCACCTCTCATTTTCCCACAGTAGAAAACATGGCAGGCCTGAAGGCCCAATGTAAAAAAATGGCTTCCAGGCCAGATTAATTGCAGACTAAATGCAGACTTGAAATTCACTCCAATGTTACTGATAGATCTTTTTTTTTTTTTATTGTTGTGAGGATACAAGGCATATTTCTGCAGAGAAGCTGATCAACAGCATGTGCTTTATCAGGCTATGCTTGATTTGGACTAATATTACTGCTAAATTTAGTGTAGCATTTTAACATTTAGAGTCCAATGCAATTCAGTATGTCTCTCTTTGTTTCCCTTACTCTTGTGAACAGGTTGCATCTTTTACAATGCTAAAATAAAATGATTTTTAAAAGTACTGGCTAATGATTTTTAACCTTGAGAGCTGTATTATGTTTTGAGCAGCTGTACTTTACACTGCATCTGAATTTTGTTTCACTTCAATCACTTACCGTACTTAAGTGCAGGGATAAAACGAAAAGGGAGTGATGTGCTGCTTCAGGGAGAAAATTGGTAGCTGTTTTTTATTGTTTAATTTCAGATTCTTCTGCAGATAGTAATATCTACAGAAATATTAAGATTTAGACAAATACTTTGTTGTTTTTCCTAGGAAAAACACTCAGCAAACTCAGTATTTATTTCTGGCTAAACACAATGCATGGGTAACATAGCACGGTTTATGCCGTTAAACATATAAGAACAGTAATGAGGCATCTCCATAATCTAATTGGTATTTCATTGCCTGTATGATTATAATTGCTCAGGACTAAAGACGGATATCTTGATCTGTCCATGAAAGATATCAAAGATCCTTAAATTGAAGAGAGTTAGATAAGGGGCAGCCATATACATTTCTTCTTCTTCTTGTGCCATATCCGTCATCGGATGTTGGTGATCCTATTTTTATCAACAACCGGACAAAAAAGTGTGAGTTTTGTCCAAACCAGTCCCTTAGATTTTGATGTCATGATGTTGTTCTTCTGCCTGGACCTCATTTGCCTTCAATGTTTTCTTGGAGGATTAAGTGAAGTATGCTGTATTTTTCTGGTTGTTGCATCAGATATAGATTTGTTAAATAAATAAATATTTATCCTTTTTATGGTTTTTGTTTCACTTGGACCATGCTATTTTATAGTGGCCATGGCACCCTACATCAGCAATTGCTGGTGCATTTTATGTCCCATCCCTTATCCCAGATAAATCTGTTCACTTTATTCAAAACTTCATTTTCTATAGAACAAGGAGTTCAACTATTAATAACAGATTTTCTGAAACTTCCTGAAACTAAGTTTTTGATTTGCATCACGGTTAATAGTCATTTCAAGGTTCTTCAATAATAGTAAACAGAAACCAGTTATTCTAATCAGTTATTTCTGTTTTCCAAAGCATGTTTTGACTTATATAAATTTGATATGGTACATGTGTATTAGAATGGTGGACAATTATAAACAGAACTGACGATAAGAACTGAGCAGTGGTCCAAAAGGTTTTGAATAGGACAATTTAAATAGATGTCAATAGTTTTGTTTTTTAAAAGCTTTTTGAACATCATTATTTCAGATGAAAATTTTCCCATGTTTCTGTTTCAAATCAATCTGTGGCAAAGATGTGAGC
Source organism: Thamnophis sirtalis (assembly GCF_051295495.1). Taxonomy (NCBI): domain Eukaryota; kingdom Metazoa; phylum Chordata; class Lepidosauria; order Squamata; family Natricidae; genus Thamnophis; species Thamnophis sirtalis. The sequence continues at coordinate 70,301,848 of NW_028261383.1, read as the reverse complement.
CGTGGTGACGCAGTGGGTAGAGTGCAGTACTGCAGGCCACTTCAGCTGACTGCTAGATCAGCAGTTCAGCGGTTCAAATCTCACCGGCTCAGGGTTGACTCAGCCTTCCATCCTTCCGAGGTGGGTAAAATGAGGACCCGGATTGTTGTTGGGGGCAATATGCTGACTCTGTAAACCGCTTAGAGAGGGCTGAAAGCCCTATGAAGCGGTATATAAAAATCTGCTATTGCTATTGCTATGTCACAAAAAAAATTAAAAGAAAGATGATGGGGAGATGGAAGGAGTATTAGGTATGTTTGCCTTCTGAGTTATATGTGGAAGTAATAAAGATGGGATATAAATAAAATAGCTACATTCATTATGATTCCTTACTTCATTTAGAAATGGCAGGAGAATTTTTTCAATACTAACTTTATGAAGCCAGTTCTGGATCGGGATAAATGGAGATGGGACAAACGGGATGTTGATTTTGAGCTTTATCGAAAGCCTCTGGTCCAAAACCCGGCTCCTGACACTCATAGAGAAGGTAGGCACTAGATTCCATTCCAGGGCAGTTCTAGATACTTAATTGGTTATAAAAGGTAAAGGTTCCCCACGCACATATGTGCTAGTTGTTCCTGCCTCTAGGGAGTGATGCTCATCTCCGTTTCAAAGCCGAAGAGCCAGCACTATTCGAAGATATCTCCATGGTCATGTGGCCGGCATGACTAAATGACAAAGGCGCATGGAATCCTGTTACCTTCCCACCAAGGTGGTCCCTATTTTTCTACTTGCATTTTTACATGCTTTTCAACTGCTTGGTTGGTAGAAGTTACAGTATATCTGCCTACAAATCCAAATCAGATATTTGGTTACAGAGAATACTGGTCAGTTTTGATTGATGTTAAATTTATTAATCTGAGTTCAGTGAATAACCAACATTGGGCATCACCAAAGAAACCTATCTAGGCAGGGAAACATTTTTTGAGAAGGGAAGCTTTTGCTCAGTACAGGTAGTCCTTGATTTATTAGTGACCGTTCAAAGTTACAATGACACTGAAAAATGTGACTTACGACAATTTTTCACAGTTAACAACCTTAACAGCATCTCCATGATCATGTGATTAAAATTAAGATATTTGGCAAGTATTTATGATCGTTAACTGTGCCCCAAGGTAATATGATCCCCTTTTGACACCTTCTGACAAAAGAAAGTCAATGGGGAAGGCAGATTCATTTAACAACTGCATTACTAACTTATCAACTGGCAGTGATTCACTTAACAACTATGGCAAGAAAGGTTGGAAATGGGACAACATTCACTTAACAAATGTTTCACTTAACAACATAATTTTGGGGCTCAATTGTGGTAAGTTGAGGACTATCTGTATTATCACTGAATGGCATATATGGCCTACATGATGCAACGCTACAATTATATGAAAATGCAATTCAGTGATATTTGAAAGGTTCTAAGATTTTCTGCCTTTGAGCCAATCTCACCGAAATCACTGCTAAGAACACTTATAGGCTGGATGGAGAATGAGATCGACACAAACTATCCTGTTGCCTTTAAAACCTATAGCAATGTTAGAGGAGTAACATCCCTATGCTTTTGAGGGGAGTAAAAGCTGTCCTCCTCAAAAAACCTGCCTTGATAAGTTTCTTTGTGATGCTCAGTGTTGCTTATTCACTGAACTCGGATTAATATTAGATATAGATAGATGATGATAGCAATATAGAGAGATCATGATAAATGGATAGATGATGGATGGGTGGGTGGATAGATGGATAGACAGACAGACATATAATAGATTGATAGATATAGAGAGAGATCAGAATGAATAGTTAAATTTTCCCTAGAAGCCTTATTTTGGGGTAAAGGGGTCTATAGTGTTTTATATAATTTCTTATATCAGGGTTTCTTAAGTTTCTTTCCAATTTAAGGAGATTATGGCTTGTTCATTAAAATATGAGGAACAATATGGGGCTAAATGTTAGTACACTTACATTTAGTGTATTATGTAGCCTTGTTGCTACTAATTTTTTTATTTTTATAGTATCCCAGATTTATTCTCGGTCTAATTCAAGAAATATGACAGAAATTCTATTAAAAGTTAATTAGAATTGTATGAGTTAACAGAATTGTTATTCAGATGTAAGAATCTGATTGATACTCTTCTTACAATGTCTCTTCCGTGTCATTGTTCAACTGGTGCATCTGAACAAAAGAGCCCACGATACAAGCATCTTTTAATACTGCTCTGAAAGTTCATCGGTGCTGTCCAGCAACAGAGCTTATTTCTAGTGGACCCAAAGCCAGCTGCCAAATGGCTCGGCTTCAAGGTCTCCTGAAGGATAAACCAGTCAAGATATCTTGGAGGATGCAGGTAAACCTTAGACCAGGTTTTTGAATAGTTTTAAAACTTTAATCTGCAGAGTTTTAATGTTTTAAATAACATTTCTATTTAACTTTTTATAATCTGACTCACTCCTCTTACAGGGGAGATGGGCAACATAAAAAATAAATAAATAAAATCTATTACTGAAAAATTACAAACTTTTTATAAGCAGCTGTTTCCACTGTGTTTCCATTTGTGTCTTGTTTTGAATAATATGCTGCATATGGATTTCATGTGTTTGACAAAATATTTTGTTTCTATCAATACCAGTGAGGATGCTCAAAATTCTAATTCAAAATATTTTTATCATCATTGCCTGCTGAAAGAGTCCAAAGATGTTGCAGATCTATATTGTACGGCTATAATCTTCTAACATATTTACCGTATTTTTTGGAGTATAAGACGCACCTTTTTCCCTCAAAAAAGAGGCTGAAAATCTGGGTGTGTCTTATACACTGAATACAGCATTTTTTTGCCTCCCCAAATCCTGCCCCTTCACCCAAATAGCTATGCATAACTTGTAGGAAGCTTTCAGAGAGCTCCTGGGAGCTGGGGAGGGCAGCAATGAGGAAAAATGGGCTGGTTTTTGCTCAATTTTGCCCCCCCCCAGCCGCCAGGAGCACTCCATAAGCTTTCTAATGCCCTTTTTTGATAAAAATGGGCCGGTTTTGTTGCTCGTTTTTGCCCCCCCCCCCAAACACTCTACAAACCTAAGGGCTATTCCAGCCCTTTTTTGGAAAAAAAAACCAGCCTGTTTTTGCAAAATATGAGCCATTTTTGGGAGGTTTGCAGAGTGCAAACTTTTTTTTTATTTGCTTCTTCAAAACTTTGGTGCGTCTTATACTCCAAAAAATATGGTAGTTTTTTTTGCTGAAGCTCTTGAGGAAAAAGTTAATTAAGCAGCATTCTTGTAAATCCCAATCTTTCTCATTTTAGCCTCTTCCAGTTTTGGGAGTTTTAGATAAAATGGAAGAGAGCCGTCGCTGTAAAGGATTTGTTCCTGGTGGTGACATTCACCGAAGCTTGATGTCAAACCACAATATCCCGTGCTATGACAGGGCACACAATGCATTTAAAACTCTGAAAGGAGAAGATTTCAGGTGCGTCTCCCTACAGATCAGTAAATGACAAAAAAAATCTTTAAAAGTGTTTACTGAATGCATATGATCTTGACTTGAGTTACAAAGAGAAAGGATGTAGTCAAGGGATCACTACAAGAAGAGAAGAAATTTAAAATGTAACCCACTTAGCATCCAAGGTAAGATAAGCTGGTCTAATGTGGTGGTCCACGTAATTTATTCAGATGAGGATCCCAAGGCCAGGCTTTCTTGGTGACCATGAATCTTGAATATTTCGTATCCTGCAGTGTTGAAGCAGGCTTTTCTTTATTCTTTTTCTATTGAAACACACATGCACATTCTATATACCCCTTTTATTCTAAATCATTATATATGGAGATACTCAGTCATCCCAGGTCATGGTTGTCCCAAAGGTGCTTTTTTCAAGAGGCAGCTGGATTTTCTGGTTTTTCTTTGAAGACCTTTCGCTTCTCATCCAAGAAACTTTTTCAGCTCCGAGTGAATGGTGGGAAAGGAAGGATTTATACGCCTTGCCGACAGCTGGTCATTTGGATTCTTGTAGAGTTGTTTCACGCCCATTTGCACTTCTCAGGTGACCCTGATGAGACAGATAAACCTCCAGGTGGCCTTAACAATTTGCTAAAAGAATGCAAATGACTAGTTGTCTGCAAGGAGTATAATCCTTCCATTCCCCATCATCCAGTCAGAGCTGAAGAAGCTTCTTGGATGAGAAGTGAAAACATCTTCAAAGAAAAACCAGAAAGTCCAGTTGCCTCTTGAAAAAGCACTTTTGGGATGAAATCATTGTATTTGTGATTGGAAAAATAAGTTTTCTTTATGGACTTTTTGCTGAAAATGAAGAAAACTTCTGATTTATGGGTTTGATAATTAGAAAGGGAAGAATATGGAAAAGGGAAACCATTATGAGCCAAGATGACACAGTGATTAGAGTGCAGTTGTGCAGACAACGACTAGTGGCTGCAGCTTGCAATTTGGCAGTTAGAATCTCAACAGGGTCAAGATTGATTCAGCCTTCCAACCTCCTGAGGTGGGTCAAATGAACACCCAGATTGTTGGGGCTATGCTGACTCTGTAAACTGATTAGAGAGGGCTGTAAAGCACTGTGAAGCGGTATATAAGTCTAAGTGCTATTGCTATTATGTAATCTTAGAGGATAAAATATAAATGCATTTATGACTGTTTTATAGAAGATTGGAAGCCATGTGATATATATTCTTGATTCTTTTTTTATCCCTTTTATTTCTTCCCTACTTACCACTTTTCTTCACTTTTATTTTTTTATTTTATTTTTTTAAAAAGATTGCATAAAAAATCTTTAATAAAATTAATTTAAAAATGAGAAAGCTTTGACTGATGTAAAGATATCTTTTCTGGGAGAGAATTCACACCATCACTTCTCAAGCCAACACTTCATTTTGATTTAAGCCTGAATATTTAGCATTTTAATCACTTTTCAACATATGTTTCTTCTAGTCTAACCATTGAGTGCTTTTCCCCCAGACTAATTTGTCAGAATCGTTCATATCACTACAAGAGGTATCCCCCACAGGATTCACCTTTCAAGAAGCATGTCTCAGCAATGGATAAAACAGAGAATCCAGGTAATGTGGAAATGATATTGGTAGATAGTGTGCATGTAAAAGAGTTGGCCAAAGGTGCTGTACTCTAGAAATGAACTGATATTTTATTTACAGATAGTCCTTGAGTTATGATGATAATTGGTACAGCAATTTATGTTAGTAAGTGATGCGCCCGTTAAGTGCAATATCACGTGACCATAGCGATAGCAATCCGGACAGTCTCTATTGCAATTGTTGTGTGGACTGTTAAATGCTAAACCTCATTTGATCATAACTTGTGAGTTCCTATTGGTTTCCGACAAACAAAGTCAATGGGAAACCAGGAGAAAGTGACTAGTCCCAGAAGGCTTGCAAGCAATCTGATGGACAGGTAAGCAGCTACGTAGTGCTGTGTGAATATGGCTGGGCTGGAGTTTGCCCAGCTGCTGTTGCCAGGTGGAACACGACCATGGGTAGGGGTGGCTGCTGCATGATGCAGAGGTTTACACACAAACGGCGGGGGGGAGAGGGGGGATATGCAGGGACACTTGCACAACACTTGCACAATACACACACAAATGAATATGTGCATGCATGGATACCTACACACACGCACACCAACACACACCAACACACACACACACACAGCGTGTATGTATTCATACCAAAAAAAATCCATGAAAGAAAACATTGGGAATCCATATTTTTAGTACTGTACAGCAATCAGCTTAAAAACATGGCCTCACATCTGATCACAGATTGTACTTTCTAATGCTGAGGAGGGAAGGAGAGAGGGAGGGCGGAAGGGATGGATGGATGATAGATAGATGATAGTTTAATCATCAAGTGAAAGCAGGCTTATGTAATTTATTACTTTATTGTATTTTATAAAATTGCACTGTAAAATATGAAACGGTATAATCATGCATTTTGTCTCAGATCTAAGAATATACCCGAGGATCCAGTTGGAATACATTCAGTTAGTATGTTCTCTGGCTCTACTAATATTTTTCAGCTTTCAGAAAGTCCTATTTAGGGGGTGCGAACAAATATAAGTTCTTTTTTCCAGCACCTGATTTGCCACTTTTTTAATGCTGTCATCCAGGTTTTCAGGAGAATCTAGAGATAATGGAAACAGAAGCAATTGATCCTTTAAAGACACATCTAAATGAGAAACCAGACAAACTGCTGACCAGCTAGCAACAAGTGCATACGGGTAATCCTCAACTTACGACCACAATTGAGCCCAAATTTTATGTTTTTAAAGTGAACAATTTGTTAAGAGAGTCTTGTCTCATTTTATGACTTTTCTTGCCACATTTAAGTGAATTGTTGCAGTTGCTAAATTAGTAACCCGGTTGTTAAGTGAATCTGGTTTCCCCATTGATTTGCACGTCAGAAGCTTGCAGAAGGGGATCACATGACCCTGGAACACTGCAACTGTCATAAATCTGAGTCGGTTTTCAAGCATTCAAATGTAAATCATGTGGCCATGGGGATGTTGCAATGGTCATAAGTGTGAAAAAAGGCCAGGAGTTTTCGGTGCCATTGTAACTTTGAATGGTCACTAAATCAACTGTTGTAAGTCAAGGACTACCTGTATTCTTCATTAAGGGAAAGAATGAAAAACCTGCTTTGCCCACCCTTAAGATACGTTAAAGGCAGGCTTTAGAAAGGGTGGCAGGTTTAGCAGGTTTGTTTTAGCAAGTATTTACTATTTTGTTGACACCTCAGAGGGGTGGCAATTATTTTATAGATTTATTTGATAAATTTAGATGAGTTACATACGTGACTCCGGGAAGCTTACAAGTTAAAAATACACAAACTCAAAAACCAAAAAGCTTTAAAAACATTGAAACAATAAGAACCCGTTACAAAACATGATCTGTATCATAAACGCAAAGATTTGTCGCAGTTACTTTCCTATCAACTGTTGTAAGTGCGAGCAGTTGCCATATAAGATAGTTGCTAAACGAAAAATACCTGTATAAGCTTTTAGCAGGCTCCACACGACTACTGACTCCCCAGGTGAGATGATAAGGCCATACTTATGGCCCCTTCTAGAAGGCTAAGGATAGAGCCAATCTGACTTCAGGGGAGAGGATGTTTCAGCCAGTGGGTGCCATGGCAGAAAAGCCTTTCCTGCTGGGTCCCATCAGATGACATTGCTTAGTGGATAGGGCCCAATAACATTGCCCCTGCTGCTAGACTTGATGGGATGGGTAGATGCAACTGGGGAAAGGCAGTCCCTCAAATAACCCAGTCCTCTGCCTTTAGGGGTCATTACCAACACCTTGGAAGCATACTGGTAATCAAGGAGACTTGGAGAGCGAAAGTGTAACATGTTTCATGTAGGTGCCCACACCACTGCTTGTGGCACAAGCTGAACCTTCTGGATGCTCTACAAGGGCAGCCCCATATACAGGTGGTTTCAGTAATCCATGCAGGAGCTGACCATATGAGCAATTAAAAAGCAGAGCTTCCCAATGAAGAATGGGGTCAACTGGTACACAACCTGAAGACGCCCAAAGGGTCTCCTAGGACTGTTAACTTCTCATTGAGCAGGAGTTGTGAGTCAAGAAGGACCCGCACAAGGTCTATGTGAGGAGGTGCCACCCATCTAGAACTAAAGACAGTAAGTTCCCAAACCCCAATGATCCTAAAACCTAAAATCACACAATTTTGTCAGATCTTGCCAGTATCTGGCCAACCTAGGCTCAGAAGCCGAGTAAGGTAAGATCTAGTTAAGTAATTGGATTGAAGATTTTCAGAGGGTATAAGATCAATAGGCCAGATCCAGATGTAAAAAAAAAAAACTGCAAAGAAGACAATACCAAGCCATCTCCAAAGAAATGGCCTCAAAATATCATGTCCGTGCCCATTAAATCACCAGGAACTTTTTTTTTAGTTGAAGGATTTTTAAAGATACTCTGTTACAGCTAAAGCAGCAGTACTGAAGTCAGTTGTAACACTTACCTTTTTGTAATGATACTATTGTGTAATTATTCTCAAAACAAGCTTCTGTGCAGAAAATATTTGCAAGCATCACCTAGAAGTCAATTAAATTATTAGCAGTTTCAATTCTGTTTGTAAGTGTACTTCAAGAATTTAAATGTAATTATCAACTCCTAATATACGTAGTTTGGACACAAAACCAGTTTATTGAACTTTAGGTACACCGTATATCTGCTTACAGAAACCAACTTCCTTTCTTTTTCTCCCTCTTCCCTCATCTTCCCCACTTCACAGTGCCTCACAACTGAATAACTCAATGACTGACGTTTGAAAGATTAAAAGAAGAGTTTTTATATTAGTTGCTTGTATGATAATCAGAATCTAACAATAAATTCAAACCTGAATAAATTATTTAACTTTTACACTTTGTTCAATGCTTGGTTTTGTAATCTGGCTATCAGTCTGAAATACTGGTTTTGTCCTTTAAAACATACAGATTTCAGTATCTAAATTCTAGAGCAGGGGTGTCACATTTGATTTCATTGAGGGCTGTATCAGTGTTGCATTTGACCTTGGAGAGCCAGGGTGGGGATGGCCAGCTCGACATCACTCGGGTCAGGTGCCTGTGGTCACCTGAGTGCTCTACCAATGAAAATGGGCTCCCGAGATCCATTTTTGGCGAGAGCCTCCTGCAACCCTCTGCCAACAAAAATAGAGTCGTTTTTGTTGGGAGAGGCACCGTGGGCTGGTCCTTCGCTGTTTCCAGGGTGGCCCCATGGGTCAGATCTAAGTACCCCACGGGCCGAATCCAGCCCCCAGGCCTTGAGTTTGACACCCCGTTCTAGAGGAGGAATTATTTTGCTAATTCATTGTTAAAAGCCTATTGTGGCTCATCTACTAGTGAAGGGAGGATAATCAAATATAACACGGTAGACAGTAGTCATTTCTATTCGTCTACAACATCTCTGTGCAAACTTTGTACATGAAGTTCAATTTAGCTTTTCTTAATGATAAGGAAATTATCACGGATAAGCCAAAGTATTTTGAAATTATGCTAATGTTATGATGCACTGGAGAAATAAAGCAAGAATCTAATCTTTTTTTAAAATCATCTTGTCACATAAGTGACAAGATAATTCATTTTTTAATTTCTTTTAAACTGCTGCAACTGGAAATATACATAAACTTTGTTCTTGGTTAAAAGTAAAAATAATCTGAATTTCTCCCTTCTGTCTGCTTTATTATACCGTCAAGTATATGTATTATTCATCACATTAAGATGTAAAACAAACTCACCTCATGATCATGATTATTCAAACCAATGCAGATAGATCGGCTAGCCCTGGATATGACTGCAGTCATTGCATATAAATTAATGACAATGTCTGCCACTTTTTTAAGAACCAGCTGCTCATCCACAATAGTCTAGTATTAAAGAAAACAGTAATAATCACTAGCCATCATGAGTTGTTATGCTTAAAAACAAATACAGTAATCATCATATCGCCATACTGGTATGTGGTTAGTGTCAAAAATTTCTGTAGGCTATATTAATTTTGAAATTGTCAGAGTATGGAAAACAACCACTGATTTACGTATATCCTAAGGTAGTGTTTTAGTGGAAGGAAACTTCAGACATTTAATTTGCCTAGATTAGTAGGATGTGACAACAAAAGAGTGAGAACACAGATAAAAAAAAACCCTCTGATTTATTATTCTGATCAGACCATGTTTACCTTGCCAAATCTCATTAGTAAATTTTCAACTGTCTTCCCAAAATCAAAGACGTTTTGTTCAAGCTTCACAACACTTTCCTGCAAAGGAAAAAAAAGAATCTAGACACTATATATTTTCAATATATACTCAACTTGAGACATGGACATAAAGTACATATTGAGTACTTTAGTCATGACTGGGTGACTTTTTGCAGCCTTGAGTTTAATGGCTCATTTTATGCACACAATGTAGATGGCTATTCAAAATCAATATATTAAGAACATAATTGATCTTTTGTTGGTTTGTTGATTTTAATACAAGCGGCTCGTATTAAAAACCGCGGAGGACAAAATTGCGCTCGACGAAAGAGCGCATTTGACATCACAGCGCGACGAAAACATAAACCTAACCCTAAACCTAACCCTTAACCTAACCCTAAACGTAACCCTTAACCTAACGCTAAACCTAACGCTAACTCTTAACCTAACGCTAAACGTAACCCTAACGCTCTAACCCTAACCTAACCCTAAACCTAACCCTTACCTTTATGTGAATCGGCTTGCTTTAATTTTAATTTTATTTCAATTTTTAATTTTTTTCGTTGCGCTTTGATGACGTCAAATGCGCGCTTTCGCCGAGCGCGATTTTGTCCTCCGCGGTTTTGACGGGTCACGTTAAAAAGAGAAGGTAGAAGGAGAAACGTTAAATATGTTTAAAAAACCAAATTAATGCTTTGACATGATTTTTGCAATGAAACTTTTGAAACTTTTAAGTTTCAAACTTTTTGTTTTTGACAGTTATTTCCATTCTATTAGCAACCAAGAAAATATACTTGCTTTCTTAAATGCATGTAGGCTGAAGAACTCATGGGGGGTCAGTGAAAATGACCCTCCTTAGCCAGTATAACTTTTATCAGCTTTATACCTGCAGCCAGTTGAAATATACATTTCAAATAATTGCTCCTTTTTTGAAGAAAAAGGTACGTCTTATACTCCAAAAAATACTGTAACAGAATCAATGAAATATCAAGTGTACCATGCAAATCCGGTAGTCAACCATTTCCAGATTAAGATCCTGACTGAACTAACCCCAAAGTACTTGCATTTAATGGTAACGTGACTCCAGGTAGCCAGGCTCAAAATTTCAAGAATAATTACAACTAATATATTTCCTAGATTGGTTAAACATGCCCTCCCCCCCCCCAAAAAAAAATCACCAGAAGCTGCAAGGGATCATTTTTAAAAAGCGCCCTTCATAGTAAAAAGAGCTATTCCCCCTTTAATAAGGAACCACAGTAGCTAGACTACACAGAATGGGGCAGTGTCACCAATAAAGGACTAAATGGGCCAACAGTCAAAATGCTCAATCTTAGCAACTGTTAAGATGTGTGAACTTCAATTCTAATAGCATTCCCTAGCTACCCTGCAGGCAGAGAATTTTGGAAATTAAGATCCACACATCTTTAAATTGCCAAAGTTTGGAAAATATTAGTCTAAATTATGTAAAAATCAAACGTATTTTGTTTCCTAAATAATAAATGGAAGAATTTGGTATTGCGTTAAAAAGCCTGGAGGACTATAATACGTATATCATTTTTTCTATATGGTACACTTACTTTGAGACTGGGATGAACTTCTCCCCCTTCTCCAATTACTCCTATGCTTGGAGGCTTGCCGCCAAACAGCCTGCTCATAACTATATTCCACATCACTTTTACGTTTCTTTTCTTGAATTCCCTGCAGAAAAATAATTGTATTTATTTAAATGGTATGCCTGTGTAATATCATGCATAATTGTACTTTGCTTTTTCTTCACCTTAGTACCATTTTATTCAATATTTGTTTTCCCCTGCTTTTCATTCCTCCAAACTGCTGCAGCCTCAGTTCACCCAGCGGGAGCGGGGAGATGGAGGGCAGGGAGGAACCCTTGTCAGCTCAGGAGCAGCAATGTGACAAGGCGGGGGGAGGGAGATAAACACTCCTGCTATTCAGTGGTATTCAGTGGCAAGAAATAAAAATGCATCTTAATCTTCTACAAAACCTAAGGCAGCCCAAATGCAATGAATTAAAAGAAGTCAAATTGCCTTGGCTGCTTTCAAGTACCAGTTGTCTCTGAGCTGTGCTTTGTATAGGTTCCACCACAAAACCGCGGTCGACTAAAGCGCGTGTCACTAAAGCGCAGTGACAAAACCGCGCCGTCAAAACCGCGCGACAACAGCGCGCCAACAGAAGCGCGCTGTAACATAACCCTAAACCTAACCCTAAACCTTACCTTAAGTTAAATCGCGCTTCTGTCAGCGCGCTGTTGTTGCGCGCTTTTGACATCGCGGTTTTAGCGCCGCGGTGTTGTCTGCGCGCTTTTGACTTTCGCGGTTATGTCGTGCCATGCTTTGTATACGCCTGGATTTACTTTAACCCTACCAACTACCTACCAAATTGATTTGACTGTCCATCTTACACACAGTACATTATTCTGGGTGGTTTACAATTATTAAGAAGAAAACATAACAAAAACTCTATGGAAAAAACCCCCCAGAAATGAAGTAACAATACAATAATTAAAATCATCTACAATAATTCACAACATAAACCACAGCTATGTTGGCCTCCTCTTACATCGTGGTCTGGATTAGAAAGATCACAGCCTTCATTTCTTAAACCTTGCAATATTTGCAAACATGATACAGGTAGTCCTTGACTTACAACCATTTGCTTAGTGACTGTTCAAAGTTACAACGGCTCTGGAAAAAAAGTGATTTATGACCATTTTTCACAGTTACAACTGTTGCACTTGCTGTGGTCATGAACTCAAAATTCATACTCTTGGCAACTATATTTATGTATTTTGGGATCACATTTTGGGATCTGCTGGCAAGCAAAGTCAATGGGGAAGCCAGATTCACTTAACAACAGTGGCAGAAAAGGTTATAAAATGGGGCCAAACTCGTTTAACAACTGTCTTGCTTAACAATGAAAAAGTTGGGCTCAATTGTTATAATTCAAGGACTACCTGTGTAGGTAAAAATTCTGACATATAAGTTACTGTGGTATCATCAGAAACTGAATTCTCATCTGCAGAATCATTATCATATAAGCTACCTTGAGTTTCCTTGATTACACACTCTTTCTACTGAACTGATGCCAATTCACAGCATCAGTAGTTAAATGACCAATATTACAAACACCTTTTGTAGTTTTGATCAAGTCACAATTGGCTTCGCTTTAAAAGGAGAATATTTACAGCACAGGATTGAGATGAGGGGTCCTTGGTGCTCTCCGAGTTTGGCTGTGGCAGACTTTCATTATCCAAACTAGGTAACACCATCTGGGCTAGTAAGACTTACTTCAAAACTATCCTTCCAGAATAATACAAATGGAGCATTATTAGAATCATCCATTAATGCAAGAAAACAAGCCCAAAGCATCCTTTTTCCTTTAGTGCTGTTCTTACTGACCAATTTTTAATCCAGTATTAATTCATTTAATATTATTTCAAAAAATTACATACTTTATTTTTTCAGTTAAGATTTTGCCTGCATATTGTATGCCAGTCAAAGCAATATACATCCTCAAAACTTCATTTGTTCCCTGAAACAGAAACAAATATTTGAGCAATTTAAATCTGTATTAAAGTTAGTGCACTTCAATTTGTATGAAAGTGTTATTTCTGTCAACAGCTTGCAAAGTTACATTTAAATCTTGTACAAAGATTGAAAGTGCCTTACTGTTATAAGACAGTGGAACAGTTCTTATGATGTGTTTTTTCTGAACGTGTTCATATTTACCTCAAAAATCATAAGTATCCTACAATCCCGGAGATAGCGTTCATATGGATAGTCTTTTATGTAGCCAAGGCCTCCAAGAATTTGTAGTGCTTCACTTACACAAACCCAAGCACCTTCTGAACTGAACACCTGCCCATGATTGTAAGAAAAAAAACCCTATTATTCTTATATTAGTGTTTTAAAACTTAGAACTATAAAAAGCACTTAAGTTTAAGTTATTATTAAATTTTGTCATGCTAGTGGGATAATGTCAAACCATATTTGGAATTATGAAAAACAGCATGTTTTTTTAAAAAAAAATGGGGATAGATTTATTAATAACTGCTGAACTCTACAGAACATAAAGATGTGAGCTATTAATTTATAAGAACAATTTTGTCTCTCGCAAGTGTTATTCATAATAAAAATGCTTACTTACGAACCAAGCAAACAGGATATGCTACTGAGTTATATGTGCCTATGGAATATATTGATTTTGTTTGTTTGGTTTTATTTTGCTTTCAGCTGCTGAGTCGTGGTGGCACAGTAGTTAGATTGCAGTATTGCAGGTTATCTTTGCCCACTGCCATGTGTTTGATCAGAATTGACTCGGACTTCCATCGTTCCAAGATCAGTAAAATGACGACCCAGACTATTGGGAATAATATGCTGAATCTGTAAATCACTTAAGTACTATGAAGTGGTATATGAGCCTAAGTGCTATTGCTATTTGAGATATTTATACTGCTAGAAATTATAGAATTCTCCAAATCTGATAATGCTATCTTTAGTGCCATTTGAAAAGCAATATTATCAGAACCAGAGTCAGTTTTCAATGTTCTCATAGAATGAATGTGCTCTGAGGCTCGGTGGCACAGTGGTTAGACCGTTAGAGTGCAGTTCTGCAGGCTACTTCAGCTGCCAGCAATTTGGCAGATCGAATCTCAGCAGGTTCAAGGTTGACTCAGCCTTCCATCCTTACAAGGTGGGACCCAGATTGTTGGGAGCAATATACTGACTCTGTAAACCACTTAGACAGGGCTGTAAAAGCACTGTGAAGTGGTATATAAGTGTTATTGCTATACCTTCACATATACCAGAACACAAATAAAGTCAAACTAGTGGACACATAAGATATGCAAAGTCCCCTCCTCCCCAACTGAATTTGAGTAAATTTACCAGTGGTGAAATCTTTTTTTTTTTTTTGCCACCAGTTCTACGGGCGTGGCTTGGGGGGGTCATGTGACTGGGTGGGCGTGGCCAACTGTTTTTCACTTTTTAAAGCATTTTTTCCTGCTGGTTCAGGAAAATAGGAAGGAAAAAATGCTTTAAAAGTAGTAGTGGGGGGAGCTTCTGACGATTGCGTGGTTCACAGTTGCGCCGCGTAATCCTCAGAAGCTTTTTTTTTTTTTTTACTACTGGTTCGCAGAACCAAAGACAATCGTCCCTACCAGTTTGGCTGAACTGGGAGGATTTCACCCCTGAAATTTACATTAATTTGTGAAATACATTTCATTGATAATTTTTACAATCCTACCTGCGTTTGGGAATCTTTTTAAAATAGATGACTCATTGGGGTTTTATGATCAACTTATGATGTAGGCAAATCTTAGTTTCTGGGATTCAACTGTTTTCATTTCAGTTAGATGTACAAAGACTTAGAGATGAGCAGTCACACCAAACGATAACTAATTTAATAGAAGGTCTAACATTTAAGCAGCCAAACAAAAGTATTTAACTGGAATAGTGTGAAACAAAGAAAGGGGAAAATATATCACAGATTTCTTGTATTTGAACATTAGGAGAAATATGGTACTTCTAGCCTTATCCCAATATCTCAATAAAGCTTACTTTAACAATGGCAGCTTCAACCGAACAATCTGGGATTCCTGGCCTGTCCAACATTCCTGCAGTGAGATAGGCCATGCTTTCCATTACATAAGCTTTCTTAGCCATAAGGGCAAATTTATCCTGAAAGATTCATTTAAAAATATCAGTTATTTTAAAATATTCTGCATAAATTAAAAATAACATTAGAATTTCTTCCCAGTTTCAAGAAATGATTTAATACAATATTCTTAATAAACTTGCAATAATTCATTTTATTTACAATATTACCAATAAAGTCATGTTTTAAACCAGTACTGTCACAATTTGATATTGCTCAAAGCAGGTTAAATTCCTTAGCATTTCTCAAATAAATTAAACAATTCCTTATTCACCTGAATTAATCCAAATTCACTCAGCTTCTTATTGAATTGTTTTCTTGTACAAGCATATTCTGCAGTCATTTCTTGAAAAAGTGAGAAAACAAGGCAACTGTATTAGGACTGAGTCTGAAAAGCAACATATTGTTAAATGTGTCAACAAAAAGAAATTTAGAATTAAGGTAACAAATGAAACTAACTCATGGAAAATACTTACACTGAAACCCTAATTTAACATTTGCATCAGTTTGTGGCACCATCAATGCAGTGTCAATTGTTATATTTAAACATTTATATTGAGATCACTGATAGTAGTTGCATAATTTTACATTGTCTTAATGATTTCATGTAACATTTATTTCAAATACAAAAAAGAATGCTATGAACTTCAGGATATTTAAAGGCAAAGCTCATTTTAAACATTCATATTTATCTCAGTTAAAATAAAAAAGGTTTTCAATGGCTTGCACATATTTTTCTTCCAAACAGTTGTATGAAGTAAGTAAACAAATAATACTATTTTTGAGCTCAGGACACATAAACTTTGTAATATAATGTGTGCTCTATAACCAAAAAACCCTGTCTAATCATCTTAGGAAATAATTTCCAGAATATTGAATAAAAAGCAGATAATTGTTCCAAGTCCTCAAGTGATAGGTATTTATGAATCACTATAGCACAACACAAACTTGTTTCCCCTCCATTAAACTTTGTGATTTTAAAAATTACACGTACAAGCAGCATGTATCAGGACATTCTGAAAAAATTTAGACAATGTTTCCAAACCACAATTCCCTTAAAACATCACCTTAACACCCCAGGGTTTACCTAGCCTACAAAGGTATCACAAACTTTCTTTCTAGCTAACACCTTTCTCAACATTGTAACTTGCTGCACTAATGAATAAAAATCTCAACTGAGATCCACATAAAGATCAGCATATAATTCCTAAAGAAACTACTATGTCAAAGAGATTAATAACCCAAACTAATATTTATAAGGATAGGGCAGTAATCTTTGCACAAAAGGTCCTAACACAAGAACTTGGCAATCCAGAAGCTTAGCCTTACCAATCAGTTTCTTAAGCATTCCAGCAGAAGCACTGCCCATGCTAAATCTTCCACTGTTTAGAATATTCATTGCAACCTGAAATGCACACAGGAAAGGAAAGGTTTTTCTCTCATAGTTCCCTTTTATTGAAAACCAAAAGTCAACGTTATTCGTTTACCTGGAATTTTGGACAATTGATCATTCTACCTTATGAAATTCATTCTCTAATTAGGTCACAATGAAATGTACAACATTATCTCTACATCTTACCTTAAACCCTCCTCCAACTTCTCCAATAACATTCTCTATAGGAACTTTTGTATTTTCAAAGTGAACTTCACAAGCTGTAAGATTAAAAAGTATTCAACATTTTGCAATATCCTTGAACACATAAACGCAATTAAATCAAAAGACTTGATGAAGATTTCAAGACTGGGAGTGAGGCCCAAGACTAATTATGGAGCTCACTATTCTAATTTCCAACTCTTCCCATTTTACAATTTAGACATAACCTATGGCTGTTGCCAGCAGGACAATTATATTTGAAAATTCCAATTAGACATGGGTTCTCAATGAGGTGAATACTAGATATAAAAGGATTGAGATAATGAGAAGAGTTGTGTGTGTGCAATTCTATGACACCAGATGCTGTATCCTGTGTTCAGGACTAATTCCTTTATCAAAATGTGCTTTTTAAAGAATTATAATGTAATATTTTGGATTACATTACATATTAACATAGTTACTATGAAAAAAGATGACCCCTGCTCTATAGAATAATAAATTGATACAAAGTGTGCTAAGAGGTGGTGTCAAATTAGTTGTTCTAAACATTATTTGTGTAGAATGAATGCTACAAAAAAGTCCATTTCCTATCATGCTTATTCTCAATAGTAGGTAAAGGTAAAGTTAAAGGTTCCCCTCATATATATATGTGCTAGTCGTTCCTGACTCTAGGGATCATTGCTCATCTCTGTTTCAAAGCCGAAGAGCCAGTGCTGTCCAAAGACATCTCCGTGGTCATGTGGCTGGCATGACTAAATGCGGAAGGTGCACAGAATGCTGTTACCTTCCACAAAAGGCAGTTCCTATTTTTCTACTATTTTCACATGCTTTCAAACTGCTAGGTAATGGGAGCTCACTCCATTACGTGGTGCTAGGGATTCGAACTGCCAAACTTCTGATCGACAAGCTCAGCGTCTTAGTCACTGAGCCATTGCATCCCTTCAATAGTAGGTATAATTGCACAAATCGTGAATTACATTGAGTTTCTGATACAATGTTATTTTCAGCAGGACAATGATCACAAAAGCAGATAAAAATAAATGGCATATGAAATTCCACCATCTACCACTAACTTTAGTTAATGAAGGATACAGCTTACAGAAGAGGATAATGACAGTGACATTTTACTTCTAAAATAATAAACTATTCTAAATGCAGATATGAAGTAAAAAATGGTGAATGCGATCATGCAACTAAAATTTTTCAGAAAATATATGCCTATAATACTTCTTCTTGCCAATTAAAAAAAATGCCCAAGATGTTTTAGAAAAAGTTGTTGACAAAAGCATTGGAATTGCTTTTGAGGTTTAGTAAACAATTTGCACTTGTAAATTCCACAATAATGTGAATATAATTCTTACTATTAGATCCACGTATCCCCAGCTTATCCTCTGCTTTTCCATTAGTGATTCCACCAAAAGCTCTTTCTACAAGAAAAGCAGTAATTTTGTCTCTGAATTCACCATCTTTATCAACAACCTCAGTTTTTGCGAACACAGTAAAGATATCTGCAATACCACCATTGGATATCCATATCTGCAATTGAAAGAAAAGAACATATTTTATGTTCCACTCAGAAGAAACATGAACATTACTACACTAAATATGTATGAACTGATTGGCAGATGTTGTATCTTTAGTATTCATCCGTAGCATGCTTTCTGAAATAATCACCTAAGGGTGAATACAGATCTGACAAACTGGATTCAACTCTGGGAAATGAATCCTTTTTAAACACTAAATGGCTAGAAAGATCACACAAAAGAAAAGCCCCTTTGGAAAAAGCACTTGCTTTCTTATTAGGTTATTTTAGTGTTTGTGCAGCTCACTTTTTTTGTAAAAAGGCTGATCTCATCCAGCTAGCTTTCTCTTTAGAAATTGGTTAAATTGACATTGACAAAATAGCCCGTTCTGTACCTTTGAACCATTTAATAGGTAATGCTTTTCATCTTCACTCAAAGTGGCTCTGGTCTGAATGGATGCAGCGTCACTTCCACTGAAATACAGGTAAATCAGGAAAATGGGATTTGCTAGCTACTGAACTCAAAATCCTTTCCTTCCCCAGAGAAATCTAAATCTGAAAAGGCTACGTATTATTATGCTTCCAAACATTTAAAATAATTTCTTAAAATGGTTCTTAAATTGCTCCTTTGTGTAACAACAAATGGGAACCTAATGTTTGCTTAAAGCAGCGTGCACCCACTAGAAAGACAGACAAACAAATCTGTACCGAAAGATGGTCATGCAGCATAAGTGTCAACAGCTTCTCCACCTTGCCTGATGCTTCCACCCACAGAAGAAAACTAGCCAGCTTTGCTCCCTGGAATTTGTTGTCAGGACTTCATAACTCACATGAGGGGGTTTCTCAGAATGGGACATGGTGGCCTGCATTCATTGCAAACTCCCTATGCCTTGCTCTGTAATGTGGGCTTGTAATATGCCTTTGTGACTGTCCTGGCCATTTGCAATAAAAAGCAGCTTATAAACTTTCCGGATCATCTATCAGCTAGTTTTGGAGAAACTGACATGGGGAAGAGACTATTAGCTCCCCTGGAGGAGATGCAGGGCGGCAACATTTCTCCTGTTTCCCTTTCAGGCTCTTGCTTTTATCATTCGACAAGCAAGGAGCTTCTGTTTAGCCTCACCCTCATGATTCCAGCAGAGCCTGCTTCCTGAACCTGTCTATTCTTTTTTTTCCCTTTCAAACTAAGTATAAGTCAGTCTTCCCATTTAAAAGGCACAATAATCATGTGCATGCCCTCCGGCTTCTCTCTCAAATGTTTCTCATGTTGGAGCAATTCCAGTAAGAAAAATGTAATTACTTATACAGACATGGTTCATTCAGATTCAAAGAACAGATTAAAAACACAGGAAGAATTACAGGTAGTCCTCCACTTACAAGTTTGTTTAGCGACCGTTTAAGGTTATAAGACACTGAAAAAAGTGACTTACTGTGTTTCCCTAAAAATAAGACCCGGTCTTATTTTCTTTTAGGCCCCAAAATAAACACTAGGGCTTATTTTCGGGCGGTGTCTTATTTTTTTTTAGTGCTGCTGCTGTGAGGTAGACGGGGGGAAAGCTGCCTGATGCACACACTCGCTTGCTTCAGGACCCCCATGGTTCCACACCCCAACAACTGCTTCATGGCAGCAGCACCGGCAGCCATGTTAAGCAGGAGTCCACATGGCGGCTGGTCCACTGCTTCCGGCACCAATGTGGTACCAGCGCAGGAGGCCAGCGATGCAGTCAGGCCATCCATGCTCCAACCACTGCCTTGCCTCATGGCAGCGCCCCACTTTTTCTTGCATCTCTTGGCCTCTTATGGTGCCACCCTGGAAGAAGAGGGCCGCTGCACCAGTTCTTGATTGGAAATTTTTCCCAGCGGGGATCAATCTCATATGTAGATAAATTTAGTTTTTTAATGATTTTGTTAAAAAAAATGCTACCTTCCTGGTTCTGTGAGGCAAAATGCTGCAATGTGCTCTCCAGAGGCCAGTTTAGGTAGATACTTTTTCTTCTGTTCCTCAGTGCCTGCAATCAGGAGCCCCTGCCAACCGCAAACAAATAAACCAACCAGTCAGGGAAGCATTTGAATTATAGGTATTGAGATCATAGGAACGAACTATTCCCGAGGGCCTGTCATTCCAGGAAGTGATATTTCGAGTGTCATGGCTTCATGCACTGCAGGTTTTCCTAAACTAGCACAACACCTGTTTCTAGAAATTATGAAATGAAAGGGCCATTGATGTGATGACCGTTTAGTTAGGTAATGAAAGCAATTGCATGAAGAGCTAACATAAAGTCTTCAGAAAACTGTAAGAATTAGTACATACTAAAATTTAAAAGTTCAATGTATTTATCTAAATTGAATTATGTCCATGCTGCTTTTGTTTTAGCCTAATAGTTATTTACACAAATTCCTCTCAATGTTTCGAAATATAGTGTGTGTGTTTGTGTGTGTATGGAGAGAGAGAGGGAGAGAGAGAGAGAGAGAGATTGATTGATTGATTTATGGATCGCCAACATGATCGCCAACGTCCGATGACGGATACACAAGAAGTCTCTCTCTCTCTCTCTCTCTCTCTCTGTGTGTGTGTGTGTGTGTGTATGTGTGTAGTGTATATAATGTATATGTATATTATTTTTTATCTTCTCCAGATTTGAAACATTGACTTTTACGACATTAGATAAACACAAATTAATACATTAATAAAGGAAAAATTACCTTTAGCCCTATAGCCTGATGAGCTGCCAAAGTTACGGCAATGGCTCCATCTTGAGAAGTTATTTCTCCTAGACGGGCATACATTGTATTTGAAAGACCAAGGCCACCTGAAAAAGATTTGGTCAAACAAAAGAAATTTGTCTACAGCACAAAAATTAAATAAATTTGCTTTGTGGTTTTAAAAAAATATTTTAAATCAATTGAGATCTTTTTTTCTAAAACTTTGTGTTTATAAAAGCAAAGGGAAAAAAAATCATTGACTCTGTTTGGGACTGCCAAATACAGTGTTTCAGTTCTAGCCTTAGTCTTTGCACCTGTCGGCAGCTCTTTAAAACTGTAAATCTTCTCCTGAGATTGACAGGAAAAATGTATATCCTATATAATTGTGAATAAGTAAACATTTTAGCTCCAACCCTTCCTCACCACATATACACCCCCCAATTGTGCTTGGCTTATCTCCAGATGGGCTAATCCATGAGTGTATACGACAATACTTTTTAAAAGTGTCTGTCTGTCCCTCTCTCCCTCCCTCATTGATAATCCATTGATTACTTATAAGTAAGCCAATTGTAGAACTTTAAAAAATTGGGTTGTCCACAGGTGGCATATTTTTATGGTATTTTGCTTCAAAATTTAGAGATTGGTTTATCCACAGATGGTTTTATATGCAAGTATATATGGTACTTCTTTTAAATAGAAGACAGAAAGGTTCTGTCTTCCTGTCTCAATAAACTCCAAAGCACTGTTCTGCAACTGAATCTTACACAAAGCTTAGTCTTTTTCCTTAAGCACCTAAACAGAAATATAGCCAACTTTCTGTCCACAAAGTCCACAGTTGTTTTTCATAAATATTTTTAAACCTGTTTTCATTTTGTTTCACCAATATAAAGCAACTCTACATAGAGTTTTCTGTTCATACACCTGTCATGAAGACTCTAAAGCCTTATTGTATAATCGTGCTTTCCTTACCAGCTATGAAATAGAACTACTGTATCCACCAATGCTTTGTAAGTCTAAAGGTCTAGGCAAGAGGCAAAAAAATGTGGAACATCTTATGATTGTATATGCTAATTTATGTAACAATGTATTAAGTGGTTTCCAGAAAGAATCATGTTT
Organism: Thamnophis sirtalis; assembly: GCF_051295495.1. Lineage (NCBI taxonomy): Eukaryota > Metazoa > Chordata > Lepidosauria > Squamata > Natricidae > Thamnophis > Thamnophis sirtalis. Next base: position 70,279,491 of record NW_028261383.1, on the reverse strand, counting down.
TTTTGAATCATGTGACTAGTAATAACAACTGTAAGTGAAAATGTCAACTTTACTAGCACCAAAATACCACAGAGAAACAAGCACTACTACATCAGCTCAAACACAGATAGAAAATTTAAATCTACAAGGAAACAAAACTATTTTCAATTCCCAAGTCTTGGAGGTAAATAATTAAAAATCAATACAGGAGGAAATTAAAATAAAAAATAAAATATGTAAATATGTGTAAACAAATGTTTAAATGATCAAAGTATTTCTTGATCCAAAAGAGGGAGATAAAACCCATTCACTTTCACTCACCATATTCCTCGGGTATCTGCATGCCAAACAGGCCCAGACTCTTCAGCCCATTAAGAGTTTCTTGTGGAATTTTAGCATCTTCATCAATTTTCTTAGAATCCACTAATGAACATAAGAAAACTATAATAACTGATCGATAATTAGATAACTCAAGAGTTAAGTTATTTGAGCAAACAATCACAACCGGAGCAAGCTGGTTCATTCTATTCTACTGACTTAAACTTAGTTATGAAGTTAGCAAAAGATTTAGGACGGGCCTAGTCATTTTTACGGCCCCTTTGGCTATCTCTCTCTGGATCACATGAGGTCAATAGGAAATTAGAAATCAAATGTAAATAAAATGTAACATGTATTCTTAGCGGTAGCAGTTAATCAAAGCCATATAATTTGAGACTTTTTATAAAGTGGTAACATTAACATTGAACAGAATTAAGCTTCGCTTATTGGTTCAGCCCTCCACAACAGTCCCAGTTTCTTATATGGCTCTTTGGGAAAGTTAATTGCCCATCCCTGATTTATTATACTTTCTTTTGTTTTAGCATTATTTCTCTAGCTATTCACAACCATTCTGGTTTCCATATTTCAGCTAAACCTAGGAGAACATGAAGGAACTTTTCTCTTCGGTAGAAATAAACCTCAAAAATTAAAAATGTGTCCCAGAATGCCATCAGTAAACATTTGAAACAATGTTTCAAGTACGCAGAGAATAAAGGAGGGAAAAAAGATAACTTTTTCAAAAAAGTACAAATGAAGGTTCCAGCACAGCATTAACAAAACCCCTTAGTATGATTCTTGCTATTTTCACTTTTTGCTAAAAAAAAAAAAAAATACAAATAAGCAACCTTGGACATTTCCTTGTTAGTATTATATTTCATTTTTATATTTCGCACGATGAAAAGCCTTTCAGAAAAAGATTTTTAAAAGTCCCGAGAAGGGTATAAAAGTGTACCTTCTTCCTGGAAGAATTTTTCCACGGGTGCTACGAAGTCATTGATTTCTTGCAATTCTTCATTACTAATTTCAGGATAAGGAAAAACTTCCTTCTGAAATGACAGATTTTAATGATATTTTTTTTTGTAAAAATAAAGTTGTTTATGGTGTTCAAAGAAATGGGCAGGGCCATTTAGGTGTTTGTGTTCAGTTTCCTGCCAGTCAGCTGATGGCAGGGCATTCTATGGCATATTCCTCATGGCAGCTCTAAGCTTCTCTGGCCCTGTGTGGGGTCTGATCTAAAGTATATCAGCTTAAAGAAATGTTGACTGTACTCTGAACCCCTACTCTGGCACAGCAATGAAGCAGGAGTCTGCCTGTGTGGGCATGGTGAAGAGAGATTGGGAGTGAAATGTCTTCTTTTGTGTCAGCTTTTGTCTCCAACAAAAGCAATTTGTTGGAGAAGGCTTGGGCAAATGTGAATGGACGGATTTGGGTAAGTGGGTGCCTGAGATGGAAGCTTCAGCCTGTTTTCAAACTGATCAAGTGACAGGTTGCTAGTGGAGAGGTACTCTATTCTGGTAACTCCTCACATGGTCTATTTCTGAACAATGCCTATTACTCTCCTCAAAATGCAATTGACAATCTGCCAGTCCACCAGCCTTCTGTAAGACTGAGAAACCTCTATTTCTAAATAGCCCACTTGACAGTTTGATGGGAGAGGAAGGATGTGGACTAAAGCTCCCAGTAGTGCTGCAGTCTACACACCCACAAGCTGGCCTATCTTTGGATAGAGATATACCAATATTGCAAAAGACTAGTACACAGTTTTATTATTCTACAGTTTTACTATTCTGCTTGGGCTAGAAGGAGAAACTAGCAGAACTCCTGTTAATTTCACCTCTCCTCCCAAATATCTAAAACTAAAACTGCTAGTGATTGTAATGCCAAGAAATATGCTATAAAGCATAGGAAATGGCATTGCTTCTTGTCATGGAAGTGAAACATGCAGATGAATCCTACAGCTCTGAAAGATTTTACTTACCAGACCTATACAGAAGATGAATAATTTGGGTGATAAGACAGAATAGCATATAGTTGCTATGGAGTTTAAATGCCTCCCCCAAACCCTACAAGCAGCACCAATTTCTGGAGATGGCATACAAGGAGTGCTAAAACCACGAGAGCACCCACACAGAACTCAAATTATCCGCACAATGATACCACTGTTAGTATGAAAAGTTTCTGAAAGTTTCAAAAGAATTAACAAATGTATACATTCAATGTTCTTTTCCCAGTGAAGATTGTTTTAGTGCCAAATCTCGGACAAAAGCCTTATTGAAACAAACCTTGAAAGCCACAAACAAGATGGAACAGAACTGATCTATTCTTTCCTTCAGTAGGTATATTCCTCAATTATAACTACGGAGATCTGAATACAGCGATGATTCTAATTGGTGCCGGGTGGTTCTAAAATCTTTTTGAAAGGCTACATAATTGCTTAGACCAAGCTGGCCACTAATGTGATATTACACAGAAAGACTGAGAAATACTTAAAAGTACTTTGTAGACCTTTGCTTCAAGAAGTGATTTTTGCCTGGGCTCAGAAATTAAGCCGAGTCAGCCTTGCTTAGTATCTGAATAGAAGATTACAGGGGAATACCGGGATTGAATACCGTATTATGCTGGGAAGGCAAAAAATTGAAGGAAACAATAGCAAACATTTTGTACCATTGCAAGAAAATATGCTTCGAGTTTAGCAAGCTCACTAAGCCAATGTTTAGATTTTGGTATAGAAATATCCTTCCAGAAATATGGAATTGCCTTTTTTTACAACAATTCAAACACCAGTTCTTCAAAACTTGAGAGCACCAATTTTTAGAAGATAGTTTGATAATACATTAATATATTGACCCTTAATTTCCCTCCAGGAACCCAATTCTCTGTAAGTAGTAATATCTAACTCAAAAGAAAATTACTAACAAAGGATAATATTTGTAGCCACCTACAAAATTACAAGCCAACTAAAGCCCTTCAAAATGTCCTAAGTAAACTAAAAGACCCAGCAGTCCCAGAAGAAAAAACAGGAGTCATTTACACATATAGTATAATGACGGCAACAGCCACTATGCAGAACAAACAAGCAGAAGACTGGCAGAACGCATCCATGAAAACCAACTAGTGGTCAGAAGACACGATGAAAACTTTTTAATTTATCTACACATGAAGTGACTTAACCATAGTTTCAATTGGGAAACTGACCACCCTAAACTAAGCCAAGTCCAAATGCTAGGGAAGTTTTAGAAACCTAGCACTCTGACAAATTAACCATCAGTAGACACATAAACAACTATATACTATGCAAGCTAAAAAGGGAACAAAAAGACCCCAAATACTTCCCCATCTGCAATCGGCACTCAATTGAGCATAGATTCATGATTAACATCAGACCAACAATGAAGTAAACAATATCCCCCGTCAAGGAACTACCAAACATTAAATAGCCCAGCCAAAGAACCTCTAGGACACACTTCAGTACTGACCGCGCAAGCCACTAGACCAGAACATAAACTGAGAGCAAACCCTACGCCGTTCTAGTCCTGATGATGTTATCTAATTTGGGTAATGAAATAAATGTCTGCAAGAAAACAATCAAGCTCAGAGAGCACCAAAGCCCCATCATAAGAAAGTTAAACTGTGCACTAGGATTCCTTCTGATTTATTCATCTTGTGCATAGAAAGTAGGACAAGTAAAATTTTTAAACATTCATTGTACAGCGTACAATAAATCCCTCTCCATTTTCTCCCCTTATGGTGGACTAACCAAATTTTTAAACAGCATAAAGCAACTAATGTTCCTTAAAATCCAAAGCCACCAATTGTATAATATGGGCTACTCCAATTCTCTATTCCAAAGTTCTTATCATTGAAAAAAAAATTCTAAACCATGTTACTGTATATTTATTAAATTTATATTTGTTTATTTATTATTTATTACATTTATATACCACCCAACTCTTTCACCATAAAAACAGGAGTAAGCATAGAGGTCCTTAATATCATTTTATCTGCTTAATACAATAACACAAATTGAAATGTTCTTATCCATCAGATAAAGTGTATTCCTGGGGATTGGCTAATGCTAATGCTAAAGGATGTTGGAGCAGCAGGTTTTTCAAGTCTCTCCTCACTCAGTTGATGCATACCATTTCTGGAAATATTGCCTAAAGACTGGGAGTCCATGTATCACAATAAACACGCTGCTCTGTGGCAAAATTGACACTTGCTCCATAATATACACTCAATTATTTTCTCCAATTCACTCCCATCTTCCAAACGAGAAGATAACTTCACGCTCTATTAGCAAATGAATGGCAAATGTGCATAGATGTATTTAGCAAAAAAATATACAAACAGTGAAAGATACGAGTTCAGGTTCATATAACAGGAACCCTCAACTGTCAATTGCCTCTTCATGGAAGTGGTCTCCAACCTTTCCGGACTGGTGGACCCGGCGGAGGGGAGGGGATGGTTCCATGTGCACATGCATACTATAGTTTCATTTGCGCAAGTGATGGCTGCGTGCACCTGCTGCTCATATAGTTTCATGGACGAGTGTGTTCACAAGCCACTTGCACAAGTGGAGCTGTGTGTATGCATGGTCAACAACGAAGCCCAACAACATAGGGCTTTAAACATTTCTACAGAAATGACGTTTCTACAGAAATATTCAAAACGTATTTTTATTGCATAATGTTGCTGTCAATCTTTGCATAAAGTTTATTTGTTTATTCATTTCAATATATTTATAGGTAGTCTTCAGTGAACTACTACTTGTTCAGTGACCATTCAAAGTTACAAAGGCATTGAATGACTGGTACTTATGACTGGTCCTCAGAGTTGTGACTGTCCGAAAACTTCAGTAGTTACAGCATTGCAATTCAGAAACTTGGCAACCTGCTCGTACTTACGATGGTTACAGAACCCTGCAGTTACATAATCACCATTTGCAATCTTTCTTGCCAGCTTTCCACAAGAAAAATCAATGAAGCTGGCAGGGAATGGTGCAAGTCATTCTAATCAGTGCTTCTATTCCCACTGCTTTTTCTCCAAGGAATCTGGCTGCAAGGTATGGGATGCCAAAGATGCATCCAGCTATAGCATCCACCTATCGCATCACCACCTGAACTCCATAGCATATGTCTGCTTATGCCTGGTGTCAAAGCAGGCACCTGTAGGCTCTCCTGCATCCTATATTAGCCATTCCTATCCTAGCTGTTATCTTAGCCTTCCCATACCAAAACTTACTTGCTCACTGGCCTGCTTGTGAGTCACCTGGGAGTTGCAACTTCCTGCCAGTTCCTCATTGACTTTACTTGTTGGAGCTGGCAAGAAGTTGTGAGGAAATCCATGCTTAAAAAACATGATCCTCATTTGATGATGGCAAAAGGGACTGTTGTGATTACCATCGTTAAGTGATATGGCTACTTGACATTATGCTTTATGACTGTATCAGTCATAAATGGACAGCAATGCTAATTCCAATCCCAACCGCCATTGTTAGAGAAAGACTATCTGTATTTATCTATTTACTTATTTTTATTTATTATTGAACTGGTTAATAAATTGACTTGGAAAACCTGAACATTACCACCCTCTGGTTTGCCCTCTGAATGGATTCTAATAAAAATAATCACAAAATTGTACACGTGGATCCTTCCCTTCCCAAAAATAGCTTCAGTTTATTCATTTCAAGTTTCTACCATCTCCAACATCTACACATAGTCCTCAACTTACGGCCACAATTGATCCCAAAATTTATGTTGCTAAATGAGAAATTTGTTAATTGAGTTTTGCCCATTTTGCAATTTTTCTTGCCACATTTCCTAAATAAATAACTGCAGTTGTTAAAATAGTAACACAGTTGTTAAGTAAACCTGATTTCCTCATTTACTTTGTGAGAAGGTTGCAAAAGCTGATCACAAGACCACAGGACACTGCAACCGTCATAAGCGTGAGACAGCTATGAAGTATCCGAACATAAATCATGTGATCATAAGTGTGAAAAAGTCATGTTACTTTTTTCAGTGCATTAACTTCAAACGGCCACTAGCCGAACTGTTGTAAAGTGAAGACTACCTGTACAGAGATACAGCCTAAAATTATAGAGTTTGAGATTTGAATTTGAGATGAAACACCAGAGAGAAAGAAAGGCTTTTTTTCTTCTTCTAACTTTAACTTGAGAATCCCAAAGATGGTTTTTCAAGAGGCAATTGGACTTTCTGATTTTTCTTTGAAGATGTTTCTCTTCTCATCCAAGAAGCTCCTTCATCGTTTGGGTGAGAACTGAAATGTCTTCAGAGAAAAATAAGAAAGGCCAGTTGCCTCTTGAAATAAAGCACCTTTGGGACAACCGTGATGACCTGGATGACAAAGAATCCCCATAGACATCTAACCTGAGAAACACCACCCGACCCGCAGTTAAAAAGCAGATCCCTGCTTCGCCAAGCGATTCCTGAGATGCTAGAAACCTGGATTCTCCCTTAAATCCCAAGGTCGCCACACCCAGCCCAGCGAAACCGCGAAACTTTCGGCGGTCTCACCTCTTGGAAGTTCCCCATGAAAAGCTCCTTGACAAAAGCCGGCCGAGGGCAGCCGGTGCGAAACAGCCTGGCTCCGGGCGGGAGCGCCGTTCGCGCCGCCCGCAAAAGTAGAGCGAGTCCACTCATGTCTCCGGCAAGCAGCTCCTTCTTTTCGCACCGGCGACGAGGAAACGACCGGCGCACGTTGATGACGCAACGTCGAATGGGCCGTCCCAAGGCAGCGCAGTGTGCGAAGAGGCGGTGGGAAGCTGCGTCAAGTTCAGACGTCTAGTTAGAGCTAATGTGCAAAAGGTCACCGAACCTGTTCGGATGGGAAGGGATCCAGGGCAGCTTCAGGGTGGCGTGGAAATGAATCCTGATTTTGGATCTACAGCGGTTGATTTTGACGTTTGCTGCAAAACTTTTTGGAGGCTTCTCGGCTCCAGCTCATTTTAGCTGTTAAAGAGTCGTAGAACAGCTGTCCCGTGGCATATTAGCAATAGCACTTAGACTTGTATACCGCTTCACAGCCCCCTCTAAGCCTATTGCCCTGTCTATTCAGCTTGTCTCGAAGCATTCTGCATGTTTGATCTTTATTTTTTAACTACATTTTCTCACGCCCCTTCCCTGCCGGAACTGGGGATCGTGATATTCTGTATTTACTTTTGCACTAACGCCGACGCCTTTCTCGCGCCATTTGGTTTTATGTTTTCAGCGGTTCGTTTTGTGCTGTTTTATTTATGTGTTCAATTTCCTAATAGTAGATTAAAAAACAACAACAAATGAACAGCCTGAGCGATCTTGCTTTTTATCTCTTCCAAAAATAAATAAATAAATAAATAAATAAATAAATAAATAAATAAATAAATAAATAAATGTAAGGCTTATAGTAAAGTTAGGTCTGCTTTGGACTGTTATGTATTGGATCGTAAGATTCGGGTTTTTAGGAATGAGGAATGGTTTCTGTCAGTTGCTTGATACCGCTACAACTTTAGGCACTTTACAGATTTGCAAAAAAAACACGCAGAAAGGATATAAATAGTATGTAGTTGATTGGGAGACAGAATTGAAACCAGAAGGGTTCAACCCATGATCTGGGATAACCACCAGGAATCTGACAGTTGTATTTAACATGTTACATAGTGTTACATACATGTTACATACAGTGTGTTCAATTTTTCTTGTAGAACAAACCAATTTGGGAGAGTAATTTTTAGCAGAAAAAGTGCAGAAGGGGAGAAGTTTTCTATTACAGTTTTCTGTTAACAAGTTTAGAATGAGATAATTGTTCTTCCTTCTGTTACTCGAATATTTTGAAACTTTATTTTCTTATTTATCTATTTTGAGATACATAAAGCCATATTTTAAATTATTGTTTGTGATTCATCCTTTTAAATAAGAGATAACCTATTTCAACATTTATTTAAGAGATTCCCATATATTCAGAACAACACAGAGAACTAAAATTAATTTTATGATTAAATGACTAAAAAAGCTGTGCTTCAGTTTAATGCAATGCTTTGTGTAAGTTATATCTTCACGCCATTTAATAATTTTTTGATAGCCAAACTAAAAATCTCATCTTTGTTCTATTTTTTAGAGAGAGAACCAGAGTGCATATGATTAACATTTATTCATTTATTTCATAAAGTATTTGCAAAAATGCATAATTAAAAAGTACAGTGGGCAGGAATGTTAGAAAGTGGTCATAGGAAAAATACATATATTCATGGGAAAAATAAATTTCCAGTTTTTAAAATATTGATGCAATTTTTAATATATTGATCTCAGTGACTTGATGGAGCTCTGTTGTTGTTTCATAATATATGATTGCAGGTATTCCTCAACTTAGAACCTTTCATTTAATGACTATTTGAAGTTTACAATGGCACTGAAAACAATGACATAGCAATAGCACTTAGACTTATATTCTGCTTCACAGGGCTTTTACAACCCTATCTAAACAGTTTACAGAGTCAGTATCCAACAATCTGGGTCCTCAGTCAATCTTGAACTGGTGAGAATCAAACTTTGGCAGTTGGCAGAATTAGCCTGCAATACTGCATTCTAATCACTGCACCACCACGCCTTTCATGACCATTTTTCATGCAATCATTGCACATTCCCATGGTCATGTGATCAAAATTCAGACTTCTGGTAACTGGCTCATTTATGACGATTGCAGTGGCCTGGGCTCATGTCATCATCTTTTGCAACCTTCTGACAAGCAAAGTCAGTAGGGAAGCCACATTGTCTTTATGACTGCAGTGATTCACGTTAGAATTATGGCATGAAAGGTCGTAAAATGGGGCAAAACTCTCTTAACTGTCTTGCTTAGCAATAGAAATGTTGGGCTCAATTGTCATAAGTTGAGGACTACATGTATGTCTTTCAACTTTAAAAGCACAATGAAAAACAGAAAATGAGCTATTTAGAAAATTAGTGAAAGGTTTTTACTATGCTGAATAAATTGGTGATACTGTTGTTGTACTTTATTATCTTGTTATGATAGATCTACCCAGCATCTGTAAGGCTAGAATATTCATTTTTAGCAATCAATGAAAATTGCTATAACAATAACCCCCTTTTCATAATAAATTCTGCAATTGTTTAGAAGTACCTTTCAAAATGGAAGCAAAACACAAGTAAAGGGGAAGAAATATCATTCAGGTTCATTGACTGTTCTCCCTTTCTTCAGAATTTATGCCTTTTCTAGAGACTATTTTCTAATTTACTTTTTTGTTTCCCACTTCTCTCCACTGAGGTGCAATAGAACACCAGTTTATCAGTCTATCTTTACAATAGTGAATAGAAATTGAAATTCAGATTATTATTTTTTAAAAGCCTCTGTAAATGCAACACAATTTCTTTATGGAGTTCATAAGATGTAAAACATTCTATAGTTACTCAGATACTGGAATGAATAATACTGTTTTAATAAATATGCTGCCCAAGCAAAAACTTTAATTTATTTCCTGTGATTTTCTTAACAAGGCTCAATACCTTTGAGTCAGTGATTGTCCCCACTTGTGTTGTTTGTATCTGACCTCCAATAAGATATGTGCTTTGTAATACCTTGGAAAAATAATGACGATAAAATAAGTCTTACAGTATTAATTTGTATACAGGAAGGAATAGGAAATTATTTGAAAATGTAGATAAAAGGGGCAGATAATTCCATTCCCTTTGGATGAGAAACAAAACTTCAAAAGAAAAAACAAAGTCCAGTTATCTCCTGAAAAAGCACCTTTGGGATATTATTGATACATGTTCCAGTAATACTGCTCCATTGAATCATTTTGGCAACCTTGTTATGTCATTTATAGTCAAGTTTGTATGATCTTGCATGAGCTAAGTGTATTACCTATTGTTTCTTCTGCTTGTTCACACACTCTGCACTTTGAATCATTTGATGATTTTTCAAATCTGGCAAATCTTTTTCAATTCTATTCATTAGTTGAACTAGCTGGCTCTTGAGCAGCCAAGACAAAGCCTACAGTTTCTTTTTTATGTTTCTTATATCATTAATATTAACATCAACATTATTAATATTCCTTATGATTATAAGGGAACAGTAGTTGATGTGAAGCGGAGGATCTATAGTGAGATTGCGTGATGATAAACAATAATACCATGTACTGTACATTACTGATTATCCAAAATGAATGAATAAATGCAAGTAATCTCTTTCCTAATTTTGAATGTAATTCTTAAAACAATGCAAAATGAGATGTCCAAGAATAAAAGTGGCATTAATAATTTTATTCAATTAATATGAAAAAATATATGTTCTACAAAGAATGAGAAACTTGGTGAGTTCAAAGTGATTTATTTGATTTCCCACATAATCACAGTTATAGTTTAACAACAATAAAGTCTGATACTACTTACAAACAAATGCATATTAAAATGAAAGCACTCCTTCTTTTCCAACAGTTACAAAATCTCTTGAATATCCCTTTACAGAAGCTTCTCATGAGCATGATGTTTCTTGAAGTCTTTTAACAGTCTGCATTCAATCTAATTCTAACAGTTTAATACTATTCAAGCTGGGATTTAGTTCCTAGCAGAGACAGGTACTGTGTGTAACCTGAAAAGTGACTGCAGACTTATATTAATACTAATTTACACACTATATACAGTTTAGAGAATTAATTATTCTTCCTACTTGGTCCTGTTTCCACTCCCTTTTTCCCTCCTTCAAAATTGTATCTTATGATTGGTCATTTTTTCTTTGAACTATGTACACACTTTTTTTGCAGGCAAGGTGTGATGGTATTTTACAATGGAAACAGCGAAACTCATGCTTAATTGCAGAAAATGCACAGCTGTATATGAAACAGCATGTCAACATGTAAAGTGTCATTGTTAAGTAGCTGCTGACTGCTTTTCAGCTCATTTAAAAATCAAGAAACGAGGTTTAGCTGCATGCAGTGCTTGATGGGAAAATCATCCTACAAGTTATGCTGTAAGACTTTTAGCAATACAAGACATTTACATTATAATAGAATAACTTTGGTTTTCTTTACATTGATTTACATTTCATTCTTAATTAAAAGAAATATATAATGGATGGTTGTCCCAGAAAAGATATTTTTACAAGGTCCATTTTTCTTAGTTTTCACTGAGAGAAAGAGATGTAGTTCAGTAGTGCTTTATACTGCTTCGTAATCAATAAGGAAAACATAATTAAAACTTTCCAATCTCTTTTAAAAAATTAATTCTATTTTCTTCAGTAGCATATAAATTGTAATAATGATTACTTTCATTTTCCAAAACATGGAAAAGTATTTTTCTTTTTTACTTGTATAACTAAAGGCAATTCGCTTCCTTGGATGTTTTGTCTAAATGGCAATAACACTGGATTTTTCTGCAATAACATATTAATTGAATGGGTTTATTGATTATTTTTTTATATTTGCTAATCATCAAAATTTGTGATGATTACTTTTTCTGTATAATTATAAAATATAAAACTTGTTTCTAACTAAATGCATATGAATCTATAAACCTAAAATCTTTGATTTTCCTGGAATATCAAAACAATGAGTATAAAAGATGGATAGCATTTTTAAAATATGCAATAGATAATACAGATATTAATGCTTGAAATGTAAAATAATGACTATCCAGCCCATTGCTTTGAGTTTGATATATGCAGATTATACAATGACCAATACAAAGGGAAAAAATGTCCTATCTTATCTTTTCTGGAACAACTTATAAGTTACAATTCAACTCTACTATTGGTACAAAGGTTTGAAGAAAAGCTTACATATTTAAATATGTTAACACTTTACTTCAACTAATATCAACAGTAACACTGAAATACTTTGCAAATATACGTTATGGAGAGTGTAGCCTCAATACTACTAACATTAGATGACATGCATACAGTTGTATTATTCCTTATAAGAAGAAAACCCAAATTTAAATGTGAAGAGATTTTTGGGTTGTGATGTTCCCTCTTAGGTAATCTGCACAATCTAGGACAGCTTGGATGATAACATTATTTTTATTAAAATTTCCAATGAAGTTAAATTAGATGGAGGGGAAACCAAGGACAGGAAAAGTGTTGTATATTGCATAAGAAATAATTTTCAAATTTAAACATCAGACTCTGTTAAGTGGTTGTTTCTGGTGAATCAAAGTTAACAAAACTATTGATCTTATTTTTGCTGGTACTCCATATAATCCATATATTAGAAAGTGAGGGAAGAAAACTGGAGATCAGGAATCACCAGTATAGGGAAGTTGTTTCATACGTTATGACTTCTTTCAGAAGCAATAATCAGTTTTTGTTTGGTTTTACCCATCTTTCACGGGAACATTTTTCCTCCTCTTCTTTTAAATCAACATTCAGAATTCTGCTGGTGCAGCTCTGCGGTTCCTTTTGTTTCTGCCTTTTAGATGTAAAGTCGTGATTGAGGTGGCTCAAAATGCTGAAACTACAAAGTATGCTCCATGTATGATTTTATTTTTTTAAAAAAAATAGGATTTAGGTTTACAAAGAAATATATGGTCTTGCAAACGACTCAGTACAACACATAAGCAACAACAGCACAGTTGGATTTTACAAGATGTCTTGGACTAACTGGACTATGACAGTTCGAGCATAGACTCAGCCTGCTGAGTGCTGGATAAAACTAACAAATGTGATGAGAAAAATGGTGAGAAAAATCCTGCTGCCAGCACATGGCTACATGGAATTACAGTTATAAAAATCTATACTCAATACTAAAATAAACTTTCAAGTTTCTGATTGCTTTCATGTGGAAAAAAAGTCTGAAGTTTTCATTGATAAAAACTGAGTATTAAATGGTAAAGAGGCAATGCGGCCGAAAAGAATGGATGTTGGTTATTTCAGGGTCTGAGATGAATGTTCATGCAGCGTATATAAATACCTTCTATGTAAATCTTCATGTGTATTTATTAAAACATACACAAACACAAAAGAAATGTAAACTATGTAAGTTCACAGTTATCACAGCCTTTAAAGTGTCTAAGAATTGGAGGAACCAAAATGTAGAGAAAACCTATAGTAAAGGTTGTCTCGTGTTGCTACTGTATAGTTACTGCATCTTAACTAGTTTGCTTACCTGAAATAGCAGAGCAGTTATAATACTGAATAAGTATATTATTATACTAATAGAGTACAAAGCATATTTGATTGCAACAGTTATATGCTATGTTATTTGGCACATTTTGCAAAGATTGCTTAAAGATTTTATTTTCTCAAGTCCAGAGAACTTTCAATGAGTACTGAAATGCCTGGAATTTGTTCTTTTTTTGGTCTACACTTCCATTTGCTACTCATCTATTTTACTGCCCTTTATCAGTAAGGGAAATTATGGAAAAGTATATATTGCTAGCTTTGTGGACTGAAAAAGCTTTTTCTAAGCATAAATGTTATCTATACAGTGTCTGTCTCTCTGTCTGTCTCTCTCTCTCTTTCTGTATATATATATATCTATATATCTATATTTATATATTTATATTACATAGAGTTTACTTACGTATTTTCATCAACCATATGAGGTCTACTTTTTTTGCCCATTGTAAATTAAAGAGCAAGAATGCCACATTAATTTTATTTCATAGTTTTCTTTTTATTTTGAGTAAGTTATGTTTTCATTACTTGTTAAAAATGGTCATGCGGATGAAAAAAGGTAGTTTAACATTTTCAGCAAGCAGCATATTTTCAAGGCTACTAGAGAAAAAGGAGGGAAAAGGTCACCACCGAACTGTAAGACCAGCACTGTGAGGTTAATATGCATTGATCCATTGAATCCTTAAGGCAAAGGAGTCAATTAAGTTGTTTCTGGTTCGGATCTTTTAAAATAAATTAAAAAAATAACCAGAATTATAGGCTGCGTCTGTTTCCTGTAAGTGCCTTTACATCTAGGCCTAGAGCTACAGCTGTGGCTAGGTGGCTGGCTGGCTTCTAGACTATTGTGCTGATGCCGCTATGCTTGGGCTTTGTGCTGGCTGAAGTAGAAGGGGCTACTGGCTGTGCATGGTGATGGGAAGCATGGGAAGGATGTGCCAAATGAGAAGGTGGCAAGGGAGGGTGGGGAGCGTGGGAATACGGGGCGTGGGAATGTGGCAGGTATGAATGCTGGGCATGAGCTACATGCTGTGAGTGCGGCCCATGATGGTACTGGTGCGGATGCTGGATGTGCTGGGGCGGATGATAGTGATGGTGATGGTGATAAGGAGGTGGGTTCTGCATATGGCAGTACTGAGAGTGATGGCTGTGCACTTGTGCCTGGGTCTGCCCTTCAGCCGGACCCGGGTGGTGCATGGCAGGAGGATGTTGAGAGTGCTGAGGGTGTGACATTATGGGAGGGTGCTGAGGTGGTGGGCCGGATGCTAAATGGCCTTGGGAAGGCTTTCCTCGCTTACTACCAAATAAGGACCCTAGTAGTGAGGAAGAATTAGGCATAGTCTGGTGAGGGCGAGATGGACACTCTCGGGTTGATGTAGCTCTTCGGCGCATATGAGGACTGCTAATGATGGACCCCTAAAAAGAAATTAATAGAAAATAAAAATTAAAAAAAATCTTAAAAATATGTGTAAAAGAAAAAGTTCACAGTGACCATCATGTTTTCTTTAAAAGCTCATATAGAGAAATAGCTTTATGAACTGCAGGAGAAATCTCTTTCTTTTTCTGCCAATTTCTTTTTCAAGTTGTACGTGGGAAATACTAAGTATGATCCATTAACAAATACTGGTGGCTTTCTTAAAATAAAAGAAGCCTGAAATTATTAAATAATAAAAAGTATTCAGTTACCACAAAATCTTTGATTTTGCTTTACATTCTTTACCCTACTAAAAATATAGTCATGTTATTTATTTTTCTCTTCAAGGACAAAAATATATACATTTATGTTGAATTAACCTGAAGGCAGTTACACACTATTAGTTGTCAGATTTCATGGTAATTTTTTCAATAGAATTATTATTAAAATAGCCTGTTCCTCTTTGCAATGTAGAAAATAAATATTTTCTTGCAAATGAATTGCTTCTATATTTTTGCAGGCTGATGTGCTGCTTAGTATTTTTAACTATTTATCTTTTAACTATCCAACTTTCTTGTTAGTCTCTGGATGCTTTTGTTTTCTTTACAAACAATTAACTGCCGATGCTTTGTGTGCTATATGTGGACTGCACTCTGTTCAGTTTTAACATACATACACACATACACACACACACATACACACACACACATACATACACACACACAAATCTGCAGGCTGAATTCAAAGACATGAACAGTATATAAATGGTTTGAAGATGAATGAAATCTCATGAAATCCACATTGAATTCACCTGTTTTATATGTTTTCTTTTCCCATGCCCTATCTTTGCAATTCCATGATGTCACGACTGCATACATTTCACAATTTAACCAGAAAGTAAGCAATGTGAATGACTAAGCATGAATTCAATACTTTGCGTTAAATAACAAACAGCACAATAAGTGCACTGTGTAACAAAGAATCATCGGGCCTTTACACAGTGACAGTGGCAAAAGGGCACATCATATTTATTTAGTCATGCTTGCAGGAACAGAAGGGGAGAACAGCAGCTGAAACAAAATAATGATGCATGATCTAAACAGACCAGAAGTAGTGTTGGTTTTTAAAGGCTAAAACTATAAAGCCTTGGCATGCATTTTATTTGAGGCAGGCAGGTTGTATGTTAGAAGAAAAAAAGAGCAAAATATGTATATAAAATAAAGGTTTGAAATGCACATCACATCCAGCTAGACATCAGTAACTTCCTACTTACTTCCATATTGCTGTCTAGCGATCCTGCACTGCTGCGACGCCCACGCTTGCCTGCCCAGGACATGCAATACCATAGATTAGAGACCAAGACAAGACCTGGGGAATCAATAGCCACTTTCCCTAATGCATTGCAGGACTTTTTTCTGGCAGCCTGAAGATTAATTTTGCATGTTGTGATATCCCAGGAATTGTTATAGAACTACACAGTTAAAATTAAACTTTATGCACACTGACTGAAAAGCAATTTGTCTATTTTTCAGTGGGCCTCATGCTCAGGTAAGAATGTAATTTATATTGCCTGGAAATCAATGAGGAAATTTCTATTTTAATGTGGTTGAATACACCAGTACACTTAGTATAAGCCTACTGGAAGCAATGGTACCTAATTTAATCATCAATAATGTTATGTTCCATGGATTTCAATGATACCTGCTTTAAATATGAGAAAGTCTGAACATAGATCATGATTTATAATGGAAAAATTAGAAGTTAAAGTGACTAGTTTCATTATAAATTTATCGTATTTTTCGGACTGTAAGACGCACCAAGATTTCAAAGAGGTAAGTAAGAAAAAAAGTTTTTGTCCTCCCGAATACAGCCATTTTTTGGCCTCCTGAAGTCCCGCCCCTTCCCCCCATTTTTGCAAAAAACAGACCAGTCTCCAGGAGCACTCTGCAGGCTTCAGCAGGGCTTGGGGAAGGCAAAAACGCCCCCATTTTTGCAAAAGGCGGGCAGAAAATGGGATGTTTTTCACAAAACCAGGTATTTTTGCCTTCCCCCAGCCCTGCTGAAGCAAAAATGGGGTGAAGGGGCGGGGCTTCAGGAGGCCAAAAAATGGCTGTGTTCGGTGTATAAGATGCACCAACATTTCTAAGCTCTTTTTTGGGGAGAGGGAAAGGTGTGTCTTATACTCTGAAAGATACGGTATCTTATATGTATTTTTGTGGAAATCTATGTTTGGGCATCTTAATATATAATATATAATTATACATATGAACAATTGTCAATGTGTGTGTTATCCTGTAAAATGTTTATATAAAATGGCCATACTGGATAGGATTTAATTTTTTAAAAAAATAATGGTTATGAATTTCTTAAAATCTATTTAAATGTTTTTAGTCATACTCAAGAACTTCAAGTATGATGATTGCATTTTGACTTATAGATTTGCTACTATTACATGACAATTAAATGAAAGATGATAATATAATATCATACAATCAGGACAAAGGAAACTAAATTTAATTTTGCATACAAAATTAATTAATCCAATGTTATGTTCAAGATTTGTTTGTTCACTGTGCAATGCTTATACATTTACATGGATTTACAATGTTTTTTTTAAGATGGGTGCTCAGATCAGATACTTAACACTAAAGATTTGTTGGGTGCCTATTCCTAACATATGGTAACCCATTCACCCTTGGAAAAACACAGAGTCTAGGACACTTCTATGGTAAATTTAGTTTATATGAAATGTAACATTATGCGATAATAATAATAGTTTATTCAACTTGCATGCCATCCAACTCTCAATGACTCAGAATGGGTCTAAATTTAAATTAAAAGGAGAAAGAAGATCCAAGTTAAATATTAGATTTGGGAATGTGCCAACTGTGGAAACAGCATGGAAATTAATAACAGCCCCAAAGTGTTGTTCAGATAGAAATATTCGACATTTCATGTTTTGCCTTCAAGAGAAAAGATACTTGCTGTCTTAAGAAGTCCCGCCTTATTAAATGTGAACAAAGACAGAATAAAAGGGAATAAGGGCAATTAATGACTTTATCATAATTCTGAGCATTAGAATGGTTATTGTCTAGCAGCCAAACAATAATGTAAAGATGGAGGTATAATATCTGCTTCTATATGTAGTAGTTAACAAAACACAGAAAGTCAAGCTCAAAGGGACAAGAAAGAAGCATTCCACTTCTTACTTTTAAAAAGTCAGACTGAATTCCACAAGAATGAAATTGATGCAGTGAGTTTATGCTAGTTCAATGATAAAGAAAAGTTTCAACAGAAAAAAAGTGTAAGATGCTAAGTTCTGAGATGTCATGCAACACCCTTTATTATTTCAAGGTAAAAATAAAACAAAATATTATATAAATATGGTGAATATAATTTATCATTAGCCAGTTTAAAATATTCGTTTAAAATAAAAATCTGTCACTCAAATGTTACTTTCCACATTAATAAGCTATTCCATATTATTCTGTGTAATGTGTTTTCTATTTTTTTAAAAAAAAACCAAGGACAGTCTGGTATTCGTCATCATATTTTTACTTACAAATGTGCAAAGCATTTCAAAAAAGTGCTTTATATCACATGACAACGTGTACAATGAAAATTTCTTCTTCAATAATTAAAACAGTTATTTCTCTTTCTGGGAACTGAAGTAATAAGTAAAGGGAAGAAGCAGGCATGTGAAAAAGATACAGTTGCCTTTATCTAGGAATCATGCTTTTTAGGCACAATCACATGTTACAAAGCATCTCTTTCAAAGAATTTGCATAACCCTGTTAAAATATTTGTCAAGTTGGGTTTCTTTCAAACAAGCATGTTTGAAAGGCATGTTTCCCTTGAAAATCTCCATTTTAGAATTATGGTTACTGTAAGACTATTTTATAGAGCATACAAGTGCTAAAGTTAGTACTATGTGATAAAAATCTGAATGAAGTTACATGTCCTAAATCAGTTTATTTATTAAAATTTTATGCCACCCAACTCACTGATGCAGAGACTTGGCAGTTTACAATATAACAATGCACTTTCATACATTTTAGGATTATTATTTTTTAAACAATAGGATTTTGAAGGATATTGTTTAGGATAAAAAATATCAGTCCAAATTAATGCTTCTATATTAGTTCAGGAATATTTTAAGATGGTCTGTTCCAGTTTCTATTAATGATTCAGTTTTTATATGATAACCAATGTGGTAAACAATATAAAGGTGTGATGAAAATATGACGATGGAAAAGGTGATTAATCTCACAGAGATCACTCATGTATTAAAAATCAATAGTTGTAGTCTCAGTGTAAGTTGCGCAAAGATTTTTCAAGTCTTTATTAACTCTACTGATCTACTAATGAGATTCAACTGAGAATGTGGAATAAAATGTTGCAAAATAGAAGCCAGGATTTTTAGTCACTTTTTTCTATGGTTCAACCTCACTTCCAATTGATATTCAGCATTTTGTGCCACTAGCCCTGCTCACTCCTCACTGAGATATTTGGAGGTGGTTGGGATTTGCAAGTTTTATGAGGATGTCTGTAAAAACTGTTCTCAATCCCAGTTCCATGAATTCCTTGATTTATTCCTTTATTTTTAAACAATGTCTGTTGTTGAAGATATTTTAAAATAACTTCTTAGTATCAATCAGAAAATGACTGACGCAAAGCAAACATGTTATCCTTTTAGTATCTACAGCAGTGGTTCCCAACCACTTGGCCATGTCCCACCAAAGCATCTCTAAAATTCTGATCCCCTGACATATAATTCGTACTTTACTCAAAAAGTGAATTCTACTCACACAGAAGAAGCCTAAAAGGTCATTAACTTGGTTTAAACAAGGTTCAAATTGCTCCCATTAAAAATCAATTTGTCTCCCTGTGGGTTATGGGCCCACGCTGGGAACCACTGATCTACAGTATCTCCCACAGAGGTCCTTTTCCAATTTCCTTAGAATTCTGGCAGTTGAAATCATTTTATTGTTGCCAACATTGGCAAACATTACGGAATTGTATTCTTTTCTTTATGCAGTTTTCATTAGGGTTTTTTATTGCCTCTCTAATGTTTCCTTTGGGCAATTCAGCAAACTACATGGTCACTTCAGGTTTTCCCTCTTTTGCATGGATAGTGATGTTCTGGGTCACAAGTACAAGCAAGAAAAATGATGTCAGAAAGGAGAGATATGATGTTTGTAATCTAAAAATATATTTATGATATTGGGGATATTACTATAATAGGCAAAAAGCCTATACTATGATGGAAAACCAAAAGGAATTCTCATTATTCCTTTGTCCTGAGAAGCCTCAGAAACAGTTAATGTGATTGGCAAAGAACAAATAAAACATTGAACATATTACGCAATAGAAAGCAGAAGATCAGATGATTCTGTGTGATATACCTCCACAGTTTCATAAAGGGTAATCTTACTATCAAATCCAACTCCTAGGTGAAACAATTTATTTCTAATTTCTATTTTAAAAATCTTACATTTTTATTGTGACATGCAATCCCAAAACTCATCATATAAACAGTCTACGTAATGTGTTCTTGAAAAAGCCATCTTGATATTGTTAAAATTATTTATTTATATATTAAATGATATGCCTTCCATCTCACTCAACAAAGCAAGATTTTGGTAAAGTGGAGATTTCAGAAAAATTAACATATTCCATACATATTCAATAGTTTTAAATTTTCTTGTACATAAAGTTTATTTCATAAATATTTTGGGGAGTTACCCTAAATAAAACAAAATGAAACTAATCATAATTTTATTAGCAATTTAGCAATTACTATGAGTCAAACAATTTTCATGGCATACAAATATATCCTATAATAATCCTATTATTACAATAAATCAACTGCAGAAACTGATAATTAGGGGTCTTTAAACAACTGGAGGGCTCCAAAAAAGACATTAGATGATCATCTGTCAAATATGCTGTAGTAATTTCTGCATTTAAATTTAAGATTGGTGTGTGTGTGTGTGTCTGTGTGTATCTAATTCTCTTGTAGAAGTCGTTACCTTCTGTGATCCAGTGTTTCTATTTCCTTTTTCTAGATTTAAAAAAGATACTTAAACTGGATATTATAGGAAAATTAATACCCCTAACTCTAGTTGATGTCAATGTTAGTAACTACTTGCTCCAAAATACATCACATGCTATCAAGGAATATGACAACTGAAATGATGCACTTTGCATATATCATATATTTTTTTCTCAGCCTAAAAAACAAACAATCAATACATTATTGATTTTATATACCCACTTCCATACATTATAATGGGGTTTAGGGGCCGTGTTTACTGGAGAATACTCAGAATACCTAACTTAAGTGCTCAAAACATTTGGATTTAAATACACCAGAACACCCTACATGTTGAGAAGTTGAAATATGATACAGTTACTATATAGTATATATAGTATATATAGTAGCATGCTACTATAATTTCCTAAAATAGCAATAGCAATAGCAATAGCAGTGGACTTATATACCGCTTCATAGGCCTTTCAGGCCTCTCTAAGCGGTTTACAGAGAGTCAGCATATTGCCCCCAACAATCTGGGTCCTCATTTTACCCACCTCGGAAGGATGGAAGGCTGAGTCAACCCTGAGCCGGTGAGATTTGAACCGCTGACCTGCTGATCTAGCAGTAGCCTGCAGTGCTGCATTTAACCACTGCGCCACCTTGGCTCTTAAACATTAAGATACATTAAACATTAAGATATTTAACATTAATTAAATAAACATTAAATAGCAGTAGTTCCCATTTGTTGATTTGGAAAATCGAACTCCAGCCCTGGAAGCCTTATTATGGCTTCATTGCTATCTTCCCCTTGAAGTTATTACTGGAGTTGCTGTTGCCTCTTCTGGAGTTTCCCAGCACTCAGGCTGCTGCTAGAAGCCACAGCTCATACAATGGAAGAAGGATATGATGGCAATCTCCTATTCTCTGAGAGTGAGAACTTGTAATAGTATATATGGGAATGATCTTGGGAGACAGGAGGAAGAGTCTCAGCCTAGTCATCTGATAAATGAAATTTGAGTCCAAAGGAAGAGGAGTGGCAAAAGTGACTCATAAGGGACCCTCCCTAGTTTTGGGATAGGAGGGGTACTTTGCAATATACAAAGATAGAGCTGGTATTCCTGGATGTTCTCCTCATCTGGACTACTTTGCAAGACTGACACTCCTCTGATTCAGACAATCAGAGCTTCTAGCTTTTGACTCACATTCCAGAAGACTTTCTCACCTGACTTAACCATGTGACTTTCCCTAGGTAGTGATGGCGAACCTCTTTGGCACTGAGGGGACCCAAGAAGAATAAATTGTGATATTTGTCTGTCTTTATATTCACAATTCCTATCCACTAAAAGAAACCCTTCAAGCTTTCTTGAAGATAAAGCTTGCAAACAAGATGCTGGGAAGAAAGGAAGACCATGCCACTGTTGGAGATGGGATGGGGTAAAAAGATTAAACTCAGAAAATGAATGGGAGGCCACATGTGGCTTCCTAGAGTAGGGCTAGGAATGAAATCCCTAGCATTATCAAATATGGTGAGCTCACACATAACATTTGGGAATAATTTTTGACAAGTTTTCTCTAAAATCTCTATATACAAAAATCCTTTGTCTTGGATGTTATTCATACCTTCTCCATTAAGGTTGCAGGAATGAAACTGATCTTAAGCTTTTAATCATTTACCTATCTACATCACAATTTGTTTCAAAACAGCAACAATGAAATTGCCTAATGATTTTTATGCTTGAACTCATTCCTGTAACTACAAAAGCCATTTTATTATTACAGAAAAGACCTGATTATCTTCTTTGATAACAACTGAAATAATCTATGTTTAGCACCCACAATTGATTCCATTTGTTTTCAAATTAACTGCACTGCACAAGTCCAAACATAAAAGTTCTATAATATTAAATTGAAAAATATTAAAGTTTAGCAAATGTTAATATGGGCATCACTTAAGCCCTTCATCCTGATAGCCATGTTTGACTTTGGAGAACAACTGTCAGTATTGCCTATGCCAGCAAATGGCACATGCTCTAGGCATATTAACTATTTTGTGATCATTAAAAATTCATCTTGTTTATTGTAAAGAGGCAGGATGAAACTATCTACATGATAATGTCTGAAATAAGAAAATGAAAAGCTCCTTATTAGATGAAATATATTTATTCATAATCCTCTCAGATAATCAGTAGAACAGTAAAATTCCTGTTTCTAAAAATGAATGCTGCCATTCACATGTGAAAAGCGAAAGCAAAACATGAAACCATTCTTACATGAAACTACTAACAATTACTGAGATTTCATCCAAATCATACAAGTACCTTTAAAAGACTTAGTAAATCTCTTTCAGTGAAACTAATAAATTTAAAGGTCACTGAATTGCCCTCTAAGTTGTTTAAAGGGAATAAAAAACTATGAAACAGAATATAACCTGTAAAGATAAAAAATACATATGCGTATATTCTGATGAGCAAATAAATGTTTGCATGTAATGATTCATACTGCATACTTAAGATTATTGGACAGAATATTGATTGCATCCCTTTCATTGTACATTAAATCCAGAACATCCGTAAAATGAACATCCAATATTTAAAAGAGAGCTGCATGTTACTTTATATAGTAATGAAAATAAGAAATGGGAAAAATATTAATTAAATCAAGTATTTATAACTGATATATTTAATTTAGGATGATGTGCATGATGTTAAAATGCAGAGCAATACTAGTAGCAACAGTAGGAATCATTTATGTGTCTAATATTATGCACGCATGGCTGAAATGTCCTGCTTGACATGCAAAATATACCACTGATTTCCAAACATAATGATAGAGGTTATCTCATTCCTGCATACATAGAAAATGTATATAATCCAAAACCGGGTATGTAACATATATATATTTCAATATATGTTAAACTGCTATCACAATCCATTTTGAGTCACAAAGCAGTAATGCAAAACTGGAGTAACTACTTTGCCATGATGGTTCCCCACCATCATATAGGTAAATAGCAGTACAATATATACATAAGCCACATTTGGCACAATCTAGAATCTGTTTTCTGAGCCAATACAATTAAGTAGCATCAATCACACAGGTATGTCTGATCTGTATTTTTCTATAGAATTTAGCAGGGCTTCACTCAATTTCATTCATCAGTATTCTACATGGATACAAACAACCACAAAAAGCATAAGCAGCAGCCAGTACACAGTGATTTGGGTGGATTTTTTTCCCCTAATGGCACTAATAATCAGAAGAAAACAAAGATAAAAAGCAAAACTAATTTTTCCTTGCAAAATGTATTAATATTTAATGATTGCAATATAAAATATACATTTCCTCTTGTTCCTCTTTAAAAGTATGTATACAAAGACCACTTGTAGCAATCTAATATTTTCAAATGTAAAGGAAAAATAGAAAAAATTAGTACATAATTTTTCCAGATTGATTTCTATACTTTCACGTGTAACAGACAAATTCTTTTACTCTGCCAAAATTAAGAGAGAAGAAATGCCAAGCTTACCGGCTTCAGAAAGATCTCTAAGGGAGCTGCTAAGAGCGCTCCTTTTGAGGCCTTCCCCCGTGGCATAGCTGTCATCCAGGCAGGCCCGGTTCAACGTTCCATTGCCAGACTCTTTTTTCAGGCTAGAGCACTGAGACATGTTTGGTCGCACTACACCTTTCTGCTTTTCTAATTCAGCTGAAAAAATGTAAAAGAGAGTTCTATGATGAATCAAAACCTTCTGTGCAATGTATTCCAGTAATTAAGAAGTGCATTATTTTGGCCACACAAGCAAGTGGAACTTCTAAATTCTGTGCTATTGCTATCACTCAATATAGATTCTATAATTCCCCCCAAATAAAAATGGTCCGTCTGCCTGTCAACTATCTCCCCCACATCATGGACATGTTTACTGTTCATCTGTCAATTATACCTTTCATTTTGTGTCTTCATTTTGTGATACTTATGTATGATTATGTACATATGTAACAATTTATGTAATGCATTGGAGCTGCATTGGTCCCATTGTTCTTTCTCAGTCCAATTTACCCCTGGGGAGGAGTTGGGAAAGAGACTACTATACTAGCTACCATTTCTTCCTGAAAGGAAGGAAAATATAAATCTAATAAATAAATACAATTGAAAAAGAAACAATTTTAAAACTTGTACAAATACTGCACTGCAATTTATCAATTGTGTTATACATGACAGGACTTCTGTATGGTGAAAGAAATCCTCACTCAGTTCAATGTAGAGGAATATTCTATGTTCTAAAAATGTCATTTTCCATTTCAAACACGTGTACTTGGGTAGGTAGCACTACAACTATTTACAAAACACAACTCATAGTACTGTACCAATAAAGAAGAATACTTGTAGCTCAGGGTTGAAATGAGGGGTCCTTGGTGCTCTCTGAGCTTGGTTGTTTTCTTGCAGATGTTTATTGATGATGTTACCTACTGTGGGCAATGAAACAACCAAACTTAGAGAAAACCAAGGAGCCTTCATAATTCAAAGTCAATGGCTGGCAGACGTAAAGACTCACCACGTATTGAAACAGCTGAGTCTTCAAGGCTTTCTTTAAGGCCTGCAGTGTTGGGTCTCTTCAGCCTCAGAGAGAAGGCTATTTCTTATAGCAGCAGCACAACACAGAAGTCATGCCTTCTGGGTCATACAAAATGATATTTTTAATAGATAGAGCCTAAGCATACTAATCCTAACATAACTTTCTGGACAGGGATGCACAACTCTAGATAAATGGTTGCAAATATTCAAGCTTTGTGGGATGTAGAGCTTTATATAATATATGCTTGGATATATATATATATATATATATATATATATATATATATGTGTGTGTGTGTGTGTGTGTGTGTGTGTGTGTGTGTGTGTGTGTGTGTGTGTGTGTGTGTGTGTGTAATGTATTTCTATTAGAGTTGTGCAAAGCACTTGAAAGGAGTGTTTCATGAAATATACAATTAATTATAGGTACTCTATGTATCTACCTTTGTACTTACACTCTATTCTGTGTTTTTCCATTTCTTGTACTTCTGCAACAGATTCCCTCAAATCATCTGTAAATTTCTTTCTGTCCTGGGGATTTGGAGCATTGAAATTTATTAAAACTTTGATATCTGCTCCTGGAACAGCTGATGTCAGTCGTATGCCATTTGGATAATCTAAGAGATAGCAAAAAAAAAAAAAAAAAAAAGAAAGAAAAAAAAGAGTACCCCATTTGTATTAATTTCATTTCATTATTTCTCCATAGCTCCATGTATAAAAATATTTCAATAAATCAAAGATTTCTCTTACTGCACTCTTAATACTCTTTTTTCCTCTTCTTTTCTGAAGAAGATCTTCAGAGATCTTTATACACTGTACTGTACATTTCTAACAAACTAAATCACCATTTCTGACACTAGGTATTTATTGTTCAGCTACTGGAGATCATAATTTTAGCAAATTTTCCAATGCTTTCAATAATGTTTTCATATTTTCAGAATGTTAACTTAGAAAGTCTTTAGGAAAATCAGCATAAGGATGTCCTGCACTTGGGGTACAGGCAGATGGAACTACAAGCAATGTCTGCGCAGTGATGGTATCCAAAACTAATATATTCAGGAGACATTGAATGGTCACAAGAAAATTATCTAATCCACCAAGCAAAATGTGCTCTACCTAGGACCTTGAAGACATGGCTTTGGCATGGACTAATCAATTGTTAAGTCCTTTGGTTTCTCGATGTTTTACAATGCCAAACATTATTTAAACGCCAATTACTTGCATTCCCAATGCCATTTACAAGTAGTCTTTGCTTAATGACCAGTCACTGAGTGAAGTTACAACAGGCCACCCCAGAGCTACTTATGACCCAGTTCCAGAGCAACTATGGCGGCAGCCCCACCCCCATGGTCATGTGATCATATCTTCTATTTTGCATTTATGGTTATCTGCAGGATCCTGTGGCCACATGGCCATAATTTTTGGTGATTTTTTTTTACCTGTTTCTGGCATTTATTTTTGATTTCTGACAAAAAAAAATGCCCATTGAAGAAAATGGATTTGTTCAATGAGGTCATATGGTAATCCACTTAATGATCACCATGACTTATAATCATTACTTGAGGTCATATTTATTACTGAACCCAATATCTGTACAGAAAATGATCTTAATAAGACTCTTTGCAGCTGTTTCTTGAGTAATTGATATTCCCAGGAATTTGGGGTTGAGTTAAGCGGAGTAACTTTTTGGTTGTTTAATTAATGTGTTCAGTTGCTTTTAAATATTGAGTCCCCCTCTCCCCCATTTATTGTATGTATTGTGCTCAGAGCCACACTATTTCAGGTGGCCTATAAATCCATTATAAGCAGTCTGTATCGAAAGTCAAGCCCTAAAGATCAATCACAATATGTTTTATTTAAGCATTGAATATAATTTATAATACATTTTCTGTGGAATCTGCTTTTGGGGTCAGACTTTTAAACCCCGTGTGTGTGTGTGTGTGTGTGTGTGTGTGTGTGTGTGTGTGTAAAAATAATTGTGGCTAGTTTCTGCCTTTTAGGATCAAACATCAACAGTAAAGGAATTACGAAGTGCTACAGACTACCACTTGGTACAGCAGCCATTAAGGCCTTGAAATTGATATAGGTAGTCCTTGACTTACAACCACAATTGGCCTAAAATTTTTGTCACTAAGCAAAACTATTGTTAAGTGAGTTTTGCCCCATTTTACAATCTTTCTTGCCACAGTTGCTAAGTGAATTATTGCAATTATTGAGTTAGTAACACGGTTGTTAATTCAATTCAATTTTTTCAATTTATTAAAATTTATAGGCCGCCCTTTTCCCTGAGGGGACTCAGGGCGGCTTACAATCACAAGGGAGGGAAGTGCAACATCAAAAACAAAACAAAATGTGAACAAAGAAAAAAATAGTAAAACACAACTTTCGTTCAACAATCAAACACTCGGGCGGGTGAATTAGGAACCTATCCCCAGGCCTGCTGGGAGAGCCAGATCTTGAGGGCTGCGCGGAAGGTCTGGACGGTGGTGAGGGTACGGATCTCAGCGGGGAGATCGTTCCACAGGGTCGGAGCTGCAACAGAAAAGGCTCTCCTCCGTGTGGTCGCCAGTCGGCATTGACTGGCAGATGGGATTCGGAGGAGGCCCAGTCTGTGCGATCGAATTGGTCGAAGGGAGGTAATCGGCAGGAGGCGGTCTCTCAAGTACCCAGATCCACCACCATGGAGTGCTTTAAAGGTGGTCATCAGTACCCTGAAGCGCACCCGGAGACCAACAGGTAGCCAGTGCAGCTCGCGGAGGACAGGTGTAACGTGGGCGAACCGCGGTGCGCCCACTATCACTCACGCGGCTGCATTCTGGACTAACTGTAGTCGCCGGATGCACTTCAAGGGCAACCCCATGTAGAGCCCATTGCAGTATTCCAGCCTAGAGATCACAAGGGCTCGAGTGACTGTTGTGAGAGCCTCCCGGTCTAGGTAGGGCCGCAACTGGCGGACCAGGCTAACCTGGGCAAATGCCCCCCTGGTCACAGCTGACAGCTGGTGGTCAAAAGTCAGCTGTGGGTCCAGGAGGACTCCTAAGTTGCGGACCCTATCTGAGGGGTGTAAAATTTGACCCCCCAGCCTAAGTGTTGGTACATTAGCCAAATTATTGGGAGGGAAGCACAACAGCCACTCGGTCTTGTCCGGGTTGAGTACCAGTTTGTTAGCGCTCATCCAGTTCCTAACGGCCTCTAGACCCTGGTTCATCACGTCCACCGCTTCATTGAGTTGGCACGGGGTGGACAGATACAGTTGCGTATCGTCCGCATATTGGTGGTATTTTATCCCGTGCCTCCGAATGATCTCGCCCAGCGGTTTCATGTAAATGTTAAATAGTAGGGGGGATAAGACCGAACCCTGTGGCACCCCACATGTTAGGGGCCTCAGGGACGATCTCTGCCCCCCGACCAACACCGACTGCGACCTGTCCGAGAGGTAGGAGGAGAACCACCGTAAAACAGTGCCTCCCACTCCCACCTCCCGCAGTCGTCGCAGAAGGATACCATGGTCGATGGTATCGAAAGCCGCTGAGAGGTCAAGGAGAACCAGGATGGATGCATAGCCTCCATCTCTGGCCCTCCAGAGATCATCGGTCAATGCGACCAAAGCGGTTTCTGTGCTGTAACCAGGTCTGAAGCCGGACTGGAAGGGGTCAAGATAACTAGCTTCCTCCAAGGCCCGTTGAAGCTGGAAGGCCACCACCTTCTCAACAACCTTCCCGATAAAGGGGAGGTTGGAGACAGGACGAAAGTTGTTTAAAATGGCTGGATCCAAGGATGGTTTCTTCAGGAGGGGTCTCACCACCGCCGTTTTAAGTACGGCGGGGAAGTGCCCCTCCCGAAGGGAGGCGGTCACGACCGCCTGGATCCAGCCATGTGTCACCTCCCTGCTGTTGGCAACCAGCC
Source organism: Thamnophis sirtalis (assembly GCF_051295495.1). Taxonomy (NCBI): domain Eukaryota; kingdom Metazoa; phylum Chordata; class Lepidosauria; order Squamata; family Natricidae; genus Thamnophis; species Thamnophis sirtalis. The sequence continues at coordinate 70,250,148 of NW_028261383.1, read as the reverse complement.
AGGAGGGACACGGGTCCAGAATACAGGTGGAGGCACTTACAGCTCGAATGGCCTTGTCCACATCCCCAGAGGCAACATCCTGGAACTCAACCCAGAGATGATTTGCCAAGCGGTCCTCCTGTGTCTCGGCTGGATCTACTGCTGTGGAGTCCAAGTCCGACCGAAACCGAGCTATTTTGTCAGCCAAGAATTGAGCATAGTCCTCAGCCCTACCCTGCAAGGGGTCTCCCGCATCCCTCCTGTTAAGGAGGGAGCGGGTTATCCTAAACAGGGCGGCTGGGCGTGACTCGGCGGACGCAACCAAGGCAGAAATGTAAGATCTTTTGGCAGTTCTTAATGCTCGGACGTAGTCCTTGGTGCAGGTGGTTAGAAGTGCTCGGTTCGCCTCGGACTTATCGGACCTCCACTGGTGCTCTAGGCATCTCCTCCGGCGTTTCTTCTCCCGGAGCTCCTCGGTAAACCAAGGGGGCCTCCGGGATCCACTGACCCGGAGGGGCCGTAGTGGCGCAATCCGATCAAGAGACTCCGACGCCGCCGAATGCCAGGCGGCAACCAGAGTCTCCGCCGAACTGTGGGCGAGAGTATCAGGAATGACCCCAAGCTCCGTCTGGAACCTCAATGGGTCCATAAGTCGCCTGGGGCGGAACCACCTGGTCAGTTCCTCCTCCCTACGGTGGGGGTTTGGCCTCCGGAAGTCAAGCCTCAGTAGGCAGTGGTCTGACCACGACAGGGGTATGATCTCATTACCCCTCAGACCAAGATCACACATCCACTGCTCCGAGAGGAATACGAGGTCGAGCATGTGACCCGCTGCATGGGTTGGGCCCCGAATTACCTGGGTCAAGCCCATGGCTGTCATGGAAGCCATGAACTCCTGCGCCCCATCAGAGCGTTCACCGAGCGATGGCAAATTGAAGTCCCCCAGAACTATAAGCCTGGGGAACTCAACTGCCAGCTCGGCTACTGACTCGAGGAGCGAGGGGAGGGATGCTGCAACGCAGTTGGGAGGCAGGTACGTTAGCAGCAAACCCACTTGACCCTTGAGGTCCAACTTTATCAGCAGGGACTCACACCCGACAAGCTCCGGAGCAGGGACCCTACGAGGTAACAGAGACTCCCGGATTACAATAGCCACACCGCCACCCCTTCCCTGGGCTCTCGGCTGATGAAGCACCTGAAATCCCTCTGGGCACATCTCTACAAGGGGGACTCCTCCTTCTGCGCCCAGCCAGGTTTCAGTAATACATGCCAGGTCTGCCCTCTTGTCAACAATTAAGTCCCGGACGAGGGGAGCCTTGTGGATAACAGACCTGGCATTTAGCAACAGCAGCCTGAGACCAGGGTCCTGGCTACTCGCGCCATCTGGTCTTGGAGTGGGACTCAAAGGGCCGGAAGGAGGGATCTCTGTAATGTAGCGAACCCTCCTTCCCCGGTAATGGCTAGCCCTAAGGTCCCCGCCGTATCTGCCTCTCCCTGTCACGACCGCAATGCTCCGACCCACTCCCGTGGCCGTAGTCCCCCCAACCACCCCGGTACCCCCCGCCTTCCCTAGCAGGTCCTCCGAGCCAAGCATACTCAGACACTCACACAACCAGTCCCCACGTAATTATTAAAATACACAAATGCAACAGTAATAACAATAAAAGTGGGTCACTCACACACTTACATACAATCCCATATACTCAACATACTAAAAATAGAAGGAAAAGGGAGAAAAGAAAAGAAAAGAAGGAAATAAGAAGAATAAAAGTAGCGCAAAATTGTTAAAGTGCGAGTTCAGGGAGAGCCAAATAGTTCTCAGCAGATGGCTCTAAGTAAACAATGGCTTCCCCAATTGCTTGTCAGAAGGTTGCAAAATCAAATGACCCCAAGGCACTGCCACTGTCATAAATGTGAATCAATTGAAAAGCATATGAATTTTGATCATCATGCAGAAAAACTATTGATTACTAAGCATCCACAATGCTTTGATGGATCATCAATCAATCAATCAATCAATGTAGAATTGTATGCAATAAAATGTAATTGTAATATGATTTTAAAAAAACCTAAATCCTAAACAAAAGGAACAGACATGCATAATTATTTTGGAGCTGAAAGTTTTTGAATGAAACGAAAATATATTTGAAAATAAACAGATCTAAATTACTGTTGTGAATTTTGCAAGTTTCTAGAACAATAGCTATAAAAAATTACCAATCAAATTTATAGCTAAAATGTTCATGTGATATTTGCAGACAAGCCTATTCTTAAAAAGAAAAAAATAGAAAGAGATGGAGAGATAGAGATAGATAGATAGAGAGAGAGCGCTATGGCAGTTTATGCTAAGTATCTTAGATACCCAGATTACAGATGGGAAACCTTATTAATTTGTACAGTTAATAACTGTCTTGTTTTGGCACTACATATCTCATTATGGCTTTATCAGAGAGGCAACCAAAGGAAAATGTGTCATTAAAATCTAACTTCAAATCTTTCACTGAATTGCTAAATTCTGCTATAATCAGTGGTGGGTTGCAGACAGTACACCCCGGTACAGGCATACCGGAGCCAGCCCGGAGCACCAGATACTGTTCCGGTACGGTGCTCCAGAGGGCCTACCTGCCCGCCTGAGCTCTTTACCTGTGTTTTAAGGCTTCTGCACATGGCGCTGTATGCAGCTGGAGTGTCGCAGAGGCGCTAAAATGCATGCGCGCACTGCACACGTCCATGAGGACATCACTGGACCCGTTCCAACTGGGATTTGAAACCCACCACTGGCTATAATGCTATATTCTGGACAATATAAATGACTCTGCTTTAGAATGGATCAAATAACAATACATTTTAACAGTGTTCAGGATTATTGTTTCAAATTCATTCTTTCTGCATTAAGTATAATCCAAATCACTTAATAAACTTAGTTTGTTCAATAATGCTTCTCTGTTAAAATAGTTTTTAAGTTTAAATACCATTTAAGCATAGCCTACAGTGTATGTATTTTTTCTAAGTGTGCTATGATTTAGCATTTGGAAAAGATATTATGGATTACTGTATAAATTCCAAATGTTAATTTTGGAAGCCCGAGCAGTCAATTAATTTATTTCCATAGTGAGATAAAGATGTTGCATTTATCACATTTTCAATATATATATATGAATCATTTCCATTATGAGCTAAGATCCCTTATAAAAATAAATATACAGTATTTTCTCTATACCTTTTGTTACTTCTGCTTGACTATAGTCTCCATTCATGTTTTACTTATGGCCATCTAACTAAAAGATATATTCATTCTTAAAATGATTTACAATGAATTTTCAAATCAGATAAATAGACTTACACTGATTCTCAAAAAGGAGAACTTGCATTCCATAGAGGGTAAAGGACTGTCGAAAACTATATGTGACAGAATTTTTCTTCTTTTGAAAAATTTTAGTGACCTAAAAATATTAACAGACAAATCAAGAAAAATAAAGAACAATATTATATAACTAAAGTATGAGACTTCTAGATTTACTTTGTAATACATATCTTAAATAATATAGATCACATTTGGGTACTGCACATCAACAAGCATTCTAAATATTAATTCTGTCTTAATGCCATACTTATATAATCAAGGAAAGAGTTGGAAAAGATACTCTTTTTAGAATACAGCTGGTTAGGCAAGTCTTGAGCAATAACAAGAGTTACAATGCCACTAAGAATGCATAGAATTATGCCATTTTAAATGGCAAAAATTTCTATGATCCTATTACTCCTGCATGTTTAATATTGTTTCAAATAGTAGTAAAACTTTAATAAAAGAATGGAGCATTTGAGAATCCTGATATGTACCAATTTATACCATTTTCTCTCATAAGAAAGCAAAGTATAATTAATTAAACCCAGAATACTCAATTCATTCCTTTTTGTGGGAGATTAATGCTCTTGTACCATTGATGAATGTGCATTGTGTTAAGTGTGTGAGAACAAGGTTAACTCAGTAATATACATATTGCTTTTAATAGGTTATTTATTTAGGGTATGGCACGTGTTAGCCAGGGATCACCAAGGTAGCTGACTGCCTCTGTGAACAGATTTTTTTTAGGCAGTGTTATCTTTACCCGCAGGACGCCTGAATCAGAGGAAGCTCCTTTCTTGTCCCTCCATTTAATAGGTAAAATGTATTGACAAGCAATTACTTTAGAGGGGAAGGATTGAGTCCAGTCCACCAAGCAGCCTACTGTGAAGATTTCAGAGGGTTTTTAAATATACATACATACATACATACATACATACATACATACATACATACATACATACACACATACATACATATTAGATTTTTACAACTCCTGGTAAGCCCCAATTATGGGAGGAAGCTAACTGCTTCCATCATCTGTCAATCGGCTCGTCACAAGAGTCCATCACGACAGAAACCCAATATTTTTACTGTTGTCTTTGTTATATTTGTGTTTTTTTTATTTGTGCTGATAAATAAATATATTTTATTATAAAATATAAATATTATTTATTTATCAGCACAAATAAAACATACACACACACACACACACACACACACACAAATTAAGAGCTGGATGTATGCAGCTCTGGTCTGCTAGATTATAGACAGGAACTCTGAGATCCAATTTAGTTGTACATTTGTACCTTATCTACCAGGGATACAGAAAGCTTTCTTGCTTAATAATGGTTCTGCCTTATAATAAAATAATATAAATTATGTTGCACATACCACAAGGAGATCATTAAATAAAAATATTTCTCGCTGGTGTAATCCAAGCTTCTGAGGTTTATTTGGATCTGGGACTTCAAAAAGCCTACAGTAACAAACAAGTCGCCGATGTGGGAGAGACAGAACCTATAAATCAGAAACAGAAATGCAACATATTATAACCAATTTCCCTGAAATTTATAAGGCTGCCCTTTGCAAATAACTTGTAATTTATTTTTCCCTTTCCCTCTGAATCCTACATAGAAAGCACTAATCAACTCCATTTGTATAACAGAAATATTTTATTAGATTAGTGATTCAGTTTTTTCTATGTACTAACTAGAATACTGTACCAATAAGTATATAATATTCAAGTTTATAAAGGGCAATTTTCTAAAATTATGGTAAGATCTGCCTATTGAATATATAAAAAATGAAAACAAACACTTACACAACCAAGCCCATGATGTAGAGATCCAATCTATGGTAAAAGACAGAAAAATATAATTAAACTTCAGAAAAACACAATATTGTACCTTATCAAGCAAATATTTCAGTCTTATTATGATTAAATGTTTGCAAAATAACCATTTCTATAATATTGATTGTAGAGATTGTACAAATCACCAAAACACTGTTAGAAATATGAAATAATTGAAAACTTGAATTATAACATTTTTGCTTTTGAAGTGACATTTTTAGTATTTATGGCAATAGCATCTTGACAGAATCAGAGGTCTTCAAACTTGGCAACTTTAAGATTTGTGGTTGGCTGGAGAACTCTGGGAATTGAAGTCCACAAGTCTTACAGTTGCCAAGCTTGGGGACCACCTTGTTGTTTATCTGAGATATACCAAAAATAGACAAACGTGGACATTTCTTTACAGCTTCCTTCTGTTCCAAAAACACAGGGGAATTTTTTTTGTTATTAGTATCTTTGAGTTGCTCAGGTAAAGTTTATTTAATGAGGTAGAAATAATTTTTATTGCTTGAGTTTCCTATATGTAGAAGACCTAAAACTATTGTATAGTGGAACTTCAAAAAGAAAACTCAAAGAGATAATTAAGAGAGCCTCCAACTCAGAGGAGAAGCTGTTATTGCAGAAAACCAATTATATACTCTCAAAGCAAAATATATACCATGGATTTGCATGCAGGATGTTTCTAGAAAGAGTGCAAAGAAGAGAAACAAAGAAGGATTAGGGGACTAAAGGCTAAAACATGTGAAAAACTGTTGCAGGAATTGGGTATGACTGGTTTAATGAAAAGAAGGACTATAGGAGACATGATAGCAGTATTCCAATATCTGAGGGGCTGCCACAAAGAAGAGGGAGTCAAACTATTCTCCAAAGCACTCAAAAGCATGACAAGAAGCAATGGGTGAAAACTAATTAAGGAAAAGATCAACTAGAACTAAGGAGAAATTTCCTTATAGTTAGAACAATTAATCAGACTTATCTCTAGAAGTTATGGTTGCTCCAACACTGGAGGTTTTTAGAAGAGATTGGATAATCACTTGTCTGAAATGATATAGGGTTCCCTGCTATAGGGTTTACTTTAGGTTTGACTAGAAAACCTCCAAGGTCCCTTCCAACTCTGTTATTCTATTATTCTTTTATTCTGAAAGATCACTTCCTTGATGCCAGCTGATATAGTCATTTAAGCTCTATGGACAATTAAGTCAGCAGACTTAATTAAAATAGCAGAATACAGTTGTAACCATTTCAAACATATACATTTGTATTATTTATATTTCCTGATATGATCAATTCCAAAGTGCTTCAACAGAAGCACGGGCTATATCACCCAGAATTTCTCTGAAGACAGGCTAGACCAAACACACTGGCCATGCCCATGTTCAGTTTAGTGAAGGGGGAAAAAGTCCCAATATGTCAGGTGATGCTGCCATAATGATGTGAATATGACACCCTTGGGCTAGACCATTTTTCTAGGACTGGGGGACATACTTTTTACATTGGTGCTGCATTTTGAATTTCAATGAATGTAATGAAAAAGAACCATTCCTTTCATTTTGCCAGGTAGGTTTTCAAACAGAAACCAGGACTCTCACTATGTGCTTCCCTCAGCAAATTCCTCTCTAATCTTTCTCCCTGTTCCCATGCACAGGAAATGCAACAATATAATATTTTAGAATAATTGTAACTTGACATAACATCTTCAGAAACCAGAAAAAGGCTAGTTAATGTTAACTATGGTTTGTTGTAGATTTCAAATCACCATTTAGATTAACGGGGGGGGGGGGGAAATTTAACTAAGATTTAAAAGGCCAGGATATAGTAGGATAATCCTAGGAAAAAATCTCTCTATCTCGTTAATAAGAAATGACACCAACTTGACAGCACTTTATCAACAATCAATCAAATCTGAAGTCGAAGTGAAAGCATCCATCAAAGGCAAGCCAGAGGAGAAAGAAGCTCACAGTTCTACGGTTTACTCTTGCTCTTTTTTTATAAAGCTGGACTTTTAGTTGTTCCATTCAGGCCCAACCATTCTTTCAAAAGCATGAAATCCAAATCCTGCTATGTGTAAAAGTACTGTAATACACTATTAGTACAAGGTTATTCATTTTTCTTCCATTTTTTACTTTATGATTATAAACATATCATGGTGGTTTTTTTTTAGAAGATTCTCATTGTCCTGAAATATTCTGGCAACATTCTGAGAAAATCCAGTCTAACTTTATGCATAATATTATCCATAAAAGAAACTTACTGGCTTTTTTCCTACTATGAGCTTTTCAACCTTTTGGACCTGTGATACATGATCTTCATTGGTCTTGAGTTCCCGTTTTCGGATTCTCTCATAAATCCCGATAAGCATCTCTCGTGGAATATCTTCACCATCATCAACGCCTGGAAAAGTGATTGTGATTATTGCTGATTAATACATGTGCCATCTTTGACTTTCATTATATTATCTTTCATATAACCCCAAACCAAAGATAATATCTCATTGGGATACTATGAGTCACCTTGTACAGGAGATGGGTGGCATAGAAATTTAATAAATAAATACATTTGTCTGGAATATCAACCACAAAGGAGGTCCTGGCTGCTAAGATTACCATTATGCCAATTAAAGCCTGGATTTCTTTATATCATACTACAAACAGCCATTTTTGCAATGAAAAAACAGGCAGAAAGCTTATTGATATGGTAACATTTCCATTGTTAAACAGAAATAGGCAAATTAGGTGTTCCATTCACATTTAATTATTGACTGTGAATCTACAGCAATCAAATGTAAGAGGATAAAAACCCTTTTATTTAAGACTAATGGTGCATCTTGTCTAGTAATCTGAGTCTTTGCAAAAACCTGAAGAAAATATGGAGACAAAGCCCGCTTTCAACTGATTCCTTTTAAAAGTAGTTATTATTTAGGGTCCAATAAATATTATTTGATCCTGTCCCAGAAATGATATAAAACAGAAATAGGTACCGTATGATAGAAAATTTGTAAATCAGGGTGAACAAGCAGGGTTCTTAGTACTCTCTGAGCTTGATTGTTTTCTTGCAAATGTCTAATTACCAAACTAGATAAGGAATGTCAGTGCTGATATACAATAGGGTTTGCTCTCATTTTATATATACAAGTGACTTTCCCTGTCACTGTTGGTGGGAATGGTCTTGGTGGTTCCTATATTGGGCTGTTGTTTCCTCAGCCAACTGGGTAAACTACCAACTACCAGCTGAGCTTGTTTGTCTGAGTTGGTAGTTCCTTAATTGGAATATTGTTTGCTTTTTGATTGTTGGTTTAATATTAATCTTGATGTTAATCTCTGCTCATTAGGGCATTGGTTGCTGGTGAGAAAGTCTTCTAGCTTTTTGATTGTCTCTTTTGAATGGTATGCAGATGTTGTTTATGATATTATTTAGTTTGGTAATGAAACTTTTGCAAGAAAATGACCAAGCCCAGTCAGCACTAAGGACTCCACAGAAATGACTACTCTGCAGCCCTCAAGCTTGTTTCTATTCTGTTATTTCCAGAAAACTGTCACATCAGTATAAAATACTGGAATGTTGACATAAAAGTGCTAATTTCTATTGACATGATTTTTAAAAAGTTTAGACCAAAAAAGACACCCTTTTCTTATTCTCTATTTCTCTGGCCATTTCAATGATAATATATTGTATGATATTAACAAAGTCCTATCTAGATCTATTTGGCACAGAGATCATGATTCATTATGAAAGACAGATAACTTCGTAAAATATTTCTTGGTCCTCTGATTACTTAATTTAATGTGTATTTCTTTCTGCAACATGTACAGATAGTTATAGTTAGAAGCATAGTTTATGGAATGCAAAAATGAACAATATTTGATAACTACTACTGTTGAATACCCATTTGCAGCTGTATAGTTTAATGGCAGCATTAATTACTGTACTGAACCTCGATAACAAACATTGATAATATTTCTACTATAAATTGCATTAACACACTGTTCACATAAACAAATAATCTGGAATAGGTATGTACTGATATTAGCATAGAAGAAATAGTTTACAGACATTATGGCTATGGAATTATCCACACATTCACCACCATGTTGTTTAACAGTGAGGTAAGGATAATGTATTTGGCTACAGATAGATTAACTATTTATTTTAAATAAACTTTTTTTTAAAAGCCAGACTTCCAGGTGACAAATGGCAAGTTAGCACATCTCTGAATGAGTAGAAACAACAAAAGATCAGTGAGTAGATTTGTCCCATGGAACTCTGGACAGCTGTTCCTCAAAAGGAAACTTTTCCATGGGTTTAAGCATTGGAAGACAAAGGAAAACCACTCTACTCTCAATTGCAAAAAAATCTTTTTATGGACACTTGGCATGCTAATCACAATTTCTAATAACTTTGAACTAATTAACCATCTTAAGGTTAATAAAGATCTTCAAAATTACAAGCTTGCGAAGTCACATGGTAAATTTGCCTTCATTCCAGAATAAAAGAAAACTTAGCTATAAACCTAAGAGTTTAAAGAAAGTGAAATAAATATCAAAAAGCTAAATAATACTTTAATCCAATAAAGTTAAGGGTACAGACAAATTTGTGATATTAGAATTTTTTTCTATAGAAAGTTAGATATAATTATATAAATAAAGAGCACCTTTGTGGGAAATAAATTGTTTAATCTATTTTAAGTCATAACAGAAATCCAAGATTTTATGATTTCAGAAACTGGATACTAAAGGACATTTAAGATTCATGGCCTAAAAGGGAAAAAAAAGAAAAAAAGAAAGAAAGCCAATCTGGTCTAGTGGTTAAGGTGCCAGGAAATTGCAAGATCTATTACTCCCTTAGCTTTGAAAGCCAACCGAGTAACTTTGGGCCAGTCACTCTGTCAGCCGACTCTCCTCTCAGGATTGTTTTTGGGGGGAAAATAGGAAAAAGAAGCAGCATTAGGTATATTTGGTACCCTGAGTTATTTATAAAAAGATAATAAAGTTTGGGTTAAGACAGGCTTGTCTTTTGTCTTTGGTCAGTATTGGGAAGAAATGACAGAAAATGATGTGACACTGGAAATACTTCAGGAGATATTCAAAGAATGGAGCCAGAAAACTAGCAGCTACAATGTCAGTACTGAAGTTTATTTTTATGTGTGTCCAAAATATGTTAAAAAAGAAATGACTATTGTGAAAGAGAATATCTTAGAATATCTACAAGATAAAGAGCTGAAACACCCTATATTGTTGAAATATAGGAAAATAAAATAATTGTGGATTATAAAATAGATATGACAGTTAAAAGGGAACTGTAATGGAAATAAAAATGATAAACCAAGGGAATGACCCGGATAATGACACCTTGCTGGATTTATAAAAGAGGTTTGATAAAGCATTAAAGAAGCCTGGGAGAAATGTATAAAAAATGTGAAGACAGATCAAATCCTAGATTTCTTGTAGATTGCTAGAATCAAAAAGAAGGAATATACAATTGGTTTGTTTGACCAAAATTAAATTAAGACACGTTTCTATAGAAATCTGGGAATTTTTACAGAATTTTTTCTAGCACCAGGACTGAAATGTTAATGATTTATTATTTGTGTATTGATAAGGGATAAGTTACAGAAAGAAAAGAAACTTGAATGTTACCCTATAGGGGAGGGGGTGAGGAATTACTAAATTTGTTTGTGTTGAAGATTGAAAATTACTTCTTTAAATATTGCTGTTTTTCCTTATATTTTCCTCCTTCTTTTTTCCTTTCCCCCTCTTTTCTTGAACATTCTACTTTCTCTTTCTTTATTATTTTCTCTTTTTTGAGTTTAGTTCATATAGTATTTTATTACTACTTTCATGGTTACTATTTACTAGTACAAGTAGCAATTACTATTACTAAAATTTCAATAACAATAATTTTTAAAAATAAAAAAATTAAGTCAGCTACCATGTTTCCCACAAAATATGACCTGTCCTGAGACCTAATGCCTTGCTCATTTTTCGTGTGGGCAAAAATATAAGCCCACCCCTGAAAATAAGCCCCTTGGACACCCCCCCCTGGCCAGGCAGAGCACTGCTCACCGACCTAGCGGTATCCTGAAGATGCCAAGCCACGGAAGCTGGAGGGGAAAGGCGCTCACATTGCTTGGTGCTTTCGGGATACCGCTAGGTTGGGGAGTGGCATTCTGCCTGGCCGGAGGGGGAATTGCCGGGTGGCTGCTCCCTTGCGAACTGGCTCCCGTAGAGCCAGGCACAGCCTCAGGGGTGAAGCAGCCATGAGGTGACCATGCTCATGAGCAGCCGCCCGGCAAACCCCCTCTCCAGCCGGGCAGAGCACCATTCACTGACCTAGGGGATATCCCTAAGGCGCCAAAGCACGTGACACTCTGCCCTGCCCCAGTTCCCACAGCTTGGCACATTCGGAATACCCCCTAGGTCAGTGCATGAAGCTCTGGCCGGCTGGAGAGGGGGGTTGCATGAGCGCCTGTTCCGCCCCCGCTGCACTCCAAGCATAACTTCTTCTCCAGCTTCCAAACTCCAAAACTCAGCTGCCGAGTCTTCCAGCAGTGGCCGCTCTAGGAGTGTGCTCTATGGTTGTGGGCTGGCTGCTGGAAGACTCTCTGTCTGGAAGACTCTCTATCCGGCAGCTTGTGAGCATGGTCACCTCATGGCTGCTTCGCCCCTGAGGCTATGCCCGGCTCTTCAGGAACCAGTTCACAAGGGAGCAGCTGCCCAGCAACCCCAAAACAATAGGCCCTCCCCCTATAATAAGCCCAAAGCCATATTTCGTGGGGGCAAAAGAAACACTGTATATTAATGAATCTGGATAGTATCAAGTGAGATATTCATAGGCAAACCAGTATCCATAGTCTATTCACTCTCATTTCCTGATTTAAATAAACCCAAGCATTTTTAAAGTCTGCTTTGTAGTCCAAAAAGAACAACTTATTTATTATTGAATATATACCTGTATCTACACACACACAAACACACACACACACCAAACATACACTTTGTTCTTCACATAGATTCCCAAGCCACCTCATAATGTCAAAAAGCACTCAAACCATTTGGAAATTATTGGATAGACAATTATTACTATCTTGGGTTCAGGCCTAGAAGGAACCCAAGAATGGTGCAGAAATTGAAATGATGAGCTCTATTAATTTCGTTCCTTGGCCTGCTGCCAGAAAAACAAAAGCAGGTATGGTGGACTAGTTCCTTCATAGGGAGGAGGTAAGGTAAACTAGTTCCTCCAAAGCTTCTGACATAGAATGGCTAAACTCTCAACACTTTTATTATTATTAAATTTATTTGCCACCTATCTCGCCATGGGGTTACATTTGTTGAACAGTTGCAGTACAGTTGGCAATATAATATACCCAGATCTCTAGATAATGACAAATCTTCATGTTATGCCTACCTCTTAGATTTTTGACAAAATCTTCGAGCTTCATTTTACGTTCTGGTTTTACATTTGGACTATACATATCTGTGTTTAATAATATTATCGCAAAGGCAAGAATGAAGATGGTGTCAGGATTTCTGAACTGCCTTACAACCCCTGGATTGCAGATGCAGTATCTCTGGCTAGAAAAGATATTTTAGAAAAATAGTAGGTGAGATTCAAGGATAAGTTGATTCTTATCATTATTCATTTGGTAGTATAAAATGTAAAATAAAACAGTATTTACTCCTTTATTCTATTTTCTTATCTAATAACAAGTCTATACTGAAGAATAATTAGTAAATCTCTCAAATGTAATGTATTAAGTAAAAGACTACTGATATATCAAAAGAACAACTGTATTATTTTATGCAATTTCCTAAATTTGTACACTTCACCAACACAACTAAAATTTGAATTTATGTGCTTTATACTAAGTGATTTGAAAACTATTGCAAATTATAGGCATAATTTGTCAACTGGATATATATAATACTGACTTGGGTGAACTGAATAGCAGAATTCATAAAAAGTATTCCATGTTGCTTGTAAAATATCCTTGCTTCAGAACAAACTTACAGAGTGAGTCATCAAATAAGTGTAACTATTCATATAACACAGCAGTAATAACATAGATTCCTATTATATACCATAGCCACAGGATTGCCACCTGGGTTTTGTGGTCATAGAAGCATTTTGCTCTCTCTGCTTAATGATACAATTGACTTAACAATTATAAATCAATGCCTGAAGGTATATACCTTTATTACTTTTAGATTTCTTGCCACATTTCCACCAGTATAAAGAACATTTGAATATATTTTAATGAGCAATGTCTTTGCTTATCACAGTAACTCTATAAGTCAATGCATTTTAATTTAAGACTATATATTTAACTTCTTTTTAAAGGTGTAAACTGAAATAGTACCATTCTGGTACTTCAGTTTAAAATAAATGACAAAAGAAAAACCAAATTAAACTACCAGGAATTACAACTTATATACTAATGTCTATGGAAATTCTCAGTCATCCAGGTCATGGTTGTCTCAAAGCTGCTTTTTCAAGAGGCAACTGGACTTTCTGGTTTTCTTTGAAGATGTTTTGCTTCTCATCCAAGAAGCTTCTTCAGCTTCTTAAAGCTTCTTCAGCTGAAGAAACTTCTTGGATATGAAGCGAAAGGTCTTCAAAGAAAAGCCAGAAAGTCAAGCTGCCCCTTGAAAAAGCACCTTTAGGACATATATACCTATTTTTTATTTTAACTGATTTTTTTTAAAAAAGAACTATGTTCAACTGCACTGTTCCTGAGACTTATAAATTTTCAATCAGCTGCTAGAGCTTGCTATGTCATACCTAAAAGCTTCAATGAGTCGTTCTACTTTCTGAGCTTCTCCTTGGACACGGATATGAGCTTGAAATTTCCTGAGAGCTTCATCCAGTTCCATAGCTGAGAAGTCCATCTCATCTACAACACAGCTGAAACAAAGAAAGCATTAATTTATTTTGGTTTACCAGAACTAGGTTTCTTTTTGTAAATTTAACTGGCCTACAGAAGAATAGAATAGAATGGAGTAGAGTGGAACAGAATAGAATTTATTTATTGGCCAAGTATTATTGGACACACAATGAATTATTTATTTATATTTCCATTATAATAAAATGCAGACTAGCAAATCACGGTAGATGTGCTTTCTACTTTTTCTCCTATAATCTCAGGACGGGGACTGGCAAAGAAAGGCTAAGTAATAATGAGAGATTCAGTTATGATGTTGATGACAGGTTTGTCATACAAAATGTCAGCAACAAATTCTGAGACTTCTCTGATATGAGCTGATGTCACTGGTATTTCTCTGGATTGACTGGTATCTAAAATGTGTTATTAGGTTTTTGTTCTAAATTTAAACAAAAAGGTATGTAATAATAATAACAATGTTTAAACCTTATATGCTACCTGATTTCCAATGATTCTTGTAGGGACTGTACTGCCCTGTCTCAGCCACTGGACTCAGCAGAGCAGACATAGTTGTCAGCGTTCTGAGTAACACACTCTCATGGTTCGTGGCAACTATGAGGCAGCAAAAATGGCTTCAACCAGGTTTGCTTCAGAGTTGACAATAGTTACATAACAATCAAAGCTCTAGTCTAAAAGGGCTGAGTCAAATTAGGTTTAGGTTTCATTTTATTTATATGCCGCCCTATTCCCAGCGGGACTCAGAGCGGCTCACAAACCCAAGAGGGGAAGGGAAACACAAGAACTACAAATACAAGCATTTAAAATAACCAACAGACACACAATCGAGAGGGGAAGGGAATTCATCAACCCCAGGCCTGCCGACACAGCCAGGTTTTAACGGCTTTTCAGAAGGCCTGGAGAGAGGTGAGGGTCCAAATTTCTGCGGGGAGTTTGTTCCAAAGGGCCGGCGCTGCCACAGAGAAGGCCCTCCCCCGGGTAGTAGCCAGATGGCATTGGCTGGTAGACGGAACCCGGAGGAGGCCAACCCTGTGTGATCTAATGGGTCTTTGGGAGGTAATTGGCAGCAGGCGGTCTCTCAAGTACCCAGGTCCAATACCATGAAGGGCTTTATAAGTGACGACTTTAATCGCATTTAATTCCAAATCTGGTCAAAATTTAAATAGTCAATTGATCCAAGAGAATATGCAAAATATGAATATGTCTATCATTGGCTTTGTCTCAGACAAATATCCTTATATAAAAATATTCACTTACAATAAAACTGGAATATGTCTAATGCAGTTAAGAATGCAAGTCTATTCAGGACCAATAAGATAGTATCTTCTGAGTAGATCAATACTCCTCAGGTAATTTTTTTCTTGTAAATCCTGCAGTTTTGAATATGCATTAAGTCTTTTGATTATTTGCATGAGGATACTCTTGTTTCTGCAGGTTTTGAGTTTAAATCAAAATTGGTCTGTACAGCCTGCTTTCATGAGGCCCAATTTTTTTCCTCACAAAGTTTACCCTTATCCAAAATATTGTTGGTTTCTAAGATCTCTCTGTTCTTTCTTTTGACATGGGATTTTCCTAAAATGCTATAATTTGTATGAACCCACAACCAAGATAAGGCAAATGAGAACCAGTTTTTGAATGAAGGGTTCATAAAATGTCATTAAAGATACTGTCAGGATTGCATTTATCTTGATTATATATTTGGCATGATTGGGGTCAGCCATTAAACAGTTAATGGAATGCCTGATTGTCAAATTAGTTTCTAATCTATTCTTATTTACTATTTTGCACTTTAGTCATTGGAAAATTTCTCTTACAACCTAATTAGCTATGGTAGTAATGCATAAAATAAATACAGATAGTTAAATAAAAACTAAGCTAGGATGTAGCTATCATAAACTTTGAGTGGCATTTAATATCTAATTAATTTTGTTTTTTAAAAAAGTTCTGACATTTATATGAAGGAAGGAAATATGAACTGCCATAGCATGTCAGTGATATTTCTTGGCTACATAAAGTCCACAGCACAAAGTAAAATACTAAAATATAAGCTAATTAATACTGATTAATTTACATGCAGATTGTGATGGTATATTTAATTTAATGTTTTGGCTGTATTCCAGTACTGCTTTAAGTAGCTCAGTCTCTACTGAGTGACTTAAAAGTAGAATAAAGTAATCAATGTTTAATTGATAAAAAAAAATTGAATAATTAGAGCAAATAAAAAGTGGCATAAGAAATAACTTTCCTAATTTTAAGGAACATAAAAAGTTTATCAGTGTTTTTATGCAGTCCAATTCCTATACAAAATATTTCATCTGATAGTTTTAAATACGTTTCTCCAGCAGCATTTGAAACTACAAGGATACTGTTACAAATATAGAGCTTTGGAATTGATCTGAACAGAAATATAGATTTTTTTTCAGGAAGGATTAAAGATCAGGCAAGATATTTTTAAGTACAGTTTGCTGCAGTATTCAGAGAACTATGAAACAAATAGGCCGTATCAGTCCAGGAAGAGCTCGCAAGGGACTCACATATAATATAAATTACATTTCCCAATTACTGCATAAGAAGCTAAAGTCTACTTAATAAAGCTCAGATGACTAGAGACATCTCCATGCAACTTTCTTGGCAAAATTATGCGAATGAGTTCATCACTATCATCTTCTGGAATGGTTTTAAATTTTCTTGTTACCCATGGTATTTATTAGTGGTCTCTTATCGGTGAATCAATTAGATTTGACTATTCTTAGCTTCATAGCCCAGAAAATCATCTCATGGAGACAAGTTAGTATACTGTATGCTTCTAAGAGTTCAGATGCCATGAAGAGGCTCATTGGCTACACACAAAACCACAAGAGAGGACATATTGTCTGTTCATATCCCTTCAACATCAAATGAACTTTTTATTTTCCACAATGATGCTTCATTAAGTATTTGGCATATTCTTGCAGTCCTAGTGGACTTGTCTGTTCTTGTGAAGTTAATCTATTTCTGGCTCTGTGTTAATGTATTAGAAACTAAGGCAAAGCTGATTCTTTTGTAATTCCACAACACTTGTAGGAGGTCTGTTTTTCCACTGATGGGAATTCTTACTTTGTATCAATTTCTAGACTTAAAGAACTAGTATTATCTATTTCCAACAATAGGTTTTAGTGTTTTATAATCTGGTGCTTATCTACAGTCATTGTTTAGAATGCAGCTTCTCCTCTTCCATTTCCGTTAACAGATTGCAGCTCCTGGAAAAACATCTGGTTGCAAAAGAGCTGGCATGATATAATTTAATTTTTGCTACTTCTGAGGCACTCTTTAGTGCCAGAAGAATTGCTTTTCAGCCAATTAATCTTCTCTTAAAGACACTGCTCACAGTTTTGGTGAGGTAAATGAGTATATTTAAGGAATATATTTATTGAAAAGGTGGAGGGGATGTATGTTAGAATTGTGTGTGTGTGTGTGCACACATTAATGTTGTTACAGAACAGGAACACCTTGGAACAGGCCACTGACTGACTGTTCTTTGCACTTTCCCACTGATCAACAGGAGAGAGCACTGTCTGGTTCATGGTATTGTTAGCATTTTGAGACTGGCAGCAAATATGATTGGTTAGCTCCAATCATTATATACAGCAATGTTGACTGATATAATCAAAGCCTGTCACTTTTTAAAGAAAGAAAACCACATTTTGCTTCAAAAAACAAAAAAAACCCCACACCATTTTGCAACTGGATGAACCTGTGCCTATTTATTTTAAACAATCATAAATTTGGCTGCAAAGGCTGATGGGGTTAGAAGAGATGCTTTAATTAAAGAAAAGAATACAACTAACTTTGTTTTTAATTGGAAACCACTTCTGAATTTTGTGCTCGAGGCAGAAAACAATGAAACTTTGTTTGGGTTTTGATGATTAGATCAGTTTGTTGTTATAGAAATGGCTAATATATATTACTATGTGAAAATAAAAAGTTGAAGTCTTATGTTATTATCTTATTCTAAATTATTCAGTGCTAAAAAGAGTTGGAAGTCAATGCTTTTCTTTTTCTTTTCCCTTTTATCCTAGAAGTCTTCCTCTTCTCTTTTTCCTCCCCAACTTTCTCATTATTTTCATTTTTCTTTGAATTTTTTTATTTCAATAAGCTAATAAAATTTGTAATAAATAATCATACAGTGCAAAACAGCAAAGAAAACAAATCCTTTCTATACCTGCATCTGCATTGGTCCTGCTGAGAGGCATGCATGGATGCAATAGTAAATGGAACGATTTCTTTACCTTAATTTTGTTTTATTTATTTACATTAAATGTATATACATTTATAAGCTGCCAATCTCACTGATTAAGTGATCCTGGGATATTTAAAAATAAAAGAAGAACAATTACTTTTGCCTTAAACACAAGACACTGAGAGCATCAGCTTTTTTTTAATGTAACACATACTTAAACATGTAATAAGAATTTTATATGTTACTTACTCTAAAACATCCCTGTTAAATTGCTTTTGCCGATTTCCCAGGAACTCTCCGATCATTTGTCTGCTGAGACCTTTTCTCTGTAAAAGGAAATGGGCAACTCCAACAGGTGTATCTGGCACAAAACCTCTGTCGATCAGATACTGGATTCCTTTTTCTGGTTTTCTAAAGAGAAAAACACAACACAATTACAAGATTCCCTGTTTTGCTTTTTCCCCAGGCTCTGGGTTGTCCTAAAAGTCTTATAATCTAAATATTTTTGTTTACACCTGTCCTTTGAAAGAAACATTTTTTTTTTGTTTGAGCTAAGCTGAAGAAATGCAGATATTGAGTGGAGGAACTTTTGGAAAATAGACAACTAAAGTCAAATGAATATTTTAGCCAAAATAATACTTCCATTGGGATTTCTATTTGTATAAAGGGAGCATAGAAGGCTTTAAAGGGTATCTGTGTTACCAGTTATTTAGTATTATACATTAAATGCATGCTTCACCTTGAAATTATTATAATAACTTCAGCAAACATTATATCATAAAAGCAAGTTGTGATCTTATGTAAATTTGTAAAGTTCTGAAATATTCATATTCCCTAAATTATATAAAAAACTATTAATTCTAAATTGTTCACCATATTTTTCAGAGTATAAGACTGTCTGGAATATAAGACACACCTTAGTTTGGGGGAGGAAAATAAGAAGAAAAAAAATTCTGCCTCTGCCTACCAGCATCCATGGTATTCAGCTGACACATGGCAACAAGGTCAGCCAATGAATAGGCATAGCAACTAAATCAGCCAATGAGGGCTATTTGGTCTCTGAAATTTGCTGTGAGAGACAGGAAGGAGCCTGGCTTAGATGAGAACTGAAAGTGAAACTGCTTGTATTTTGCTTGTATTAACTGCTATCTTGGAAAACCTGCTTTTGAAAATGTGTTGTATATTATTATAATTTTGAGTCCTGCTGAATCAGTTACTGTGCTTTCTGAATGTGATTGCTGCTGCAGAATCTGACCAGCCAGGTCAGCTTCAGCACTTATTGCAGTCTGATTCAGCACAGCTCAATCAGCTGTTCCAGGCTGCAGGGATTGCCATAGACCATCGCTGCCTCCATGCCTTGTGTTTGTGGCCTCTGGTGGGAGTGTGTGGGGCTACATTTGGTGTATAAAATGCACCCAAATTTTCAGGGGCAAAAAGGTACGTCTTATACTACAAAAAATATGGTACATCTCATCTGTACATAAATATTTAATTAACATGAATAATTAAATAAAAAATGCTATGTATATAATCAACAATTACAAGTAAGAACAAGACTACAAAATAGTCTTGCTACAAAATAAACACTTTTCTTTTAATTATTTTTCTATATATATTTATTTAATTAAAAAATACAAAGTTAAAATATAAAGAAACAAAAATTAAAAAAAGAAAAAGCTCAGAAAAGTAAAAGGGTGAAAGTGCAAGAAAGAAAGAAAAGAACGACTTTTGAGATTTTTAGTACAGATATAAGTTAAAAAATAGATGCAACTCTTATTCAAACACTAATATTCATCTACATTGTTTCCCTAAACCCACAGAATTCTAATCTTCATTCCTTTCAGTTTCTGGCAAAAATTTCAAAACTTGTTTTCAAGTAGAAATAACATTTGTCAAAGTCTTCTTTTTCATCAAGCTTTCAATTTCACCATCTCCTCCAATTCTACCAGCTTCATCATTCATTTATCCATTGTAGGTAATTGAAAATCCTTACATCTTTGAACATGTCTTTTTGTTGTTATAATATATAAAAACAAAATTCTGTAAGATGTTTCCATTTGTATGTCCATTCCAAAAGAAAAGCCCCTGACTTCAATTGTACATTAACTTTTTAAAATCTTCTGCATCAAAGTACATACTTGGTCCTAATATTTTCTAGCTTTGGGTCATGTGCACCAAAGATGAAAATAATCATCTCAGTTCTCTCAGGCCTGAGTACATTTCCAATAAATACTGATATTTGAAATTCCCTGACATATTTTTGACATTTTATTCGGTATTATGTACCAACAATATATCATTTTATAAAAAATATCTTTACAATTATAATTCAATATAAATTGCAATCCTTTCTTTATGTACTATATTCCATTGGAGCAACTCTGTATTATATCTGAAATATTTTTTGCCCATTTTATATACAATCTTTAACTTGCTTGTCTTCTATTTCAATGTTTAACAAAGGTTTATACATCCTAGCAATAAATAATATGATCACCATTTATACAGATCTGTAGATCAAACTCAACTGTAGCACTATTTTCTCTTTTAATACCATTGTGTATAAAGAGATACCCTTTATGGTAGAGACAGTGAACCGGAAAAATTATCCAAAGGGAGACTCATACTCAGCTGATTTGAACTCAGAATTCTTCTATCAGTACTACCCTATTATGTTTTGCAATATTATTTTTGGAATAAGATGACTTTTACTAGTATACCAAAATCCATCATCAGGATGAATGGAAAATATAAAGAACTGAGGAACAGTGCACATGCTAAGCCCAAGTATTTATTTTCTATTCAAGTGTTCATTTTAGCACCCACACGGATAAGATTTTTCCACCATTAGATTTCCACTATCTAAATAATTGTAAATAAAAATTGGGTTATGCATAACCTATATGCCAGTTGGTTTTGATTCAGTTCTAGAAATTTAGCATCACATCTATTTTATTTGTTTCGCACTTGCTAAAATTTAAGGTCTAGTTCTGCATATGGAAACATCCCATTCAGAAAACAGAAAACAAAAGGTTCTGGCAGGGATTTGTACACACCCTTTAAGAAAAGACTGCCTTTGGTTTTGATTAGTCTGATTATTAGTCACTATAAGAGACTGCAGAAGAATATTATTCCATTATATGCCATGAATTATGTTTATTACTATCACACAGTATATATGTATAATGTAAATTCAAAAAATGGAAACATGTTTCAGACATTGCATTATGCAGCAATACAAAAAAAATCATTTCTGGATCTAATTAGAAGTGAATGTATCTTAGGAACTGAAACAAAGGAATTAAAATTGCAGCTTAGTGCTCATTTTTCCTTTAAAATTGGATACTTTAAATAAAATGGAAAGAATGTTCAATCTTCATGTTCAATATTACCATAAATCATCTAATCATAAATGACTTGCTGCATGAATGTCTTTACTTTTATGAAGAAAGATACTTAATGGTTTGTCAATTGGGCAAAAGAGGATTTTAGCTGGAGAACTGCAGCTTATGAAAGCTGATTTTTAAAAAATAAAATGTATTACTTGAAATATGGCCACCAGACTCCTTCAAAGTTTTGGCTATTATAAACTAATATGGGTCTCTTCCTATAATACCTTATTAGTGATATGTTATTACTATGATCAGTATTATTGATAAACAAATTAGTTATATCATTTTAAAATATATATTTTATAATATCTTTTTCAATATGTAAATGTAAGACAATTGATTTATAAGATCCAAGGTTTTAAAATTTGGGGTAGTGTATACGATTAGCTAAATATTGTTGTTAGTTGCGAAGTCATATCCGACCCATCACGATGTATGTAAATAACATTGTATATTATGCTATATGATGGAGGTAGCATGGTTCAATTTCAAATGAAATAAAAAAGAACATAATTTGCATCAACATTTATGAGACAAAAACACCTTTGATTTATGAAATGAAGATATGTAGATTGCGACAGATTATCATTCATATGATCTGTTATCCATTCTATTTTAAAGAGACACAGACAGAGCATAATCCGCTAACCTCATCATAACTGAACAACACAGAATCCGAAGAATATAATGCTGTTCCCCACTAAAACTAAAAGCTTTAAGTGAAAGAATTAAGACATTTTATCTACTGGTGGGAGTACCAGAAAAAGGCCACAGCAAAACACATCCATTTTGTGCAGAGTCAACATATTACCAGGAATTGAGCATGACAAGGAGTTGTTACTTTTATCTACTGCTGCAAATAATATTGATTATGTGCTAGTAAGATCTTGTAGAGTCTTCGGGATCACATTGACAGTGTGATCATTCCTCCATTATGATCTGTCCCTAAGTGGGTCCTTCAGTCTTCGAAAGACACATCTACTGTAACTGAGTCTCTTCACCACTGTTGGTCATCCTCTTCTTCTCTTTCCTTCAAACTTTCCCAGCATTAGAACCTTCTTCAGGGAGCTAGACCCTTGCATAATATAGGATAATTTGAGCCTAGACATTTCTGCCTCCTATGAGAATTTTTGTTAAATCATTTATGATCCATTGGTTTGTTTTCTTGTCTAAATATGGTATTCTATGGCTCCTTCTCCAACACCAAAGATCAGAAGTGTCAAAAAAAATTCTATCTTGCTTCTTCAAAGTCCAACTTTCACTTCCATAACAATGTCATACTCAATGTCACAGGGAATACCATGGCTTACACAATTATGTTATTTGTAGAGATACATCATGCATTTCAATATCTTTTTCAAGGCTTTCATGGCTGCTCTACCAAGTACTAACTAGTCTGTAGTGTATGTCTTGATTGGTTGTTCTTTACTGTCGATGGTTGATCCTAAAAGACAGAAATTTTCCACCAATATCTTTTACAATATCTTCATTTTCATTTATCCGGCTGATTATTCTTGTCATTAGTTTGTTCATCTGTATATTTAATTTTAGACCCATTTTTCACTGTATGTCTTGATTTTTATTACTAGGGCTTGTAGAATCTTTGCATTTTCAGCTATCAAGGCAATGTCAACATCTTAGTGAGTATAGAGTTTTATCTTACTCCTTTGCCAAAATGGAGTCAGTCTTTTTCACCATGTACTGTGTACTGTGGCTGTCTGACCTCTATACAAGTTTCTGATGAGAATAATGAGATGTTCTCTGATTCCCATTTTTCTGAGCACTGAGTTGCAAATAATAAGGGTAGCTTATAAAATTGTAGGGAACCTCAGCAAAAAGCCATTTGTTGAGCCCCCTCCAGTGTCCATGAGCTGTGCCAGTTAGCAGCAGTAGCAGTGAGCAGCTGGGAATCTAAACTTAATAGAGGGATTCAGGTATTATAGTTCCATGGCACTGTGAGATATTTAAAATAATAGTTTCTCAGCAGTCCTCTGGGGGTGTCAGATGTTCAATGATATGGGAATCATGGAGAAGAAAGAGAAAAGGCCCGAAGACTATTTGTACAACTTTAAAACAGGATGACAGGTATGTAAGGCAGACTGTATTAACATTTCCTCCACTTGACAAAAACAAGGCTGTTTTTTAAACTCCTGAAATGCAGAAATGTCTGAATGATGGAATAAGTAAGGCTTATAAAGAAAACGAGGAAAAACAGCTTTTTTTCTACTTGCTGCTTCTCAATTGAAAATGTAGTCCATGTGTTATTATTAAATCTTATTCAGCTGAAAATATTTTATTGAAGCAACATATAGCTAGGTCGAACAACAGTTCAGTCTCCCCTCTCCACACTTTTCCTTTTGGTATGGGGGGATGTTAAATAAAATTTTTCTTTATGAACCGAAGCTTGACAACTCCAAAGTCATGGTACTAATAATCAATGTTGGGCAACACCCATAATGGTGTTTAGAGAGCCGAGGTGGCGCAGTGGTTAAATGCAGCACTGCAGGCTACTTCAGCTGACTGCAGTTCTGCAGTTCGGCTGTTCAAATCTCACCAGCTCAGGGTTGACTCAGCCTTCCATCCTTCCGAGGTGGGTAAAATGAGAACCCGGATTGTTGTTGGGGGCAATATGCTGACTCTGTAAACCGCTAAGAGAGGGCTGAAAGCTGTATGAAGTGGTATATAAGTCTAACTGCTATTGCTATTGCTATAGTGCTCCTTAGAATTAAATTAGAGCCAATATCAAAAATACAGTTTTTTAAATTGCTAAAATTTCCCAAAAATAATCATTTCTCATGAAAACTTGAACAAAAATGCCAAACTCTTGTAGTAGGTCATGACTCACTGGCATAAGGTTTTGTGAGTTTTCTTACCCAAGTGATTTCTAGGCAAGATTGCTTAAATCTCATACAGTGTTTTTTCCAGGTTTCAGATAATTTGGGAGGAAAAAAGTTGCACAAGGATGTATCTCAATTAGATTTGTCAATCCATAAAATAATCATACATAAGCTGGTAATGACAGTACCATACTGGTATATATTATTACTATAATACAGACAACCATAACCAGGATGTGACTACAACTTTTCTATCCCAGCAATGATACTGGAAGCTACACTAGTTCTAGTACTAGAATTAACACATAGCCATTATGACTGGTACTGTAAAAAGCTATCCGAAGTCTCACTGAATTGCTTTATCAAAGTGCTATTGCTAAAAATTTTGGAATACAAATTCACAGTTTTGGAGAGTGCCTAACACTGGGATGGTGAACCTATGGCACGTGTGCCACAGGTGGCACACGGAGCCATTTGTCAGGGCACACGAGGAATCGTCCTGTCAGCTGGCCAGTGTGCATGTGCGTGATGCTCAGCTGAGTTCAGCCTTTTTTAAAGCCGTTTTTTTGCCCTCCCCAGGCTCCAGAGGTTTTATAAGAGCCTGGGGAGGGTGAAAAGAGCTCCCGTCCCACAGATTCCCTCCGGAGGCTTCAGGAGCTTCCCTGAAGCCTCTGGAGCGCAAAAAATGGCCCTATGGGCAAACCGGGAGTTCAGGAACGGACTTCTGGTTTGCTCGAAGAGTCGGTTTAAGCCCTCCGGAGGCTTCAGGAACCTTCAGGAGGCTTCCCTGAAGCTTCTGGAGGGCTTAAACCAGCCCTACGAGCAAACCGGACTTCTGGTTTGCTGGTAGGGTCATTTTTTTGCCCTCTGGAGACTTCAGGGAAGCCTCCTGAAGATCTCTGAAGCCTCCGGAGGGCCTCCGGGGGTGGGTGGGGGAGCCTCTGGAGCCTGGGGAGGGTAAAAAAGCATGCAAAAAATGGAGGTCGTGCCTCTCATGCGCGCATGCACACTGGGGGGGGGTTGGGTGTTGCATTATGGGTATGGCACGCCCACACATGACCCCCCTGCGCTCCCCCCTTATGACACGTGAGCCAAAAAAGGTTCGCCATCATTGGCCTAAGATGTGGAAGATGGTCTTAAAATGTAATCCTCCTTTAAAGTATGTAAGTTCTGTCAAGATCTGCATGGGCAAAGAAACAAAAGAAGATAATCATCACCCTTTCTTACTATAATCAAATAGGAAGATTGACACCCCAGGTACATGGAATTAGTAAAAATCTGTCTTAGAAATTTGTAATCATGAGTTACTGTAATATACAAAGTCAGAGAAGCTGACACAACTCATTGCACAAAGTATTGTACAGTCAATAGTTTTTTTCACTTAGTTATATGCATGTTTAAGGGCTATGGTTAGCAACTGTTTACTCTGATTATACATACAGTGTTTTAGATTCAATATATTGATTATATTTCTCTTGCTTTTATTCGCTGTTTATCTCATTGGGATAATATTACTGTTTGCCTCTTGCTTTTTGTTCCTTATTTCTAAAGTGATTTTCTAAATAACTGAAAAGCATCTGTTTCTTTTTTTCTTACGGAAGTCCAGCTATGCTGAATTCCAAAGAACAAGAAATGCAGTAACACATTAAATCTGTTAATCTAACAATTGCAAACTGTGCAAGCCATCAATCTCCTTTTTTCTGGTTAGCATTTCACAATCCTGGTCACTAATGAAGGCATTGAGATGGTGACATTTTTCTGAATCGTAACCCAGATATCTCTTTGAGCAAATAATTTGCCTAAAATGTTTCATATGAGAAAAGCATGGGCCTGATAGGGTAGGAATGTTAATTTCAGTTTCCAGAGGTTTCTCAATGAAATTGACTTTTTCAATATATGGGAATATTTATATACTTTCTTTACATGGTTGTAAAAGAGGCTCTGACTTTGGCACTCAAAAAAGGAGCATGTCTTTCCATCAATCAATCTATAGCTGGAATCCATCTGTAGCCTAAAAATACCTTATTCCTTTTTATGATTTTTGATTATTTCAGTGTAAAAAAAAAGTATTGCTACTTATACTGCTGTTATGGAGTAATATGTAATGCAGATATAAATAAAATGATTTTATTTATTTATTTGGCTTATATGTTGACTTTGTAATAACATCTAATTAATATATAAAAATAAAAAATATAAACAGCAAGGCCCAAATGTGTTTTCCATTTGAAGACAGCAATATCTTCAATATCAGAAATGCTTTTCTGAACAGCCATATTTTCAGGTTCTTTGAAAATGGGATGGCTTGGACTTCCAGTTGAGGCTATGGCAAACTACACATATTAGTAATGGGGCAGTGTTATGATTGAGAAAACCACTTGATCCAGAATCCAAGCCACCAATATCTCACTGGAGTAAGAGGAGATCTTCAGGGAACCCATAAGACAGTGTACACTGCTCCTCAAGAATAAACTGCAGTAATTCCTGTTTTACATTATCTTATGAGTTGAGAAGATGAGAGTGGAGCCATCTTTGCTCAGGCATCAATGCAGGCTTTTTTAGGGACGTTAAACTCAACCAAACATTAATACATTGGATTTGTGCTTTTTTTCAAATTGTTTAGAAAGATTAAGATCTTTCAGAACAGCATGTTATACTGCATTTGCTAGATTGTTAGCATTTACTTAGAGAAAGCATTTTTAAATAATGTGGTTTCCCTCAAAATAAGACAGGGTCTTATTTTCTTTTAACCCCCAAAATAAGTGTTTGGCCTTATTTTCGGGAAGGTCTTATTATTTTTGAGGTGAAGGAGGCGGCGAGGGTGGCCACCTCATGATTGCTGCTGTGTTGCAATATTTTCGGGGAGGGCTTATTTTGGGGAAAGGGGAGGACTTATTTTGGGGAAGGGCTTATTTTAGCGCATACGCTCAAAATCTGATTGGCCTTATTATCTGGGAAGGTCTTATTTTCAGGGAAACAGTACGGTTTTAAGAGTTTTTGAAAAAATATTACTTTATGTATTAAACAGCAAAAGAGTGCTTAGAGTATGGATTTCAGAAACCTGAATTATGGATTAAGGGTTCAGATGGACTTGAAATCACAATTTTACATCTTTGGAAGATTTTTGTGTGTGAGAATGTTGCATTGTTTGCCCTTTCATTAGTCAAAACAAGATAATGGTATTTTAACAGTTGGATATTAAAGGAAACTAGAGGATTTAAAAAATGGAAGAAAATATTCTAGCAGTGAGTTGCTTGGTGAAAAACTATGAAGAATTTATGACATAAGGTCTTTGAAATTGTCAGAAAATGATGGCTAGATTGACAGTTAAGGTTAGATTGTAATGAAAGAAGAACAAGATATTCTCGATAAGTTTGAAATTAATCTGAATGTGTATATAAATGTGACAAGTAATGAAAAGGATGCAGAAGATGTACTGGACTTTCAAATGAAGCAGATTGATGTTTCAATGCTTAAAGGAGATATGTAACTATCAAACCATAAAAGAGTTATCAGGAACTTTTTTTACTGGAAATCTGCTAAAGCTTTCAAAGACGTTTTTGAGCTTTTGAGACAAAAAGAACAAATGCATTTTACTGAATCTACAAAACACACTTGGTAATTCTATTGGGGGAGGGGGGAGGATTAAATAATACCAGGAAATAGGGATGGGATAGTCTGGATGTCTGTATCATAGATTTTAATGACAATGTTAGCTTGGCTATTGAGATAGTATTAATTTCCTTTTCTCCAGTAAGCATCTTAAAAAAATAATATACCTTATTCAAGGAAAAATTAAGTGAAAAACAATAAAAATGTTTTATATTAACTGTAAGGATGTATAAGTAAATAAAAAATCTACCTACCCCAAAGCACAAGTACATTTATAGTGAAGTCTAATTAATTTAGTGTTACTTTAAAAAGTTAAGACGCAAGTAATACATTTATGCACTACATAGTCTAAAGAACATTTTTTTGTATTTTTTGTATTTGAAGCACTGCACAACTTTACTATAGAAAGAGGCAGTATTGGAACACACAGGAACAAAAATATTCAGCTCAAAATAAACAGATTATAACATCTCAAATTTGTAACCATGTTAATCAATGTCAAAATTATGTTTAAAGCTTAAGCTTATCAATTAGTGAGCAAAAATTGTATTATGGAAGGTTTAAACATATGTACATTCATATATGCAGCTGTACAGAATAATACATTGTTTCATACAGTATTGTAATTGTTTGCTTTCTTCATACCCTAATCAATTTAGGATGGTATTCATTCCTGCACACCAACTAAAAATTAGAATGCAGCCCTGAGATTTGGAGCTCATTAGATTATTTATTATAGCAAACTACATAAATGGTTTCTTTCTATATCATTTCTCTGAGGAAATATTCAGAGAGGAAGGTGCAGGCTGCTCAATTGCTTATCCCACTTTAATTTTGTGCAGCATGGGTCAAAAATATGTAAGTCAGCAGTGGTTGGGATTTCCCCCCAAGACCTTGGTGCTATAGAATGCAAATGATTAGTCAATTGTTTAAAAAAGTATTTCATAAGGTAAAGTATATAAATAAATATGTGAAGTCCAAACTTTCCACTGTGATTCACCAAACTGCATCTTTTGAATTCATATTTGCCTGCCCTATTCCTGGAATATATATTATTCAGCATTAGTTGGAAAAATGAGGAAACCAACTATACAAAAAAGCTGAATTGGAAAAAGTGAGCTAAAATGTCTCATGAAGCAGCAAAGAATTACTTAGTCTAGTTTTTTTTCAAAATTCCCTTGACATTAACAAAAAAAAACATGCTTTCTTTTGCTTATCAATTGAGCAAAACAATTCTAACAGTTTATGAATGTCAACCCTTCTTTAATGGAGGATATAATACTCATTATTTTAGGATATAATACTCATTAACAATCTCACACTGTTAAGCCGCCAAGTGATAGAACACTTGATAATTCCTCATAGGTTCTCCTTATTTATCTGTACGAACATTTTCTTGTGAGACTACAAAATAGGTGTACTAATGAATATTGATTCTGTACTGATGTAAAAACAAAATAAATCAGCAAACACAGGATTACATGAAGATCTACAGAGTTTAAGACAGAGAAGGGAAATCTTATATTAGAATAATTCAAAACAATATTTATTTAACCAAGTTGTGAGTCTTGAATGAAATAGAATAATCTCTCTGCAATTAATTGTATCATGAGGTTTATATCATAATAATTCCAAAGATTAAGATAGACTTTGCAAGATATTCTAGCTACAGACCAACATCTCTCCTTAATATGGAAGCTAAAATATAAACACCAACATTAGCTAGGAGGTTATAAAACATAATACCATCTGTAATACACCCATTTCAATATGGATTTTAAAAAATAGATAAGCGTCTTATATCATTCGTCTGGTGGTCAATATTATGGATATAGCTGTGGATGAATCGGATCTTCTGATGTTGTTAAACTAAAAAGATGTTTGATATAGACCTGAGTGAATTTATGAAATGTGTTAAGATATTGTTGTTGTTGTTGTTTTTTGATATGTTTATCCTGAGGTTACAGTTATTACCAATTGAGTCATCTGTTAAGTACCATATTTTTCGGAGTATAAGATGCACCTTTCCCCCCAAAAAAGAGGGTTAAAATTTGGGTGTGTCTTATACACTGAATGTAGCCCCACCCACTCCCACCAGAGGCCAAAAATGCGAAGCATGGAGGCAGCAATGGTCTGTGGCAAACCCTGTAGCCTGGAACACCTGATTGGGGGTATTCCAGCAGTCTCTCCCACCCACCAATCAGCTGTGCTGAATCAAGCTGCAATAAGTGCTGAAGCTGACCTGGCTGGTCAGATTCTGCAGCAGCAATCCCATTCAGAAAGCACAGTAACTGATTCAGCAGGACTCAAAATAATAATAATATACAACACATTTTTAAAAGCAGGCTTCTCAAAGTAGCAGTAAATCCAAGCAAAACACAAGCAGTTTCACTTTCAGGTCTCAGCTAAACCTGTCTCCTTCCTGCTTCAAATAGCCCACATTGGCTGACTTAGTTGCTATGCCTATTCATTGTTTGACCTTTTTACCATGTGTCAGCTAAATACCATGGAAGCTGGTAGGCAGAGGCAGAATTTTTCTTATTATTATTTTCCTACCCAAAAACTAAGGTGCATCTTATACGCCAGAGTGTCTTCTACTCCAAAAAATATGCTATTTAAATTACATTGTGGGACCCAGTTGTGGGTTTCTTTTTTCATTTAATTTTCAATTTGGTTCTTCAACCACTGGTTTCTTCCACCAGACATTATCAAATGTTAAAGCTGTAGTGGCATTTCACACTGAATATTAGTCCATATATTTTGACATGACTTATCTTTAATAATCCTTAACAATTATGTAAAGTCATTAGCCAAGATTGTTTATGTTATACAGTAAAATGGCTATATTCTGGCTATACAATAAGTCTAATTTTCCTTTGGGATGAATTATATCTGCTGATTATTGTTGGAGATTAAGAATTACAATTTGTATAGTTTCTATAACATCCTTGTTTATCACAGCATTGTGAATTACTGTAAATATATCTAAATGAATAGATGTAATCTCAGTGGATATAACTCAGTGGACAAAACTCCCATTCAATCTTTGGGATAATTTATTAAAATGAGTATTACATCAAGATTAGTATACATATATCCTAATATACATTAAGGATTTCAGTGTTAACTATATGAAGATATTTTTTTTAAAATGTGAATTTTTAATAGCAGTTTAGGATTTTATTTAACTGACAGAGCACCTTAATTAACAGTCAAGAAAAGAAAAACCAATTCTCACAAATATCTTACTACACTAATCCTCACTTAATGACAATTTGTTCAGTGACCAAAATTACAATGGTGCTGAACAAAGAAATTTAAAACCTGTGCCCAACCTGTGCTTATGACTGGTCCAGGAGTTGCTGTAACTCCCAGACCTGCCTATCCCCCCCCCCCACTCCATCTATGCCTTGAAAAACCAGGGAACTCCCAACTGGCAGTATAAAGCAACCAAAAACCCCTCCAATGAAGGACTGAACATTCAGAAAGACTCCACAGTGGATTACAAAACAGCTGCCTGTGGGAAATTCCAAACATCCAGGAGACATCAAGGGTGTACTGGAGTGAGAAGCAACTACTTCCTCATCGTGCCAAATGCCTGGGAAATGCCAGCACAGCCACCCTGACCATCCTGTATCCCACACACCAGCTGACCTTCATCTTGGAGCTGGCTTCAAGGTGAAAAAAAAAGAAAAGAAAAAGAGAGCTGTCCTCATTTTCTAAAGGCTCTGCAAAGAACACATGTCTCCTAGGGCTTCACAGAGCACCCTCAATTCCAAAAGAAAATGTTTGGCTGCCTTTAACATTTCTTTTCTTTCTTCTTCACACAGGGCAAGGCTGGGTGCACCTCAGAAGCTCAATGGTTTTACAGAGAAAGTTTGGCTTAACTTTCGTGGGTTAAAATCATCAAGCCCACATTCCTAAGAGATTGAAGCAGATTTGTGCCAGGCCTCCAAGGGAGTCCCCCCACCCCCCCGCACTCTGCTTAATGGACCAGTGCAGCTGTTTATTGACAGTGCCTGGGAAAGCCAGGATGCGGTCATAAAATTGAGCCAGGTGACATGATCACCTGCTTAATGACCACAATGACTCAACCAAAATTCAAGGTTCAATTGTGGTTGTAAGTCAAGGACTATCTATATTATAGAGCATTTTAAAGCTTGGTAATATATAAAACATTTCACAATGTATAGATTTTTTTTAAAAAAAAGTAGATATTAAGGTCTTTGTTATTATTTTAATTTCCTTCCAATCAGAGTATAGAACTATTTTAAATTAAACTGATTTGAAAACATTGATTAAAATGAAGAGACAAAGTTTTATTATATATGTAGTGTAATTTAAACAATAGTAATCAGAAGTGTCAGCTGTATAAGATGACAGTCTTAGAGATGAAAAAAACAACATAAAAATATTGCAGCTATTTATAAATGCATATTGCATTTTGAAAGTATCCCTAATCTTAATCCTAGTCTTTGGCCAGCACAAATAACTGTAATAATTGTTAATTATTTTTGTCTGTTCTTTAGATGGCACATAGAACATCACAGCTGGATTAGAATAAAAAAAGATGAACATTGAGAATGTGGCCCCTTCTGTAATTGATTTTCTATTTTTGCATTGTCTACTTGAGTTTTTAAAATATGCTTTCAACATTTAATTTCTTCTGAAATTGATAGAAAGGAAAACACAAGGAAAATACACCACGAAATTATGAAAAATGATACAAGAATAACAAGGCAATTTAGTCATCATTGTAGAGATAAATTACTTCTTGCTATATATAAGAACCCAAAGGCATCAAGTAAATACCATTTCATAAAAAAGCAAAAAGCACTGTACTCACTTATTAAAAAGGTTCAGTCCAATTCTATAATGACGTTTCCTGATTATATCATTACTGAAGGCAGGCGAATCCCAACTATTACGAGTTTCTTTGTGGTATGTTTGCTTGCTCAAAGTTTGTTCCCGTAAGCTGTCTCGAGAGGATGATTCTGAACTGCAGTTTATTGTGTCGTTAGAATTGGAAGTGCTGTTGATGCTATCATTATCTCCATCAGAATAATCAGATTCAGATTTGCTTTGCCTGTTTGCTGTACCGTTAATAGCCAAGTGGCTGTCAATAGGCCTTGGTCTATGCCTAGTTTCTGGATCTTCTCGGGATATTACTTTGCTAGGGAGGCCATGTGATATGTGTTTTGGGCTACCTTGCTGACTACTAATTCCCCGATCATATGCATTTTGCCTCTTCAGTGATCCTCTTTCAGAACGGTCACTTAAATCGACTGAACTGTCACTTGGTGGTTCTATGGTTAGCAAAGGAAGATGATCCATCCTCATTCTCTGTTCTTGGGATTCCAATGAAGGGGTACTCCTACAACTTGTGTCGGTGTCTATTTTATGGTCTTTATGTGTCATAGACCAGTATTCTTGAGAAGGGTTTATTGATCTAAGTCTCAAGTCAGACTCTGTGCTCGATGGTCTTTCTATAGGATGAGAAAGGGGAAGTGGTGGGGATAATTCTTCCTCATCGATATATAATGTAACATCACTGTAGGAAGCAGTCATTTCATCAAGTTTCCTATGATCAACATTATGGCTCGTTGATTTAGATGGACCACAGCTATCTCTTTCTATTTCACGACTTCTGACTTGGTCAGGTATCTGTACCTCATCAGAATGTAAACTACGACAGTTTAATGCATCATCAATGGACTCTGCAAGAGATTTTACTTGTCTTGAAAAAGCATCCTCTAATTCTGTTATGGCATCAGCAAAGTCCGTGGAAGCTGCTGGAGATTTCATTGTAGCCGATTCAGCAAGATCATTACATCCAGACTGGACAAGGGCTCCTAATTTTGAACCATCATTTGTAACAGAAACTTGCTTCCCCTCAAAGTAGGAACTGTGAACTTTCTCAGGTCCTTCAAATGAAAACTGCATTCTCATATTGGATAGTACAATGCGCCTTGACATACGATTTTCAGACATAGAACTTCTAAGCCGCTCAAAGTTTTTGTTCATCTGATACTGGCGGAAAGCAGTCTGTATAGTACGAGCAGCATGTCTAGTTATGAGACGGCCTCCATATTTTCGTTCTAGCATTTCAACCTAAAAAGAGAATGTATTTTATAATATGTAATCTTTCATAGCATGGGTTTCAACTCAAATCATCATAAGGGCTGCATGAAGAGGAGAACCACAACAGTGAAGCCTTTTCATACATAATACAAAAGTCTCATGGATCAAAAAGGAAGAGAATTATTATATGCCATCAACCACAAACATATTAAATAAAAAGCTTTACTGGGTAGTAGAGATCCTTTTTTAAAAACCCTCTCACTTTGGCCACCTATATTGTATTGCTTTTTAATGCCACCTGTATGGCATTATTTCATGAATGACAACATAAATCTAAACTGAATCCTATCATCTGAAACCTGAATGTAATCCCCTTAAGCAGCAGCAACTATACCTGAAAATCATTTCCAATTCTGCCAGAAACAGATATTGGCAGTTGTCTGATGAAAAAAAAGTTTTGTTTTCAATTTGATACATCACCCTTTCTTGAGGTTATAATTCCTGCAACTGTAGCTTATTTTCTGATTATTTTTAATGAGAAGCAGGCTAAAAATATGCTCTTTCATACATATAAAAAAGGAAACCAATTGCCATTTGGTATTCTCCAGTTATAATTACTTGGAAGATTTGGAAAGCGGGAAATTTTGAGGTTTGCAATCAATTACAATTTCAACCTATGGTGCATTTCCCTCATAAGGCTGTTGTAGATGTAAAATAGCCATCTTGAAACATAAAGAGACTTTTGGGGTAACTTGCACTTTATACCAAGTAATAATAGGCTATATACCAGTGCTAACTGTGTATCTGGTTTCTGGACGAATGGTGAGAAAAAATTTGGAAGTTAAAGAGACAATATCTGTTTCTTCTCTGCATCTCCAAATGACAAGAGTACTGTGACAGAGCCCAAAGCAGAAGCACATATTTGTTTCTGCTGCTTGACCAGAGATGACGACTCACCCTCCTACTCTTAGAAGCAAATTGCTAAAGGATATTATACTACTTTCATTTTTCCCCTCGGCCTTCCTTTCCCAAAGCAAGCATTGTCTTACAACTTAACAGTTGCAGCATATAAAGCTCTAAGTAACAGTGATTATGGCTTTCCCTCTGTTTTCCACCTGAGATGAGCAACACTGCTGAAAAGGCTTTAAAAGCAGTGGGAAGCAAGTAAGAGGAGATCCTGGCTTTTTCTTCTCTCCTTTCTAGCAGTGCAACAACTTCTTGTTGCACACAATATTTCCCTCCTGGTAGCTATTCTATAACCATGTTTGCCAAGAAGCTAGAGAGGTGAAATAGCTGGACTCACTCAGGTCTTCCTTATGCTCCACGGTTGTTAGCTGTTTTATGAAAGGAAGTTCAGAAAAGAGATAAAAGGAAGGAACAGTAATGATGTAGCATCTTTCAGCAAATTCCAGAGAAACTGGCCAGGAGAACAGGTGCTTCCAGCACAGGAAGGGCAAAATACCATTCATGTCCAATTATCAGAATGTTAGTGCTACCTGGGAAGTTCCAAGTTAAAATTATTACAATACCCTGATGTTTTTGACATGAGGACAGCACTGAAAAAAGTGACTTATGACTGGTCTTTTAACTTATGACTATCACAGTTTCCCTACAGTCATGTTATTAGAATTTGGATGATGGAAACCAGCATGACTTTATGATGGTTACAACATCCAGCATGGGGTATGCTGTCACATGATTGCCATTTTCAACTCTTCCCAGTTGGCTTCCAATAAGCAAAGTGAATGGGCAAAGCCAGATTTGCTTAACAAAGATGTGATTCATTTAACGACTGCACTGATTTGCTTAGCAACTGGGTGATTCACTTAACAATCACCTTGCTTAGCAACAGAAATTTAGGTCATAATTGTCGTTGCAAATGAAGGACTACCTGTACACATAAGTGCTAAATTCTAGAGGCTCATGAAAAAAAATCTCTCAAGAAAGTTGATAATTAGTACATTTCTTTTTTAAAAATTTGATTAATACAGCAACACAGCTCAAATACCTGTTTATCCTGCAAGTCCGATGAGAGTTCATAGCTTTCTGAGAGGGACCGTGACCTTTTAATAGCTTCTTCTTCTGCTTGTTTTCTTAATATTGACGTTGAGTGCTGAAGCTTTGGCCTCCGGGGCCTTTGGTGTCCAGGGGAGACAGAATATAGACCATATGGAGAATGGTCATAATGATCTGGACTTAGAGCTGAACTGTGAGTTATAGTTCCTTGATGATAAGCAGATGAACTATCCAGGGATGTGCCAGTTTCACTTCCAGGTGCTTCACCCTCAACACTGGAAAAAAGGAGAGTAAAATGCAACATGGTTAAGATGTATAGTATAGCTTTTTACTGCTGCAGCTCCATATGTATAATAAATGCTGGTTTGTTTGTTTGATGCCCATCTTGGCAAATGACTCTGGGTGCTCACAATTAAATTATTAACTGTGAACTATTAATCATGTCTAAAATATTCACTTTCAGATACACACTTTAGGAAACTACAAATGACCATGTTTACAAATTTCTGACACTTTCGTTTGTTTCTAATGTAATACAATGTAACATAGATAAAATGAAGATTTAGAAATTTCAAACATTGCTATTATTTCCTTGGCAACTCTAAACTTTGCCTCATGCAATTTTTAATAGGAATCTCTAAATAAAAATAAGCTATGTATATCACATTATTAGCAATTAAAAAGAGCAAACTAATCAATAATTTCTGGAATCAGCTTAGTGGAACAATGGAAACCAGTATCCAGTTATACAAGAGAGTAAACTAGTGCCCATTGCAATCTTAGAAGACATTCAGCTTTCCCCATAACACAATAAATGGTGCATCAATTTTTGCAGATCTGACACCAGAACATCTATTATGCAATAAATTATTTGTAGATACCAACATGTTATGAGATTTGGTATTTCTCATGAAAGATCAAATATAATTTTAATAATCAGTGTTGAGGTTTCAGTAAATGTTACATGAGGAATGAAATATTCCAACTCATACAATAATGCAACAACTAATATATTATAGAAACATGACATTGCACAGGTTTCAAACTAATTATTTCATTTTAATTACTCTTTCCATCCCACTCTTATTTCCAGTCTTACTGTTACAACTTTATAAAGTAAAAATAAATATTCAAGTTGCTTCATTCTTGCCAACATATAAATTGTTCAATGGCTCTAAAATGCTTCATCAACAGGATTTAGAAACATGCCAAACCCACAAGAAAAACAAGTTCCTGCCAAATCTCCGTGGAGATGAATGAACCAACACAGTAGCCAGCAAGAATATGAAAGGTACTGTTAGATGAATGCCAACATAAATAGTAATGATCATGCAACCAATATAGAAAAAATTCTTAAATTTTTTATAGAGGAGTTTATTTATTGGATTTTTTGTAAATATTAAACAGGATAAAAATGGTAATTAATCCTCAGAATTTATTTAGTTATTCAATTTGTATAGCCACCCCTCTCACATATATGATTCTGGGCAGCTCACAATGACTAAAAACAAGAATAAAATATAAATAAAAACAAGCATACCACCACATTAGATCATAATTAAAAACTAAAAACATAATCAGCCAGCAAACAATACATTCCTATCAGTTTAACCACTGAAAATGCTCATGAATATCCTTGGACACACCCTCTAAAAGCCTGGTCATGTCATCAGGCCCTTCTTAAAGGGCAGAAGGGCAGGTCCCTATCTAAATTCAAGGGGAATTGGAAAGATGGGTGCCAGAGCAGGAAAGGCTTTCTTCCTGGGTCCCATATAGCAATAGCAATAGCAATAGCAGTTAGACTTATATACCACTTCATAGGGCTTTCAGCCCTCTCTAAGCGGTTTACAGAGTCAGCATATTGCCCCCCCAGTCTGGGTCCTCATTTCACCCACCTCAGAAGGATGGAAGGCTGAGTCAACCTTGAGCTGGTGAGATTTGAACCACTGAACTGCAGATAGCAGTCAGCTGAAGTGGCCTGCAGTACTGCACTCTAACCACTGCACCACCTCAGCTCATATGATGATATTCCTTATTACATGGGACCAGGAACATGTCTCTGTTGCCAGGTCTGAATCCCATGTCACTGACCAAAGACCAGTAGTTAATGAAGTGAGTTAAGTGTAGACCAGAGGTGGTATTCAGCAGATTCTGACCAGTTCTGGAGAACTGGTAGCAGAAATTTTGAGTAGTTCGGAGAACTGGTAAATACCACCTCTGACTGGTTCCGCCCCCATCCATTCTCTGCCTCCCAAGCTCTAGCTGAGTGGGAGGAAATGAGGATTTTGCAGTAACCTTCCCCTGGAGTGGGGAAGGAACGGGGATTTTATAGTATCCTTCCCCTGCCATGCACACCAAGCCACACCATGCCCACCACGCCATGTCCACAGAACTGGTAGCAAAAGTTTTTGAATCCCAACACTGGTATAGATCCTTGATTCTTATACAAGATATAGCAATTTGGTAAACAGCCTTGAAAGACATCATAATCAATAGAATATTGTAATATCTTTTTTTGCACACATTATGAAAAAGTCTAATTCTCTGGAGAAGGCTCTAGCCCTGGAAAAATGTAAGCAGCTAGGTGAATTGAGTCAGTTATAGTTGCAATGGGTGTACTTTTGGAAAACCCAAAAGACTAGGTCAGAGAAAAATCATCATGGAGAAAATATATTGATGTGATCATTAACTCTGTTACAACAACTTGATGGCACATGATCAATCAGAAATCAAAATCTATTTGTCCATTTCCCAGTGAAAACTACTGTTGCTTTCCATCCAGAAGTAGCCCAAAGCCAGATTGGAAAGGGACAAGAATTAAATCACCAAAACTGCTAACACCCTGTGTTCCTCAAAAGAATACACACAGATGCATACCTATCTCCATCACTGACATAGCTGTCCTCATATACACATTACCAAAAGGAAAACTGGTATGAGACATTAAATTGTTTGAGATGACTTCTCTGTTCTGAGTACACAAAATCATTAATATTTAAACAATAGCTTTTTAAAAGCAAACCTCACTTGCTATTCTAGAATATGGTTTCAGAATGAATATGAACACTATAAATGTAGATTATAATAACTAAATTATATATTTCATATGAGATAGACTTTATTATTTACTTTTAAAAACAGCTTCCTTCAACTCGATAACAGAATTAATATGGATTAAAAATATCCAACAAAGTAAGTAGGGGTTCATGTCTCAAGTGCTTATTATACTTTTCATGGGAATTTAGATTTGCCTTCCTGAGTAAGTTCATGGTTTCTTCAACAAAAGTTTAATAAGTTAAAGTTCACTCCACATACTAACCCAAAATGGAATAAAATGTAACTTATGTGTGACACTGTTCTATTTTCTCTCCAATTACTCTATAGCGTTTGAGTTCCCTCAACTATAAATATTTATAAAAGACTGAACAGTATTTTTTAAAAGTGCAAGCAGGTTTTTAATGCACCACTGATATTTTAACATGGTTTATATTTGATAATACCACATTGTTCTCTAAATATATACTTAAAAGCTATGATAAAAATATAAGTATAAAAATAATATATAATCTATTTTGAATGCATTCGAACTAAATACATATAGTGAAGAAATGAATATAAATATAAAAGGAAAATGGATTTGGGTATCTATGAAAAATTGAATTAGCAAAGATACTTGCATAGGGATGTAGACTGCCTGTCATAATACAACAGGTACAGGTGGTCCTCAGCTTAGTATTTTCATTGCTAAGCAAGGTGATTGTTAAGTGAACTGCATTCAATTTTATGACCTTTTTTGACATGGAGAATCATTGCAGCTGTTAATAGAATCAGGCGGTCATTAAGTGAATCTGGCTCCCCCCCTCCCCATTCACTTTGTTTGTTGGAAGCTAGCAGGGGAGGCCACAAATGGCGATAACAGGACTCCAGGACTTGGCAACTGTCCTAAATACATGCTGGTTACCAAGAACCCAAATTTTGATCAGGTGGCCGTAGGGATGCTACAATGGTCTTAAGTGTGTGGACTTTTTTCAATGCATTGTAACTTTGAATGGCCAGTAAACAAATGGTTATAAGTTGAGGACTACTTGTGTAGTACCAAGGGATATAAGATATTGTTTTAGTAGTTGCAGGAATGTTAAGGCAGTTATGAATCACGATCTTAATTCAAATCCTATTAGGACGTTGGTCATAAACTGAAGGGGCATGGGAACGGTTTTCATAAATATCTCAT
The DNA here is from genome assembly GCF_051295495.1 of Thamnophis sirtalis. Lineage (NCBI taxonomy): Eukaryota > Metazoa > Chordata > Lepidosauria > Squamata > Natricidae > Thamnophis > Thamnophis sirtalis. The sequence goes on along the minus strand of NW_028261383.1, from coordinate 70,209,690 downwards.
GCAATACTTTTTGGGGTTTTTAAAAGGACAAATCAAGAGAGCAGAAGTGAAATCACATCAGCTCTTAAAGTTCTAATTGACTCGGGAACAGTGTTGTTAGCAGTGTTGTACATCGAATCATCTTAGTGGAACAAGGTGAAATTTCATGATTTATTTATTCCAAGTGGAGGATGAGTGCAAGGTTATCAAATGTATTTTACTTGAGAGATGTGTCAACTTTTGAAAGGTCATGTATAACTACTGAGTACATTCTGATGGTAAAAATGCAGCACATTTTGTAAAAGAAAAGAATGAGACCATTTGTAGCATGGCTGTGGTTTAATCTCAGTGGCCAGAAATGAAATCCAAGACTCCGAGCAGTCTGCAAACTATGGAAGAAAAAGCAAAATCTCCTAAATCCTTTATGTGCCAACATGTCTTGCTTATTAAAATGGTTTATACTATTCTTAATGTGATACTACTAATTAAAAACATTTTCAATCATTTAAATTTTACCCATGCAAGGTAAAGAAAATATTTTGAAAGAAAAATTGAACAAGAATCAAGAATATTCCTCAGTGAATTACAATATTGTTGCCAATTATGCCTGCCAACTAAAATAAAATGAATTCTCTAAGTTGAACTCAATTCCTTGTGACTTCAGGAATACTCCCTTGTAGCTTTATTAACAAGAATATTTAAATAGTCTTCTTCCAAGGTTTCCCCCCCTACTTTCCAGTCTAGCCCAAAGCTCAGATCAAATGTGAGAGCCTTTCTTTTATTATTCAACAGTGTGTCATTTCTAATTATTTATTGCCCACAAACTGTTTTTTAGCCAGTTGAATCAGTGAGGATCTTCCTCATGTACTCTGCTCAAGCATTTTTCAGGTAGTTGGAGAATTTTTTTTAAATGTGTATCAATGAGCCATGATTTGAGCAGCGAGCAAAGTGGAAATTCAATAAACTCAATGAAATTATTTTGAGACACTATGCTAATAAATAGTTTCTGAATTTTATCACAACACTTCTCAAACTGTATTGCCACTATGGTTAATTTGCTATTTCCTGAAAATCATACACAGATGAATAAAATGTTAATTTTATTCTTGTATGTTGAACGAATACTGACTTTTATACCAAAAGCAGTCATACACTCAATGTACATTTGTGCTAGTACATTTGCCTAAGATATATCTGACTATACTTCCCTGTGATCTTAACTCTTTACAGTATTGTTATGTGATCTTAGCTCAGTGGCTAAGATGCTGAGCTTGTCAATCAGAAAGGTCGACAGTTTGTGGTTCGAATCCCTAGGGCTGCACAACTGAGTGAGCTCCCGTTACTTGTCCCAGCTTCTGCCAACCTAGCAGTTCAAAAGCACGTAAAGAAATTCAAGTAGAAAAATAGGAACCACCATTGGTGGGAAGGTAACAGCAATCCGTACACCTTCAGTGTAGCCCACATGAGCACAGAGATGTCTTGTGACAGCACTAACTCTTTGGCTTTGAAACGGACATGAGCACTGCCTCCTAGAGTCGGGAATGACTGGCCCATATGTGCAAGGGGAACCTTTGCATTTATCTTTTATGTGCTCTTTGCTCAGCCATTCCATGCTAGTACAATGAATTTTAGGATTAAGTATCAAAAGTGAACTTCTAATATAACAGCAATTTAACTCTTATTTGATTTCATATACCACAAATTATTATTATTTAGCATATGACATATAAGGCTAGGGAGGCTACAATGTTATACACCCAGTAGAAGTCCTGGCAGCCAACCATCACTAGTTAATTTGTTGCACCAATGTACCACAAGAGGGCAAACTAACTTCACACCGGCTGGCCTGTAGCCTTCTCAAAGGACTCATCTAGTCTTCCCTCCATAAACTATTTTAACCACATATCATCATAAGATGTCATAAATATCTATTCGGCTTGTTTCTTCTCTGAATTAACTTGATGCATTGCACAACTAAGAGAACATAAACTGAATAGTAAAACTTTGCCTATTTGGATTAAAGATGTTCAGGTCAAATGCTATCAATATTTAGTTAAGCACATACTAAACGTTTGTTCTGGTATATATATGCCTGCATTGATGATGCAGAAGTACTACAATGCTAAAGCTAAAATTTACTTTTAACTCCATAGAACTTTATAGAACGTTTTAGAAGATTCAGAGTTTTCCCTTCTCTTCAAAATATCACATTGTTTCTAAATTTTACTTTTTGAAATACTGTATCTCATTTTCTTATATCATGCAAAATAATAAAATATCAATGATCAGCAATGGAACACATTTGAAGAAACAGAACATGTAGCTGTTACTGTATTTAGAAGGTTATAAGCTAAATTTGGGGGGAAAGTATCAAAAAACTGTCAGCCAGGAGGCAGTTTAAGGTTTTACTTTACTGGAACTCATTTAGCTACATAAAGCTATTATTGTTAGTATTAGGTCTTATGTGGTTTTAACCTTACTACTGGGAATTGAACTCTTTACACAGTGTACTTAGCTTAATAAACTACAATGACTTGGTTGTCAAAGATCTGATAAAATGCTGATTTTGGAGACTAAATTCTATAGCAATATATAAATAATAAGATGACAAAGGAAGATAGTTTGTTGAAGGAAAAATTCATAAAAGGGATCTCATGAAGGACTTCCTGAAAAGTAATCAGTGAAAAACTTAATATTTAATGGTGTGTACTTCAAAGGTTTTATTTTCTTTATTTCTATATGATACTTAAGGATATAATTTAAACCAATACTTCCATTGCAATGTATTACAAGGTTTCATAAAATATTTCAAAGTTTTCATTGCTGGAATTCTATTTTATAAACTGGATGTGTGCTTATTGTGCTAATTTTGCTATATACATTCACTGTGATTTATAGAGGACAAAGTAACATAAATGAAATAATAAACACATAATATTCTGATCAACAACTGAGGAAATTAGTTCAGATACAGATAATTTCTTATTATCTTATTCAGCATTGTCTAGAATATAGCTTATTGGGTATTATAACAAATCTTAGCATAAAAAGTAACACTGCAATCACTATTTAAGTTATCATCAGAATGTTAAAGAAATTTCTGCAAGAATTATTTTAGATGGCTAGCCTCGAAAAAACTCCAGGGGTTATTCTTCTTAACTATTTTGAATATATTTGAGGAAATATTTGAGTGTGTGGTAAGATCTAAATAAACAGTGAAAATATTCAAACAAAATATTGCTTTAAAGGAGAAATTTTATCCATTAACTATTCTGTTTGTGGGTATTTAGTTCAGAGTTCATAGGATGATTACATATGCTTGCTATGTTTCGCCAAAAACACTTGTCAGCAAAAAGAAAGCCTGTTTTTCTTAGAAATCCAAAAGTCTAACTGTGCCAAAACCAAAGAAAGGAAATCTTCAAAGCCACAAAATAATAGAGCAGCATATCAGCTAGTTTTTTTTAAAGAAAAATAAAATTGTTTAAAGATAGACAACAAACTGCAGTATTTCAAGGAGATGAAATGGTAAGAAAATCAAAGGTTGCCATATAGGCTTATGCTAATTTATAATTGGAGGTCTCTATACCCGTAGTTGTGCAAATTAGTTGCACAGAAATTGCTTTCTAAGATCAAAGGCAAGGATTACAGTGCAGAATACTCATATGTAGAGCGCAAATCACTTGCATAGATTTCACACGAACATCTCTGAGAATAACATGGACTTACAATACCTAAATAAATAGGAAAACAAATAAATATAAGCTTCAGGCAACAACTACTCAATGGAAAGTACAAGGATAAAAGTAAATTGTTAATTGGACTATAAGGGACATAGGATAGTCTGCCTAGCAGTTAGCCTAAACATTCCCTTTCAAACACCCTCTTCCTATAATTCCCCCCCCCCACACTTTTTAGCTGCCACAACTCTTAAGTTTAAGTATTAATAATATTAATCTAAAAAGAATTTTGTTAGCATTACACTAAGATTCCAGGGGAATTAGCAAGCTTAATTAAGATTCTGTTTTCAGCCCATGAAATCCAACTGTTGTTTAATTGACCTTTTCAAACTAAACACTGGAACAATTTAAAAGAAAAATAAATTTCAGAGATGCTCAATTTTTTTAAACACCATGAAAGGGTTCAGTAGCTCCAATGACTCTGAGCATGATGTTAATGACAAGGTGAACTGATAAAGTGATCCTCATTGGAAAATTTGAGATAAAACCCAGGGACAGCCTGATTTTCATTCTTTTTAAACTGTATCTCCATTATTATGTCTGTATCCATTTCCTTGAAAATATTTACACAGAAATTGATGGTGTTTATTTACAAGGAGATACATACAGAATGGCCTTTTAGTTTTGATATTTACCATACTTCTACAATAAAGTCACTATATCACCTTACACAACCTAGATTTTTCTACAGATTTCTTTTCTCTTTTCTTTACCTCATCAGAAAACGAAGTCTATCGGAGGGAGGAGCCAACTTCGCGACCAGATGGTCGTGCGGTCTCGATGCTCTGAGACCGCAGCCAATACTTTTGCCTCTGGGTGGTCCAAATGGACCTAGACCGTCCCGAAGAGACGGTGAACAGGAAGGTGATGGTGATCTCAGGGATATCACAAAATCCCTGAAAGAAGCAAGATAAGTTTTCAAGCCATCGACAAAAATCCAACCATGGCTGACAAAGTTGGGGCAGCTCCAAAACGGAAGGATACGGAAAGATAAAGTGTTTCCAGCTGGTGAGGAACTTTTACTGTTTTAAAAAGAGACTGCCTATAAAAACCTAAAATTAACTTAAATTGAAGAATAGAAGAGTCAAGCGGCTGAATTAAATTTGGAATGGTTTTGAACAGTGGCTATCTTACTTTTTAAATGCTATCTTCATGGATGGAATTTATGCAAGCCTTTTGAAACGGATGGATTAAGTTTTCTTCTACTTATTGTTCTCTGTAACCTATAGACTAAAGTTTTTCTCTTTCATTGCTGTGGGTATTTTTCTAATTCATTTAAAGATTGGACTCTTTTTTCTAACTTGAAATACAAAAAAGATACAAAAGGAAACTAGATTTCCAACAGTGTTACTGCTGCTCGGAGGCTGGGAGGTTTTGTTGATCGGAGCTTTGTGTATTGAAAATTGGACACTTTTTTTCTTCATGGATTGTTTTGACTTGGCACTACAAGGTTTTTCTGCTCGGCTACAGAGAGTGATAAGAAGAGAAGCATACAGATATCCCTTTGAAGTATATTTCTAATCAGAGAAAAGTGAAAACAACGTTCTTTTTGAATCTATGCTTTAATTTTATTAACCTTCCAAGCTAGAGCAGCTGTTTTTTTTTAATAAATGTTTTTTAATTTTAATTGAAACAAGTACAGCATCTTTCTTTACATCTGTAGAAAATGTATCAATCGATTACAGATCCTCCACGGTCAACAAACATAACTCATATTAACTCAAGCATTATTATATATCCATTTTCATTTGACTGTAATTATTATTTAAAAATATTAATACAAGTAATAATCTTGAACAATACCTGCCCATACCAGTGGGGAAAAAAAAATCAAAAAGAAAAGGCAAAAAAGATAAAACAAAAAAAGACAAAAACGACAAAGGACAAGGCAGGAAAAACAAAACAAAACACAGGTATCTATTATAAAAAAAAGAAGTATATCAGCTGGTTACAACATGCTTTGGTGCTTCTCATCCATTAACTCATATTAATTCAAGTATCTTGACTCAAATGTTTACCATATTAACATCATTATACCTCCAGTTTTAATTACCTATAGTTATTTAAACATCCTTCATCCTTAGCTATGCCAAAGAATTAATCCATAACACATGCTGACATTTCATTTACTTACTTGTAAAATCCTCTATTTAACATCAAATCCTCATATCCTATTTTAGCTGAACATCCATAATATTTAATTATATCATATATCATAACATTTTCCCAGTATTGATTAACATTTGATTGTATGTATTTTATTTAGTTTTTATAATAGTGATAATTATTGTAATTAATACTCTTTATGTATAATCCAAAAATGTTTTCTCATATCCAATTGTTATTTATCATATCGACTCCACATTATATACATTACTATCAATATCAATTATTATTCAGCTATATCTGTTACAAAGAGAGCAATTAGGTTTAGCTAGATTTCAATTGTATTCTTCAGTCTATCAGCCAATTCCACATTATATACATTACCATCAATGTCAATTATTATTCAGCTATATCTATTACAAATTAAAGTAATCAGATTTAGCTAATTTTAAGTTGTATTCTTCCATCTGTCAGCCTGTGTCCCTCCAACAGCAAAATTTTCTCAATCCAATTGCCATTCGTTGGATAAATTTACCAAATGTTTTTATAAGCAAGTCCAGACAAAGATATCTTCGCACCTTTTGGCTCTGAATGTCAGTGATGAAATAATAATGTTGTCCCGGGCTTGTAAGACTTTTCAAATTGACTTTAATTCTCAAGGGTGGATTTTTCATTTCTCCTGCACTCTGTCTCTTTAAATGAATCTTCTTTATAGCTCCCCCCTCCTTTCTTCCTCTGAGATAGACCAGACGCCATTTCTCACATTTTCCATTTGTATTTCAGGAACATTCAAACATTCAACGATCTCAGTTTTTCCTTCATATTTTAAAATCAGATGATCCAATTTTCTTTCCAATCTCTGAAAAGAGTCAAAAAGCTCTCGGCATGCGGAAAAAAGAATCTGGAGTGAGACCTTAGAAGTATTTTCAGACGCCATGATGTGTCGTAGTTAGAAATTGCAAGTAAAAACACGCTGGAAACTGTGCAATCTTATCTGATCGTAAACACAGCAAAGTAATAAAAATGTCAGATCGTGAAGGGCTAATTAGTAGAAAGTTGACTTTACGATCCACTTAGAAAGAGTCAGTGTGGAGGGCTACCGAAGCGTTCCTTGAAGCGTTTAAGAAATAAAGTAGCCACCAGCCATAAATCCATTAAAAAAAGACCAATTCACCGCTAGATTCTTCTATTTTTTGGTTTCAATTAGCTTAAACTTTTAGTGCGGACAGTCTCTCTTGAATAATAAAATCAGCTTACCAGATGACATCACTTCTGCCATTCTTAGGGGCAACCTGCAGTTTCAGTTAGCACGCAGCTAATCCAGAAAGGAATTGGCACGAGGGGTTAATACCCCCCCCCAGAGACTTTGCGAATGTCTCTGAGGTCCTGGGTCTCCCCCCACCTTCACTGTCGTCTCTGGGACAGCTAGGGTCCAAAGAACCCATCCAAAAATCCTTCGGAATAGAGGAATTTCAGGAATAGCCTGAAACTCCGTCTTCTCACTGCTAAGCCCCGCCTTCTTTTCTGCAGCTGTGTTTGTTAAAATGGCACAATTTCAAAAGAAAATATCAGTCTCAAATTTGCAAAAGATACTTTCAGAAATACAGAAATTATCAATAATATATGAAAGAATAGAGAAAAAACTGGAATACATAGAGCACATAAATATGATGAAAAAATTGAAGATGTTTATCAAATGCAAAATGTGGTGATTGAAACTCAAAAAATCGAAGTGGAAAATGAATATAAAGAGATTAAACCTATTGATACTTATGGTAATTGGTTTGTTTCTGAAAATGGAAAGAATGGAATATTGAAAGAGGAATTAAATGGAGAGGAAATCTATTCCAGAGGGCAAGATACAGAAGAAAAACTAAAGAATCTATAGACTTAAAGAGACAAATTCTATTAGCAAAAGCATTGATAGCACTGCTGACAATCAAAGATAAGCTGAATAAGGAAACAGAAAGAGGGCATCAAATTTATATGAGAGATCTTATAAGCAAGGAGTTGCTAAGGGAAGTCTATACAAAGCTGATCAAGAAGATGATTAGAGAATTGGCACCACAAATGGCAGAAGATATGAGACTGTTTTGCTATTGGAAAGATACAGGTTGATAGATGGAAGAATATAATTTAAAACTAGTTAAACTTAGTGAAATTTATTGATAATAGATATAGCTTAAATAAATAACTGATAATGTTACTAATGTATACAATGTGTAGTGTTATGATGAGTATAATTGGATATGAATATTGAATGGTACCCATGTAACGAAGATTAGCAATCCCTTTGGATTATACATGAATAATAATAATAATAATAATAATAATAATAATAATAATAATAATAATAAACTGTTAGATAAAATTAACATTTTGATTATTAGGGGGAAATGTTATGATACAGGATATAGTCAAATAAAGGAGGGATAAGAATAACAACGCATATATAGATATGGGTATAACATAAGGAAACTGGATGTAAACTTTAAACAGTGATTTGGAAAGGAGGATTAGAAAACTTTGTTATTAAATAATATGGATGTTTAGCTAGAACAGGATATAAGGATTTAGTGTTAGTGGAGGATTTTAGAAATAGTAATTGAAAGGCCAGTATGTGGTTATGTATTAAATTTTGGTATATTTTATGATTAAGGACACTTAAATGAAAATGGAGATATAATGATGGTGACATGTATAAATATTTGAGTTAAAATACTTAAGTTAATATGAATTATGTTTGTTGACTGTGGAAGAGATGCACAAAAGTTTTTTTTTTGTAACCAACTGATACACTTTCTAAAGCATGTAAAGAAGGATGCTGTATTTGTTTTAAATTAAAAATTTTTTAAATGTTATTTAAAAAAATTTAAAAAAAGAAAATGAAGTCTGTCAAGGTTATTACTGTGCTAGTACATGGGAAACACTCAGATTATTAACGGATTAACACAATTTAATAATATTAGCATTTAAAAGCAAAAACATTCAAATTATTTCTAAATGTAATTTTTTGTCTTTTGAAGCTTATTTATATTTTACAAGACAGACATCTACCTCAATTATTCTCAAGTTCTGTAAACAAGTTCTGTGTATAACACCTTGCAATATTAGATTAATTTATACAAAATTTGAAGTCAATTTGAAAGTAACTTTGGTATACCATAGCATTCATAATGGAACTGATTTATTGGAAATGAATCCTGTTCACTTCCAAACCCAGAAAAAGTTGGCCAAGTGTTGCCATCTGGTATGACCATTTTCTCTGGCAACACTTCAAATTGCTTTTCTCATCAGTAGGATGCTGTTTCATTTGCTTTTCTCATCAGTAGGATGCTGTTGCCTCATCACAAGTAACCATTTTTCTCCTGTCTCTTGCACAAAGCTTCAGTTTACAATGTATCTAAGCAGCAGCCTAGTACTTTGAAGCCACTTGGTCAAAGAGGATGGGAATAAAGATTATTCTTGTCAACTACACATTTGCTTACTTTGCATAAAAGTAATGAAAGGGCACCTGGGAAGAACTGCAAGGATCTGCAAATATAGTCAAGATAAGTCTGGTCTAGTTTCCAGTTCAGTTTCAGTTTCAGTTTGATTTTCCTTCATCCTTGTTACTATAAAAAACAACCATGGTTCAAGCTTCTGTGAAAAACACCTGCTATCTTTCTAGCTTCACTGCTGGAACTGGCTTTTAAACAGAAACAGAAAGAATAATGTCTTTGTAGTTGTTTGGTCCCATTTCTTTCAGCAAAAGGTCCAAGAAATGCATTGAACATGTATTAAAAATTTCTGTATATGATGGAAAAGTTTCTTAATTTTATGTATGAGAAGGAGAGAATGGGAGTGAGGGAATGTTTGTGGTCTCTCTCACTTTCTCTCACACACAGTAAATTTCTCTATACAAAGGGATAAAAATGGTTTCTTTGAATGCTAGAACACAATCAGCTGCATGCACACCTGGCATAGCACTTGCTTCAGTAGAAGAAACCTTTCCCTCTTCCAAGCCAACATTACTCCCACTTGATTGTTTATGTGCTCCCATGCTCTGCTGAGCCATCTAGATATGAGATGCAACTTTGAATATCATCCTCAATCATAAAATATTCAATTTAGAATTTTTGGGAGGCAAATAAGAAAGTTCCTGCTTTGTGGCAGCCTTTTCATATTTTAATACTAGAGTCATTTAGTGTCCTTCAGAGAAGCCTTTAAGCATTGATTAAATTTCATGGAAAGCTTTGTGTATTAAAGTAATATTAAACAATGTAATTATCCAAGATATAAATCAAATCAAGCTGATAAAATCTGCTACTTGATTTATTCTGGAAGTATTTTCTCCTTTGCTGTTTTAAAGAATTGCTCATAAGAGATAGCAGAAACAGCCGGGAATAATTTTGACTAAATTGTACTCCCTTTTCAAATAATATTTATATTTACAGGCTGAAGGAAGTTTAAAGAACAAAATCATTTTAAGAACAAAGCAGAAACCTCTAGAAATGATAAACTTTAAAGCTACATTGCATAATAAAAATATTCACTGACATTCTGCTGTATAATACTTGCAATATAGACTTGCAGACCAAAAGCACTATGGGCTATACATATAGTAATTTACTGTGACACACTTCAAAATATATTTCATTCATTCATTCATTCATTCATTCCTTCATTCATTCAATTTATATTGAGAAATAAAATTAAAACAATCACAATAATACAAAAATGAAAATATATGTATAGGTGAGAATAAATCACACATTATAATCACTAAAATAACCAAGAAATAGATTCTTGCATACACTCTGACCCAGACCAAGACATGCAGCTGAAAAGCAGTGGCTATTCTGATCTCCAAAGGAAGCACGTTCCATAGGATGGACTGTATAGCAGAAAGGACTCAACAACTGGAATTCCTTGGCTAACTGGACACATAGCATGCCCATTTTAAAAAGTTAATGTCATAGTCATGAATGTTTTCAAAAGTTGAACCTTTTTCTAAAACTGTATAAAATTATGTAACTTTCATTGTTCAATCTGTTGGCCAAGGCTTCTTAAACTATTCAAATTAACAATTTGATGAACAGCATTCCACCTTGGAACACAACACAGAGTCAGCAAAGAAAAGCTTTTTCACAGTACATTTTAGAAGCAGCAGCTTGCTCTAGTCTTTATCTTTCAGAGTTATTTTTTTTTATTAAATTTATATGCTGCACATCTCATTATTCAAAGTGATTTTGGGCAGCAGAGGCATTAAAGATATATAGAATTTTCAAATATCACTGTCAGGGGTTCCTAAACTTTTTGTCATCACAGTTCCCCTAAAAATCCAAACACTGAAACAAGCACAAATGAAAGGGAAAAATAATAAAAGGAAATCTTGGGAAATGTGGATTTACTGTAGCAATATAACTAAAAGGTTCTTCACACTTTTCTCGGATTCAGAGTTTCTCTTAACAGTTTGACAAATCCTGGCATAAGGATTAAGGATTTTGAACTAGGGCTGGCACATATTCATATTCCTGATATTGATGCTTGCTATTCCTAGCATTTAAACCAAAAACCATAATTTACTGTAAATAAAGTAATTTAATTTACTTTACGACATAGAATTAAGTGAAAGCTACTGAGAATCAAAACCAGAAAATCTGATTATAATCCCATTCTGTGTCTCTGTATTCTGCACCTGGACCAAACTAGTGTATGCCAGAATAAATTAGGAAAGGTAGTTTTTAATTAAAGGTAGTTTAACTAGATTCAAGCATAAGTGATTGGTAGTCCACTTGTGGGTAGACCATTAAGAAGCTGAAGTGTGTCATTGTACAATTTCATTCCACATTGCAGGCATAAAGACAGATGTCTGCACACAAAAATTTCTCCTGGGACAATCTAAAATTAAATATGCCAATTGCTCTTTTGTTAGAAGCTATTGCTGCTATTCCTCTGAAACTGATATCTTGCTATTTCACAATCATGATCTTCTCTATCCCCTCTCTCATGGTATGATAGCATAGCAACAGAAACATACAATAATAATTTCTGTATTAAACAAAATTATTGGGTGGACTTCAATAACATTGAAAGGATATGTTGTAAATATGAGTGCTACAATAATTTTCAGTAAAATGTCAAAAAGTAGTTCAGGTTTGTAAACAATCTCTTTTCAACACTATACATGAAACATAAATATTTCCTTGAAATATGAACGTGAATCTGATTAAAAAATTAAAATACTTAATTTTTCTAGAAAGAGATGTCAAATCTTGAGCAATAACAGATGTTCTGGAATAATATAAATAGTAGGGCTTTCCATAAACTTTCCTAGTTTAATTTACTTAAATTCAAGATTTCTACTAACCGAATCACTGCACAGTTTATGGCTGTTTTGTCTTGTGATATTCCTTTGCATGTGTTTTGCCCTTGTGGCTCAACCATACAATCATCACAAGTTATCTGTTATGGTTATACTTTTGGACACATTTTAACACAACTTCCATTTATTCCTTTAAGACTACGATTACCCATCTTTACTCAGGTCAGACAGTCAAGTGATTTTTTTTTTTGAAATATTTAGATGCGAAGATCAAGATAGCTGGGTTTTTAGGGAATATACAGTGAACAATTACAAGTTATACATAAATGTTAGGTTAAACTAGATTTAGCAATATTTCCTTTTGTTTTTCTTATGTTATACATTTAATCTTTCTGGCTTATTTTTCTTGTAACTTTTTTGCACTTTGCATAATGTTGCTTGTGTTGAAAGGATAAACCTGATAGGTATGCATGTAAAAATATAAGTTACTTCCTAACAAACTGATGGCAAATAAACTCAAACTTGTATTCATGTTTACCAAACTATGGGTATGAAGGACAAAGTTCAACAGATGACTGCTCTTAGAATCAATAAGGGAATAATTAGCTCAGAGAAGTTATTTACAAGTTTATTTTATACAAACAGGACAGCATGAGAAATAATCCTTCATTTATAAAACATAAAGAAATAGCTTAAGTAACTCGTCAAAGTCAATTCTAAATATTCTATTCCTAACTTAGAGAAGGTCTATGTAAGTGATTGTTAAAGCTGGCACCATATTTATGGCATATAATCAATCAGGGTTGAAAAAGATGAAGAGAAGATAAACAGCATTTTACATTTCATTTATTAAACACAAATGGAAAAGTGGGGCAGAGTTTGAGTGGCTATGTTGCCCAAGGCTGGTTGCTGGGGAAATTAGAGTGCAAGGAAGAGAATGTTTTAAGAAAAAGTGCAAGAAACAGAACAAAACAGTTTTAAAATTATCTTTCCTGGAAAGAAAAAAAGCACTTCATTATTAGGGAATATAGAGCTCCAAACAGTTTCATCAAAAAGAAAATGTAAAATAAAGAAGTTATATAAATGAAAGGTCTTGATACATTTTAAGCACTCACCAATATATTATCACATATGCTTTTCTGGATTACATTTCACCTCATGAAATACCATTGAGTATAGTTCTGAAAGAAGAGTAAAGTATATACACACAGCTGTTGGTGGGGGAGATACAAGCAGGAGAAAGGAATGGCAGGAATTGCTGCATTTCAAGTTTTGATTTATTCTTTTAATGTAGTCCCATGCAATGTATATTTCAGTTATAATATACTGTTGTCCATAAAAGCTTATTTAATTTTTTTTAAATGCTGCAAAAATCCTTTTAGAGTAACATAAATATAAGACAAAAAATCAGTTAGTAGAGCCAACTTGTTTAAGATGAGTGTTGAAAAAATATACAGTTCAAAAAACCTTGGTTGCATTTGGTTTCATATACTAGTCAATAAATTCATATGAAGAGCAGACTAAACCAGACATATATTATCTTCAATTTCTGTATATGAATCTGACCCTTTTTCCTGTGAATTCAAACATTTCCATATATCAATGTATTACTAATCCCATTCTAAAACCCTAAATAAAATAATCACGTTAGCAACATATTATTTGTCATATCTGCTCCTGAATTCATAGTCACACACATGTTCTTTACAGCTCAATTAGTAAGACAATGAACTTGAGAAGTAAAGATATAATCCTAAGGAGGAAAGCAAAGATAAACTTAGATAGGTATTTCTTTGATAACACAGATCAAAATAGTTAAAACAGCGATTGTTCCAGTGATAACATGTGATTGTTAAAGTTGGACACTTAGAAATAGGGAAAGCAGATCAATGCCTTCAAATTAGGTGTTGGATACTAATAATACCATGGACTGCAAGAATATCCAATCAATTACATGCCCAAATAGATTGATTGTTCTCCTGTGACAATGATCAATAGACAGAAACTCACATGTTTAGGTCATGTACTGAGAGAATAGTGTTTTTTTAAAAAAACAACAACAATAAGGCTGAGAATTAAAACGTAACTAATAATAAATTAAAGTGCTTGTTCTTTGAAGGCCTATAAGTTATTATCAAAGAGACGTCAAAAGTAAACATTTGCTCATATAGTCACCAAGAATCAACCCCAACTCTAATTAATTGTAAGCTTAATTTTAATTACAGCTATTCAAAAAGATGGTAAACCTAACATATAAAAATAGTATAGAGTATTTGGTTTTGTTTTATCTAGCAATGAATACCCTAAGGGGGTGATCTAAATGCAGAATGACATTTCCTGGTGATCCAATATCAATCAAATTCAGTTGTAATTTTGCTTTTATCTATCTAATAAGTCATGAATTTTATCCTAATGGCACTTGAAGCTGATGAAGCTATAATGCCTTGGGGTGCCCAACTTTTCCTCCCAGGTATGTTTGGTTAGTCAATGGTAAGTTTCTGGTCCCTGGTGTTGAGAGACTGGGTTTTGGTAATAAGAGATGGCATGGCAGAACATGGATTGAGGGTGGACAGCACAGTGCTTGCTGGTTTATCACTTTCCTCAAGAGGTTTTTTTTTTTTTTTTTACAGTTGGGGGTGTTTGGGGAGAAGATGTCCACAGGGTTTGGTGCTCTTTCCTTCCCTATTTAACATTTTTGTGAGGCCTTTGGATGAAATCATTGAGTGTCATGGATAGTACAATAGATTCTAATTCATTGCATTTCGATCATAACTCTTTTATAGACAGTATTCTATTCTTGCAATCATAGTTTCAATTAAAGAAAGAGCCATGGTGGCACAGTGGTTAGAAGGCAGTATTGCAGGCTAATTCTGCTGACTGCCAGGGGTTTGATTCTCACCAGCTCAAAGTTAACTCAGCCTTCCATCCCTTGGTAAAATCCAGATTGTTGGGGACAATTTCAATCTAGTGTTTCTGTATTGTTTGGTAAGCAAGTTTTAGAATATATAGTAAAATCTCTAGAATGTTTAGCAAGACATCTGACAACAATATCTATTTTCTCCTATTTTCATCAGTTATGCCTATATCATAAGATCCAAACTGAACAGTGGATATGATTTCTTGCAATCACTGCTGGTAAGTTGCCACTGCTTTACTCCAGTATCAGGAGCATGTTGCAATCTAGAAGGACCAGATAACTCAAATAATGAATCAGTAAGCCCAGGAGGTGGGACAAAATATACCAAAGCATCACTCTCTCTATAAGTATTAAACCAAATCTCAGCAGCTATAGCTGAAGTAGCTGTAGCTGTTGCAGCCTACCAACACCAAATAGTCACCTTCTTGCTACATAAATATAATGGGAATCCAACTGAATCTTCATCCTTCAAAATGAATTATACATTTCCTTAAGAGACAAGCAGGATTTCTTATAAATTGACACAAATGGGAATTATAACTGGCCTAAGAATAGAGGAAGCTGCAAAACAGACAAGAACTTGTTCTATTTGGACAATTATGCTAATTCTATGACTGGCTTGAGGGTTAACTTTTATGATTCAGTCAAGCAAGTAACCACCAACTGTGAACTCTGTTACCTTTTACATGGTAAGTATCTGATGCAGGAATATACTTCTGACCTCCTGTTGTTAGCTCTGTATGTTATTAAGTTTTTCAAGATGAAAAAAAAAACTTAATTGGACAATTTAAAGAGGGTCAATCATATGAAATATGAGACAAACTAATTCACCAGGGCACTCCAGAGACTTTTTCTGTATTTATCCATATCTTATTGGGTATTCATAGAAAATCAAGGCAGAGTATAGGTAGAAGGGAAAATACCATCATTCACTCTGAAATTGAGAGCCAATACAGCTGGGCTATTTGCCTAAGAAAAGATGGTATAATCTAGACCCAGGCTGTCAAACTCCTGGCCTGCAGGCCATATGCATCACATGCTGGCCATGCCAATGCAGTTTTTAGTGAAAGGGGGAGGGGGAGTCCAATATGTCACATGATGCCGCTGTGATGATGTGTGTTTGACACCCCTGATTTAGATAATCTGACTATATATATTATCCTCCTAAGATTCTTTCTTCTGAAGCATCACATGCCACTTCTTGTGTAATATGCAATTAGATGCCTCAAACATTCCCACTTGGCCTACTTGTCTCAGCCTCCATGGGCTTGGTAGATGGAGTAACCAAAAATTAAATGGACCCCAGAGATGGGAGGCTATCCAGCAATATTTAGTAATTCCCATTACTCTATGTAAAAGTCCCTGAAACACAACTCAGCAATGCAACTCAGGAATTGCTAGCAACTTTCTTGAAATCTCCATTATATGCAAATATAATGCCCATCGGTCTGCTTGACTCTTTTACGATGGACTTTGATACCATGTTTTCCCGAAAATAAGACGGGGTCATTTAACCCCCGAAATAAGCGCTTGGCCTTATTTTTGGGGAGGTCTTATTATTTTTGAGGTACAAGAGGTGGACAGCGTGGTCACCTCGTGGCTGCTACTGTGTTGCAATATTTTTGGGGAGGGCTTATTTTCATGGGAGGGCTTATTTTAACGCATGTGCTCAAAAGCCTGATAGGGCTTATTATTTGGGGAGGTCTTATTTTCAGTCAAACAGGGTAATTAATGCTGGCTGATGCTTAGGACCCAACATAGAATCTACTATACACTGAAATCTACATTAGCAAACAACAAAAGCCCTTGCATCTTTATTTAGCCTCCTATTATGTTTTCCTATCATTTGGAAAGCAAATTGGCTTTGAACCTACATTTTGCTGGCCATGACATAAAATCTGACTTTACAATAACCTGAAATCCTTCCAACTTCCATCACCAATTCCATCACCAATCCTCAGCTGAAGGTTCCTCCAGCTTTGCTTACAAATATGTAGGCTATACTGAGATGTTTGAAAGGGGAAAGTGCAGACTGCCCTAATTGTGCTACTATACTATCAGTTTTATTTCAGGAGATAAGGTCATGCAAAATACCATTATCTAATATTTAATATATAACAGGCCTACTTGAAAGTATGTATTGATGACAATTTGTGGAAAGCCGTTCTCAGCCACTAATCCTTTGCATTAGTGCTACTACCATTTTTTGTTAAAAAAAAGAGAGAGATGGATTTCTCTGTAATAAGGATAATCATTAGGGATCATTATTTTCTAATCTCATTTCTGAGCTCTTGAAAATTTCTGCAGAAAGCATACATTTTTATCAAATTGTCTCTTACACGAGAATCTCCACAGACATTTAACTATGTACTTTGGGATGAACATCCTCGAATGATGCGGGAGTATGAATGGATTTCCAGAAAAATTGTAGATGACAGGAACCCTTTCAGCAGTTCCAAAAATCCTCCAGACCCATTTGCACTGCTCTTCATTTGCCAGCGAAAATGGAACTCGCGAGGGCTGCTGGCGGCCCTCCTGAGCTCCACTTTTGCTGGCAGAGGGTTGCAAGTGTTACAGACAAAAATGGAGATTGGCAGCCCATTTTTACTTGCAGAGAACTTGGGCCACCACAGTTGCCTCCGACATGATTGATGTTGAGCTTGACATGCCCAGCCTGGCCTCACCCACTCCAGCCCCCCGAGATTAAACAGAACTCTGATGTGGCCCTCAATGAAATTGAGTTTGACACCCCTGGTCTATGGTATCCATGGAGGGCATTAACTCCTCCATTGGCCCAGACTCATTCTTGCCTGATAGATAATAAATATCTCTGGAGTGCAGCAGTTCAAGCAGGGATGATGCTGTAGATTACAGAAGGCAATACAGGAAAAGCAACCCCAGCTGTTTTCTGGACCCCAAATTGAACCAGAAGGCCTTACAGAGCTTCAGAGAACCCTCAATGACTCATGGATGACCACAGACCACTCCCTCCATCCCCAGTCTTCATTGATTACACACATGGTAGATTAGCAACCTAATCCATAATTTTCCTTATTTTATTCTTTCTCATACAATGCCAATTTAGACATGAAGAATTAACATAATGCATTTGGAATCAGAGTATTTATTCTTTTTTCTGGGCTATATCAAAGAGTACTTAACTTATTTGGAATGAAAAGCTTTCAAACTCAAAGGGAACCCCCCCCCCCCAGCAATTTCTCATTTCCCCTGCTCCGAAAGAAAACCCAAAAAGTGATCAGATAAGTCACTAAGTTGATCCTTTACATAAAAACGTACAAATATGTTCTTATTTCCTCTTCCATACAGATCAGTAAGATCATTTATTATTTGGACATTATCTACTTTTGCTTCATAGGTGAAGAACGGCACTCATCATTCATTCAATCCTTAGATAGGGAAAAGCTGAGTAAATTGTAGACAGTCACTGGCTGGAAAGCAGTAGTCACCCCTTCTCAAAATTTCTTTTTGTTAACTTACTTCCAGAGCTAAGTAGGAAGTATGCAAGTCAGCAAAATAAGGAACGTCAACAGAGTAGTGCAGAACTTTGCATTTGATTTGTGCCCACTTCCAAGTATGCCAAGAGCAGGAACACAATACCTATTTGCCACTTTTTAAAACAGCTGTCTTTTTCTGGGCTCACACATTTGTCCTCTGCTATTGCTATTATAATCTCAGAAAATACATAATTGCTTTTAAAAACCACAGGCAGGTTCTATGTTCATGTTATCACACACTCTTGAAACATCTTTATGAAACTTAGTCCAAAACACTACATAATCCTACAATGCTTATATATTCCTTCTCTCTGAAAGTGCAGAATATAGTCTTGTTAACAGAAGCATCAGGCACTTTATCCTCTCATTATTTGCTCAGCAAAATTCTCCTGAGTAGTCCAATTCTGAATTTCAAATCCTCTTTACTATGCTTTTTTCTTCAAAATAAACACAAGAGTATTAAACATCCTTTTTCCAGATAGGTGGTTAATACTAAGAAGAGTAGCTTTTTCTAAAGATCCTATTCCAAATCCTAAGTGCTTACACAGCTGTAACTCCAACTGGTTTAAACATTTACTGCATTTCGGATTGTGGCTTTTGAAATGCAGTGATTTGCATTTATATTCAGCATGTCATATTTTTTGTTTTTCTTAAAAAAAATGAAAATGAATAAAGAAGGTTCTGTGTTCAAGTAAATTGGAGAAGGTGATAATATAAGTGCAATTATGTACAAATATAAGCTGCAGCTCTTGCCATATTGAAACAATAGTATTGCTTTAGACTTAAATAATTTTTGCCTCCATATTCAAATGACTAAGCTATACATCTTAACCCTAAAGGATAGATACAAATGCTGTAGTGTTGTTTTTGAAACCAAACATGTGTACTACTAAATATAAAAGTATCCTAACTGATAGGATATATATGGATAAAAAGCTACACTTGTTTATTATACTCAAAATACCTTTACAAAACATTTAAAACAGATTATTTAATATTATAAAATATATAATATTCCAAAATAAATCCTTGCCTGGATATTATTCTGCCTAAAAGACAAGAGAATACTACACTATGTATTCTATATGTGCTTACACATTTTCTGTCTATGTGTAGATAGTCTGATGTCAATAAAGAGTTGTCATTTATACATTATTATTTGTTCTATTTCTTATATTTGTTAGAAAATATTTCTTCCAAGAATGCTGTAATTGTTACAGTAAAAACCAACAACCAACAGTCAGTGAGACCAAACACTGAAACCCTTTGTGTCACCAGAATAGTATTTAGATGTGCAGCTGATCATTTTCTTAACCACACTGCCTCAGTCTCTCGCTTTCTCTCCCTCTCTCTCCACTAATTACACAAAACCATCGTTCAGGACTAAACAAAGCTGTTCTGAAATTTGCAACTGAAATACAAGGGGAAAAAATTCCTTCCCCTCCAGACTGGTCGTTTGGCTTTACGAAAACCCATGTTGTTTCCAATAGGCGGTAATGGCTTACCAGCTGTCAAGCTCCAGCTCCAGCAATGACTGAGTCCTCTCCGAATTACAGTGCAAGCACCACATGGCTGGAGAGAAGAAGTAAAGAGGACCCCCACACAAGTTTATAGCATATTTTACCCCCACCCGGTCTCGCCCACCACTTTCGCCTTGCCCTGAGACTGCAGAAAGAGTAACTAGAGGACGCCCCAAGAAGCGTCCTGCTAAGTCTCCAGAGCGAGTGCTGAGAGAAGGGGGAGGGGGTCCGGAAAGGCACGAGCACTCGGAGGTCCACCCTTTTCCAGCCACAGCGCGCGCGCCTGTGCACGCGCATGCCCTCACTCAGTTACCCTCTCACACATCCATCCATTCCGCCAACCGCGCGAGCTGAGAATACCAATGGCAGAGATTGAGGAGGGGGGGCTATCTTGTGAAGCAGAGATTGATTTTCGGAGCAAATGACTTGGCGGGGGCTAGTTGGGAGACAAAAAAAGAGACAGGGCGGTAGTCACCCCAGGAATAGAACATTGTGGGGTGAAGTTAAAAAAAAGGGTAAGGTTTTCTCGTCCTCTCTTGGGCATTGCAGGCATGTGACTTCGAAGAGGAGGAGAATGCACAAGCAGCGGCAGCCCCCGCTTCCTCCTCCTCCTCCCACTTATACTTTTCTCCCTGCTTCTTTTCACGTGACGGAAAGAGGGGAGGCAGTACTATTAATAGTGACATTCAGACTTCTTCGCTATTCAGCAGCTTCGGCGACCCTAGTAGCGGCTGTTTCCTCGGGCCGGCGGGCTGGCAGGCGCGCGCCCACACACACACAAAATTTCGCTTTGGTAGCAACAACTGTTGCCTTGAAACGGCTTGGAGCTATTTTGAAAAAGAGACCGTTCCTTCTTTTTCCTCCCTTCCCTTTCTTTGAGTTCTCTTTTCTTTGCGATATAACTTTTATGTTTCATAACGGCATTTTGGCCGCACTGTCCTCCAAAGTTAATTAAAACTCAAAACAAAGAGACTACAGAACGCTTGTTAACTGCAAACTGATTACCCTAACGATGTCCTACTGGAATAGATTTTGGGCTTTAGCACTTTTAAATCCACTTAAGCAGATATGAATGAATAGGATGAATGTATCTGGTTTTGAAAAATGAGGTATGAGTAAGTTTTTTCTTTGTCCATCCATATAGCTTCTGAAATCTGATTCTGCACGCTCCAGAAATGCTAAGCTGCAAGTCCCAGAATCTGCCCCCCCCCCCAATGCATATTTTGACTGAGAAATATGGGAATTATAATCCAACATTTCTGGAGGGCAGAATGCTTTTCCAGAGCTATTAGATGCAACCCAAAATCATATTAGCTTTGGGGGAGATAATTTACAATTATGATTTGGAATGGATTTCAAATTAATTTGGCTCATACACCTGCTTACAGAGAAAATTTACTGTTACAGCATGCTTAAAATCTCCCATGAAGGTAATTCCACTCTGTTCATATATTCTTGGCCAGTAAACACACCAGGAATCCTGAGACTATGTCATAAACATTGTAACAAAATGCCAATGTGGAAAGTGTATCAAATTATAAAATATCAATTTTCCTGAAGATAAATTATTGAGATAACTCCCTGAAACCTTTTCTTCATTTCCACTGGAAACTCAGTGTACCTAGTGTTCTGAGCCCCTTCTCTAGGGCTCAGAAGCATTCTATGAATAAATGTTACAGAAGGTCGGGAAGCAAGCTTTATTTATTTTCATGAAAAAAGTATTTTTTAAAAAACATAATCCCATGGGTATAAACTTTTAAGAGCCAGAAAAAAAGTTGCTGATGCCTCCAATCTTCATCTTAATATTTATAATAGTTTTTTTGTACTTCAAACCCATCCGCTTACATTTAACTTCCCAGTCCTTCAGTATTATTCGGTATCCCTCATACAACCTAGTCTCTCATATTGTTTTTCCTTTGCACATCTGCCAGTTTCTTGATAATTTTAACCTACAGTGCCAAATATTAGGCATGGTTAAGGAAAACATGGCATTGTTGTTTCATACAGATGTTATACTACACTAGCTCTGCGACGGAATTCTGTAGCATCCCACATGTATATATCTCCAAATTGATGAATCATTAATAGTTTTTTGGGGGAGGGGGTTTGAGGTGTCATGGTCCATTAACAAATATACATCTAACTAAAAGTGACACCATTAGCCCATATTTTACAATATGTCTAGTAAGAATATGCAGGAAACTTGTTGAAGCCAAACCATAATTGATTGAAAACCACAATTCTAACTCCACTGTAGGGTTGGGAAAGCTGGCAACAAATGCACTATAGAAGTACATTACTTGCCGTTTGTTGTCACTTTGCAGAAAAGTTAAGTAACCGTCTCAAATAATATTGACTTAATATTATTTGACTTAATATTAAAGTCACTCATTACTTTAAAAAGTTTATTTGGATTTTATTATACCAATTACATTTCATATAACCGGTCAATGTTTTATGAGCACCTCCTTTCCTTCTTTCATAGTTTTATGATATTTATTGGATACCAGTAGAGGCAGTGATGAATTGTCATAAATGTATGACAAAGATGCTATAAAAAGCTAATGCACACCTGAGGAGGAAAAACATGCCACAAAAAATAGGCATGAAAATTTGATAATCAGTTACCTCCTTTAAATAATTAACAAAATATAACAAACTATAATTTATTAAGTCTTATTAAGTATGCTGAAGTGACTATTAGTCTTATTAAGTATGCTGAAGTGACTATTCGTCGTGATTCTTGTTTACCCTCGAAAAGTAACTCTTATGCTAGGTTGAGAAAAGGTGATTCTGAGTCATGACAAAATTTAACATGCCATTTGAAAACAGAAACAGAGGAAACAGATCAACATGTCATCTAAATATTTATTTGTATTTTTGTATGTTATCAATGAAGGTCATTCAAAATAATATGTAATAATCCTCATAGTTTGAAGTTATTTTGAAAGAAAATAAAATATATATTTTACAGAATCTTTTCATTTTTAATTTTAATATTGCTTTAACTCATTTTAATTGCTTAAAATAAATCTGTTCAATTAAGTTTTTATTTAGACTATTCTTTTAAAAGTGTATCCATGACCTCAAAAAAATCACTTCTGTTGCTAACTTTAGAATTTATTTTGAGTAATAACTAAATTTATTTATTTATTTGATTTATCTCAATTAGTGACTCTAGGTACCATACAACATAAGACATGAAAATCTTCTCAAGATAAATCAGTAGCTTAGTAGGCGTTTTAGTCCACTATTCAGGTATACACCACAAATGATTTAATTCATCCTTGCTTTAAGACATAAATCATGATTGTCAAACTATAATGAGTTCACATAACACATTAAGCCAAAACCATACACCTATGTGAAGTTGTATCAGTATTGGATTAGGATGGGCATTCTCAAATTCAAATCTACCCTTGGCCATAGAAACCAATTAAAACTATTCCCACAATATTGGATCACTCATCTATTATATTTCTGAAGCAAAGCAAACAGCTGCATTTTGAAATCAGATTTTTATTAAATATTCTATACTTATTTGTATTTTTACTAAACATAGAGACAAAAAGTTTTATCTATCTTTTGCTAAGCACTGCTGTGTCTATTGTATGTGTATGTTTTTTTAATCAAGACATCTAACACAGATTTCTCTTTATGGTTTAAGTGTAAAGAATCCCCATGCTTTGTAAATGCTTTTTGTTCATGATACAAACTACCCTTAGGCAAGAACTTCATTGGCTAATTGGGAGAATAGTTAGGAATAAATTAGATCCTTCTGAAGCTTGTCCCTCTATGTTTTGATATGCAGCACAAGTAATTCCAATTTGGGACTGAATATCAGATCGGAAGTTAAGCAAGTGATGTGGTTGTTATAGTATTTTAGGGTGAGACCACTCCATGCTTCTACTAACTAAAACAATTGCTAAAGCAAAACAGAAACAGGTTTGCTTGCTGATACATATAATGAATATAATTCACTCTGAAGTATAATATTGCAGTTATTTTTCCTGAAAATCCCACCACACTGAGCACTACGGCAATATTCCAAAGAATTTCATTTGATTTACCATAGAACTTCTACATAGATAAGAGAAATTTGACTCCACTCCCCTGACTGTACTATTATATGATAAATGGACCGATCAATATATGACACAGCTGTTTTTCAAAGAAAAAAATCCACCACTTGGATTATTCAATTACCTGCATTTTTAAAAGTACTTATTTTAATGTTTAATTTAGCTAGTGGTTTTATAAATAAAAAATTTTCAGCATGAAACCATGGCTTTTATTTATATGCTGCTGAAATGTGGCTCAGGCCAAATGCCTTATTTGCAGCTTGGTCACATATTCTATTATGGGGAAAACTGGCATTCTTATTATTATATTGATTTTTTGTTATCAAGGAATGGAGTGCATCATCTTAGATCTCTGAAAGGAGTAAAAAATTCCATTTTACCTATAGCACACACACAAAACATTCTAATTATTTCATCTTAAGCTACTCCAGGACGCTTGCAAATAAGATGCAATGGGAAATGGATTGTAGTTTCTAATACTGCATTGCACATTAGCCAGATTATAATGAGTAAAGTGTTCCATAGGTTTCTATTCATTCAGAATGTATTTCCAAGATAGTTCTTTTTGTGACTTGTGTACCAAAACAGTATGTTTAATCTTATGCAAATTTTGATAGAATCAACATTTCAAAAACACACACACACACACACACACACACACACACACACAGAGAGAGAGAGAGAGAGAGAGAGAGAGAGAGAGAGAGAGAGAGAGAGAGAGAGAGAGAGAGAGAGAGAGAGAGATTCATTCATTCATCCATTCATTGACTGTTATAAGATTTCAGTATTAAGATATTTCTAAAGGAAAACTATATTATTTGTAACAGAACAACTCACAGATACTGGACTTGATTAAAAACACATAAATGTATAATTGGGCAGGC
This sequence comes from Thamnophis sirtalis, assembly GCF_051295495.1. Classification (NCBI taxonomy): domain Eukaryota; kingdom Metazoa; phylum Chordata; class Lepidosauria; order Squamata; family Natricidae; genus Thamnophis; species Thamnophis sirtalis. The sequence goes on along the minus strand of NW_028261383.1, from coordinate 70,184,643 downwards.
TGGCAACAGCTGACTTCTGCTATCTCACTTAGACATCTGATAACTAGAATACCCAATAATTTCAAGCAGTGTAACAAAATTGCAATCCCTACAGGTAGTCCTCAACTTACACCCACAACTGGGACTGGAATGTCTGTTGCTAAGCAAAATGGTTGTTAAGTGAGTTTTGTCCAATTTTATGACCTTTTTGCTACCACAGTTAAATAAATCAAATGATTTTTAAATGAGTCATGTAGTCATTCAGGCTTCCCCATTGAATCTGTTCGTCAGAAGCCCCCTGGGAAGGTCACAAGTGGAAATTTATGCATTATATATTTATTAAACAAATGTATATGGCTACTCAAATCACAGACAGTGACTCTGGATGATTTCCAAATTAAAAATTTCCAGTACAGAAATCCATATGACAGGCATATGTAAAGGCATGCCAAAATTGTGTGTGTGAACGCTATTGCGTGCATGCACATGCCCACACCCACGGCCATGCCCACACCCACAGTTCAATAATAATTGGGGGAAGTTTTCGCCCTTCCCAGGCTCCGGAGGCTTTCCTGAAGCCTGGGGAGGGCAAAAAATGGGTCCAATGGGCCAACTGGAAGTTTGGCAGTGATCTGTTTTTGGCTTCCGGAGGGCCTCTGGGGGACTAGGTAGAGGCCATTTCTGTCCTCTCCAGGCTTCAGGAAGCCTCCTCAGCCTGGGGGTGGGGTGGGGTGAAAAATAGGCTCAACAGCTCTCTGGAAGGCCAAAAATCAGTTGGCTGGTGCGCGCCTGCGTGCTGGAGCTGACAGCTCACATGCCGGCAAATATGGCTCCGTGTGCCACCTGTGGCAAATGTGCCATAGGTTCGCCATCACAGCCATATGACTTCAGTATGTTGCAACTAATGTAAACATATACTGGCTGCTATGCTGTTGAATTTTGATTATGTGACTGTGGGGGATGGTGCAATGGTTGTAACTATGAGAATCAATTGTTAGTAAGTATGGAGTGTGGTGCTCATATGGTTAGGACGATGGTTAGTGAGCTTGTGTTCAAGACTTGAGTGCTGTTGCATAGGCAAGTGGGCTCCCGTCATTTGCTCCAGCTCCTTGATGGGGATATGAAAGGAGTCCTCAGTGGCATATCCTATGCAACAGTGATATCATCAGCTAATCCTTTCAATCCGGACGTGGTGCCTCCAACATGAATGGGATGGGAGGGTGGTATTGTAAGTTCCTTTTTTCAGTGCCATCATAACTTTGAATAGTTATTAAACGAATGTTCATAAGTCATGGACTACTTGCACCTAGTTTGATTTAAGGACGCAACAATCAGTAAGGCTTAATGAAAAATGTATGCATTTAGATTTGCCATTCCATAAAAATTACTATATTTGATATAGTCTAGGCAAAGTTAAATCCATACACATTTCATTGATTTGAAGGGCTTAATATACTAAAGATTTTGTAGATTTACACTAACACAGCACACAAAGTTTGTAGTCAGATTTAAATGAATTTACTTCATTAATATTAGCAGAGTCCAATCAATCCAATCATGTTGGGAAACTTTAAAAAAAATGTCCTTTTAAAAAAGAAATACTTCCTTCTTTAGCCATTCAACCTATTAGTAAAAATGGAACCAACACTAATGTATGACTATGGTACTGACAATCACTGAAAGTGCACTGTCCTTTTCCAAGCATAAATTATCCCACCAAGACAGTTCACATTCCAACTCTAATTCTTAATTGGTGCTCTATAATGAGTTGTAGTCCAAAATTAGGTTGGAGCTGACCACTAGAAAATCTCAAATACCCTCATGTCCATGAATCTATTCTCACACAAATAATTTCAATTTCCTCATCTATGTATTAATAAAGCAGCTCATGCCAGTTTCTTTAAATGTAATAAAACCATGGATAAGGACATAGTTCACTTAAACAGAAAGCAACTTGACAAACCTTCTGATTGAGGTAAAGAATGGAAAAGGGAAAGCATCATCTATGTTTGCAGTGACTAATTAATTTATGTCAAACTCTCAATGACATACTGTATTTATTTTATTCTTGGCGGAAATCTTCATGTAATCATTCACTCAGATTCTGTGGTACATTCTTTAGAGCTCATAGAACAGAGATTTAAAAAATGATTAGGAATAAACAAATCAAAATTGGCTGGTCTTTATCATGTTGCATTCCTTTCTGACTCTCTAGCTCTTTCTGCATCCCAACTGCCATCACAACTGTTATAGCCTAACTGAAAGGATACTGCCCATGTTCCCTTGTAGACCTCTTGTGTATGGAATTATTTTCCTGATTTGGCCACTTCTCGTATTTAAGTTTTTTTTCCCCTCAAAATTTGCTTGTTGCTCAGAAGCCTCTAGATCTATTCAATAACCCTATGTTATAAGTAAGAAAATTTTGTGTAATGTAAGAAGTCATACATTCTATCTCTGTTTATTCCCCTAATGCTACAATAGGTGCATCTTTTCCCCCTCTGCTTATCACAATGCAACAAGTACATAACATTTTAATTAGGTACCAATAATTTAATAATCTGTGACTTACTACATAAACCAAAACTGAATGCAGTATTCCAAGTGTGGCCTTCCCAAAGCATTATAAAGTGGTATTAACACTTCACGTGATCTTGATTCTATCCCTCTGTTTATGTAGCCTAGTACTGTGTTGGAGTTTTGGTTCAGAAAGCCCTAAGAACTGTATGATTCCCCCAAATGAGTATAAAATAGGCTCTTTTCTATTCATGACACTTGGGAAATAAATGTACATTCTTTCAAAGTGATATAATTAAGTAAAAAGACAAAGAATAGATTAATTCTCTCTGATAGATTAACCCAGAGCCAAAATTATATGAATGTATTGTAACTTCTTTTAGAATTTCTCCCAACCTGGAAGCAATGTTCCCTATCAAACAACCTTAATGTTATTCTAAACAGTGCCTTTTTATGTTGCTTATGGAATCATTAATAAAGTGAGGCCATAATAATGTAAATTATTTTTATGTAACATTTCTATTATTTTCTGTAATATATTTCCTAAATTATACGGAAAATAAAAAAGTCTATTTTGACATTTTGCCAGTTCAAATATGTTCAACTCTTAAGATCTGAATTAGTTAGTGAAGATTAATAATGACTGTGGATCTAGATGACATGTAATACAAACTGTAATTACAAGTTGCATTTATTGCACTCTGGCTAGGTAGTGTCATCGACACAATGAACATGAACTTTGAGTTCAGAGATAGAGAGGACAGGAAGGCCAGCATGCTATAGTTCATTTGGCTGCAAAGAATCAGACACCATTTAGTGGCCGAACAACTGTATGAAATTAAGAATGTGCTGGTTTGTAATAATTCCATGTTATGTTTCAATTAATAATAATAATGAAAGAACCAGAGATGAGTTTGGAAGAAACTTGTTGACATTCTGAAATCTTGTGACCCAGGAGAAAATGTTAGGTGATAAGAGCGGATAGGTGGAAAAATTCAACAGTGAATTTGAATTGTGATTTGTTAATTGCTGAAGAAAAGATCTATTTGTTTTCAATACAAAGGACTAGGCGTAAACATATCTATATGTACATTTGCAAAATGGGATGTACTGAAAAGCATAATTGGTCTGACTGAAATATTAGAGAACTAATGGAGGGTGGAAGAATAATGAAAAGATCTATGGGACAGAGAGTTATTTGGCAATGTCAAGCGTGAAGATAATAATACAGTTCAATACAATCTTGACATGTTAAAGATGCAGCATGAAAATAACAGAATGAACTGCAATACAAACAAAGATAAAGTACTTCATTTAAGAAATTAAATAAAACGAACAGCTTGGAACATCTAGCTTTGTAATAGAAGCAAAAGAGTAGTTACCTAAAAGACTAATGCAGTTTTAAGCTGCATCCACAAAGGTATAATTTCCAATCATGTGAAATAATTGTTCACTTTATTCTGCGTTCATCAGACCTGACTTCATGTACTGTTCCATGCTGGACACATTTCAAGAAGGATTCAGCTGAACTAGAACAAGTTTGATAAAAAAAACAGGGTAGAAGTAAGAAACTGAATTTATCAAGGACTTGGAGTGGTGCTTTTTAACTTGTTTGTAAATTATCTTCACTTGGGGATAAGATGCAATATGGCCAAATATGATATAAAATATTCAGGATAATAAAAATAAGAGACCATTTGGCATGATTAAAGGTGATGGATTAGAAGTGGGGAAACTGCAAATTGCCTTAGACATGTAAATCAGCTGGATGATTCTGAATCAGACCCTCTCTTTCAGCCATAGGAAGAAAGTATTGGCAGGATGTTTTTGAGAAATGTTGCCAAGAAAACTATTTATATCTATGATCACTAACAGTCAGGATTCACACAAAGGGTTCTAACAATAACAGCAATCTAAAGTGAAGAGCCCCAGAAAATTCTTTTTAAACTGGATGAAAGGCCAAGCAAACTGGAGTAACACTTTGAATAAGTGTTAAGTGTAAACTGATGCACACTGGGCAATGTCCCCACTCTCTTATCTTTCAATATAGATTGATTGGTTCTGAACTACCTGAAGCTAAAAAAAAGGTGTTTATTTCATAGTGCATGGCTTATGTCATGAAAATGAATATGCAGTAACTGTGAAGAAGAAAAGAAGAAGAAAAACTTAATGCAAGAGATTATTAGAAAATATATTGAAATAAAAATTCAATTTTGTAATGACTCATATACTGTACAAATCTATGGCATGTCCATTAGAATACTGTGTACACTTCTGGTTATCATATTTGAAAATACCTATAATAGAACTAGGGAAAACGGAGAAGAGAACAGCCAAAATAATCAGGTGCTCAAATACAGTATTTTCCTGTAAGAAAACGCTTGAAGTTCTTTATTCGTTTATGCCTCTCTGATACTTTGACTACCTGGAATACAGAAAACTATCGAAGCATAGTTATTTGGTTAATATTTAAGTAAAGAAACTCTAATCATAAGAAAGTAAAACCATACTTCATATCTGTTAATAACAATAGAATAGCTAAATGGATAGACATGATAATTCCAATCCTATTGCATGAAATAAACTGACTTTGATAGATTTTCCTTAAAGTCTTTTTAAGGCAATAATAATTTCACATAATGATTTCAGTAACTGCATCTAAAATTGCTTGCCTCACTGCTTTTGCTTAAATATGTCTTTGGAATTACATCAATGCTTTGTAAAATAACAAAGATAATAGAAATGGAAATTGCATGCTTTTATGATTGCATAGAAATTGATGGCACCCATCTACATCAATTATACAAAGTTTCTCAGTGTATTTGGTAAAGAAAAAAATACATTTCTTATTTGAACAAGCATCAAACACAAATGCACATTCGTGTATACAATATAATTTCATATTAATATTTTATTATTATATCTACTTTTCTGCTAGAATTATTTTCCCAACTACAAGTAGCCCTCAACTTACAACAGTTCATTTAGTGACAATTCAAAGTTACAACAGCACTGAAAAAGTGACTTATGACCATTTTTCACAGTTATGACCGTTGCAGCATCCCCATGATCAGTTGATCAAAATTCAGATGCTTGGCAATTGGTTTATATTTATGATGGTTGGGGTGTCGAAAGGACATATGATCCCCTTTTGCAATTTTCTGGCAAGCAAAGTCAATGAGGAAGCCAGATTCACTTAACAACCAGGTTACTAACCTATCAACTGCAGTGATTCATTTAACAACTGAGGCAAGAAAGATCATAAAAGGGAGCAAAACTCATTTAACAAAATCTCATTTAACAACAGAAATGTTGGGCTCAATTGTGGCCATAAGTTGAGCAGTACCTGTATTTAATAAATTAACACCATTAACATTTAAGGATGGCAATTCTAAATTTGTCAAAAAATATTAAGAGTGTGTGCTTGTGTTTGTATATATAATAAATATATAATTTATAGCAATAGCAATAGCAGTGGACTTATATACCGCTTCATAGGCCTTTCAGGCCTCTCTAAGCGGTTTACAGAGAGTCAGCATATTGCCCCCAACAATCTGGGTCCTCATTTTACCCACCTCGGAAGGATGGAAGGCTGAGTCAACCCTGAGCCGGTGAGATTTGAACCGCTGACCTGCTGATCTAGCAGTAGCCTGCAGTGCTGCATCTAACCACTGCGCCACCTTGGCTCTTATTTATATTTATAATATATTATAATTTATATTATAAATGATTGTTTAATATCTTTATTATAAATAATATATATTTATAATTAAAATTACACACGCACACACGCATATACACACACACATACACAGAATGGTGTTTTTTCTAGCCAGTCCCTATATTCTGCATAACTCTTTATAAATATCAAAGTAATAAAACTTATAATCATATATGGCAAATGCATGGACTTATAGTGGTTCAGATGTTAAGGTCCAGGGTGGGTGAATTCCGAGTGTGATGGAGCCAACCGTCGAAAGGCTGAGAGTGCTTTCTTAATGGTAGCTGAGTGCTCTTTTACTCACATTCTATTAATTATATTTAAATTACTAAAGTGTCAGTGCCAGAACTGATTTTCCTGAACATTCTAATTATTTCATGTTCACTGGAAATTCAAAATAAAAAAGTCTGACAATTTATATTAATTAAAAAGACAATCTTTAGAGTGATGAGTAAAATTGTTTCTTTACTGAAGCAGAATTATAGTTCAATTCCCCTAGAATAGGCAAATCAAAAGTATAACAAATTCATGTTAGCATCAATTCAGAAAAAAAATTATTTTTTATATTCTTCTAAAGGCCATATACTTCTGAAAAATAGCTGATACACAATTTTACAATTATATTTATTGAGATGAAGGTACACCTGAAGCTACTCTACAGAAAGAGTAGCACTTTTGAAGTATGAATATTATTTGTAATATTCTACAGGGTTAAAGTAAATGAAGGTAATGAAAAAGCTGCAAGTGAAACTATTGTTATTCTTGTTAACATATGTTGTATATTTCCTCTCATTATTGTCTTCTATTTTATTATACCGCTAGCTATGGCTTCAAAAAGATCTGATCAAATATATTTAAATACCCTTTGGGAACTGATATGACCAGTGTTTCTCAATCATGGTCACTTTGATATACGTGGATATACGTGGATTTCAACTCCCACAATTTCTCAGACAGGTGTGTTATGTTGGCTGAGGTATTTTGGGAGTTGAAGTACATACATATGACTTATTCTCCCTGTAGTAAGTCACAGTTTAAATGACTTTGGTATGCTAATTCTCAGCACAGTGTGATTTGAATTGCATTATTAATATGTACAATCATTATTATGATTGTACATTTATTTTAACATGTTTACTGAGGGAATGTATGCTACTTAAAGTTGACTGTGACTGAAAGACTATGTAAGACAGAATGAAATGAACCAATGACACTTATAAATAAGATAGTTCTACCTTTTCAATGCATTAATTTTAATTGCAACATTTTACTCGTCATATATTTAGATAAATAAAGACCTGACTATTTACTTCCTAGCAAATACTATGAAAATCTGATCATAGACTCGTGAAAGAAATATAAAAGAGCAAGCCTCATTATGTCAATTATATATGCTATATCGGCAGCCAATGCAGTGATGATGCATTATCTTTTAAAGCATTTTCAATTATATTTAACCAAAGTTTAATCTGCTTGTGTTTTAATAATAAAACTTGATTGAATTCTCTGGGTATTTTTTTAATTTCACATGTGGTTTTATATTTTTATTGTATTGTTTATATGTTTATATTTTGCAACCATAACTATTTATCAAGTGCAGGTTAATACCCAATTTAAATCTATGGTACATCCACAGTGTTTTGCTGAACAAACTTCCTTTTCATATTTGCAAAGAAATGGCTGTAATGCCATGCCAAATCTCCTACTTAGGATTCCCATTTTCTTGGGAGGAGGTAACAACTGGTAGCAAGGAAAAGGACTTCCTACTGATACAGCTGGAACAAAAATAACAACGGGAGAGTTAAAATTATCTCCTAGTAGGAGTACCCTTTGTTCTCTAAGAGCAGTTTTAGAAGATGTTCTCTGAGCCTTCACTTTTCTTTATTACCCTTCACAAAATATGGCAGGCAGGATTCGGTTTGTTATAGCTTTATGGAGGCAGAAGGTAGCAACCGGTACTACCTGAGGTAGCCTTTATCTATCTCATCTTTGCAACAGCTGAACACCTCTGCTTCAAATGCTTCTTTATAACCCCATCAGACAACTGAATTTTGAGCTTTTAGCCTTCCTAATCAGCAGATACACATACGTTAAAAGAAATATTTTGAAATATTTCCAAAGGATAAAAAATGCTTCACTAGTAACATTGGAATAAACACTGGGAAATACAAGCTAATTGTGTCTTCTAAAATTTTCAGGAAAAAAGCCAGCTTAGTCTGTGACAACCCCAAATCAGAAGAAATCTAGGAGTTATAGCTTTTGCTTAATATGTATTAGCAGATTGTGCATATATGGACATGTGAATGTCTGCAGATACATTATTTGAGATTTTTCATTGTAATACTGGAACTCAGGAATCATTCATCTGTCCCTTAATATATTTTTAGACATTATTAAACTGATTTATGCTGGACTTTCCACTTTTACAATATATCTTCATTTGCTCCTATATGTACTTTCATTCATCTCTTTTTTTCTTAGAGCATCATTTTTTTATTCCTTAGCAACAACAGAATACTGAAGTTCTATTCATTTTTAAGCATAACATTTCACAAAGAAATCCAAAATTTGAAATACTGCTGAAACAATCACTTAAATGTTAGCTTCTGCAAGTCTTTATGTAAAAGAGAGTTTTGCTTTTTGCTTTTATGACTGAAATATAATTTTCAAACTAAACTTTAGTTTATCCAAATGGTTCTATTCTTCTATGGCTGTGTTTGATTTGCTTACTTTGAAGGAAATTGTAAGGCTGATAAGTAAACACCAAATACCCTTGGTCTAGGTATGTTTGAAAATCTTGCCACCTTTTGTTTAAATTGTGAACTGCACTAGCTAAAGAACAAATAATTCAAATATACACTGTCAAATTCAGTCACAGATTAACATCTCCAATCAGGTTTATACTATGTTTATCAAATAACTCATACATAGAAAGTACATTTATATTTAATTATTTTAGATTTGTTTCCTTTTCAGAGTCACTGAGGTGAGATGGCCAGCTATAAAAATTAAACAAAGAAAGAAAGAAATATGTGCTAAATGTAAGGTGACCAGATTTTCAGATTGGAAAAGAGGGACGCCTTTGACCGGGGGGGGGGGGGGGGGGGGGGGCTTGATTAAAAAAAATTTTTTTTGTCAAAAGGTCACCCCAGGACACTGAAACCAGCATAAATACGAATCTGTTGCCAAACAAAATTTTGATCACGTGACCATGAGGATCACGTGACCACGGTCGCTAAGTGTGAAAAATGGTCGCAACGGTCGCTAAGTGTGAAAAATGGTCATCAGTCACTTTTTTCAATGCCATTGTAACTTTGGTCACTAAATGTTTTCCCCCTCCTCGAGACTCCTCACTTCTTCCTTCATTCCTCTTGCTTATCTACCTTCACCTTATCCGTCTTCTGCTCTTTCCCTCTCTTCCTTCCTTTCTCCTTCCATCCTCTCTTCTTTCCTCACTCACTCCCTTCCTCCTTTTCTCTTCCTTCCTCCTTCCATTCTTTCAGCTTCATTTCTTTTGCCTATCTACCTTCTCTGTCTTTCTGCTCTTTCCATTTCTCTCTTCCTCTTCGCTTCTGTTCCTTCCTCCTTCCCTCCTTTCCTATTTCTTCCTTCTTCCTTCCTTCTGCCTATCTACCTTCACCTTCTCTGTCTTTCTGCTCTTTCCCTGTCTTCCCCTTTCCTCCCTCCCTTCTTTCCTTTCTAGTTCCATCTTTTCTTCTTTCCTCTCTCCCTCCCTTTTTCTTTTTTCCTTCCTTCCTCTTTCCTCTTGCCTATCAACTTCATCCTCTTTGTCTTTCTGCTCTTTCCCTCTCTTCCCCTTTTCTTCCTACCTCCTTCCCTCTTTTCTCCCTCCCTTCTTCTTTTTCTTCTTTTTTTCTTCCATCTTCCTCCTTCTCCTCCCATTCTTTCTCCTTCCATCCATCTTTTCTCCTTCCATCTTCTCCCCCCTCCCTTCTTCTTTTTTCCTTCCCCCCTCCCTCCTTCCTTCCTCTCCTTCCCTTTCTCGCACACAGGAAGGGAAGGGGAGGCTTTCTAGTCACTTTCACAGCATAATTTCTTTATCTAACTTTTAAAAAACAGTGTGCAAATTTCGTAACCTGCGAAGCACCAAGTTATTATCTTCTGTTGTTACAAATTCGCAGCTACTCCATTCTTTCCGATAGGGAACTGCATTTCCCAAGATGCCTCAGGTCCTCAAAGCGCTGAACGCGGTTTTGCAATTGACTCCAGTGAGGCCCGGTAGCCGCCGGTTGGGGTGGCTGTCAAGGCGCTGAAAGGAAGGAGCTGCAGCCGAAGGGAGAGACGCTCCCCCCCGTGTTCAGCAAAGCAAGCCCGCTGGTGGCGCCTGTGCTGTGGTGGGAAGCGAACTGCGGGTCCCCCCCTGCCGCCGCCGCCTTCTTTACCTCTGCCTCTTCCAGAGCCCGGGGTGGCTGTCAGGGCGCTGACAGCGGAGCAGACGCGCCGTTTGTTACTGCTTCCAGCAATCGAGACGGACGAGGGAAGCGGTGGCGGTGGACGTCAGCAGCGACTGTAACGAGGTGTGGAGGAAGAACGGAAGGTCCAGCCATGGACGAGAAGGTAGCTAGCCCCAACAACAACAACGCGCTGCTCTTGCCTCCACCTCTGGATGGGAAGCAACCAAGCCTTGCAGACTCGCTTCCCACCGCACCGTGTTGTTGTTGGGGCCAGCCACCGCCGCTTCCCTCGTCCGTCTCGATCCTGGAAGCAGTAACAAACTGGCCGCGTCCGCTCCACCGTCAGCGCCCTGACAGCCACCCCGGGCTCTGGAAGAGGCAGAGGTAAAGAAGGCGGCGGCGGCAGGGGGGGACCCGCAGTTCGCTTCCCACCACAGCACAGGCGCCGCCAGCGGGCTTGCTTTGCTGAACACGGGGGCGAGCGTCTCTCCCTTCGGCTGCAGCTCCTTCCTTTCAGCGCCTTGACAGCCACCCCAACCGGCGGCTACCGGGCCTCACTGGAGTCAATTCCCACCACAGCACAGGCGCCGCCAGCGGGCTTGCTTTGCTGAACACGGGGGCGAGGGTCTCTCCCTTCGGCTGCAGCTCCCTTTCCTCTCTCCTTTCGCGTGCTCACCAGCAGCAGAAGCGGTGGCGACGGCTGGAGCACAAATCCGGGCAGGTGGTTCTGGCTGTCCCTTCCCCAAGCATATCCCATTGCTGCTGGCGCCGCGGCGGGAGGAGCGAGCGAGAGAGCCACCGACCGACCCCGCGCGTCCCATTGCCGACTCCAACTCAGCGGGCGAAGGGGCGAACTCTCATTAGCAGCGGGGATGGTTAAATGTTACATCGGAAGATTGATGGGGTATTTTAGAATTCAATCAGCGCAGTAACAACTAAACAGGCAGGCATGCCAAGTGGCACAGGACAGGCAAGAATTTACCAGGGGCTTTTTAATTAGGGGTGGAGGGAGATGGACCTCAATTCAGGACCGCGTGAGGGAGTCCTGTTTTTTCAAGCAAGAATTCTCAAAGAGCAGTTGCTGCCGCGAACGAAAAGCAGTTTTTAACCCCAAGCGCGATGACACGAATGTCACTATTTCCATCCAAGCCGCCACCACAATCCTTGCAAGCCGGCAAGAAAGCGGAAGCAAGAAGAAAAAAATAAATAAATAACCATCCTCCCAAGCAGCCAGAGCTTGCAAATGGCGACGTTGCAATGAGGGTCGTACTCCTGACCCTCTAAAACTCTCGGGAAACTCCTTCGCAGCCACGGGGGGGGGGACCACATCACAGGAGCAGCCCCACTGGTGGGAGAACGATGGGACGGCTGCGAAAAGGCACAAGGGGGGGGGGGAGATTGACAGCAAGGGTCCGTCCCACCGCTCGCCTTAAAGTTCTCGCCTAGCCGAACTCTGGGGTTGCAGCCGCTGCTCCCATTCCCTCAACTCAGCGTACGGAGCGCGCGCAAAACCCTGCCATGCGGGACTCCCCGCAAACCTCTCGCATATCCCCCCCCCGCTTGCTCCGTCTTACCAGATTTTGGGGGATATCTGTAGAGGGAATTGGACGGGACATCCACCTCTTCCACTCCGGCGTTCTGCCGGCTGGTGAGCGCTCCCATGCTTCAGGCACGGCGGCAGAGGGTATCCGGGGTTGCAGAGGGGGGGCAGAGAGGAGGGGGGTGCGTCAGCTTCCCAGTTCGTGGCAGACCTTTTCTAGCCGGCTCAAAGGACTTCCCCGGACTTGCTTTGCTGAGCAGGGGCTTTAGTAGAAAGGAAAGCAACTTCAGAGCTGGTATCGGGCCAGCAAAGGCTTCCCACTGCCGGCATGACTTTGAAGTGCGGCTTTCCTTCCACGCGGGCCGACATGGAAGGCAAGCCAGCCCTTCAAACTCATGCTGGCACTTTAGTGTGCCCCTCGGCTGCCATTCAGCGAAAGATGTTTCGCTGAATGGCGGGCGAGTTCTAAACTGCCGGCATGACTTTGAAAGGGCTGGATTGCCTTCCGCGCGGGCCGACGTGGAAGGCAAGCGGCAAGCCAGCCCTTCAAACTCATGCTGGCACTTTAGTGTGCCCCTCGGCTGCCATTCAGCGAAAGATGTTTCGCTGAATGGCGGGCGAGTTCTAAACTGCCGGCATGACTTTGAAAGGGCTGGATTGCCTTCCGCGCGGGCCGACGTGGAAGGCAAGCGGCAAGCCAGCCCTTCAAACTCATGCTGGCACTTTAGTGTGCCCCTCGGCTGCCATTCAGCGAAAGATGTTTCGCTGAATGGCGGGCGAGTTCTAAACTGCCGGCATGACTTTGAAAGGGCTGGATTGCCTTCCGCGCGGGCCGAAGTGGAAGGCAAGCGGCAAGCCAACACTTCAAAGTCCTGCCGGCAGGCAGGGCTGGAGCGAGCGTGCTCCGTCCCGGTGGGTGCATGAGCGGAGCACTTTTCCAGCGCTCCTGTGCCTGGAAAGCTCCCTCTGCATATGAGCCCGGGATCCGCCATTTGCGCTCCCTTGCTCTGCCTCGCCACCCGCCTTCCCTATCTAGGGACTCCTCCAGCAGAAATAGCAGAGTCGCGTCGAGCGCCGCTCTGCCTTTCTCTGTGCTCTTCCCGCCCGGATGCCCAGAGCCTCCCAGCCCGCCCCGCCCGGGGTGAGTCAACTGCAGTGCAGCAGGTGGCGATCCCGCCACCCCCCCTCACTCGCCCCGCCCGTCACTTACTCTGAGTTCGGAGAAGAAGCGGCGGCCCCAGGTGGCACTTTTCGCAGAGGTTTTTCCACAGCTTGTCCGGAAGTGGAGCTGGAAAGGCGAGCTCGCTCCCCGCTCACTCGCTACGCTACCCCGCCCATGCGAGCGGCAACGGATGGGCGGGGGACTCATGCGGCATGCTAAGCGGACTCCAGCCAATCAGTGAGCTGGCTGGGATGGAAAACTTTAAGCATGCCGCGTTTTCCATCCCAGCCAGCTCACTGATTGGCTGGAGTCCAGGCCAATCCAATCTGTGAGCGGCAGGCTGGGCTGGCTTAAATTTGTAGGTAGGAGGTAGGATAGAGAACAGAACGATGAGCCAGCCCAGCAAGCTAGCAGCTGATGGGCGGGAGCTGCGAGCGCCAAAAAAAGCGTGCTTTTTAAAAAGGCGGGCGGGACGCGGGAAAATGCGTTGGAAGGCGGGTGTGTCCCGCCAAAAGCGGGACGTCTGGTCACCTTAGCTAAATGTCATTTAATGATGTGATTTTGGATTAGACAAATTTGTAGAGGAGAGATTTATTTTATTTATATTTTACCTTTTGTATAAAAGCTCAAGGTGGAAAACATCCTATATCCTACTCCTATTTTACAAACCTGTGAAATAGGTGGGCTGAGAGAAAGCAATTGCTCCTAATCACCCAATGAGCTTCTGTGGCCAAGGGCGGGACTAAAACTTGAGACTCCTGTCTTCTCATCTACCACCTTAAGCAGCAAAATCATTAGTGGAATATATTGTCACTTAAAATACCCCAATATTATGGATTGCCTTTAGCTAGCATGGCAAAATATTGTAATGTTTCAATAGTATTATTGACATATACATATCACAAAATAGTATGCTTTAATATAGCCATGTCAATGAAGTTTTAAAGTGGTAACCGAATATATAATGTTTTATACAATGTGCTTGCTTACTCCAATTAATTATTTTTCTTCAGTCATGCTAGAATGATGTGGTATGATTCTCGATCCTGGTAGTAATTCAGAAAATTGATAAATATAGACAGGGGGCAGAAAATTTATTTTATGTGATTTAAGAGGTAATACTTAGACATCAAGACTATTAGCCACCAACAACGACACAGAAAACCATTTTGTTCTGTAGGTGCTAGATAAGAATACCGTAGTTGGTTATTATTTGAAGTACAAAATGACACCCCACAAGATGCAACTAAACTTCTCATACAGAGAAATTATTTCCATCTTTTGTGCGTGCTTCAGATTTACCCTGCAATGCTCCCCAAATCTTCACATAAGATTATAATGAATCAATTCTAGCAACACATACCATTTTGCAAAGAAAACTGTTACTGAGTTTAGCCTTACAGCTGTTGTTGTTACCACTCTATATTTTATACTGTACTTATGACTGCTGTGAAGTAGGTTATTATTAAGCAAACATTCTTAGATTACAGTGTAATCCTTTGAAATCTATAAGAAGCAAGCCTTACTGAACTGGATGGGCCTTGCTTCAGATAATCATTTCTTGGATTCCGGCCTAAATCAAGCGGCTTTCAGATAAACTAATCTATGAAAAATAATTTTCAATATAGCTTTCTATAAGAGTAACAAGACTTCATTTTGCTTGCCTTTAAATGCCAGAACAACAATGATAGTAATAGAAAGTACTTCCAGATTAGAATGACACAAAAAAAAATCCCCTTTTAACACTGAAATAATAACTGGATGCACTCCTGAGGACAAGAGTTTGGGCCTTCAAATAATATACCAAATCAATGCAATATTTACAGTAAAAGTTTATCTTAATTTGCAGATGCAAATGTACAAGGAATATTGAAAACAAAATGGGTTTTGAAAAACCATTTTAACTCCAATTCTCTCTTTTTACATCACGGTAATGTTTTTGTCTGAAGATCAACAAGTTAAAAATACTATAGACTAAATACTGTTTTATGTGACACTGTCAAAGAACATGTGAGCCTGTCTGCCTAAAGAATCAAAGGAAAACTGCTGAAAACTTTCTTGGTATCAACAGTTTGGCACTTCCTATGTCCCTAATAGTCTTTTTTTCCTTCTGTTCCTTTTTTCTTTTTTAGTAAGCTGCTGAGAGAACTAAAAATAGAAGTGCTCAGCATTTAGGTTAATGTGGGAAGGAAATAAAAATAAAATAAAACTGTATTAGACAAAACACCTTCCTTCTTTTTATGACTGCTAGTTTGAATACTTAAAGCTTGACAGAAAAAGAGGACCTGAAATACGGGATCTACAGTACAATCTGGAAAAATAAAGTGTCTACACTGAAAATAAATGAATATAGATAGAGGTGGCGATATATTAGTGAGATGGCACAAAAGCACAAAAAATATACAGCAGAGTCCAGCCAAATTTCAGATGGAGATCAGTAACATTTCCCTCCAAATTTTATGAAAAGGCACAAGCTTTCATGAGTTGTAGCTCACTTCATTAGCTTACTTCAACAGATGAAAACTTATGCCTTTCTATAACATTTGTTAGAAAAGATTATAAAAGACTTATTCTGATTTTGGTTACTAAAAACTAACATGGCTCTCATCCTATGGTATCAGTAAGTTCTAAATGAATGGTAAATGAAAAATTGAAATATAAATCATGAACCGACATAATGAAACTTGCAAAATACTATACATATTGGGTTTGAAAATGTAGTATGACACAGGACAGAAAAAAGGAAGATTATAAAAGTTAAAACATATTGTACAGTACTGTACATGTGTATTTTCACACTAAACTACAGGAACTGGATGAGATTGGACAGCAGTGGACAATTCTGTGTGAGGTTTTAAAACAATTAATAGGGAAACCACAAAATGTTTTTTTAACAATTAGCAATTTCCCTAATTCTATTCTTTCACAATTGATCTCAGGGAGATGTTAATAAGAGATGTTCCTCTGTACCTTTAAAATATTACTGTAAAGCAGCTTATATAGCAGTATAACAACTTGCGTCAAGAATACCAGAGAGCTTCATTATTACCTGGAAGTTTGAACTTGCATTAATCTTCTATTCAAGATAAAACATTAATTACACTGATTGCACTGATTCAACACTAATTACACTAATATGACTGAATGTCAGAAGGATGAAGACATGTTACTGAAAATTTATCTGAGTTGTGGAAAAACATTTTGAGAAAGAAACTCACAATAACTCCGCCTTATTCTTGTTATGTGTATGCTAAAGTAGAAAAGGCTTTGACAGCCCTTTGAGGTAGGCAAGATCAGGAAATTGCTGGGAGCTCGGAAAGTACATTAGTATAATTCAGGTTTTGTCATAGACCTTGAAAACAGAAGAAACTTTCTACATTAAATTATATCTTATATATCAAAATGGAGTTTTATTTAATATTAGCATATTAAGGCATTGATTCTCAAGTCAGATAGCAAAGCAAGTAGGATAAAACTAATGCCTACAAATGTCCACAGTTCTTCCTACTTTTGTCTTTAAAGGCCAACATGTAACACATTGTTTTAATGAAACTAGTTCCTTTACAATTTAGATCAACTATCTCTCTGTTAGAAATATTGCTTCTGATTAAATTACAATGTGCCTACCCTAAAATGTGGTTGTTATTAAACGCGAGATGCCTGGCGGACACAGAGGGGGGACGGAGGAGGTGGGGGGGGCAAGGTGGCAGAGCACTGCAACGGGGAGAAGCAGCACCCCCGCTGCTGTGTCCGCTAGGCATCTCGCATTTATGCCCGCCATAAACGCGAGACACCTGGCGGACACAGAGGGGGGACGTCCCCGCCACTGCCATGCTCCCCCGCCTCAACCCCCACCTCCTCTGTCCCCGTATGCTGCGGGTGTTCCCTCCCCCCAAGCTGTTTCATGAACGGCCGCTAACAAAGAATCGGGCCCCCGCCAGCCATGGCATGATTCAACCTCTGCTTTTCTTTTTGAGGCGCCCTTCTCTGCCTCCCAACCCCCCCAAAACAAACCTCCCACTTCCAACCAGTTTCCCCCTTTTTACTTATTTTTTTTTTTAAATAAAGGATGGCATTGCCAAGCGGAGAGCGACGTGCCAGGGGGAAATGCCAGACTGACCGAGGCTTTAATGGGCTATGGAGGCGAAGGGGAATTAATTGGGTTGCCTCTTGGTTGGCACCGAGGGCACCCCGAGTGGGTTTCATGGGGAGAGGGCATGGGGCGGGGTTTTTCCTGCAACTGGCTGAGCCCTGAATGGAGGCAGCTGTTTTCCGGCTTCTTTATGGCTTTGTCAGCAGCGGGATCGCTTCGTGCGGGCGCGATTCATATGCAAATGGAGACGCGGGGAAGCAGGAAGGTTGGCAGGAGTTGAAGAAAAGAGGAGGCGGGGGCGAGGTGGGGGAGCGTGGCAGCGGTGGGGATGTTCTTGCCGCAGCCGGGCTCTTGCCTCACCAACCGTAATCCTCACCATACGTCACTGAATACAAGTGAGTGATGAACAAGAGAAAAATTGTTACGTTTGGTAAGGTTGAAGGAAGGAGAAGAGAATAACAAGGGATAAGATAGAAAGACAGGAATCAAAAAGTCTACTGCAATGCCCTCGAAAAAGCTATTAAGACAAGTGAAGATGGCAAGCTTCTGCATATATAGTCACTAGAGATGAACCCAAATTGATGGCACTTGGTTAACTGTTAAATAAAAAATGCAGTGTATAAACAAATTATACTAATAAAGGAACATTAAAACAGCATGTGATAAGCTGTTTGGAGATAATCTAAAGATGACAGCATGGAGTTTGAAACAGTACTCTTCCAATAATATGCCACTGGAAGCCACCACAACATTTATCTCAACGTAGATGTCTGCATTAAGAAATTTTCATATACTACAGGTTATATAGTAAATGTATTTTTTTGTACTTATGAGCATTGTATATATGGGAAGACTACAAAATTGTAACTATGTTTAACTATGTAAATATAAATGAGAATCATAATGGCCCCACGGTGATAACATTCAGTTGTATATGCTTTTGCTTCATTGGACAGATATATATTTAGAATATTTTAAGATGACTGTCCAAGAAGACGGACAATAATACTTTCATAATCTAATTGTTTTAAGCTATTCACAGTAGGTATCGCTGGCTAAGTGTACAACTTTTCTTCTTTTAGAAACAGGTTTTGAGCCTTCTGGAGAAGGAAATGCACCTTGGAAACAAATGGGAAATTGCTATACCTTTCAAAAAGATGAAGAGTAAATTTGTGATAGCAATTAACTGCCATAAAAACAAACTGCTGACCAAATCTATCAGTTCACACTGATAGTGTACTATCTGTTAGAAATATAGATATTGTTGTACAGTAATAGAATAGTTCCCAAGATTTATGATGCCCACAATTATCCCTAAGATATAACTAAACTTTCAGTACCGAAACAGTAAACATAAATATTGTTATATAATTATCCCATTGCCTCCAATTTAAATTTGGCAGTTTTTCTGATTTTTTTCTAAATTTTATGTAACTGAAGTATTCATTCATTATTCTCAACATTCTGTAAAAACTGTAATCTTTTCAGTAATAAAGAAAAGACTAAGAAAAAATGACTTTCTTATGTAACCATTCCATAAATATTTCATTCAGTTTCCTTCCAAAGTTTAATGTCTATGGAGATTCTCAATCATCCAGGTCATAGTTGCCCAAAGGTGCTTTTTCCAAAGGCAACTGAACTTTTTTGAGTCCAGTTGCCTCTTTAAAAAAGCACCTTTGGGACTTCCAAAGTTTAGATACTTTATAATCTTCACCAAACTTCCGCACGTAGTAGACATTCTTCAGATTTGAGGAAAAACACACACACACACACAAAAACACCATACTGCCAAAACTCAACCAAATATGAAAATTTTCTGAACATACTCTTCTTATCACATTTTGAAAATCTGCTGCTTGTTCTCTGCATATCTTTATAAAAACACCTAAATAGATTGGTTTGTTTTTATGTTGTTGCAGACCAGTAAGTGCATGTGTGACCAATTCTGCACTTTTATTTGTTACTTTCAAAAAACAGTGAGGTCTGATTATTACAACCCATAAGTCCAATTAAAGGGTGTTGAGATCCCTATCATTTTTTCAGATATTTGCAAGCAATATAAAATGTATACTTATTTTAATTATTTTGAAACTTTAATTAATAGTTTAAACAATTTGGAAAAATCAGAAATAAATAGAACTAAGATTATTCTTTCAATTATCTTCCATTTTGTAAATATAAGTTGGTAAGTCCAGAACATGGCTATTGAAATTTATTAAAATTTACTATTATTTACAATGTAACTGCATTATATTAAAAAGAATGGAGAAGATTGATAAGTATTAATAGCATTTGGAGGACACAAACACACACACACAGACACAGACACACAGACACAGACACACAGACACACACACAGACACACACACAGACACCTCTTTCATTTTGCCAGATCCTGGCTTACGATATATGAAGCATGAACTCATGGCTTTAAATAATCTTTACTTAGTTGCAAAATAAACCCATTAGAAAATCTGGATTGTTTTGTTAACATATTCAACCATTTAAAAAAAAGCTAGCAAGGGAAGCATTAAGATGTTGCTGAGCTTCAGAATAGGGATCCCATTGTTGGCTTGGGACATATATAAAATGAGCTAGTTAGGGTTAAAAAAATGTAGAGTCAAAACATGTGGTAGTTAAGGTGGGGAACTGAAAGAGATTAGGTAAACAGAAGATTGGAAAGAAAAAGGTTGGAAGAAACTGAGATGGTAAATGCCAGTTTAATCTGCAATAAGATTATGTTCATCCATGATTTGGTAGTGAATGAACAATCATATGTGAGGTGCATTATCCAAACCTGGTTGAGTGAAACTGGAGACAACAATCTGTCAGGGATTTGCTCTCCTAGGTGCACATAAATTTGTAGCTTTGGATCACTTGACTCAAATAAATAAATTAACAAGTATATATATTTTTTACACATTTATTTCATTGGATTCATTTTATTTAGTTTTATTAGTTGTGTGGAGTACAGGTCATGCTTTAGGTCATATTTATGCAGAAACATTTAAAATTAAAAAGTGTTCCTAAATTTTTCAGCACCATTGTACATATGAAATACAAAAGGACCGAGGACATGCCAGAGCTGGACCTTGAAGAGGATTTCCAGGCCCTGCTGTAGGATTTCCCTACCCGAAGTCTAATTGGTAAACAATTGATAGGAGAACTTAGAGGAAGAGCAATAGCAATAAGAGATGATAGCCAAGGAAGAGCCACACCCAACAGTCTTAAATGCCAGGGAGGTGGTGTAATGCCTCAAACTTTGCAAGAACTTTGTTTTTAGTCCTCATCAGAACAAGGAAATATGACTGAAAGTCCTTTGAAACTATGGTGGGGTATGTGATAGATTAAAAAAAAATTAAATGTGTGGCTTATATCTGCTTTGAAATGTATGATTTCTCTCACTCATGAATTGTCAGAGAAATCCCATTGTAATAAACGTATGATCACCTGGATCATCTACTACCTGATTCTGTCATAGTGATTGTTTTATTGAACTATGATTAACAAACATTATCAGTAACCAAATCAGGAGCCAGCTGTTCAAAGCAGAAAGTGCTGAATGGCTAGGGAACTGGTCCTTTTTTGCACCATAAAGACAGGACATCTTGGCAGAAGGAAGGGTAGGGGCAAAATTAAGAAACTCGAGGTTCCCAGTATTTTCTTTCCCCCTTGCTTCTTTCTGGCAGGACAGTCAGCTGTGTGGCAGCTGGCATGCGAAGCTCCCAAGGTGTAGGAAGAGTGGGCTTGTGCCTCCCAGGATTTCCACCACCGCTGAGCTTCATTTAACAAACTGTGAATGCATTGGGGAGAACAGGGATGGCTTGTCATTACTTGAGGCAATTCATTTCACATCCCCCATTCTACCCTAAAGGAAAGTCTTCATTAAGGTCATAACTCAAGGACTACCTCTATGGAAAGTATTATACATGTTTAGGAAAGCTTGTTCCTGATTTCAAGTGGTATAGAACTATTAACTCAGGAACTTTATAGAACAAGATGGTTAACAAGTGCTAGAATTACCCAATGTCTATTGATAAGTTGCCCTTTCTATTTTATGTCAAGTTTTGAAGCAAACTTTATGCAAATAATTCATGAACAAGACTTTCCTTACTGGTAATTTCATCAACTACTTCATGTCTAGGAAAAATAATAAATTGCCTACTAGCTTTCTCTTAAATAAATGTCTGCTTTTGAAATTGGAAAATGCTCCAATTGCAAGGCTCCATTAAATTGCAAAATTGAAAGGCACTCTATTCATTTAACCCTGCTTGTTCATTTTAGACCTTTACAATTATCGGAGGACATGTCCTTGCAATGAAAGTCAACCATCTTGAATAGCAGACCATACTGAGTAGTTGACAACTAATCAATGCATTGCCCTACATATCTGTATCTAAAGTGTGAACTTGCTCATCTTTTCTGCTTTTTTCCAGCCCAATATTGTATCACCCGGCAATGTATCAATAAAATATGAGCTGTAATATATTCTGTTGGGACCATGATATCCTTTTTCAGATGGTTTAGTTATATTGTTTTTAATGATTTTAAGTTACTAGTTAGTTTTTACATTCTGATGTTTGTTACATTATGCTTCTTTTTAAAACTGTCTGCAAGAGTTGTCTTGAATCCTAAAAGAACACAAATTCATTAAATAAATTAGCAACCTAAATTTCATAAGGCTTGAAAAAAATTGCAGAATTTTATTTTCTTGGATAGCAATCTATATAATTTACTACAGAATTCCAGCCTGATTGCCCCACTGATTTAGTGTTTAATCTTGTCTCACTCTCACAGATACATGCAGAGAGAAAAAACACAGATGGTATCTTTAAAATAGACAAGAGGAAAGAAAATATTTATAGCTTATTATAGTAATATGTAACAACATATATATTTTAAAATGTAGTAAATAAGTTTTAATTGTATTTTTAGTATAAAATGCACACTTGAGAAAAGGGAGGATTTTTTTGCTTATTTTTTTTTTGCTTATTTTTCTCTGAACTTTTCCAGTCTCTCTGTGCTCCACAAGGACACACAAAGGCAAAATATAACTGATAATATGTGTACATATAAAATGATGTTATTTTCACAGGAGGACTATGCACTGAAGTGACTAAATGTATTCATTTAAATCCATTCAAGGCAGTATGCAGAAGAAACTTAAAGTCATAAAAACTGACTTGAGCTGTTGGCAATATATCTAAAGTATATCATAACGTTTAATGTATTAACAAATTATAAAATAAGGAGTATGTTTGTTTTTTTAAAAATGTAATAATGCAGCATTATTACAAAAAAGCTAGCAAACATATTTTATAAATGGATGGTCAAAAGAGGTAACTTAAAAAATATCAAAAACTCTTTGAGTATGTAATGCTACATTAAGCATTAAAAATGTTTTAACACTTTTAAAAAGAAGAAAAACAATGCATGCACTCAGTCAATCAATCAATCAATAATACAGAAAACATAAAATCCACTGTTATCCACTAGTATACATTTGAACTAACTACCTACAAACTGCCTCAGAAAGAGGAATAGATGCCAAACAGACCCTTTGGAGAGGCATTCCATAAATTGGGACCCCCAACCGAGAAACCCCCTGCCATGGAGCCATCCATCTCACTCCATTTGCCAGGAATGCCTGCAAAGATGATGAAAGCAATGGGCAAAATTCATAGGGAAGGGAGAATTCTGGTCCAAAGACATTCAATGGCTTTAAAAAGAACAGATTAAAATTAGTATGTGGAAAGCAATTGAAAGGAGTGTTGGCAAGGGGGTTGGCACAAATTAATGTGAAACAGCCACACCTTCTTAAAAGCTTGTTTTAAAGGACTTATCTTCTTGTTGTTATGCCCATCTTCTTCACTGGCAGTCCCACCAAAATTAACTATGCTTTGTAAAGCATTTTTTAAAATGTCTTCTGTTCACTTGTGTTTGATTCTCAAGAGATCATCTGGACAAATGTTTAAAGTTTTCTTGGCAAGGTTTTTCAGAAGTGGTTTGCCATTGCTTCCTTTCTAGGGTTGAGAAAAAAGGATTGGCCCAAGATCATCCAGCTGGCTTTATGCTAAGGCAGGACTAGAATTAATGGTGTCTACCACAATGCCTTGCCCACTACACCAAAACGCCTCTTAGCAAGGCTTAGCACAGCTCTATCCAATACCTTGAATTATGAACAACTTCAGAAAAAGCTGAGTAATAGTCACCTAAGCCAAAAGTTCACCCACTAACAGTAATACTTTTCTACCTGAACCTAGCTTTATTTATGACTCTTCCCTTCTTTTGAAATTCTCAAAACTCTGCAGCTGTTTGTATAAAAAATAAATAGTTTTGCGTTTGGATGTAAGGCTGACTTTTAATTGTTTCATTCCTGTATCGTAAAAAGAAATTGGGCTAAGTTAGGAAAGTTGTAAGGAGAAATTCCAAAATCAATATATAAATCAAAATACAGTTATCCTTCATTCATTTTTAAAATCTTGAAATTTACATGTTTATTTTGTATACCATCCAGCTCCCAAAACTTTAGATAGTTTACAATGTAGAAATATAAACAAAACTCATGCAACTCTAATATAAATACAACTAAAACCAAATCTAATGCAAAAGACAGACAGGACATTGTAAACCTTAAGAAAAAAAGCACTGAAAAATCAACCACCAAGGACCTACATAAACACA
This sequence comes from Thamnophis sirtalis, assembly GCF_051295495.1. Lineage (NCBI taxonomy): Eukaryota > Metazoa > Chordata > Lepidosauria > Squamata > Natricidae > Thamnophis > Thamnophis sirtalis. The sequence continues at coordinate 70,160,535 of NW_028261383.1, read as the reverse complement.
ACCATACTTACAGAGCTTTGCCATTATGGAAAGAAAGGAGGGGGCTAGCTGTATCTCTGAGCTAAGTGTTCCATATTTTGGGGACACCATAGAAACTGATTTGCCTTCAAGGTCATTCAATTTCTTGTAGAGATAGAATTTTTATTATGCCCTCACTGCATGCGTGCAATGGATATACATTCTGAATGTTCTTTGCGAGCACTATAAAAGAGCTTTCTGTTCTACCGATTCTCAGTTTAAGAACAAGGCAGACGTATCATAAAGCAAGCTTCAACCTCCCTTCTCAATTTCTACTGAAAAAGAGAACAAATGTAATGATTTTGTGTTTTGCTCAAAATTGTGTGTGTGTGTGTACATGTGTGCATGCGTGTGTGTATTTTTGGCAGTTCTAAGTATCAAGGTATAAATCCCTTTGCTTCCAACCATTACCTCCACCCCGCCTTTTTAACAGATCTTAGTGCAATAGGTTTTAGCTTTGGACAAGGACAATGTACATTCATGGAGTCTGCCCATGTTATTGTGGCCAAAAAATTTACAAGCATTTACTTTCATGCTTCACTTATATAGTGTTCTGGCTTTCTGGTAGATCACAGTCTTTCCCAAAAAATTTACTAGTAAAAACAGATGTAGTAAGGTCCATCTATAATGACCCTTAAGCTCTTCCCCACTTATTCCAGTAATCACATGGTATTCAGTGATTTTATGCTTACAAGGAAATGTTCTTCTGGGCTGTTAAAGAAATATTTATCAATCCAGCTAAAAGAAAGAAAAGAAAAGAAAGGAGAAAAGTACAGCAACTAATATCTTAAAAAAGCATTATTTCTTTTCTAAGAGAATCTTATAAGAATCTGAGATGAAGCAGAATGGGGCTTGCAGCTGAACTAACACCCTCTATTATGCTGTCTAAAAACCATAATAAAGGCACAGTGTCATGATGGGCCATTTCTCAGACTGGGTCCCTTTTGATTCCTGCCGATTGTTGGCTTGAAGTTTGTATAAAGTTAAGTCATTTGAAGCTTAAAGTGTAGAAAAATACAGCTGGAATCCATAGGTGCATATTAAATGGCAAATGTAGAGATAGAAAAGCTTTTTATTTGTAACACTTCTATATATTAAAAGCATGATGCAACAAGTAAACAAGTCAGTGCTTACTTTGTACAAAAGGGCAATCAGAATTTAAAATAATGATTAAAATAGAACACACTCTGCAAGTTCATTTGCTAAATGTAACTTAATTAAAATGCAGTTTATTCTGTGTGGTTGCATTTGATTCCACTCCTCTCTGGACATATAAAGGGTCATCTGGAACAGTGTGAAACTTGTTGCTGTGGTCTATAGCGAGAAAGTGAAAAGGGGAGATTGTGGTGGACTATCCCAATTCCCAAGCCCTGCAAAATAGGCAGCCTAATAGGGATGTCATTGTTTTCAAGCTGACCGATATTACAGGTATCCCTTGTTTAATAATAACCCAGACTTAGGATAGCCTTTGAAAGGCTGTTTTATGGTTTGTAAGCCACTTCTGTCCATCTCAGAATGTTGCACCATCATCCCTATGGTCACATGATCATCATCTGAATGCTTGACAACCTATTCACACTTACGATTTTCAAAGCACCCGGTACTTGCCTTTGATAACCTAAGTTCCAAAAGTGAATATATGGCAATATTATTATTGATTTTTCTTTCATCTTTTATAAGAATTTCTTAGTAATATAGATATATAATTACTTTCTTGAGTAGAAAGTTTGCTGCAGTTCAATCACTGAAGAAGAAAAAGCTCACAACATTCTACTTCTAAATGGTAAAATAACTTTAAAAGTTTTCAGTAGTTGCTGCCTAGCACTTGCCTGTGTAGTGCTAAAGGCAGGCCACTACAATTCACAGCTGCTAAAGATAAAAGCAGCATTATGAAGAAGAACTTTATAATAGGAAACAATGGGATACTAAGTTTGTTAAAGGATGCCGGACTAAACTGAGTATATTTTTGACAGCTTAAAAAAAAATCACACATACATATGTGCAATGTATTGCTTATGCAATTTTTGTTGCTTATAAGATCCTTTCTTTCCATTAGGAGTACCAATTTACTAAGTGTAATAACTATATGACAACCCATATACAAAGATAGGACACTGAGATGCTAAAGAAAATGGGTATTCAATTATTCATAAGATCTAACCATTTAACCATTATAAAAGGAATCAGAAAGGAAGAAAAATTAGATCCAGGCTGTTTAAAGGACAAAATGCAATCGATACTTTCCAGTATGAATCTCATTCGTACAGAAACATCTATATAAACTTCTACAAAATAAATGTAATGTTCACATTTTTCAAATTTAATATACTAACCACCCTATTTATTACAAGAGTAATTGACCATAACAACAATTTTGTATAAGTTGAAGAAATATTCATGTACATTAAAATGGTGAGAAAAATTACAGAAAAATGCTTTAACATATAGTTACCTAAAATCAACAATCTTAAGTAGTATGTAGTAGCTATTCACATGTACAATAGGCCATATTTCATGCTATTTGCACAATTTCTCATAAAGCTTGTACTGGCTCATGAATTTTATATACCTATGTTGAAACCACTGACTAAATATATTCAGTTTCTCTTACTTTCCTAAGTTTGCAATATATTTCAATCCATGTTTATCCAGACATAAATCTTATTATGGTAACTGAGGTTACTTTGTAGTAATTATCTGCAAGGATTACAACTTTTAAAATGTAAAAGCTGTGAAAAATAAGTCCCAGTTTTCTTATCCTTGTGATTTTTATGTATTATTGTATCCTTTTTTCATTCATCTAATAAGAAACTGTTTTGTTTCACAATATTATCCAAAATAGTAGTAGGGGGAACATAGATTCTAAACCAAAAATCAATGAATGCAACCAGCAAAACTCATTCATTTTAACAGGAAGTTCTATCAGTTTAAATATTAGAATATATCCATTGGTATAGCTATATCTTAGAAAGTTATTTTATCTTATTGGTATAGAAATTGCAAGCACGTTCTGTGTTTTTTTAACCTGAAATATATTACCTTTCAATTATACATATGTCTTGTAACCCATCACCTACCTATAAAAACATCTTGATATCTTAACCAACCAGTAGTTAAAATTTTGAAAGCTGCATTTAAGATTCATTACCAGAATGTTTTAGAAATCCTACCCTCAGCCAAAAAGAGAATTTGTTCACAGAAGAAGATTGCAAACTATAAAATAAGCTCCTCCTGAAAAAATGGGCCGGTATTAAGAGATTTTTAAAACAATCCTGTTTTATTTTTATTATTATATCTCACACTTTTTCATATTAATAGCCTTGCTGATTCCAATTGCATTATAATATTTTTAAAGGAAGTGATAAACATTCCCCATCTTTTAACTATTGGTTAAAAAAAAGGAAAGAAAAGAAAACTCACCTAAAGCTTTCAGGATTAGCAAACATACGTAATTGATCAAATGCACAGAACTTGAGCACAGAAGCAAAAGGAATAAGTGTGTTCACTATAATTATAATAAGCATTTCTGGAAAGGAACTGATACAGTGTAGAGCATCCTAAAACTCTTAGTCTGTTTATCTGATAAATACTCGGTTCTCTAGAAAATATAGCCTTCTGCTTTCTGTTTAAGAAAAAAAGGAAGAGTTCATTTTCTTCAGTTCCATTCTGAGCACAATTCGCATACAACAGGAAAAAGACTGAAAATCACTATAGCTGCAGCCCAATGCATGCAAAAGAAATAGAATCTATGAACATAAGCTTCCACTGCTATACGGGTTCATTTAATTACAGCCTTAGCAAAAGCTAGTGCTGCATTAACTTTCTGCACTGCATCATTCACCTACCTCTGATTCCAGTTCCAGAGGACATTAAAAAAAATAAGTCCAAATAACCAGGTGGAGTTCTGTCAGTTTCCCTTTGCAGTGGTGATCAAACAACAACTGGGAAGGGGTGGAGGATGAGGGACGAGGGACAAGAGAGAGAGAGAGAGAGAGAGACACACACACACACGGAGAGAGAGAGAGAGAGAGAGAGAGAGAGAAAGAGAGAGAGAGAGAGAAGCCCTATTGTGTCCAATAGGAGGATGCAGCTGGGTCAGTGCCTCAGCTGGAACAGAGTGCAGAATTCTTTGCTGAGAGATGTTCTGTGATGATCAGCACATTTGCCAGATGCTGTCATGATGTGCTAGACCTCTGCCTTTTCTAATTCTACTCAGCAGCTTTCAAAGCAACTGTAATTCGGGCAATATCTAATCTCTTTAGTGCTTCTGACAATCTCACTGGATGAATAATGGCTGTTATCAGTTTTTTAAAATGAGAAGGCGAAAGTGCAGGTGTGTTATATGTGGAATGACAAATAGAAATATAAACAAATGCATTTAATTACAAATTAATAAAGTCTCTGTATGCATCATGCTTACTATTAAGAGTGATGCAAGGTTAAATATATAATACATTTCACAGCCAGACACCTACAAGCTGTATCATTTAGAAACACTGGACAGAAATATAAGATAAACAGTATCAGAGCACTACAAGTATAAGGCTGCTTTAATATGCTAAAAGTACACTTGAAAATATCTTATACTGCATGTTAATTTACAGGAACACCAATTAGACAGATGTTAAATATAATATAAATTTAGGTTGGTATATAAAGCATTTCTTCAAGGTGATTTAAACTATTAAAAAGCAAGGTTCAGTAACATCTTTATAGATCAATCAAAATGACACAAAAGAGCATGCAAGCTTTATATCACTGTCCCATCTACTGTGGCTCTTGGCCTCTCCCAAATCATTAAATGTGGTCTCACATATTAAAAGATGATACTCTTTGGCTACTAAAACCACAATATATCACATTAAGAAGCTTTCCATGCTGATGGTTCCCTTATAGTTGGATTCTCAGCAGTATAAAATAATTCAATATATTATTGTATGTGAAGAAACCATTTGTTATAATTCATAGTTAGTTTGTTATTACAAGACCTGGATACATAAATGACAATGGAGCTTATTATAAAGAAAAGCAAGCAATTAATTTAATGCTAGTTTAGTTTCAAAACCATCAATTTGTACTCCATATTTCAAAAATCTGCATTCATCTGCTTTTGATACCAGCGTTTGCCTAATCTTTGCAATGAACATGTGACTAAGGGCACAAAGTAATAGGATATATGTTTGTGCCCAAATGCTGTAATAGAATACCTCAATTGTCATACTGGAGGTATTGCATATGTACTGTATATACCTGCCGTACTATTCTCTTCCAGAGTAAGTTAGCACGGACCAGTTTTTAGCAGACTGATCAAGAAGGCTACAGGTATTCTTTGTAAAAATCTTCTAGAATCAACCGTGTATTCAGTATACACTGGGGCGGAAAATCAGTAATGCTGGATTAATTACGGATATTTGTAACTCACAGGTATGGATTATCAATGTGGAATAATTATAGCAATATCATCTTTAAAAAAAAGAAATTGAAGAAATCTACATTCCTGGTATAATTGAACTTGGCACTCCAGGTTCATTAAAAGACTTAGGTCTAAAATTAGCAACACTAATAGAATTTCTTCATAGACTATGATAGCCCCAATTCCACTATTTAAAAAAACAAGACCAACAACACTTTTCCATTGGGCATTCATCCCTTATGTTACTTGCATGGTACCTTTAATATATTAGTTTATTATTGATTTTTACCACCAACATATATTTTTGTGCACTTCTTTGAACTTTCTTGTATTTTTTCCAGCGTTGGCTTCAACTGGCTATATATATTTTGAAATAAATGAATAGTGGATTCATAATAATAGTAAGCTTCCCTTAATATATGGGGGCGTGACTGGTACTGAGAAGAGACGCAGATTGCCTATATGGTGGATATTAGCTAGGCAAATGATAAGAGAGGCAGTTAAATCTCTCTTGTCATCTGTCCATGCTGGGAGAAGCCATGAAACAACCTAAATTTGCTTTCATGGGTCCTGTGGCTTTGCATTGCACTGCAACACCCTAATATGTGCTTTAAAGTTCCTCCCAATCTCCCTGAGGTATCCTGCACTGGAATCTGCTTAACAACCCATGCAATCATTTAACAGTCCCAAGCAGGAGTGCTGAGACTGCAGTCGTTGAGTGAAATGGTCCCAAGGCATCTCACTTAACAACCACTTCACTCAACACCTGAGCTTCTGGTTCTAAGTCAAGGAGCAACTGCTTTGCTATAGACCTGTATTATCCATTGAAGTTAATTGGATTCTTTGCACTGTACCCTATCAATGTAGAATTCAGGGTAAATAACCACACCAGATTATTGTATTATTATTGGTTTTATTACTACCACTACCAAGAAGAACGTCCCAATAGTTAACATGAGAAACTTCACACCACCAAAAATATAAGCCTGAATAGCACTTATCAGAGGTGCCACATTACTCCCATTGTGATTACTCATTATTGTTTGGACCCAAATAAGCTGCTCATTACTCATGCCTGAAATGTTATCATGTGACCACGGCAGGAAGTCATAATTTTGAGGACAAGTTATACATAGTTTTTTTAAAGTCTGTTGTAACTTTGAATGGTTAAGGACTATCTCTTCTTAGATATTTTCATGTCCTGCCATCAGGGCCAGATTTTCCTATAGGCTAACTAGGCTTCAGCCTAGGGCCTCAAGATCAAGAGGGGCCTACATTCAAATTATTAGCAAAATTAAAATTACACTATTCTAAAAACAGCGAACACTAAAACACTGAACTGAAAATAAGGAGAAATTCTATGCATATGACTAATAAACAAACATAAAAATGTATTGGTTAAGATCGTTCCAGCGCCGCAGCAGTTGGGGAACCCGCCCACGTTCCCAGCACTGGCGGTCGGGCAAGAGGCGCGGCCACTCCCAGTAGGCGCCCCGTCGACGCGAAGCCCTAGAATAGCCTAGGGCCTCTTTTCATCTAAATCCGGCCCTGCCTGCCATGGAGATGACTAACATCCATAGCTAACTTTTTTTTAGGTACTAAAGCAGAGATGGGTTGCTCCTGGTTCGGCCTGGGCAAACTGGTAGTAGCGGTGGTGGGAGGCTCCACCCACCCACCCAGAAGCTTCTGTGCATGAGCAGTGTCACGAGCACACACGAGCACACATGAACGAACCAGTAGTAAAAAGAATGGAAACCCACCACTGTACTAAGGTCTATGCTTTAGAATGATATATCATTGGAATTGAGACTATGTATATTCTTCTATAATATACTACTCACTAAACAAAAACATATAATTGTTTCTTTTTGGGAGGTTCCTTCTATTGATACACTATATGCATGATTACTTTTTTGTAAAAAAAATCATATTTCTCCATAGATTTCACTTCAAGCATATTTCTATAGATGCCATACACATTTTTATTGAATTTATTATTTCCCCTTCTGTTATATATATAGGGCACTACTATTTCTATTCATGTATTTTCTTCTACCGATTGAAATTCTCCAGGTTCTTCATTTTTTCCTGTCAGGTTTCAGTTTCACTACAATCCATAAAAATACACCTGCCATTTACTTACTTACTTTTCCACTTAGGTATTTGTGTGTTGTGTGTGTGTTTATTCATAGCTGAAATAAATATATATGTGGAAATTTATTTTCTCCTTTTCAGAGTCTATTCCTTTTTCAATACTCAATTATTTATTTAGAACAGGCAGATACTAGGATTATATGAAGCTTCAAAGGGATGGTTTGCTTTCATAAAGCTTCAAACAAATCACTCCATCACCCCCTCCTCATTGCAATATTTTTCACAAAACAATGGGTAGTTTACCTTGATGAATGAAATGAACATGTTGCTTTACTTTTCTCTATCTCAGAGCTCTGCTGAGATTTTGTCTGAGCATGGTTCCAAACACTTCCATGTTTCAGCAAATGCAAGTTTCAAATGCTATGAGCCATCTTGCAATGTGTGCCAAGCTGTCCAAACTAGGGCAGAGGTGGGCTGCTCCTGGTTCGGCTCGGGTGAACTGGTAATAGTGGCGGCAGGAGGCTCCGCCTATGGTCCCTTTGTTGTGCAGCGGAGGCCTTCCAGCTTACATAGTTCATGTTTATTGTGGGCAATCCCTAAGCCAGCCATCCTGCAAGTGCTGGAGGAGAAGGCTGAGAAGACCTTTCTTCCACAAGGTAGATTCAAATGCTTTGATAATGTAAAACACACTAAAATTGCAGTGTCAAAACAAATCTGTGATACTCTCTCCAAATCTAGCAAGTTTCACATATTTATTTCTTGCCATTGTTGGTAAAACTCAATTTAGTAAGTATTACAACCAGTACAACCAGTACTTTTCTTTAATAACAAAGTAACGGAAATTATGCTGAAGAACACACTCATACAGAAAAAATTAAATAAACTAACATTTATTCAAATGTCATGTTCTATAGATCATAGCACTACTTTTTAAATAGACCAAGTAGTTAATTTTAAAAGTATAAAAGATGGTTCTACTGTAGTATTATTTAAAACAGTTTTATAGACATCTTGCTGTTTAACTGAAATATGTCACTATTCAGACATAATGCAGACATAAGATTCTCTTTGAATCTCACTGATTAAACCTCAAGAAGACCTCATCTGTGCAAATGTCTATAAATCTGATCACAGAAAACTAGCATTCTATAGTTCAGTGTGGATTGGCTATGATCCAACTTGCTGTGGCATCACATTTTATCATTCCAATTAAAGAAAGAGGGTGGTTAGGACACTGGGTTGGAGGTTAGCAAGCCTGCATTCAAGACCCGAATGCTGCTGCATGGTAGGGTGAGTTTACTCCAGCTCCTTGATGGGGACATGAAAGCAGCCTCCACAAGAATGCCCCGGGCAACAATGATTTCACTGGCTAATCCTTTCATATCAGAAACAACTTAAATGGTGCCTCTGACACGAACGGGGGAAGGAGGAACTGCAATTAAAGAAGAGCAGGCATTTTGCTCCATTATTTAAAATGAGGTGTCATTTCATTGAGAGTTTTGATCAAAACTCCAATTAAAGCAAAGCATTTTGTAATATTATGGCCTTCCCTAGGATACGAACAACTCTTTTGGCATATAAAAGTGAACCAAATCAAATACGGTAGGTCTCATATACTTCAACCACTAAGTAAGGTGAAGCACTGTTATTGGGATCTCTATTTTTATTTTATTTTTTTACAGTTCTCAGGTGGAATGCTTTTCAATTTTATCTCTCTGGAAGTTTTCTAATCCAGATTTCTGAGAGCAGTATTCAAGATACTCGACTGTCTCTAACATCATTCCATGACTGGAGGATGGCCTGATAAAAGTGGAGGCCAGGGTCTAGTTGGTGGGTAGTGAGGGAAGAATGAGGGAATGACTCAGATGCTTGCTGGCAAGGTAGGATTGGCACTGGGGGTGTGTGTGACAATGGTTGATGGGGAGCTTTCTTCCTCCATGGAGGGAGGTGATCCCTGAGGACACACTGGAATGAGGGAGGAAATTTGACAAAATTAATTTCAAATGCTTCTCACAAGGAAGGTCATTTGGGAAATCTACAGGAAGTCAAATATCCACTTCTTTTCTATCCATCTCTGGCCATCCTGTTTCTCTATTTAGGTAAGGAGATATCTCTAAAATGATAACCCAATGGGCAAATTAGACTGAAAACATTCTGTTTTGTAGAAATGCATATTTTAAAGGAAAAATAGAATTGATATATAAGTATGTTTTTGGTCTAAGAAGTTGCTGAAAGGTGCTAAATAACCATGCATGTTCTGAACCACTGTGACTTCCTTTGAATTTGAATTCCTTTGTAGTTAGGAATTCCAGATTGTTGGGGGTAATATGCTGATTCAGTAAACAGCTTGTTATTGCTATATCTTATCTGAACAGTAGATGGCAACAGAGAGATTCAGAATCTAGTACTGAAACCTTTCCTGCTATCTAATGGATCATCTAGATTTTTTCAGCCCAGGTAAAATAGCCTTCAAGTACTGTATTTTTTTGAGTATAAGACGCACCCTTTTCCCTCAAAAAAAGAGTGCTTGTTTTTGCCCCCCCAGCCCCCAGAAGCACTCTACAAGCCTCCCAAAGTCTCTGCATGCCCCCCTTTTTTTGTAAAAAACGAGGCGTGCGGAGGTCTGCAGAGTGCAAAAATGTTTTTTTTTTAATTTACCTTTTCAAAATCATGGTGCATCTTATATTCCAGTGTGTCTTACAGTCCGGAAAATACGGTAACATCAATCTTAAATGATATACATTATAATAGCTTCCTTCTCCACCACCTGTGCACACGTGCGGAAGCGCCAAAGAGTTTAAAGACAGTTAAGGAGCACGGGCAGGCAGGTGGGCCCTCCGGAGCACCATACCAGAACAGTACCTGGTGCTTCGGGCAGGCACCGGTACGCCCATACCGGAGCGTACTGCCTGCAACCCACCACTGTTAAGTTGCCACCAAATGAATTAACTAAATAACTAATTTTTATAGTTATAAGATAAACCAATACAGTATAATATTTTTGTAAACAATATTATTTATATGCAATCTGTTATTTTAGGTTTAATTGCTCTTAGTTTTGTTAGCACATTTGTGCTACTTTCTTAGGTTTAGGTCTCTAAATGGAAAATGGCATGTGTGTAAAACCATTCTCTACAAATCAAATAGCACACTATACAGGGAAAAGAACTGCATTTCTTCTAAGAGTAAAAACAATGTAAAATTTCTTCTTTGTGGATCAAAATATTATTATACTATAACAAGTTTCCAGCAGGAAAGTCGTGCCAACAAGATTCATTAAGATAAAAATTCCTGAGTCAAATATCTATTGCTGTCAGGGTGTTCTCTGCAAGAGTGTCCTGTAATTTATTTAAAGAGTGTCATCACTGTAATGTTATTTTTAAATGTGTAGGGTTTCTCCTCTCCTCCTTAATTGATTTATTTGGTAGATTTATATAGGCACTCAGCTCACATACGTGACTTACAGTAAGTGGTGTATGAAGTTAAAAGCATAAAAACAATATAACAAAATATCAAAAAAACATAACAAAATCTATTAAAACATTTAAAAACAATAACCATTTTAAAAAGTCATGCAATATATGAGACATACAAACATGACTGGTTTTCCTGGCCAGGTGACAAATCCAATGGACCAGCAAGTTAAGAACCACTCTGACTTCAGGGGTAATAAAAGAGTGAATGCTGTGACAGAAAAGTTTATCCTCAAGCCAATCAGATGACATTCCTTTGTAGACTGGACCCACAGCACGTCCTTATTGCTGGATGTGTGGTGGGATGGGGAGATGCAATTGGGGAGAGGCAGTACTTCAAATAATCCAGCTCAATTATATTTATGGCTTCACAGGTCATTATCAGCATCTTGAAATGAGTCTGGAAACAATGAAGCATATGGAACAGAGGTGTAATGTATGGTGATCTAGGTGCTTGAATAAAATTGCCTATTGCCACATTTTGTACCAGCTGAAGCTTTCATATACTCTTCAATGGAAGCCTCATGACAACTGCATTACAGTAATCCATGTGGGAGGTGACCAGGGCCTGGTCACCTGTACCCGTGAAAATCTACTATACACACACACACACGCACGCGCGCACACACACACACACACACACACACACAAACATTCATTCCAACCTTCATCGTTATTATATTATACTCATATACAGTATATTCATCATAAGTATAGATAATTTTAGTAACTTAACTAATTTACTCAATGAAACATATACAATAAATATGGGTATTACAGCATTTAATAATATATTTGTTATACTGTGATGCTAGAAAAAAGCTTAACAAAAGGAGAAAAATAATTTTTATTTTATGTAACTAAAAAGATCACTTGTTTTCTTCTACACCTATCTTTCTTTAATTTCTTTACATTTTTTAAAAATATATGAGATAGCTTATATCCCAAAGATGAAAGTCCTGGTGGGATGCTTTAATGTGGTGCAACAAATCACTTCAGAATAGCCATGATATTCACATTTAAAACATAGGATACATAAAGGGTATTTTGCTGAGCCCCCAAGCTGCTTAGGAATGAGCAGGGTACGGCTTGGCTAGCAGATCACAAGAAAATTGCAGGATAATAGACCAGACTGGAAAATGATGTAAAAACTACATCTATGCTTTAAAATACATATGTGCAACATCAAAATGTAATGTCTGTGAGTTACACAATCAGTAACTTATTCACAATAGCTCAAGGTTATACTGAATAGCAATGTAATTATGTTTTTCGGAAACACTCATGCCTGAATTTTGGCAGATCTTGAAATAGAAGGGAATTTTGCAACTTTAAACGTGAATATCATCAGTTTTCTCATAGAAATGCTTATAGACATGATACAGAAAGGTGAAGGAAAAGAGGAAATTGTCAGTACTACTTGTAAACTCTCTAAAACCTATGATAAAACAAATAAGATAAATTAAAGTCAGAAGAAATGCCAAATGAGACAAGTAAGGACTTTTCTCAACATATGCTTAACTAATGCTTGCATTTTATATGCCAGAGCTACAAGTAATTTAATAATTTCAAACAATATGCAACTAGAAATTAGGAAATAAATACTGTAGCATTAATTTTTCATGTGCCCTGAGATATTTTTATGTATTTTGCCCTATACAAAGCTGTTTTTCCTTTCTTAAAACTAGCTATAATGTGTATTTGTCATAGCAAGATATTCACATGGCAATTTCCCCTTTATTTCTCTTTATTCCCTTTATTCTACCTGTATAAATGTTACTATTTTAGCACATAAGTATTGATTCGCAAGAATCGTTCTCTTAAAATATTGAGACTCTAGGATTAGGAAAGAAAAGCTACAAATTAAAATGCTTTTTCCAAAATGCAACTGGATTTTCTTTCTTTCAAGAAAATCCATTTGCCTTTTGGAAAAAGCACTTTTGGAACAACTAGGACCTAGATGATTGGGAATCTCCATAGACACCACAAATTAAAAGCTAAAGTCCTATTAAAGAGATCAACTATAAGAAAAGTTCACGTTCATTTTAGCATAAGGCTGAGTTTGTCTTGTCTTGGAAATTAGGCAGGGTCAGGTTTTGTTATCTGGGAAAACTAGGTGAGATTTGGAAGTCAAAAGACTGGTAAGAAGGTAATTAGCAAATAGCTTTCTTGCCGTTGCCCAAAACACCCCTATATGGTTGTCTCTATGTGCTCGCCTGGAATGGAATGTGACCTGGAGAAATCTTTATTCATTTTACTGAGCATTTGTCTCTGGTATACAGGGATAAATATAAAGCCTAAAATAACACTGATAAAAAAAATGGTTGTCTTTATTTTCAATTAGTATTGCTTCTAAAATTAATTTGGGAGATTACTTTTAATTAGCTTCCAGAGTTTAGCACTTTGGGAATTATTCAAGCTTCTTGGAAAATAGTACTTTCATAAAAAATGAAATGAAATGAAATACAGATGGGAAAAAAAACTTGTTGAGACTTGTTCAGCTTATCCTTTAACATAAAAATAGCTAATAAAATGAATAAGGGTACTAGAGAAAAGATTCTGTCCTTGAGTAGTTTAATATAGCTTGCATGATGAAAACTCTGTAATCAGATACTGCATAATGAATATTTAAAATCAAACTGCCGAGAGGCAGATCACAACATTGCTTCAGCAGGATTAAATTTCAATTTCACCCAATTCCTAAGCATCTTTTCATGTCGATGGAGGTTTCTTTTAAAGATGCTTCTTACTGATGGCACTATAGTACATGTCAGAAATCTAAATGCATTGTATTGTTTTACAATAGTACTTTTTTGAATGCCTAGTGCATTGGAGTAGTACAAATATCTGAATTAACACTAAGCGCTTTTTGTATAAACTGGGTTTTTACTAAATATAATTAGTATTATATTAAATAATTCAGCTGTAATGACCTTAAATCATTGATGTTAAACATATTATGGGAATACAAGTATAACTGTATTTCCCATTAAAATATGGAAAGACTAAAGCTTGCACGATGTGCCCTTTCTCTCCAGACTTACTCACACTGATTGGAAGAAAGCTATAGGAAGTAATTGTGTCTAACAGGGAGATAAACTGGGAACAGTTTTGCACCACACATACATCTAATTGATTCTAAATACAAAATATGCTCTCATCTCTTTTTAGTAAATGTTATAAATAGAATAATAAGGTTGGCTTTCATTCAATTTAGCTGATTTTCCATAATGTTATATAACACTAGGCTTTGTGCTATGAATGCTTATTTATTAATATGGTACTTTAAAAAAAACTTTAAGGGAATACTTACAATTTAGCTTCACATATACATGAAAATCTATCCAAATGGTATTCAGCAAGACTGAATTTATCATAGTGAGAGTTTTAAGACTCATAAATATTTGATCACTGTAACAAATTGGCTTAACACTGGGAAAAATACATAATGATGGGGACTCATCTGGTAGATAGCTTATATGCAGATAGAGACCATCTGGGATTTGAACTTTTTACCTGACCCATGGCTGGACTGTGTTTGTTGTCCAAATTGTTTTATTAGCAAGATCTGAGCTTCAAAGAAAGAGAAACCCATACTATAAATGAAAAAAAACACCCTTAAGCTATCTTTGAGATTGTGTCATGTGTTTTGCTCATTTTCATTTTCAAGAGCTACACACAAATCAAAGTGTTATAAAAATAATTATACAAGGTGTTCCAAACGCTGACAAAATCTATATCTATATATCTACATCTACATCTATATTTACATCCTATCTATCTATCATCTATCTATCTATCTATCTATCTATCTATCTATCTATCTATCTATCTATCTATCTATCTATCTATCTATCTATCATCTATCTATCTATCTATCTATCTATCATCTATCTATCTATCTATCTATCTATCTATCTATCTATCTATCTATCTATCTATCTATCTATCTATCTATAATTCACTAGCAAAATAAGCATTATTTGTGCAAACCTTTGAATATTCTAATACAGTGATGGCTAACCTTTTTCCCATCGCATGCCAAAAGCGGGGGGAGCGCAAGGGGGGGTCACAGGCAGGTGTGCCCACACCCATAATTCTATGACCACCCGCATACATGCGTGCATGACCCCAGCCACCACCACCCCGTTTTTTTGCAATGGACCCGTTTTTCACCCTCCCCAGGGTCCAGAGGCTTTTTAGGAGCCTGGGAAGGGCAAAAATGGACTCTCCCACCCCCCAGAGGCCCTCCGGAGCCTACCCTGAAGCATCCAGAAGGTGAAAAATAGCCGTACAGGCAACCCAAAAGTTTGGGAGTGGACTTCCAGGTTGCCCAGAGGGTCATTTTTCACCCTCCAGAGCTCTGGAGGGTGGAAAATGGCCTAAACTGAAGGCTGAAGTCAGGTGGCCAGCCTGCACATGCGTGCTGGAACGGACAGGGCAACACGTCGCGTGCCCTAACAAATGGCTCCATGTGCTACCTACGGCATGCGTGCCATAGGTTTGCCATCACGGTTCTAATATCTTGAGGAAAATTATTTCTAATTATTAGGCAATAGCACAACTTGGCTTAACAACATTCTTAATGCTGTTTGAAATAGTAAGATGTGCCCTTTAAAAAAGATTGCGATGATAAACTGCTTTATGTTTTAAACTTATTTGTGTTAAAATAGTCATACATATATACTGTACATATGGCCCCAGAAATGGTAAAATTAATATTTAAAGTCTAAATTATAGAATACTGATATGTTGCCATATTAATTTATATTAACTTTATAACTATCAGAGTAATATTCATAACAATGGGTGTTTAGATAGTGAAAAACTAATTTAGGTATGAAAATTACTTTGTATGTTAAAGTATATGTACTAAAATACTATAAATAATTCAAGACTTCAGCATGAAACTAATGTTTCTTAACAAAAGAGAGCCTGGAGATCTTTGGATAACATACAAAAGAAATTATTTATACATTTATTCAACTATTTTTTTGTTTTAAACAGATAAATGTATTCTATAATATATATATTTAGGATGTAAGTGTGAATTTTGGGTTTGGGAATATAATTTGCTTCTCATACACTGCCTCCTAATTCATTTCCATATCAAAGTATATAGAGAGTACTTGAAAGCATTCATACTTTTTAATTAATTATAGAAACATGCTCTTTAAAAATGTAGAGCATTTTTAAGATGATCAAATTGTTGTTAATGGGATAAAAGCATCACAGAGTGACCCCATATGACAGAATAAAATAAATCATTTAAAGGTGCAACCGCATGTCAGAATTTTTTAAAGGATTAGATGATATTGTAATTAATTCAAAACTATTTTCATTCAATAATCCACGATGCCTACATTTTCAGAACATATAATGAAATACGAAATGAAGCATATTAAAACATTCCTATTAAGAATGCCAAGAGGGAAATACATTCTAAATTTCCAAAGTTTGTAAAAATGCAAGAAAATAAAAAGTATTTAAGGGAATAAAGATTATTATGCAATAAATTGACAGATTTCCCTATAGGCTGTTCAATAGGAAAACTGAACTTCATGTATTTAATTTCTGTAAAAGATTTATCTAGTAAAAATTTCAGTTTTCTTTGGAAGTAAGGCCAAAACACAGATTAGTATCACAATTCCAAATATGAACAATAACATATTAGAAACAATTATCTATTAAAAAAGATCATTATTTATCATTAAAACATATCAAATATATATTTTTTAGATTAAAAAAAGATTCTTGTCATGTTACTATATAAAAATATAGTAAACAAGGTACTTCCATACTTACCAACTATTTAAAAGCCAGTTTTCTTAAGAATGCCACTTCATCAAGATGCCTAACATATTACATGTGCATACATTCTCCTATTCTTGTTTGAATCACAGCAACTTTAATAACATTAATTGTCACCAACATCAATAATACAGTATGTGCAGTTTAGTTTCCTGAAATAATTGCTGAAAATTATAACAGTCTTGTGTCAGCATAAATACTTGTATTCTGGAAGTGCAAAAGAGGACGACCAGCAGTAAAGTGAGCAAAAGTTTCATACCATAGAGTTATTGTGAAAATAACTCTTGTCTCAATACTGGTTTACCAGTCTCTTGATACTTTTGCTTCTACATTAAGAAACATTTTGTGAAACCATGGTGTAAATAAATAATAAAACTGCTTTGGTAACTTGTCCAACTAGATTAGGTTTCTAACATCTAGGGTTACACAGTATAATGCCAATTTCAGCTGCCTGAAAGTACAGATCTTCAGAGAACTGAAGGCTGTTGGAATCCATTAAAAAGTCTGAGAAACCACAGAGAATCCAGGAATAAAGTTGAGTTAAACATAAATATGTTGACACATCATGCTGAGTTCAATGAGATTTGAGCATGGTCAAAAATAAACAATTCAAATATTATTGATGGCAATAAGACAATTAAAATATGCTTCATCAGTCTATCAATGCTGGAACAAAAGGTTTTTTGCTGCCTAAGACAAAAATCAACATGGCAGTCTTCACCATTGTGCACTAAAGCAATTTGGTTGGTAACCAGGGGAGGGTTCCTGCCAGTTCTAACCTCTTCTATATAAGAGGTTCCACAAATCTACAGTGCCATTTAGAACCGGTTCCAGCTCCCTCCATATCATCAAGCTGAAGAGCGAGAGGAGGAATTCTGGGAGTTGAAGTCCACAAGTCTTAAAGCTGTCAAGTTTGAACACCCCTGAGGTTTTTTTTCTAAAGGGTTAGGGGTGCAAGGGTCTTGTAACTTGACAGCTTTAAGACTTGTGTGCTTCAATGCCAGAGTTCCTGAGCCAATATGACTGGAGGAGGAATTCTGGGACTTGAAGTCCACAAGTCTTAAAGCTGCAAAGTTTGAACACCCCTGGGTTTTTTTTCCCTAAAGGGTTGGTGCAAGGGTCTTGTAATTTGACAGCTTTAAGACTTGCATGCTTCAAATGCCAGAGTTTCTGAGCCAACATTTTGGTTGCAAAGCAAGAACGTTGTTAAGTGAGTTTCACCACATTTTACAAGTTGGCCACACCCACTCAGTCACATGGCCAGCAAGCCACTCCCACAAAACAGGCCACACCTACAGAAGAGGTTCTATTTTTTTTAAAACCCACCACTGTTGGTAACATTCATTACGGCTGACTGTTACTACCATATATGGTAACAGCAGATTAATTTAGGGGCACACAGTGCGCTATGTGTCACAAGTCAATTTCTTGCAGGAATTTGAATATCCTGGCATCTGGTTCTAAGACCACCCTACAATAGGACATTAAAACATTGGACATTGTTTTAGTTTATCTCTGAGATGGGAAAGCCTTTGTGAGTTGTGACCTCACTTAAAAAAAAATAACTGTAAGGTTTGCAGGGCAACTATAGAACTGTAAATAAGCTGGTTGCTGGATAATATCTTATTTTCTTGTTTTTGTTTACACAAAAACACAAAGGAACCTGGGAAAGTTATTTTAGCTCCAAATGCCATTGGGCTGTTTTGTGCTCCAGCTCCTTCTGACACAAGTGCTAACACTGCTTTCATTGACCTAGTTATGCAGATCATATTAACACAGACTCAATGTTTTTGGTTTTGTACTTGATTATAAAAACAGAGGTATTCTAAAGATATATTTGACACATGCTAAACAGAAATGCAGAACTCAGTATGGGAATCATTCCACTTTATGTTAAAACTCAACATAGTGGTTTTGGCCAGTTTCTTTAATAAAAGTTCTCAGAGCCGTTCCTCTTTCTCTTCCTCTCCCAATACCTCCAATAGGAATATACAAATTATGTATTCTGATTTATTTTTAATAATAAATAATTGGCAGAAACGTCTGCAGGAAAACAATGAAGCTCAGAGAGCACCAAGAACCCCACAGCTCAACCCTGACTAACAAATATTCTCTTCTATCAGTAAAATTTGAAGCCAGTACTATGTAGAAAGATGCTAATATATTGTTTGCAACAGAAACGAAACACAATAATTGAAAGACTGCTCATTGAAACAAGATGGAAAAAGTCTGTACATGATGAAAGCACCATGACATCTCACAATGAAAGAACAATGTTTTACTTTTTCCAGATGTGTAAAGCTTTGAAAGCAAACCATCAAATCTTTTCTTTCATTCCTTGAAAATTGAACTTTAAGATGCAAGCATAAAGCTATGCATTACTCTCTTGTAAACCCTGCAATTTATTCTCTGTGGGTAGTGAATATGTTGACTAAGAACGTTCCAGTCTACTTTTCCAACCACTAAACCAAATTTGGGAACAAACTACTTCAGGCCTTACTATTAAAAACATTGGTAATGCAATATCTAATTGATTTTACCCCTTTCCTGGCAGTGTTTACTATTGTTTTTGTACTGGCATGCTAGCACCACAAGGACATACAATAGAAATTCTGTGAAGAATTTTATTTTTTAAATTTGAAGCATTTCATGTAGTCCTAGGTATCATTTATACCCAACAGTTATTGTTTTTTTGCATAACAGTAACCTTAAAAGTCAAAACTCTAAGGACCAACTAGTTCTTTTGACATTTTAAAGAGCCCAGGCAGACACACAGAGACATTATCATTAGTTACTCTCTAGTGTAAGAAAATAATTTAAGACAATAATTTGATTATTTTACTGCAATAAATGAAAGGGATTTTTCAAGACATTCTCCTTATCAGTAGAATGAAAAATGAAATATCAGTTGGCAAGCATCTGAGAGGTCAACAGAATGACGGACTGAAATTTATTAAATACATGGATGAATTACTTTGAACAGAATCTGGTGCTTCCTGAGAAGCATGAAGAGGTCCAATATAGTTGAAAGAATCAATAGGATGGAGTCAGTTAAATGAAGGAAAGAAAGCCTGCAAGGAAAGGAGACTTGGAATAGTATGGCTAGGCAAACGAGTCTATCATCATTTCAGTCTAATTTAAATAATATAAAATAATTCTGTTCTACTATGGACACTACATTTCAGATGAAAACAATGGATTCTCTTACATACAAGACATGAAGGGATTTCATTTGTACAATTATATACTTTTTCCTGTAACTGATAATGCTTCTACTTAACGAAAGTTTGAGTCCTTCTAGACAGAAAAAGTATTGATGAAAATGAAAGTGGCTACAGCAATGGACAGTTAATTATCAAGTTGTATCCTTTCCTGAAATATGATTATCTGGAAATTATGACCTCCTGGCATGATTTAAATATTCAACATGTTTAAAACTCTTGACCTGAACTCAGACAGAAAGGGATGTCTATCTCTAGTACTAAACTGACTATACTAGTTAATTTCTGAGCTAGTTTGTTTTGATTAGATCCAAAAACAAAATTTCAAAGTTTTTTGATGGGGAGGGAGGGAGGGAAGGAAAAGGGGAACCAATGTGGGAAGAGCTTACCCCAAGGCTGGGTGTTGTGGGTGAGTAGTTCAGGGCTCCAGTAGGCTGAGATTTATGAAAGTGGCAAGAAGAAAGGGTTAGATCTCATTTGCAGCTTATTGGTAGCCTATCTGCGGTTTTATCTTATATTTTTATTTAGAAAAGTACAGACAATTAACAAAGCTGCTTTAAGGGTCTATAATTCTTATCACATGGGGGAATCCTGAATACATTTCTCTAAGCCAGTGTTTTTCAACCACTGTGCCGCGGCACACTAGTGTGCCGTGACATAGTGTAAGGTGTGCCGTGGGAAAATTACTTTATATATAGTCAATATAGGCACAGAGTTAATTTTTTTAAACATTTTCTAATGGTGGTGTGCCTCGTGATTTTTTTCATGAAAAAAGTGTGCCTTTGCACAAAAAAGGTTGAAAAACACTGCTCTAAGCAAAAGCTAACTTCAGTGCTGTTTCACAGTAGGCACATGACTTCACACTAACACTTTATTCCAAACATTTAAAGATTTGTATCAAGATTATTAGTTTGGAATGCAATAATAGGGGCAAAGCTGAAACATGACCATACTTGAAAACACGGCAAATCTAAATTTAGTCCCGACGTTTATATTTCTTTTCTGTAGCAAAGATAGAAATAGTTATTTGTCAGCTATATAAACAAATACCAATCCTCTTTAAATCTGCAGTGCTTTTACTTACTTGTATGTGACTCACTACTTCCGCCTTGCTGCTTATTTTTTGTGCATATATTTAAGAGTATATTTTTTTCATATCCTGAAGGTCAGAGTTAATATTCTTAATAAGATAATGGAAACTATTTTATTATTCCATAGTCACTCCAGTAGTGCTTCTAATGGTGACCCAAACTATTCTTTACATTTATGGAAAGTCCAAGCAATCAATCCTACTTTATATATTAAGTAATCCTTTGCCCTTTGGACCCCTTGGGATCAGCAGATACAACAGATTTCTCCCCCCCTCTAGAATTGAAAGTGAAATTTTAAAGCCCCTTACGTGTTTAAACAAATGTGAAATAAATGTCACGCAAATAACCAGACTATACAGTGTGAAATACAGAGTTTACTTAGACCGTGTATTTCCTTGAGAGTATCGGCTACAAAAATCCCATGCAAAACACACGCCATGGCTGAAAAGAAATCATAGCATGAAATAAATAAGGAAGAAACTCCCTAAGCCAGTACAACTACTTGCTTAATGGTGTCCTTCCTCATGTCAGCTTCTTTCAAAGTTACAGAGCTTAGAAAAACATACAGTATAACAAACAGGTGAGAAGAATAAGGAAAGGATCAGTACAGTGCTATACTGAAATGGATATCTTTTTTAAAAAGACATATAGAACATCAAGTAAGACTCTGACAATACTGCTCAAAGGAATAGATTAAGTTACTCCTATGGTTTTACTTATATCCTACAAAGTTCACTTGCAGTGCCTGTAAACAAAAGCAATGGTGGAATATATGTCACATATACTACAAGTGCTATCCATACAAAAGAGTTAAACTTTTAGGGCTAAAACACAGTTTGACCCCCAGCACAACTGAAGGAAAATAATAATACTTTTCTTCAGTCAGCATTTGCTGTAGTGCACAGAAAGCCAACCAAATGGAACATAGCCCTAGACAAACGGACTGAGCCCACAGGACAGGCTGTAATTTTCAAACAGTACCTGATTGTCCTGACTGAAATGCAGTATTTCCACATTAGATTCCACATTGCACTGCCATCTCCCGTCATGACCACCTCAGAAGTGCTGGAAAAAGCACACTTGTTCTGAAGAACCTAATAAAGTAGCACATTTAGCAGTTGCAGAGCAAAAGTTAGCCAAATTTCAGGAGACAGTCAAGCTCTGATTCATGAGCTCACAATGATTCCCTAATGTCTGCTGGCTTAAACTCTGCAACTCACGGAGGGAATCCAGTTTTCTCATCTGAGATCTCAAATTACTGCCTTCTTTAGTATTTACATTATTCACTAAGTAGAAAATCCAGCTCTGTTTGGAAAGTAACAAATCCTTGGTACAGATGACTAAGGAACTAACTTATTGGTTATTTATTTCTCTGGCTCCAGAACATTATCTGCTAGAACCACAGTTGTTTTATGAATAGGAAACACAATTAATTCATGCAAAGGCAATAGTGTAAATACCCCAACACCTTTGTCTAAAGTAATGAAATTCTGTGCCAGAAAAAGTATGAGTAATATTCCAATGCTGGATATGAACACATATTGCAGGAATGACTATCTACACTCCCAATGTATAACATAACAGTCAGAAGTGGCAGTCTGTTATTGAAAAGCTACTCAAAAGGAAAAGCTTAAATGAAAAGAAAGAGACAAACTAGTGATAAACCTGTATTTACTAATCAAGGACAGAAGCAATTTGAACTAAGGAGAAATTTTCTGACAATTAGAACAATTAATCAGTGGAATAACTTGATCCAGAAGTTGTGAATGCTCCAACACTAGAAGTCTTTAAGAAGATGTTGGATAGCCATCTGTCTGAAATGGTGTAGGGTTTCCTGCCTAAGTAGGGGGTTGGACTAGAAGACCTCCAAGGTCCCTTCCAACTGTGTTATTCTGATAATTCAATCTTTAGATTTATTTTATCAATCTAAAATAATGAAATAAATGTTGCACTTTAAGCATTATTGCATACGTGTTATGTATGGATAGCGTATGTTAGTGATGGATAACCTTTTCTAAAGGTGTGCCAAAACTATGTGTGCGCGCACTATTGCTCGTGTATGTGTGCCCCCCACCTGCGCTTGCAAGAGTGATCCCCCTCATCATGCATGCACAAGCAACCCCCACGTGGGGTGGAATTTCCGTACTCCCCAGGTTCCCCTGGCCCCCCCCATTTTCACCCTCCCAAGGCTTCAGAAAAGCCTCCGGATGCTAGAGAGACTGAGAAACGGCCCAACCGGAAGTTTGGAAACAAACTTCTGGTTTGCCCATTGAGCCATTTTTTGCCCTCCCCAGAAAAGCTTCAGGAGCCCGGGAGGGAGAAAAACAGGTCCAACGGGCCAACTGGAAGTTTGTTCCTGAACTTGCAGTTGGGTCTTTGGGCCTGTTTTTCACCCTCTCTAAGCTCCAGAGGCATTCCTGAAGACTGGGGAGGGCAAAAATGGCTTCTCCACCCCTCCAGAAGGCCAAAAATCAATTGAGGGCTGCCGAGGGCTTCTGTGCCAGCAATTATGGCTCTGGCTGTCATCTGTGGCACACGTGCCATAGATTCACCATCATGGGTATATGTGATGTATATGTTACATTAGAGTATATATAGTATATGTAACATTTGTTTTACTGCTGAATAGTCATTTTTTCAAGAACCATTTTGTCCATGCCATCATTATATACAGTTAGAAATCTAATAAAAGAAATCCTTCTGTTCTTGCTGCCTGTGGATTTCATGGAACACTTTTCATGCAAAGTGAAATAGAAAACTCATCCAGATTCTTATGGATTGTAGGAACAAAGATACGTATTTGTAATACTGTGGTATTGAGAAACAAAGAGCCAAATTCAAGCCATTTTCTGAACAAGAATGCCTTTATATTATAATCCTTGTTTTGTTTTTCTGAGAAACAAAGCTTTATACTTGGAGGAAGGAGAGAGCTTTCTGTGACTATTGTGAAGGTTTTTTCCTCCCTATTACAACTTACCATGTAAATTATTTTGTAAAGAGAACAGTAATATCAATCATATGCATGAAAATAAGATCACTTTCAAGACCCTAGGTAATTATTTTATAAATTCTGATACACATATTCAATAATGTGATCATTTTGAATTTTTGATTTTGCAATTTGAAGTTATAATGTCTCAAATGTAATTCTTTTCTATCCTAGATATTCAAAGAATTTCCTACTCCATTCATTCTCTATTAGCCCTATATCTGGCTAATGTAAGTCTCATAAAAGATGAGCAGCAGGTACGTATGTAAGGCTGACAACAACAGATTTTTGGTCCCTACCCCTCCATTATATTTATTGTACATCCCTCTTTTCTTCAAGTTAAAGTACTGAAGAATTCAAAACTTTACTCATTGCATTATGACAATCTTGTTGATCCCAATAAAGTTCTATTTGTATTTTTTTCTGATGCATACAAAAATAAACATAAACATTGTCAGCCATCTTTCATTTTCTTCTGTGGAATAATTTACAGTTGCTATATAGGAAAAGTTGATAAGCAAAATATTATTATTGTGTGATGAAAATAACAAGCTGACAGTTACAAAGAATAACTTTGTCAATGAAACGAACCAAAGATATATTTTCTTTCTGTTTTGATTAAAACATGTTTTAATTCTAAAACCTAAAAGGTTTTCACTGACCAAGGCATGTGCCAATGTGAGTAGGGCTTGAGAAATGAATGCAAGTAGCATACAAGATGAACCCTCTTAGCTATGACTGCCATCTTTTTTTTTTGAGCAAGAACTGTAAGTTCAGGTGGATCACAATTCAGAGTCAAGGCTAGCTCAGTATGGATAGATGTTTCTTGATGGGGAGGGGCCTAAAACCCAGGCCAGGACTGACCTGAAACCTGATCTTCCACATCCAAACTCCTTCAGCTTCCAGGCACTAGGAGAGAACCTTGATGACATCATTTCGGTGACCTGGGATAAAGATGTATGATTGAATATCATCAGTGTACTATTAATTGTTGATGACTGATTTCACCCAACAGCTCCATGGACCCAGGGGAGGGTAGATTTCTGAGGAACCTCAGAAAGGAGGAGTCTCAATCTCTTCCCCTTGATCAATTCTGCCTGGAACCAGACTGAAACAAAGGAGACCAACTACTGAGCATCATGCATCCCCCACATCTAATCCCCTATGATGAACAATACCATGACTGATGATTCTGAAAGCTGCTGAGAGTCCAAGCAGGCCACAATGGATGCTCTATCATCATTCTGAGACTATCAAAGGTTACCAGTACATGTGATAAATGACATCTCAGTGTTACAACCAGACTTGAATACCAATTGAAAAGGACCTAGACAATCTGCCTCCTCTAGTGCACTCTGGAGGTACTGGTTAATCATTTTTCAACAATCTTCACTAACAAGGATCTAGCAAAATTTTACTGAAAATGATTAATAGCCACTTAAGGAGAAGTTTAATAACCATCTCTTTCAAACCAGGTAGTATTATCCTACCTACCTACTTAAACTCAAAATGGTGAACACTAATTAATACCCGTGCCACTTATTTCCCTAAGAACAACATTGGGCTGATAGAGTGTCACTCTGGAATCTAATAGTCTTATCAGATGCTAGGGATGGGGGTGGCATAACTGAGCTGGTCCTACCTCCCTGCAATGGGGTGCCACCTCAGAGAACTCCATCAACAGAGTGATCTGTTGACACTTCATGCAAACTACATGTTGAATGTATGTTGAATGTTGATTTTATTTATATGCCACCCTTTCCCCCCGAAGGGGACTCAGGGCGGCTCACAACTCAAACCAGGGAAGGGGGGGGGGATACAGACAAAATTAAAAACGACACAAAACAATACATGGTTTAAAACACACAGCAGTCATACCATTCGAGAACGGGGGCAACGGTTCTTTAGCCCCAGGCCTGTCGGAACAGCCAGGTTTTAAGGGCTTTGCGGAAGGCCTGGAGGGTGGTGAGGGTTCGAATCTCCATGGGGAGTTCGTTCCAGAGGGTCGGAGCAGCCATAGAGAAGGCTCTCCTCCGGGTAGTCGCCAGTCGACACTGGCCGGCGGATGGAATTCGGAGGAGGCCTAATCTGTGGGATCTAATCAGTCGAGTGGAGGTAATTGGCAGCAGGCGGTCTCTCAAGTACCCAGGTCCAATACCATGAAGGGCTTTATAAGTGACGACTAGCGCCTTGAAGTGTATCTGGAGACCAATAGGCAGCCAGTGCAGCTCGCGGAGGATAGGTGTTACGTGGGTGAACCGAGGTGCACCCACGATCGCTCACGCGGCTGCATTCTGGACAAGCTGGAGTCGCCGAATGCTCTTCAAGGGCTGCCCCATGTAGAGCACATGGTACATGGTACACGGATGCCTTGTTGACTTTTGCTAGCTAGCAACATAACTTGGGGGGGGATCACTGCTAGAACCTCGTAGTAAGTGTAATCTCTGTGAAACAAAGGAAAGATAGTCACGATCACTCATATTACTCTGGATGGCAACTCATCATGAGTATACAGTGAAAACTGTTTTTATGGTTGGCTTAGGAGTAGAGGGGCTGAAAATTGGGATTTACATCATACTTAAATTCACAAAGCTGCCTTTATGGACACTAAGCCCAACCAAGCTTTGTATCTTAATCACTTTTTTGGATTTTTAAAAATTATTTGCATATTAGAGAGATTAAGACTGTCAGACTGGCAAGGGTTTATTTCATTCATCAGGTGAGTTTCCCTCTTCTTAAAAATGTTTTTTTTAAAAAGTAATGATTTTAGGAAACTATACACCAAAAGGAGACTTCGTATATGGATTTTAGAAAGTTAATAACAGATTAGGAAGCCAGAGGGATTTGGAATTATGGTTTTGAATTATTTAGAAGTTACTTTCTCATGGGAAGGTGAAGATTGTTTTCTTTCTTTTTTTAATGAAAAGGAAACCTTGAAGGCTGGACACTAGAGCCAGAGGATAAAAAAAATGGAGCAGAAATCCTTAGTGCAATTTTTTAAAATACATTTCAGCTAATCTTTTTGACAGAATGGATTAAACACTTGCTAAAATTCATAGAGCATGTTGAACATAGAGCATGAATTTGTAAAACAGAAATATATGTTTATGAAATTAATTTGAAGAGTGAATTTTATACGTAATACAAATGAATCTGATCGATAATTTACTCTATAACGGAGATGAACAGACATTAAATCAGGAAATTGATTTCTATATTTTTTTAAGGGTAAAGCTGTCTTCTATTTAGAAGGACCTTTTTTAGAAATAACAAACAAAAGAATACATTTTACTTATAGATACAAGATAAATTTATTAATGTTCTGAATTATTTTTACTTTGAAAAACAGATGAATAGCAAATTATTCCTGTGACCTTTTTTGAAAGGGTTAACCATTCTTTAAACAAAGAAAAGAAATCAGGGCAGATTTATAATATTGGCTTGTTCAATCAGGATTAAACAAGGAAAATCTGGCTGCTCTTAGTGGACTTTTGCTGACAAAGATTGATTGACATAGTATTTGGACTTTGCTTTCCTTATCTAAGAAAAGAGCTAAGGGGAGAACAGCATTTAGGAAGAAAATATTTATATCTGGTTGCTCTTGCTGTACTTTTGCTGACAAAGATTGATTGATATTTTGATTTTGTTTTCCTTCCTAGGAGGTGAGCTATAGGAAGA
Source organism: Thamnophis sirtalis (assembly GCF_051295495.1). Taxonomy (NCBI): domain Eukaryota; kingdom Metazoa; phylum Chordata; class Lepidosauria; order Squamata; family Natricidae; genus Thamnophis; species Thamnophis sirtalis. Next base: position 70,132,747 of record NW_028261383.1, on the reverse strand, counting down.
AGAGAGATTATGTTTTATTTAGAGGGGGTAAACTACTAAAATTGTTTTTACCTGGTGGGATGAAAGGAAAAGTTTTTTTTCCTTTTCCATTTCCAACACTCCATTTTCATGCCCTTTGTACTTGTTATTTTTATGCTCTAACTTTTTGTAATTTGCATTGACTTTTATTCTTTTTGTGTATATTTCTTAATAAAATTGGAAAAAAATCATTATGAAGGGATTGAAGGTCATATCTTCCAAGTCCAGATCACACTGCCATTGCTCAAGATAAAAAGCAGGTCTAACATTTCCTTATTTCTCCCCAGAGGTGATCCAGAGAAAATTTGGATCAGGTCTAAGATCACCATAATGTCTGTACCCAGGGATGGCGAGTTAAAATCTGACACAACTTTAAAGCATTCAGGCAGGGAGGCTGCTGTTTAATGGGGAGGCTGGTAAACATGCAAAAATTCCCTTTGATCTGTAAAACTTAAATTCACCAATAGAGCTTCACAACTTGCTATCTCTGGATTATTGACCCTAGAGGAATCAGAATTTCTCAGATAACAATGACAATATCATTGGCAATAGCGATATCCTATTCTGTCTTTGAATTAATAGCAGGTGCCATACACACTTGGCAGGACAAATCTCTAAGACGCCGCCCCCCCCACATGCTTCAGCAATGCAAGTAAAGTCAAACAGTTTTCTTTCACTTGTATTCTAGATACCATACTATCTAGTTTGATTGTCCTTACCTTGGATAAACAGGTAGAACTTTCATGAACATTGGAAAAAGGAAAATATATCTTAAATATAGAGATATCAATTGCTCAGGTCAGTTCTGTAGTCTTTAGAATGAGACAGGATATCAATAGGAATATCAGTTGTATGACCAAAAAAATCCCTATGGACCTTTGAAAACCCATTAGATTCCATTAGCTGCTTGGAAAAAATAAATTTAATAAATTACTAAAACTTTGGGTGGGAGAAAATTACTGAAAGTTCAAATTTGAGTAGGAAATGATCTGATAATGAGATCATATATATGTAAAATACTCCACCCTTACATTCTCTTTTGGAATTTCTTTTCCCTATGAAAAGATAAAATGCATCCTGTTGTATGTATTGGATTTTAATGACATATTGGGACAACAGTTTTCTTGCTAGTCAGGGATGATGATTTTAACTTCGTTACATCTCTGATGAGTCTGAGTAACCCAGACCATGGTTGTCCCAAAGATGCTTTTAAAAAGGCCTTGAAGGCCTTTTTTTTTCTTGAAGACATTTTGATTCTTATCCAAGAAACTTCATTATATTACTGTATTTTTCAGAGATGCAAAGATTGTAGTCGAAACCTACTTTACATAGCAAGACACTTTAACAGAGACAAAGAACAGCTACTAGTGTTTTGTCCTATATTGGCAGCAGATTGAGGGAAGAATTGTAAAATCATGCAACTTTAAATGCTCATGTTTGCAAGCATCCCAATCAGATGCCTGTTATGATCATAATTGCTCTGTACTGCTTTAAGAGAAAGGATACTGTTCTGGACCAGATGATCCTTGCCTGATCCAAAGAGCTCTGTTTGTCACACAATAAGCATGCTGGGTAACACTGAGTTGTATCCCCTTCTCCTTCAAAATAAATGATACTTCCAGCAATTGGAATTGGAGTAGGGGTAACTAGATGTAGACTACTATGTAATTTTATCTCATAAAGTCAGTGATTTTCTATAGGTTTAACTTTCTAAAATTGGTCAGAGATGGAACAGTTGCAGAGAATTTGTATTGCTCTTCCTTGCCAAGTGAAGCACTCCTTCCTATCGAGTTATTCTAACTGTTGCCCAATCTATGTAGGTACAATTGTTGAGAGTGTGGTTGGCACAGTTACAAAACATCCTAAACCAAGTGGATTATTTGAACTTTTTTCAATCTAGGTTCAGGCCAAGACACTGCACTGAAACAGCATTGGCCACATTTGTCGATGGCCTTTGGAGGCACAGAATGGGTGTGCGCACCACCATTCTGGCCCTCCTGGATCACTCAATGATTTCAACCATTGAATCCCTCTGAAACACCTTTGGGGGTTCGCAGTGGAAAGCAATATGTAACAAGAGTTCTCCTTCATCTGCATCCAGTTACAGATAGTGGAGGAGAACAAGTTGAGCAACTAGGCCTTGCAATGTGCCTCTCCTTTTAAACGTCTATCTCCATGAAACTGCTGGAGGATATCATCCAATGGTATGGGATGCAGCATGACCAGTATGCTAGTAATACCTACTTATACATCTCCACCCCTAGCCAGACAAGTGCTGTGGTGGTACTGGTCAAGTATCTGGAAGTTGTAAAAGTCTCAATGGAGAGGAACTGGCTTAGATTCAATCCTAGCAGGACAGAATGGCTTTGGCTCCCCTCCCACCCAGGCGCAGATAATAATTAATCTTTGACTCGGAATAGGATGACACTTCCCCAGACTTGAGTTGGTGCACAATTTGGAGCCCCCGCCCCTAGATTCATGACTCCTGCTCATTATCATTTTTTTGCTTAAGTAAGTCTTAGAGACTAGCATCCAAAATTGTAAACCAAATACAATTTTAATTTTTCTATTTTAGAAAATCCATAATATACAAAGTCCTTCCAATTGTATTTTTTCAATGCTACTGAAGTGGTGAATATTCATGATGCATTTTATTACTATGTAGGCAGTGGGTCATACTTACAAATGGCAAGGATTGCATGTACTGGTCGTATACAAGGAAAAACATTTAAAAATTTTACATTATTTTTGCATTTGCTTTATTTAGAAGTTTGTTTTGATTGACTACCTCCATTGTTTTATCATGATATACACTCTTTGCAGAATGTAGACCATATACAGCATAAAAATAACATGGGACTATGGTCTATGCTAGAAAGAGGGAACGGAAGATACTGTACGTTTGCTCAGCTGCTCTGCAGTCACAGTAAATTTTATCTAACACTACCTTCCTTAGAGAGATGTACTGCAGACCCTATGACTCACAAGCTTGCGCTCAAGTGAAAAGAAATCATTTGTTCCCAGGAATCTGACAGTAAACTAAGTCCATAACAGATCCATTGTCTTTTTGTTTTACAACATTCCATTGTCTCACACAAAATACATAGATGCCACAAAGAGAACAGGATAGTTGTAAGTCAGTTTTGATTGGTATCTAGATGATATTAGCACTCCTAAGCACATTTACTTTATTTTGGGAGGAGGGGAATCTACTGAACTCAGCAATACACACGTAGAGGCTGTCTGCAAGAAAGGAGGAAGTTGGCCTCAAAATCTATAAACAGATGTAGCCGTTTAGTGTATTAACTCTTTTCTACCTACTGTTGTACTTCTCATCTCTTCTTCTCATCTCTTCCATATATGTAATCATTCAAAATTCATAATGAACAGTATTCCAGATGATCTCTAACAGCTTTCTATTTTACAGAAAGTTTAGCATATACAAACAAGTTTGTCCCTCGTATTAAACCATGCTGCTCTTTAACTCAAAAACATAAGTAAAAAAGAATTTGAAATAAGTAATCATGCTTACAATTCATTTTGCTGTAATATGCTAATCATCACCTCTATAATAAATAGGAAATATGTTTGAATTTTACTTAGTAATGTTCAAAATAGTTTAAAAAGGATATGAAACTCAGTATGCAATAATTCCAGAGTTCCTTTTTTTATCTATGAATGCAATAATTACTACTGATTATATAATTGCAAGTTTAAATAATATATTCTATTTAAAATTAGCTAACCCCTCTGCACTATTACATCACTTCCTTACATGATAAGGAATCTAAACAAACATTAGTGACTTAAATGAAATAAAATAGATGGCAATGAAACCTTTTCTCTTTCAAGTTAAAGCTAAATTAAGGCTAATTACTACCTTAGTAGCCTCCACTGTGCAAATACAGCATGAATGTAATGAAGATGGGATGGAAGTTAGACCTTCACAGGAGGCAAGGGCAGAAAAATGATAATGCCATTATGCCAGTAGACATAATGGAAGAAGACTTGCATATTTTCTGCAGAATGTCTATGTCCTCTTTTACTATCATGCTGGTTTGTTTCACAGTTCCAAAGTTCAGTTTCCATAAACTATGATTTGGTAAAGTTTCAGGGAAGGCTATGAGCCAGATTTATTTTTAGAATTAAAAATAAACATTAAGCACAAGTGTTGTAAATATAACTAGATATTTTAATTAATAAACTGGATTATTATGCCAAAATCAAGACACACTGAAAGAGGGAAGCAGTAAGAGAAGACCATGCTTTACAAAATCTCAAGGAACTGTCTGAACCAGACCTCCAGTGCAATTGCATTATATATTACATATCCATACTACATATGCAAATTAAAATAAATATTTATGGATCCCAGCAATAGACATTAAATGCTATTGCATTCATCAGTGTTGTAGAAAATTGCCTCTGCATTGTGATAGTTGCTGTCAAACCATAATTTGCAGAGGAATTGCCATCATCATCTCATAAATTTCTATTAATTTGCACTATATTTCTGGAAGAAGCTGTGATATATACTCTATTAAAATGGTACTGTTCCTTTTAGTAACTATTTCTGTTTTGCAACAGGGATGGTCACGCTTTGTCATGGAAATTTTTTTATTAATAACTTCTTGTATAGAATGCAAAGCATACTTTAATCCATTGATCTTGGGACAAAGTTAAGGATTTGATATTTTTGTATTTTGGGATATTCCATTTATTTTTAATATGGCAATAATTACAAAATTTTCATTATTACAACTAAGCTGTGGTACACACATTATAGCCGTAACTCGAATGCAGTTGATTGTTTTTTTTATCTATGCTGCAATGGGCTGCAATTCAATACATCGGATTAGGTGGATATATGAATTAAATTACAGAAAAACGTACAAGGAATGTCTTGTTAGTCAAGATTTCAGTAGAGAATAATACATTGAATTTTTTTTTTTAAAAAAAGCTTTATTGCCAACTGTAGAAAGTAGCAGAATTTTATCAAACATTAGCAACAGTACTCTTAAACTTAAGGATATATGTGCATGCATTATGTGAATGCATTTATATGATTCAAATTTTTGAGAGCATAATAATTTAGAACATATTAAAAGAATAATTTAAGATTATTTTTAAAGTATCAAAATTCCATAGTATTTATGTCCATAAATCTTGAAAAAATGCTAAAAAATGTGTATGTGTATGTATGTGTGTGTGTGTTTGTGTGTATGTATGTATGTGTATATATATATATATATATATATATATATATATATATATATATATATATATATATATATATATATATATATATATATATACACATGTATGTGTGTGTATATATATATATATATATATATATATATATATATATATATATATATATATATATACACACACATATATATATATATATATATATATTGTATGAAAATATGTATGTATGTATGTATGTATGTATATATACATACATACATACATACATACATATATATTTTCATTATCTGGTAACATAGCTCTACAGAATTAAGTTTCATGATTCTGAGCTTTAAAATAACATATTGGTGTTACACTAGTTAAATCATTATCTGGCTTGTAATTCAAAAACATGCCAGAGAGAATTTAATGCCTTCACTTTTCCAAATATTGTCTTCCATCCATTAATTTGCTTAGAACTGCAGCTCAGTCAGCAGCGACATTTAAAAAATGAAAGAAAGAAGGATTTCCCCCTCCCCTTTCTATCCCTGCTACTAATTACATTACTGTATGTGGAAACAATCCTTAAAACATATAGTTTTGCCAAAGATGTCAAACTATAGGAGAAGATGAAGGGTTTACAGTCAGTTTCTATGACATTCCCTAAAGAAGAATAGATAAGGCTCAATGGATGGGAAAGGAGAAGCATTCAAACCCTCCCAGCATTACTAAAAATTGGCAATGCTGTTTGAAAGGGTCAATCTATAAAAATAGATTTAACACAGTTACAGAGGGGAGGGAGATAATTCACTGCATGATGGTCTTGCCACTTTGCACATTACCCTGCTATCCTCTAGTGATTCTTTCTATACCTTTCTTTCAGCCCACTGGCCACTTATTTCTCATTTAAGCTTTACTTTTACTCTCTTTTCTGGGATATGGGATGGGGATACTGTTCTTGTTAATTAAGCCACTATGATGAAATCTATTAAGTCATTCTGCCTTACTAGTTTAGAGAGGATGTTTTGTAACACAATAAGAATGCTGCTTATCATAAACAATTATTGACATCTATATGGTTATGATAACTTCTCCTTGGATACCAAGGGAAAAGTCTGTCAGATGTCCTTGCTATCACCAATACTGTCATTGTCTTCTTTACTAGCTTTTACTTCTGTATGTGAATTAATCAAAAGTTATTCAAGTATGCATTGCATCCTATATTTTAACCAATCATGAATCTTGTTTAAAAGGAATAGCATTAAAGTATGCTCGGAGAAATCATTAAACTGTCTTTCACATTTTATATAATTTTTCACTGCTCTTTAAAAGGTAATGACTGTCTTTAATTGAAAGCAATTTTGTGTCTTTCCAGCACATCTTGAAAATCTGGATACATTTGAGGCAAACTTGTTCTTAGATTAGCAATGTCAATTATTGAAATATTCAGAAAAACATATATTAATGTCCAAATTCATATTTTAAGAAGACAATTTCATTGTTGTTGCAGTACTGATACCATCACATTAACCATATTTTTCTAGTTGTCTTATAACCCTTTCCATCAATTTTTTTTCTACTTGATTCAGGATGTGGTAGTAAAATATAATAGAGAGTGGCTAAATTGATACATGGTCAAGTTGATTATTGTGTTAACTAATTTTCTAGGTTTGTACAATATATTAACCATAAATTAATTAAACAGACTGGGCTGGTATAATCAGTTACATTCAAAAACAAATCTAACATTTTGATGTTTTAATGTATGTGCTAGGTTTTTTTCCCCTATGACTTCATTAACCATGCTTGACTAGATTGTCAAATTATTTTCTGTGACTTGCAACTGTTCTAAGTGCACTTAGTCTAACAACTTCATTCATGTGCATGTTAGATCATACCATTTAGAGGCAAACACCTACCCCTTTACAGGACAGAAAGAATCCCAAACCTTTTATTACCCATTTCTCCATAAATAATGTGTAAATGAAAGAGTAAACTAATTTCCAATTCAGATCATACAATTCGCACACAGAGACACTCATTCCTCCCCCCTCCCCCCTCTCACATACACATATTTTAAATGGCCTTCAAGCACATTCCCAAGAGCATTTAAATCAAAGATTTAAAAATTCAAATGAAGAACTGGAGGAAATGTCTAGAAATTGGCTAATATATTTTAAAACTAATTATACATTCTCTGTCATCTGGTATTCACACTTTTTGTTACTTTGTTTTAAGAAACAAAAGGTTTAACTTAATTATAACAACTTTAAGACTTTAATGTCATTTATTTATTTTAGCAATGTAGTTTTCGTTTTGTAAATAAATCCAGTCCATTAGATTTGCAGGATAAGTTCTAAATATATATAGAGAAAAATAATAATGACCAGAACAAAAGGAAATAGTTTACTTCTCATTCATATAAGATAATGTTAATTAGACCGGAATTAGCCATGAATAAAAGATGCATATAAATAATAAATGTTTAATTATTTGATGCTGAAATATTTTTAGCTAAAATAATATAGAACCTGCCTATATGAATCAAAAAGTGATTTCAGATTTCTTGCAACACAAGCTTTAAAACTTCAAATAAGAGTTGAAATATTTCTTATATTCTTAACAAAAAGCAGTACCTTCAGAACTATATAATGAGAGATTATTTTAAAAGGCATAATTTCTTTAAAGCAACTGCAGATTTCCTTTGCAATATTGATATCATAAATTTCAAATTAATAATCTTGCATAGCTCTTATTTTATGACACAAAATTAATGTATTAATGGTTGCCTGATATTATTAAAAATAGCTTTCAAGTATTATGAATATTGAACTATGTGTTACTCTAATTAAGAAGCTATTCTCAAAAGTGAGACTTAAAAAAAGCCATCTGTGTAGCATACATGTCAAATTAAATTGCTTATTTTGCTGTTCCATGACTTTGGCAAGAACAATGCACACAACACTCAGTCTCATTACTTTCGACCATCCCTCCCATTTATCACTTCTGCCTTCTGTCAGAACAACTGCGGACAGAATTTGATTTTGTACCATATGAAAGGAACTGGTCTATTAAACTTTTTCCTTGTAGCAACATTAATCTGTACTCTACAAATTCCCACCTTCCCCCAAACCAAGCACAATTTGTAATGGGTAAAATTTAGCAGTAGTAAATATTCTTCCCCGGCCAAGAAAATTCAGGATGAATTAAAACAACTAATTAGCATAGTTCTGTTTTAAATTAAATGTATATGAACACAACACAGCATCTGGGGATAGCAAGAACTATCGTCACCACAGACAGTTAAAGGGAACAACACACAGATTTTCAACCATTGTAATAAGTCTGCATGAATTTTCTCCACCACACCCCTTTCTTCTCCATGTAAAAGTGCCTTACAGCAAGAGAACTGAGCAGCCTGGAGACATTCCGTTTTGACAAGATTTTAGATTCAACATTTGCTTACCTTTTATAGAAACCGTGAAGAGGCTGAAGACAGAGAAACTGCCAATAATCCAAACAGAAGGCCTTTAACTTCAGCATTTTAAAACAATTGAACTGCAGTAAGTGAAACCTTGCTTGTAATCGTTAATAACAGACTACCCCACTTCTTAATGGAGAAAAAGGCCAAACAGTATTACAGTTAATTTCCCTTCCCTCTTCTAAGAGAAAGCAGAGTGTTTTCTTGTTGCTACCAATGTATGCCAGCTCTTTATCCACATGGTACTGCACCTGCATAGCTACAGTGCTGTCCTTTAATACAAAGAGACAGTAGTACAAAGGCTACAAATTCATTTTCTGATCCGTGTTTCTTTTGATTTCAGTTAATTTCCCCACTGCTCTTTCAGACAACCAGCAATTGGCAGCACAAACAGAAAAAGAAGAACAATCCTGTCAATTTAGACCATGCTAAAAATTTTAAGTAATTAGTAAATATTCCAGTCAGGTTTCTTGAGAGCCCCTCCAAAAGCATCAGGAAAATTCACAATTCTTGAGTAAGAGACAAGCAAATATTCCAGTCTGCTGAGAACAAAAACAGACGTAGGAGAATATCATATAAAACTCCTCAGTTCTGCAACTAAGCTGAATCTAACTTTTTTTTTAAAAAAAATCTTCTCCTCTGGTGTGAATCACATCTGCTCCATTGTCTGCCAGTACATAGGAAAATGTTGGTGTCTTTATGATTAGGAAGAGAAGAGAAGTGGGACTGATACACAGAAGTGTGGACCCTTCCCACTCACAAAATAAATTATGCTTATCTTAATCCCAACACCCTTTGCCAGTTAGGTCTCTCTGAAGAAAAACTAATCATCTGAACCACATGGTGCACAGTGGGGCACGCTCCCAGCTATAAAAGCCAGTAGGATATAAAGCCTCCCCGAGATAGGTTGATTCTGGTTGTTATGGCAACAGGAACACATTGATAAAATCTAAAATGGAAGCCTGATGACAGTTTTTCATTGGCTTCCAGAGATATAATGCATGTATAACAAGCAATACTGAGGCACTCTTAGCAATCTCATCAGTGAAGATTGAATTTGGGGCTAGGCTAATTAACAGCACTGTGAAACTGCAGCTAGCCCTCATTTAGTTACAGTGGTATTTTATTCTAAGGGGACCACAGGAGCAATTAGCAAAGAGATGCTTTGAAAATAGAAAATTTATTATTAGAAGCATTTGCTATTTGAATCTTTTGAATAAAGCAGGAATGATAAAAGCAGCTTTCATTTACTGTTCTTGGAAACCTCAAGCTATTTGGATTCTTAATCTTTGAATAAGAGACTATGCATTTCTGCATTTTTTTAAAAAAAATATCATGTCAGCTTCCTTTGCATACAGTACATGACAGGTGCTTGGTATAAAAATATGCAAAGAATGAATGTTTCAGAATATATTCTAGAGAAGATGAATTGTACTGTATCCATGTAACAAGGTGATAATATTTCAGGACAAACCTAACCTCATAATCATGATCACAAGAAATGAAAAGCAACCATAAATCAATACAATGCCAATTCATATTACAATATTCCCACTAATGAAACCTAGCAATTGCAAGAGGTGGGGAATAAGGGGGGAGTTAAATATTGTAAAATAACATAAACTCATCCACAAACTATATAGTAACCCAAATCAATAAAACAAAAGAAAAAAGAAAAAAAGAAAAAACCCAACCATAGTGGAATAGTAAGGGATAACATGAAGAAATGTTCTTCGGCTTTCAAAAGACAAAGCTGTTATATCATCCTTATGTATGTTGTGATGATTATCTTTCCCATTATGTATTTATTAATATTTATGTAGTTGAATTTTGGGGACTGCTTTTGTTAAAAATAACAAATGATATTAAGAGATAACTTGTTCCAACTTTAAGCAGGCTACCATCTCTTTGGAACTAAATGATGGACATCTGACCCCATCTTTATGGTTAAATTAAGTTAAACCATGATTTGTTTTAACCACAAATTATTAAATATAGTATACACTGAAATTATAGTTCAATTGTTAGGTTCATGCAACATGATTAAACAAAACCAAATGGCAAATTTTAAGATTATGCAATCTAATCTTAAATCATGTAATCCTTACATTTGTATACACGGATAATCTGATACAGATTATAAAGTTATTGGGCAAGACACTTAATACACAAAAGAAGCAATAGGTTGGAGAAAACTTAATCATGACTAAATATGATCCATCTGATTTGCTAAGTATTCTGATTAATCTCACCAAACTAAATATTACAAAATGGGCAGGACTGAGAATGGACCAGTCAGTAAGAAACATTTCTCCAAAAACAAATATCTTTATAATTTTGGAGCAAACATTAATAAATTGCAAGTCAAGGCTGGTATTGTCATCGGTATATTAATATTGAGATTAAGTTGTGATTATTTATGCAGAATCTGAAAATCAGTCAGTTCTTCTTAGATTTTTATGACATGCATATGAAGAACATACTCAAAGGCTAGAAAGGGTTAAGCTTGGTCTGGAGAATTGGGAATATTGAATATTTTTTGCTTGGCAGAAATCCCATCTCTATTAATGTGCAATCAGAGACTGATTACTCAATCATGTCCACTATGTTGAAGCCAGTGACCATCACTGCAGATGCCCATTAGACTGCATAATTGGCTCTCAATTTCTTCTTCTTGAAAAAGTGCTCTAGAGATAGTTGCTGTCTATGTTAAAAATGGAGTGTCTAATCATTATGACCTCAATGGAATATATCAATGCTATAATTAAAAATAGAATCTACACCATCTGTAGGGAAGTAGAAACTCTGCATTTGTAAACTCCTATCATTCAAAATGTTAACTGAAGTACTAGGAATAGACTTTAGGGGTCTATCTTTGTTCACTTTTATCTCCATGGTAAAAGCACAAAGTTTTTTAAAGTGGTTTTTTTTTGTCTATTCATACACTGTTTCTTGAGGAGATGCTACATGATAAGTTAATAATACTACTCTTCTTCCCCTCCCCAAAAAGTAATAACTGTCTGTGCCCACTTTCCCATATGCTATTTCATCTAAACATTTGGGCATGCCAATTCTGCAAATGTTTTTTTTACTACCAAATGTAATCTTCAAGAGTTGAAAGAAGAGATTTCAGAACAGTCATATTTTTACCTGTTTTTATGAGCAAGAAAAAAAGTTCATCACTTTGTGTTCTAAATAGAAATACTCAGTAGCTGAAAAACTACTCATTTTATAAATCAGTTTCTAATGCATACTATATTGTATATATTTAAAGAAAATGCTAATGGTGGACTTTTGTGAATGATGTATATGCAGCCAATATACAGTCTGTCTTTTCCTCTGGAATATAAACTAGTAAAATACATTAGATTTCATCTCACACTCTGTCTGAATATAAAACCAGTTCTCTGAAAAGGCATTTCCCGCTACTTTCTTTGTCTTCAAATTCACAGCCTAAAAAGCATACTAACTTTTGGACGTGGTACAGCTCCTGCATTGTGATGCACAGCGAGCTGCGTTCAACTGCTGTATATTCATTTGCAGAATTCAGTGGCTGACAGCAAACGAGGGTAGAGTACTCTAACAAGCCATTAAAAAGCAGCTCTCATGAATAGGCTCAAAAGTATAGTACATCTCTTCTAAAAGAATGGTTGCCTTAGCAATCAGTGATGCACAGGCAAAGCTTCAGTGGCATACTCTGATAGTGAGAGAATATTCTGTGAGTTAAAGACAGTATATGCTTCAAGATGTCTTTACTTCACATCATAGGGAAAGACACTGGAAAATGACACGGATAGGTAAAAATCTCTTAATAATTTTTTTGCGTGAAATAAACTGTGAAGTTTGATTAACCTTGTACAGTTAAATTTTTTGTACATGCCATACTCAGTAAGTGATAATAGAATTTTCATGGACAGGACTTCTGGGGAAGAAAGGGTGAACTGCGGAAATGACTATATTGGAATGAATAGCCAATGAATAGAACAGTTCTTTGTAATTTCTCTCCAGGCAAGGAGATGAATTGAGATTGCCCACAAGTGCTCCAGACAGTTGATTCTCATGAGGACACTGCAAGGCAGGGATCTCTGGCAGGTTTTAAACTGTGGGAAATGAGGGAATAAATTGTCATTTTGATCAAACCACAGTTGGCACTTTCATAAAGGACATTGAATACTTCCTTTTCAAATCACTTTTGGAAATTGTTGTTAGTTGGTTCTCATTTATTTCAAACCTTTGAATCCATAGATTTTAAAAGCACCATTTAGTTTCCTTTAATCTTAATGAAATTAGATTTGAATACAAGTTTAAGGACTTAATTTTTTTTAAAATAAACAGTAAAAGGCAGATTAGTGCTTTGCTTTTGGAAATCTACAGACTAGAATAGATTCAAAATAAGACTTTGGAATTAATTATAAGAATCCTTCTCATGGAAAAATGTTTTTAATTTAAAAAAACCACAGTATGATAAGGCTTTAAAAATTAGATACTAGAGAAAACTAGAGGGAACTAGAGATTATAATTGAATGAGAACAACAGTCAAACTTGACTTGCAACAATGAAGCAAAATATTTTAACACTGGATACATTGAAGGAGATTTTTGAAAATGGACCCATAATTTAATTTAAAAGTATCTATTTCTATAAATAAACTGTGTTCAAAAGATGTCATAAAAGATGAACGTGTTATCCTGTGATAAGATGGGGGGGGGGGCAATAAATTTAATAATAAATAAAAGATAAAATGTTTTTCTGATAAGAGACTGATCTGAAAATGGATTTAAAAATGACAGAATACAAGAATGTTATGAAAAAAGATGCTACACTAAGCATACAAAAGAAACTGGTTAATGTCTTACAGAGAGTATACAAATAACAAACCAAAAGAGTGACGTGGGTAACTTTCCTATATTGGATTTACAAAAGAGACTTGTTAAATCTTTGAAAAATTTTATGAGAAGGGACAAATTTAAAAAAAGTGCTAGGACAGTTGAAAAGACTAAAAATTAAGTTTGTTAAAAATAAAAGGAAAGAATATAAAGTTGGGTTATTTGATCAAAATTAAAATAAACATGTAATCTATGGTAGTCTTTGAATGGACTTTTGCTGATCAGGACTGAACAACAAAGTTTAAGGATTTGTTTATAGATAAGAGATGCAATATGATGGGAAGAAGATAATAAGTTATCAAAACTGTTTCTACTTGTAATGAAGGGAGAAGTCATTTCGTTGTATAATTCATTTTTTTTCTTACTGTATTCTTACTTTTCCTTTCTTTTTTCTTTTCTGTACTTTATTTTTTTTTCCATTCTTTTCTTTAGTTTTTATTCTTTTATGTTTTTAATTGTAATGCTTACTTAAAATTACTATTAAAATTACTATTAAAATTACTATTTTTATGCAAACAAAAATGAAAAATAGTTACTCTTGTAAAATAATAATAATTTCGGTTAGAAAGCGAGAACATCTATTCTTCTACAATATTTAGGTTGGTTGCAATTTTTTTAATAAATTGAACTTTGCATGTGTATTGCTTTCGTCGGTGATGTGATTTTCACTGATTTCTCAGGAAGTAAGACCAAAGTGCTTAAGTAGAAGGGAGAGTGTTTTCAAGCCATGAGAATGGTGGGAAATGGGTGAATCTTTTAACAATTAATCTTTTTACAGGAAAGCTTCAGGAGTTCTTATAAAAATGATATAGCTTGTGTGTTTCATTTTGAAAATGACAATAAACAGAGCTCTTGAAGCTTTAGTGCGGTCTACCTGCCCTTTAAAGAAGAATAAAACTGCTTGGAATTGCTTGCGTATTATCAAACACAATGAAGTAATTCTTCACATGTATTCCAAAATAAAGTCACAATGAATATAAGTAGCTTTAAATACCCCCAATCATCCAGCTAGTCAAATGTCAAGAAAGACTTGCAAGTCTTCTTAAGGAAGGTTTGATATGTATTTATTTTATGTTTATTTATTACATTCTTATGGCACTTTTCTCCCACATAAGGTGACTCCAGGTAATTTATTCTGAGTGTAAATGCCTGTTATAGTTGTTCTGAGAAAATGGGGTGTGAAGAAGCCAAAATGGCAACTGAATTATGTGCAGAAACCACACAAGGGAAATAGGGAATCAGGATTGGACTTCAAGGATTTATCTGGTGTTAAAATAAAGTTTACCGAGGGCATAAAGTATGAAGTATGCTGTTTTACAGGGAAAAGCATCAGCCTTTTATTCTGCATACTGAAATAGGCCAGATTCAAAGTATGTGTTCACTTGATCTGGCACTGGTTAAGAAATCTGCAGATATTCTTGGCCAATTCTCAATTCTATGGGTAACAAGCACACTCTAACAGATGATGTCAGGATAGAGAGCATTTTTGGCGGTCCAAAGTTCCTTGTTAAAAATATAGTTTTATTCAGTTGTACTAGCTGTGGAGAAAAAAAGGCACAAGTCAGACAATTGCCTTAAAACTTTAGAGAGTAAATACAGCTCTCAAGTTGAAATCAAAGGTAACAGCCTGTGCAGCAAAAGAGGCAGACAGAATCTGAACAATGGAAGATGAATTGCAAATTCAATGTCTGCCTGAGGTGAAAACTGGACTTAAAATTTGGAGTTTAAAGCATCACCCATTGTGAGACTGGAATTGCAAATTTAGGAATAATTTTGTGGTTAAAAATAGGCAATCCCGAGAAACACTGTACGTTTTATAAAACAGGGCTTCTCCCAAAACAATGTATTATAAAGAACAACTCTCTACAATTGACTTTATCTAAATTAAAGGCATCATACAAGGGTAGGAAGTTTTAACTTCGCCAACTTTCTACTTTCTGGTAAGTCACATATTTTAATCATATATCACTAAAACTAGGAGTGTTAGACAAATAAATGGGAATTTTTAAAGCAAATCTATCACATCTAAAGCACTAATTAATTAACAAATAAAATGCTCATTAAGATTAATTTATAGCACAGGTCATCAATCTGATGGATTTTAAGTGTTGTTCCACAAAACCTGGCAACATTATACGATGTTTTAAATTCAGTACCTTCAAGCAGCAAGGAGGTGTAAAAATTTATGCACTCTGGGTATTTAAACAGTAATGGTGATAGGAAGCTACTTTTTGTGGCCAGCCAGAGCTGTAGGCCAGTTATCAGCTGCCTTCAGAGTCAGACATCATTGATGCAGACGAACAGCTGGAGCCTGTTCCCAGTGTGTGTATGTGCAGAGTTGCCAGATGAAGGAAAAGTAAAGAACAGGGGTTGACTTGGGAGTAAGGCCACAGGTAGGTGATGAATGGCCCCTCCTAGATGAAATAAAAGAGGAGCAAAAGGGGAGTGGAGTTTGCAGGAGACAATTAGTTTGCTTAATTGGTTCGTGACTCCCCAAGACTCCTTGCTAAGTTTTGCAGATATTGGTCTGTCAGCTCTCCAAGCCAGATAAAGTTTGTGACTATAAATCCTCTCTTGAAAGACTTTGATGGATGTGAATGAGCAGAATTCACAGCAAATTAATAAAAGGGATTTTTGTTGGGACAAGGAGTTTGCTTAATGCTCTTGGGAAGCCTAGGTCAGAACACTACTATGAATGTCTTGGTAATACCGGCATTGGATGTGTATGTGTACATTGTTTCTGAGTGTCCAAATTTTACAAGGGCATTGTTGCTTTGCATACGGGATTCTCCTGTATAAGCTTCAAGGACAACTGAGAGAAGGGCTTGACATCATGCCAGATGGTTAGATACCTCAAGGTTATTTACGTATGTCACAGAAGAGGCAGAGTGCCTGCTGGATTCATGGGCAATAAAGGTTGTGGACCTAATTAGATCCAACTGGCACTCAATGTCTACTACACATTGATTATTGAGTGCTTTGGCCTGATCATATCCAATGCTGAGTAGAAGGTCTGGAGAGAACCCAAAGTTGATATTTTAGTTACATTGCCTTGTTCCATGTGGACTGAAAATCATCCCTCATAGTTAATGGGTCAAAGCCAAGGGGAAAAAGCATAGTTTGAGTCAATAGTTGAACATGGTCACCCACACTCTAGTCTCTACTTAATGAGGTCTGTCTGCAATCTCAGAGTACATTAAAGAGATATTTGGGGAGTTGAAAGTCCAGTCTTAGAAATTTGGATTGAACAAGTTTTAATGGAGCAAAACTGAAAACGCCCATTTGGGCACCACAAAGTAGTTTAGTGCATGATGATGTAACTTCTCTTGGGTAGTATGGATTCCACTCATTTTAATTTACCATAAGCTCTAATAGGTAGATTGAGGGGAAAGCAGAAGACAGAATAATGGTACCTATGCTCACCTCCAATTCCTTCAATTTTTTTATTAATAAACATAAACAGATCTGGATTAATTATAGTTATTCTGCTGAAGCCACCTCAAATTTCATTATGCAATCCCCACTTTCATTCACTGAACTAGCCAATTAAGCCTCACCTATTATCTTTCTTCAGGGACGCGGTGGCTCAGTGACTAAGACGCTGAGCTTGTCGATCAGAAAAGTCGGCAGTTCAAATCACTAGTGCCATGTAACCAAGTGAGCTCCCATTACTTGCCCCAGCTTCTGCCAACCCAACAGTTCAAAAGCATGTAAAAATGCAAGTAGAAAAAATAGGGACCACCTTTGGTGAGAAGGTAACAGCATTCCATGCACCTTCAGTGTTTAGTCATGCCAGCCACAAGACCATGGAGACATCTTCGGACAGCGCTGGGTCTTTGGCTTTGAAAGGGAGATGAGCACTTCCCCCTAGAGTCAGGAACGTCTAACACATATGTGGAAGGGGAACTTTTACCTTTATTATCTATAGCAGGGATGTCAAATGGTGGCCTGCGGGCTGGATGCATCATGTGCAGGCCGTGCCCACCCCAGGTCTTCAAAGGGAAAAAATGTCACAAAACATCATGCGATGGCAATGTGATGCCGCGAGTTTGACACCTGTGATCTATGGGTTCAAAACATAATATAGAAGACTGTGGCTTTCAATGTAAGAGGAATAAATGATAAAAAGCAAAAATAATGAATGAATTGAAACAAAAATAGGTAAAAGATCTGAATGAAGGTTGTCTTATTTTGTGGTGTAGAACCATCAGGAAGGATAATGTAGGGTTAATTATTCATGGAAGAACTGAAATATTTATCAAAAAATATGAACTGGTATTATCTAGGTTGTTGTATATGAGTATGAATATAGAAATCTGTAGAATGCTAGTAATTGCATGCTCTAGTGACAATGGAAGAACTAGGGATAAGTTCTGAGAAAAGATTCACAACACTCTAAATGTGATTGTTCTGATTGAGCAATTATTCTGTTAGGTGGCATGAATGGTTGGTTGAAAACATAAGAAGAGAGTGAAGAAAATACAATTGGCTTGCTGAAAGAAGAAGAATCTAGATTGTTTCAGGTCAGAGTTGCACAACATTTCCAGCTTTATGGATTGGTGTCGTGGTGGGGGTTGTACAAGGCATGGTTCTGTGCAAGAAGCAGGCAAGCTTACATGTGCATGAAGCTCTATTTGTGCATGCACAAATGGGCATGCACACCCATCGGTCATGCAAATGGAGCCCGTGCACATGTGCTTACCTACTGCTTATGCAAGTGGGAATGCACATGCATGCACAATAGCCTGCCACTTCCATGATCCGGTTCCAAACATCTTAAGATCTGGTAGTGGGCTGCAGCCAGTGGTTTGGCCACCCCTGGCTTAGAGAGTATCTGATTAGAAAAAGGTCCATTTCAAATACATGGTTTAACCACATCGCTGTACCATCCATAGGGCAAAGGAATGAATATAAATCTAACAGCAAGATTTAGTGTTAAAAGTTTGCATATGAACACAGGAAACTGAGTTTGCTCTTTTATGAGACACCCATTAATCACAAATATAAATTCATTTCGGTCAGTTTATAGACCAAAGATTCAAAGCAACTTCTTCCAATTCAATAATGTTCTCTTTACTACAAAGAAATATGTTTTTTTAAAAAACAAAAAAACCCAAAACTGGCAGTTCATAAAACCTGATTTTCGCTAGACTCCAGATGGATAAAGCAGTATTCAAAAGCACTGAACTATACTGAACTAAATTAGAGCTTAAAAAAAGGATGTAGGAAATGTTGTTTTACATCTGGAAACATTCACAATTTTAAAAATTCATTATTTTCTTCTTCAAATATGTATTTATTATTCATGCATACATTGTACCTCATTGATAGCTACAAAAGCTAATTGTACAGGTCATAATCAACTTACAACTACTATTGGAGCCAGAATTTCTATTGCTGAGCAAGGCGATTTTTAAGTGAGTCACACCCAATTTTATTAACTTTTTTGCAGTTGTGGTTAAGCAATTCACTGCAACCATTAAGTGTATCATCCAGTTATTAGGCGAATCTGGCTGGTAAAATCCCATTTACCTGCTAGAAGTCATCTGGGAAGGTTACAAAGGGTGATTATATGATCCCAGCACTTTGCACCCTTTGCAAATACATGCCAGTTGCCAAGCACTGAAATTCTGATCATGTGACCCTGGGGATGCTGCAATGGTTGTAAGTGCAAGGACTGATCGTAAGTAATTTTTTCTAGTGCCATTGTAACTTCAAATATTCACTATATGAATAATGGTAAGTTGAGGACAACCTGTAGTTATGTAATCAGTAAATTCAAAATGCAGCATAAGCATCTGGCGGAATGTTAGCATTTCAAAAGGCAACTGATTCATTTCCTGTTTTTCATATAGATAGGTGAAAAAAGTTTGTTATGCCAAAAATAGTCTTGACTATTAGGAGCATAGTGTGACAGACTGCATACCGGCTGCAATGGGACACTAAATCTAGCAAAAGACTTAAAAAGATAAATACAGTGACAAGTATATTTTAAATGAAGGAAGGCCATTTGCTTGGACAAAAAGAAGCTATTTAATGGATCAATGGATGATGGGTTTTTATTGACAATGATTGCACACAGACCCCCTTCTAAGACTGTCAAACACAATCTTTCTCCTCCCCTCCTTTAGTTGCAGAAAATGAAGCCCATGAGATTATTTGTCTCAATGACAAACCACTTCAATAGATTCTATTGAAATATACTGTGTTCCAATTGATTTCTCCAGCATACTTTGCAATAATGTGTACCATTTTAAACATATTGCCTGCTAATTTGTTTGATTTTGTGAAACATAGCTTCTACAGAACATTCTTCAAATGTTTAATTTGAATTTTATTAAATTATTATTTTATTGTTCTTATTTTAAAGGCTATTTTTAATGTTGTCTGAGAAGCCCCTTCTTTTCTAAGTTGAATTTCCTACTGCAGGAGTTACCATATTATTCAGAGTGTAAGATGCTCTGGAGTATAAGACGCACCTTAATTTTGGGCGATGAAAATAATAAGAAGAAAAATTCTGCCTCTGCCTATCTGCATCCATGGTATTTAGCTGACACATGGCAACAAGGTCAGCCAATAAATAGGCATAGCAACTAAGTCAGCCAATGAGGGCTATTTGGACTCTGAAATTTGCTGTATGAGCAACAAGGAGACAGAAAGGAGCCTGGCTTAGATGAGAACTGAAAGTGAAACTGCTTGTGTTTTGTTTATAAAACCTGCTTTTGGTATTGTATTGTATATTGTTGTTGTTATTATTATTATTTACTTTATTCATTATACATGAAACTCAGACAACTGAACATTCAAAAATGCATTACAAATACCAGTGACTGGTGCTAATGGTTGATATGGTTTGCTGCCAGATCCTAGGAATCAACCAAGTATCTTCTTAAAATATAAGATGTTCTGAATAGCACAGTTTTTTGCAGTTCTGCTGGTATTATTGCAGGAAGCTGCAATTTGTTGATGTATCTTGTAAAATTCTTGGACATGGTGCCAAGTGCCCCAATGACAATGGGTATCACTGTTACATGCTTCATCCATAGCCATGTAGTTTCGATGGCCAGGTCGCGATATTTCATTATTTTTTCTAGTTATTTTTCTTCGACTCTGGTATCTCCAGGAACAGCAATATCAATAAACTGTACACTTCGGCCCTCAACAACCGTGATATCTGGTGTGTTGTGCTCCAAATGACGATCCGTTTGTATTCCAAAGTCCCACAGGATCTTCACCTTCTCATTTTCGATAACCTTTTCCACTTTATGTTCCCATGACTTTTTGGATACAGGTAAATCATATTTTTTTTTAAATGACCAGTGGATTAATTTAGCAACTCAGTCATGTCTAGCTTTGTAATCAGTTTGTGCGATTATTTACTATTTACTATTTATTATTTATCCTGCTGAATCAGTTACTGTGCTTTCTGAATGTGATTGCTGCTGTAAAATCTGACCAGCTAGGTCACCTTCAGCATTTATTGCAGCCTGATTCAGCACAGCTGATTGGTGGGTGGATTGGATTGCTGGAAAACCCCCAACCAGCTGTTCTAGGCTGCAGGGATTGCCACAGGCCATTGCTGCCTCCATGCCTTGCATTTTTGGCCTCTGGTGGGGGTGTATACATTCAATGTATAAGATGCACACAAATTTTCACTCTCTTTTTTGGGGGGTAAATATGCGTCTTATACTCCAAAAATACAGTATTTGTAATAAGAGTCTGTAAATTATTTGTCGGGAGATTCCTTGCCTATTGGGCAATCTACTACAGTACATTTCAATCATTTCTTAGGATCACAAAGAATGCTGCAGTGGTAAAAAGCTGCCTTAATTTTTCAGATTTGTAACAGTCCACTGACTTTCTCATTAGAGTCCGTAGTATCCTATATCCTCTTCTACAGAATTACTCTCCATAACGCACTAAGAGATAGCACTGTAAACTTGGTTTTATTTGTGCTGATGGCAGTGAAATTAATTGTCAATATTATATTGAACTTGCATGATGTTCATGATTATTAAAATTAATTCTACTACTCCACCTTTTTAAAAAAAATATTCGATATATTTTACCTGCGTGGATCAGTTGAAAGGTTCTTTCTTGTTTCCAATGAAGTCCTAAGATAGTTGTAAAAAACAGAAGAATATTAAACAGATAGTATTAGATAAACTTATGAAACAATTCTTACACAAATCATACATCTAATTATCTATATATTGTAAAATATATTTTAAAATATTAAATGTATTTTTTAAATAAAAGCTTTAACTGACATATAAAAAGAACACAAAAAGTATTAGTTTAACATCATTTTTATAAATATTTGAAATCTGAAGTATTTATAATTAGTGAATCTACACTGTCATTCTGTAATGACATACAAATTTATACCTGCGTTATTGCTATATTTTTTATACTCTATTTTACTGATAACTAGCATATCTCTCTTAGTTTACATGTTGCTCCCCAAAATTTCAAAAGTATGTAATTTCAGTAGAACCACCTAGCACAGTGATGGCTAACCTTTTGCCGACTGAATACCCAAAGCGTGCACGCTTGCCCAAAACACCAAAATGCAATGTGTGCTTGTCCCCCCTGTGCATGTGTGTGCAACACCCCCCGCATGAACCCTGCCCCCTGTGCATGTACAAGCGACCTCCCCCACATGTGTATCCACACATGCATGGCAGAGACCCGAGGACCATCTGGCTGGGGGGAAGGCATGCGTGCATGCACAGTGGAGCTAAATTGGGCAACAGCTTGTGTGCCATAGGTTCACTATCACGGATTTAGCATGCCCTACATGTATAAACGTTTGTGTGTGTGTGTATGTATGTCTGTATGTATGTATATTAGAGTTACAGATTATGCCTTTGCTATAATGGTAAATATGAAGGTTTTTATTAAATCTATAATTTTACATGTACCAACTCTAAACATATGGTGATTTCTGGGAAGAAGCCTTATATACATAAACCAAGTGTTTTAGAATCATTCTTTTTATTGATACGTTACTAAAACATTGCATTAACTTATATCTATCTTCTCCTCTCTTGACATCTCTATTAAATGGTTAAAAATACAATTATCTTTCCTTTCACCATAGGAACAGATGGATCTTTATAGATCAGCTGCTTTAAAGCCTGGTATTTCATTTTAGTTTAGAAGGGGAAATCTGTTTTGCATGGTTCAGTGGAAAGACTGGACCTGAACTAGGAGCACATAATTTAGCTAACTCTCTCTGGTAAGATGATCATAACATTGTGATCATGCAAGCAGCTGTCAAATACTGTCATGCAGATGCATATAAATATACCACAGTTTACAGATTTTGTTTAAATGCACCTACTCACATGTTCACACATTTACAAGTTGTTTTCATAAATAGTTTAAATTAAGATAAATATTCATACCATCTCATCTGAAAACTACTGGTAGTGAACAGTTGTATTTTTTTGAGGATGAAATCATCTTTCCTTAGTTGTTCCTTCAAATTCACTTTTCAAATTCAATGACAACGTTCCCAGAATTGATTGTCCAATGATATCACTCTATCCCTCTAAACAGTACAGATTGTCTTGAAAGTAAATTCAGCATTTACATTTACATCTAAATTTTAATCCCAATGACATTAAAGTAGCATGAAAAAATAATCTGATTCAAATAAGTTTTTAATCAAATGCACAAGTGAACAGGTTTATGTCTTGCCTTTTTCAACATTGTAGATAATGTGCATCCTTCCTTTTGTATCCCTCACAACCCCAATTATGTGAATGTAGACTGCACTGTAATATATTGGATGGTCATCCACTTTAACGGCTAAGGATGGACTTAAAGCTCGATCTTTCAGGCTGAAAGTTGAACTCTATTTTATAGACTAGTAAAATAATGAAACAAGAAAAACTGTTTTAAAAAAGAAAATCTACCTTCCTATAACTTTCAACTCAACAGAAGTCCAAAAATTTCTGATCCGTCAGTAGATCTTTGAGTTTCTTTGGGGACAACTACATAACAAGGTCTACAGAGTTTGGTGTGTGATACCACTTAAAAGTTTTTCTGAAGTGCTAAAACATGGGTGTCAAACTCATGTTACATTGATGTCACACGATGTATCATATTCTTCCATTTGCGGAGCTGAGGTGTGTGTGGCCTGTGCGTGATGCATCCGCCCGACGGGCTGCCAATTTGACAACCCTATGCTAAAAGAACCAAAGGCCAGAGTAGCAATACAGAGACAAGAGTTAAAAGATAAAACTTCTAAAATCTTCTAATATTTTGAATAATTGGAAAGTGAAAATGAAAGCTGTTTCTTATTCGGGAGAGACAATTACAATGTGCAAATTATGATTACAGGTAGAACTTGACTTACAACTGTCATAGGGCATTATGGTCATAAATTATGTCAGTCACAAAGGGGGTCACCCACATGATGGACCTGATTTTACAAACTTTTCTTGTAGTGGTCACTAAGTGAATGACCACAGTCATTAAGCCAATCCATGGTCATTAAGTAAACACTTCAGTTATTAAGCAAAACCCATTGTTTGCTACAGACTGTTTTTGCCAAAAAACAAAATAAATACTGGTTTTCAGTAAAAATGTCATAAATTGTGGTTATGTGATTGTGGGATGTTGCAAACAGCTGTAAATGCGAGCCAGTTGCTGACTGCCAAAATGTACTCACGTGATGGGGAGAGGGAATCATAACTAGCTCATAAATAGTTGGGCAGCCTGCTGTAACTTTGAATGGTCACTAGGCAACCAGTCATAAGTAAAAAATTACATGTGCCTGGTATTCACTGGTTGTGTCTTTGGCCAGGACAGCTATCTTCCTTTTCTGTTGATACATATTATTTTATGTCTGTTTTTAATTTTGTACATTGCCTAGAGTCATCAACCAGTCGGTTGGACTTAAAATGTAAATTATACATAAAATAGAAATAAATATCCAATCCAGCATGCATATTTTCCCTAATGGAGCAATGGAGCCTACATCAGTATGAGAATCAACTTGTACAAAAAGCCACATCACAAACGAACAATTTCCAACTAGTCAGTTCTGGTTCTTTTGATTTTTAGTATTCTCTCTCCCTCCCTCCCTCTCTGTATTTGGAAATAGCACCCTTTTAAAATGAGAGAAATTAAACCTCTTTCTAAAAAAGAACAAGGATGTCTACCATAAAAGTCAATTAATACAGTATGCCTATGACAGATTGCACTGAGGTTGAGAGTGAAGGAAGTCCCTAGACACAAACAATCAGCAGATGGGAAAGATTGTTACAGGCTTATCAAAGAAATGGATTCGGTGTCGGTCACACAAACAGTCTGGGAAAAGGAAAATCAAAAGCTTTCAAGAAAGCTGTTTTGATGTAGAAGGACAAGTGTGATTCTTGCTTCCCTGATCCTGCTTTGCAGGTAAGACTTCAGAATGCCCCTAGTTTAGGAAACAATTATAGGACCAGAAGGGAAAAGAAAGAAGCTTTGACTTAAAGGCAAAAGAGTCCTTCCTCAGCCAGGTTGCTACTTCAATTGAATTTTCAATTAAACACATACCCCCCTTGTACTTGAGAGACCGCCTTCTGCCAATTACCTCCCTGCGACCAATTAGATCTCATAGATTGGGCCTCCTCCGAATCCCATCTGCCAGCCAGTGCCGGCTGGCAACTACAAGGAGGAGGGCCTTTTCAGTAGTAGCTCCGACCCTTTGGAACGAGCTCCCCGTGGAGATTCGTACTCTCACCACCGTCCAGGCCTTCCGCATAGCCCTTAAGACCTGGCTAGCCCGTCAGGCCTGGGGACAAAGATAGCCGCCCCTCCCGAATGATGAATGAATGTTGCTTATTATTTTTACTTATGTGTGTCGACGTCATTGTTTGTATTCCCCTTTCCTGATTTTATGTGAGCCGCCCTGAGTCCCCTCAGGGAAAAGGGCGGCCTATAAATGTTAATAAACTATAAACTATAAACTATAAACCCCCATCTCATCTCCAAAAGCTTATTTCATTTCCTAACAACATTTAACATAATAGCTCTAGTGTAATTTCAATTCTAAAAAACAATGAATGAACCAAGATTGAACAATTCTGAACTAAATGGATAACTAAATAGAACTGGATATGTTTAGTCTTATGAAGAGAAGGACTAGGGGGAGTGGTGGGTTTCAATTTATTTTACTACTGGTTTGCTCATGTGTGTGCGTGGGCGCAATGGTTTTGCGCATGAACAGAAGTGTCCAGGCAGGTGGGTGCCACCACTACCGGTTCGCCCAATCCAAGGTGAACTGGAAAAAACCCACCTCTGACTAGGGGTGACATGATAACAGTTTTCCAATATTGGAGGGGTTGTCACAAAGAAGTGGGGGAAAGGGGTCATCCTATTCGCCAAAGCATCTAAGGGCAGAACAAAAATTAATGGATGGAAGCTTATTAAAGATCCCACCTAGAACTAAGGAGAAATTCCTGACAGTAAGATTAATTAATCAGTGGACGCTTTTAAGAAGAGATTCGACAGCCATTTGTCTGGAATATTATAGGGTCTTCTGCTTAAAAGAGGGTTGGACTAGAAAACTTTGAAATCCCTTCCAACTCTGTTATTCTGTGTAATAATGCAGTAACAATTAAAGATTTTATCCTAACTCTGGAAATTAATTTAAAAAACCCTAACAAAACTTAAGTATTGTGTTATTTTTCTGATTTGCCAAAAAGGGGGACTATATTTTTAAATTCATAGCAGTTCAAAGTCTCCAAAATATTTCTATTTTAGGAAAAAAGTATTCCAAAATATCTTGTACCTAACAAACAAAGCATGTCATTTTAAATACAAGCTCAAGTATTTTTACTTCTTTTTGTTTGCTTTCACTATGACCCAGGAGGACCTAATAATGATGATCTTGCGATTCTTTGTTAACATGAGATCTGGGAATTGAAAATAATGAACTTAGTTTACTTGCAGATAAGTCTTGTCTGCAATATAACATATAAAATCTATGTATATAAAAGTCTAATGCCCCACACTCATCACAAAATCTCCAGAACTGTAAAGCCTACAACTTGAAATCTGACACATATGTTGCTCTTGGCTTGTAGGTGCTCGCTAAGAAAGGATTTTTCAAAATGACCATCAGAACATTAATATTTCTTATACAATAATTAACAAGCTCTGATGCTAAGGGATTCTACTCCCCCTCCCCATCTGAAAAGAACTCTGTTCCAACTGCCAGTTGACTTATATTAACACGCTCTGATGCTAAGGAGTTAGACATTCTACTCCCCCTCCCCATCTGAAAAGAACTTTGTTCCAACTACCAGTTGCCTCACATTTCCTTGAAGGTAAAGGTTCCCCTCGCACATACATGCTAGTCATTCCCTAGAGGGCATTTCATCTCCATTTCTAAGCCGAAGAACCAGCACTGTCTGATGACAATTCTGCGGTCACGTAGCTGGCATGACTAAATGCCAAAGGCACATGGAATGCTGTTACCTTCCCACCAACATGGTACTTATTTTTCTACTTGCATTTTTACATGCTTTCGAACAGCTAGGTTGGCAGAAGCTGAGGCAAGTAACGGGAGCTTACTCTGTCACATGGCACTAGGGATTCGAACCACTGAACTGCCGACCTTTTTGATCAGCGTCTTAGCCACTGAGCCATCATGTCCCCACATTCTGTTACCTTAGTTCAAACTGGCAGATGTTCTACTCCTTCACTCAGGGGCGGTCTGGGGCTCCTTATAGTATTAAATGTTGGTACCTCACCAATGGTGGGTTTCAAATTTTTAGAACCTCTTCTGTAGGCCTGCTTTGTGAAGTGGCTTGCTGGCCATGTGACCAGGTGGGACTGGCTTGCTGGCCATGTGACTGTGTGGGAGTGGCTTGCCAGCCATGTGACTGAGTGGGCGTAGCCAACTTGTAAAATATGGTGGAACTCACTTAACAACGTACTTGCTTAGCAACCAAAATGTTGGCTCAGAAACTCTGGCATTAGAAGTGCGCAAGTCTTAAAGCTGTCAAGTTACAAGACCCTTACACCCCTAACCCTTTATAAAAAAAACTCCAGGGGTGTTCAAACTTGGCAGCTTTAAGACTTGTGGACTTCAACTCCCAGAATTCCTCCTCCAGTCATGTTGGCTCAGGAAGTCTGGCATTGAAGTTACAAGACCCTTGCACCCCTAACCCTTTAGAAAAAAACCCCAGGGGTGTTCAAACTTGACAGCTTTAAGACTTGTGGACTTCGACTCCCAGAATTCCTCCTCTCGCTCTTCATCTTGATGATGTGTGGATGGGCAGAGGGAGGGAGCTGAACCGGTTCTAAACAGCACTGTAGATTTGTGGAACCTCTTCTATAGAAGAGGTTAGAACTGGCAGGAACCCACCCCTGTACCTCACCAACATGTCTATACCTTCCACGTATAGAACTGCTTCTGGACTCAAGAGGGTGAGAACAATATTCCTTTATGTATTTCAATCACCGACTACTGAGCCAATGGATTGAACTAGAGTGAACCAGATTTCACCTGCACTGCCTGATCATATAGTTTCAGTGTGAAGCATGGGTATCCAGCTAGTTATAAATGAAACTGTACTAAGAATATTCTAGATTGCTTCTACAATATTTAAACATCTTTCTGCCATTTTCATTAAGTGGCACATTACTGTATATAATGAAGACATGTAAATGAGATACTAAATTGGGCTGATTAATTGATCACTCTGTAAAACCTTTACTGTGACACTATGCAATTTTTATAGTACCTATGAAAATTAGACCACTAATATAAAATAAGCACTTGCTCTTTTAGAAGCAAAAGAAGATGAAAAGTATACATAGGTTCTGTAAATGATTGCAATCTTTCAAATAAAAGCTGATTGTCTGAATTTAATTGATTAATAACAAATTCTTTTAATTCTGGGCTGATTTTGTTTTTGGAAGGGAGACCAAAAGAAATCCTAGGCTGTAGGTTAATGCAGTATATTATAAACCATTCCATAAGAAGGCAATAGCAAATTATTTTTATATATTTACCAAGAAAATTAAGTTGATATATTCACAAACTCAGCAAAATGAGCTTTATTCAAAGGAGACGTTGTTTTATTTATATAATTGAAGTTTCTCTTTCAGAAACAACTTTACTGATAGAAGAAAACAGCTTTTTTGATAGACCATTCATCTTGAAACAGACTATTATCTGTGTCAAGCATAACCCAGTAGTCCAACTCTCTGCAGAAAGTGCACTTTCACATCATGAAAGTATACTTTTGGTAAAGTGTGATGTTGCCTTTATAAGTTAATGCCATTGAAAGTTACAAGAACCAGAACAAAGGGAGGACATCTGCTTGAAATATTACAGCAAGCAGTTTTAAGACAAAACAGCTAGAATCTCAGTGGAAAATGATTTCACAAGCAAATTTTAGCTAAAATATCCCACGTCACAGAGTTTTAACTGTCAACAGATGTGTTTAAAGAACCAGGTCTGCCTCAAGAATATAAGCAAAACGAAAATAAGCTCAAAATAGAATTCCTATTAATACTGTGGTTTTCATTACAAATGATGGCATTCTAGCATTGTTAATTGATGCACTTTGCAATGTTGTCCAGGCATTTATATACCTGATGACTCATAAAATGAAAAAAAATATGGAAAATGATACGTGTATCACCTTTTTATATTTGGTTTTATAGTTCTACTTCAAACTTTGGAATAATTATCGGCCAACTTAATATAAATAAAGCTACGGACAAAAAACACAGATGTCCTATTAATCTCATACTAAGTCTGAACCATAGCATTTTCAAGCTTCCCTCTCTATAGTCAACAATTAGTTAGAATTATTTGGATCAAAAACCAAGGTTTATAAATAGCATCCTATGCTATCAATAGCATCCCATGATGCCATCTTCCTTTGACTGTGTCACATTTAATACCCATTGCTGTGCTGAATCATTGACTGATTAAAGCTATTATCCATGTGTCTCAGTCAGACAGATCTGCATTTGTTTCTTCAAAGAAAGCAATGGCAAGCCTCTTCATACTGATGCCAAATTATATGGATTTGTCTATAAAGTCACCAGAACTCTAGCTTGACGTAAAGGCGATTTTACCTTCTAGTTGTTTCCTCACCTCAGAATAAGTGAAGATATGTAATCATGGACTTTAAACAAACCACAACAATCATTTAGTCCAACTCTCTCTAGCACTATGTAAAACAACAATAACCCAATTAAATCATATTTGAAATATATCCATTCAGCTACTTTTCGTAAGCCTATAAAGACAGAGAACTCACAATCTCTGTGTGTAAACTACCCTATAAAGCAAACTTTATTCTTATATTTTTTCTAATATTTAAATGAAAAATCTAGGTTGCTGCAATTTATACTTATTATTTTTTGCTTCTGTAGCAAAGAGAATCATTTCTGACTATTTCCCCTGTGGCCTTCTGTCAGTCAATATCAGTAAAAACGCTGATATTATGTTTTCTCTTTTTTCTTTTATCCAGATTGAATATCCCAAGTGCCTTAAACCTGTCCCCCCTAAGACATAACCTCAAATCCATGTATCATCAATGCTGCCCTCTTCTGGACCTATTCTAACTTGTGAATCACTTTCTGGAAATGTGGTGCACAAAACCATGCATAGCACTGTAGGTGTAGTCTCAACAGCAAAGGGGAATAGGGTGTTTTATTCACATAGTTGCTTTTCTCCTTAAAATTATATGGAGTTGGGTCCTCCAATTCAGAGCTCTACCTACCATCTAATCAATATTATTTTATTTCACAATAGAGCTGGGCAACATTTCTTTCCTGAATTTCTCAGCCATTTTTAAAGGAGTCATGCATTTTCCCAGGCTTGCTCTATAGTTATGAAGACTCAGAAAAATGCCTGTTTTAATTAAGGAGGCTCTAAAGAGGTTGCAAAGGTTATCTTTTCTTAATGCTCCTTTGATTCAAACATGTATTTTCAAAGCTAATACTGCTACCATGTAGGTCCCGGGAAAAAAATGTTTTTTAAGGAAGAGTTGACAGACACAAGTAAAGGTTCATGCCTACTTTGGTTCCACACACTCCAGAAATGTTTCAGACTGACTTGTTATCTAGATACAGAATTAGATTAGAAAAACAGAGTTCAATTCTCTCTCAGCCTAGCCAAGGAACACACAATGACTATATTTTTTTTTCATTTTTCAGTAAAATAATATACTTGCAAATAAAATTTGCAGGAAAAATAAAGCTTATGTGTAGAAGGTGCAAATTAAATTGAATAGAAACCCATAAGAGGTTTTCAGGTTATAGATCTTTAAAGCCTATATTTTTTTAAAAGGACACATTGATAGTTTTGCTATACTGGAGGAACATATGATTTGCATTGACAATACTTCTTACAGCATGAATAGCTGAACTAATAGTTGATTTTGTGCAAAGGAAGGGTATACCTTTCCTAATATGTTGGGAATTGTGAGGAAGAAATACTTATAAGGAATAAACATTCTGAGGATTGTCACAGAATAAACCTGTTGAAGGCTAGATGCCAATATATTGTAGTGATTATGTTTTTGGACTAAAAGTGGAATTCCAAATTCAAGTTTATCATCAGCTAAACTTTTCTTTTTGATTAACCTACTCATCAGGGCTGTTAACTGGGGGGTGGGGGAGGGGATGAAGTGAGATCCCAACACAAGCTGTCTTCAGCTCCTGGAGAAAAGCCAGCATCTAAATCTAACGCAGGCACAAACAAATAAAATGAAGATGAGCCAAAACCACACTGAGAAGTCTATAGTGATGAGAATATTTCTGCATCCCATGAGCATTGTGTCTGTCTGGATATTATTATTTGGGCTTACCAGTAATTGCCTGGTTAGAAGGATCCCTTTGATTTGAGGGGAGCATTGTCATTGTATCTGTTATTCCTCCATGTTCCCACAGTGTTGCTTTAGGTAAACAATATGAGTACTGTTTCATTTCTTCTTATTTTTTTCTGGCTAATGTATTGCCCGGGTTTGCAACATCTCTGAATAAGTAGTTTATAAAGATTCATAACATGAGAGGTTCTGAGCACTTTAACCCAACAGAAGGAAATGGATACCTGTACCCCAGTTCAGATTAGGCTCAATGTATACTGCTTCTAAAAACGAAACAGTTAAGAAGCTGCAATCTAATAGGCTGATTTTTTAAAAAGGTTTTGTGTGACTTTGAGTAAATGTTTAATAACTGGTAAGTGGTTACACCATGGGTGTCAAACTCATGTCGTCGTGGCGGCGTCATGTGAGATATCAGGGCTTTTTCCTGCTTTGCTAAACCGGGCATGGGTGTGGCCAGCGTGTGAGAGGAATTTGACAGCCCTGGCTTAGGTTTCTTGGCAAGTTTTCAGATGTGGTTTGTCCTTGCCTGTTTCCTAGGGCTGGAAGAAAGTAACTGACTCAAAGTCACCCAGCAGACTTTGTGCCGAAGGCAGGACTACAACTTATAGTTTCCTGATTCTAGTCCGATGCCTTAGTCACTACACCAAAAGGAGTCTCAAAACTTAATTAAATACTTGAAGGCATCCTATTTTCTTAGAAATCTAATTGAGGGAACATCATATGAATACACAAGAAACAGTTATCTTATATCTAACTAGAAGAAGAATGGCCCCTTTGGAAAGGATTACAATTTTTCTAAAAATAATAAGATGAGGATTGATTGATTAATTTAATTAATTCAAAATAGCATCCAACTTGCAAATTGCTTTTCAAAGAAAGCTAAGAACTGAGCCCCCGTAGATTTTCAAAGAAAGCTAAAGAACTTATCTTATTATTTAATTATCAATTTTCATACACAGTATTTACTGGAAACATTCAAAAAAGGGAATTATATTGGTTAGCAGTTTGGCGAAAACAAAATAAACACATATCAGGGAAAGGCATTGTCTTCTTTTTCTTAGAGCAATGGTCTTCAGACTTGAGATACCTAGGGAACCCTTCTCAATGTGAAAATTCAATACAGAATCAATGATTTAATATGCTTTATGTAATACATTTTATTTAAACAAAATAAAATGCAAGTATGTTGCAATAATATATTTCATACAATGCAAACAGAAAATGTCATGTTGAATCCTGGATGATTATCATGGAACGCTAGGGTTCCATGAAACCTAATATGAACACAGTGCCACAGATTTAGAGCTAAAAGTAACTGAAATGTTTATATTTGTTGCCACTAAATATTTTTACAGCCCTAGCTTGATTTTATGGTTCAGATCCCCTACTCAGCAGGACGAGGGAAGGGGCTCCTGTCTGGTCACACTTTTGTTTGGTCTGAAATTATAAGACTCCCCAACATAGGTCAAGAGCCAGCTTGGTGTAGAGTTAGTTGGTGATTGTAGACCAGTTACTCTCTCTCAACCCTAGGAAGGAAGCAAGGGCTAACCACTCCTGAAATCTTACCAAGAAAACTAGAACTTTGCCCAGGCAGTTCCTAGGAGTCAATACTGACTTGAAGGTACACACATATGCATTCACAAGCATGTACATGTGCACATTCACACAAGGAGATTATCAAGGTACGACATTAACATTTCTAAAATACATGAAACTTAAAGAAAAAGTAAAGGATGACCGAGAGACATAAAATCTCCTCTTGTTGATAACATGGATCTTTTAGAAGACTTTCATAAAGTCAATATGGTTTGGTCTGTTTTCTATCTCAAAACCACAGTATATTGATGTAGCAAGTACAATTTAGAAGTAATATTCTCTGGAAAGGGTCTTGCCATCAGGCATTATGAAATCCAGCCACAGAAATCCAAATATTTCAATCAGGTTGCTATGATCTTCTCAGCAGAGCTTTTAAATCTGCCATAACAATGGGAGTTACAGAGGGGGAAGGGCCAGTGGGGGTCCAGAGAATTCAGTCAGCTTAGAAATGAAATATTTTCCAGTGGTTCATATCACTTGAAAATGTTGCAACACAGCTTGCTTACATAGAGTATAGATACTGCATAATTATAACTCATGCAACAAATTATGTTGCACTTTATAAGGGTTCCACAGCAATAAAAATGCAACAATATTTTACAATATAATTGGAACAAGAACCTCTAAAGTATCAAAACAATAAACTGCAGAAGATGAATAAGTGGCTTGCATCCTGTTCTCCATTATTTTGCGGAAGAGCTACATAGGTATATATGATACTACCTTGAAGTTACTTAATTCAAGTGATAGTTTATAAAATAGTTGTCCTCTCTGCTGAGTCAGTGCCCTAGAAGCCTTACCACATATTCTTAGAAGAGGAAAAATGAGCGGATAATGGAAATAGGTTCTGATGTTTGTAGAGCTTCCGTCCACTAGGGACAGCAATGGGATGACATTCAAGTAGTACCAGGAAGAAAAAAAGTGCTGACTTCGATCAATAATTTTCACACTACAGTATCTGTAATATTTATAGTGGCAAGAAGGTGATGAGCATCAGGGACAAAGCAAAAGAGCTTAACTCTTTTTTTTTGCATGTCTTTAGACAAAAGGAGAAAAAAACAGTTCAAAAATATTATAAAATTCAGACTGGGAATGCAAATCAAAATACATAAGAAAATGATAAGAGAACACTTATCCATTCTGAATTTTGCCTCCCAAAAATAGTCCAGATATTCCACCTCTAATCCTGGGGGGTGAAATCTTACACCCCTCAGAGAAGGCCCGCAACTTGGGTGTTCTCCTGGATCCACAGCTGACATTAGAACATCACTTGTCGGCTGTGACCAGGGAAGCTTTTGCCCAAGTTCGCCTGGTGTACCAGTTGCGGCCCTACCTGGACCGGGAGGCACTCCAAATGATCACTCATGCCCTCGTCACCTCAAGGCTCGACTACTGTAATGTGCTCTACATGGGGCTGCCCCTGAAGAGTGTTTGGAGACTACAATTGGTCCAGAATGTAGCCGCACGAGCGATACTGGGTGTACCTAGGTACACCCATGTTACACCTATCCTCCGTGAGCTGCACTGGCTTCCCATCGGTCTCCGGACATGCTTCAAGGGGCTGGTCATTACCTATAAAGCCCTACATGGCCTAGGACCTGGATATTTCCATGACCGCCTCCTACAACATACCTCCCAGTGTCCAATAAGATCGCACAGGGCGGGCCTTCTCCGGGTACTGTCGGCCACACAATGCCATCTGGCAGCTCCCTGGGGGAGAGCCTTCTCTGTTGCTGCCCCAGCCCTTTGGAACGATCTACCCCCTGAGATCTGGACCCTCCCCACTCTCCTGGCCTTCCGTAAGTCTGTTAAAACCTGGCTGTTCCGGCAGGCCTGGGGCTGTTGATCTTGACTGAGC
Source organism: Thamnophis sirtalis (assembly GCF_051295495.1). Lineage (NCBI taxonomy): Eukaryota > Metazoa > Chordata > Lepidosauria > Squamata > Natricidae > Thamnophis > Thamnophis sirtalis. Next base: position 70,097,866 of record NW_028261383.1, on the reverse strand, counting down.
TTCAGCCCGATTACAACTAAGTGCATGTTGTGCTTCTGTTTTTAAGTCATTTTGTCTTGTGTTTTTTTAATCTAATCTTTTTTAATATTTTAAATTGCTTTTATGTAAGCCGCCCGGAGTCCTTTGGGATTGGGCGGCATACAAATCTATTAAAATTACAAATTACAAATTAATTCAAATCACCAGGACCAGATGGATTAGACTCCAAGGTTTTAAAGGAATTCGCAGATGTGCTCTCAGAACTGCTGAGCCATATCATTCAAAGATCCTGGAGCACTGGGAAATTATTACAGTAGATGGCTGGAAAAGGGCTGATATAGTTCCCATCTTGAAAACAACAACAACAACAACAATTGGATCCAGGAAACTACAGACCTATCACCTGATATTAATACTTCTGGAAAAGATTATCAAGCAATGAATCTGAAAACATCTATAAATAAACAAAATTATAACCAGAAGGAAACATGAGTTGCAAGCAAGCGTCTAGAACAGAGTTCCTCAACCTTTCTGTGTTGGCAGCCCGGTGGGGGGGGAGGGGGGCACATTTACACACACATACATGAAAATGGGGCCGCAAGCATGTGTGCAGTACACACACTGACAACAGCCCCCGTGTAGCACACATGGCAATGGTAGGGCAAGAGGGATGGCCAGCCATTCATGCCACCCTGTGGCCAATAGGCCATGGCCCAGTAGTGTTGGGGACCTCTGGTCTACAATATAGACAACTGATGTATCATAAAAAAATAATAGAATTTGCACAGGTCGTTATGTAAAGTTATGGAAGCCTAGTAGAACAGAAGCAAATGGGACCTATCTATAAACAGTGTTTGTGAGTCCCATATTGTCTAGTTCCCCATGAATGTCATATATTAATATTATTTGAAGTATGCTTAATCTAAATATTATAAAAATATTAAATGTATAAACAATATAGTAGGGAAGACAAGAATAAAACTAATGGGTTAAGATGATGCTTTGAGTGCATAAGTAGTTGTATAGAGAAATAGCCTTAATTCATACTTAAAATAAACATTTTTAGTGTTTTTCTGTGCTAAGTAACTTACATGATAACTGTACCCTTGTAATTTCTAAAGAAAGCAAGCCTGTGGAAATTACTACGTGAGTAATCTTTGCCACCGTATGGAATGGAAATAAACATTTGTCGTTCTGTTTTATTTCTTCTGTTTATTCCTGAAAGTATAAAAATAGGAGAACCCATGGGGTGATTAAAGGGGTCTGTAGGGTTTTTGTTTTGTATGTCAGAAGTACAGTACTAGTACTTAATGTTTTATGGTCCATTGCAGCTCATGGAGTAGGAGAGCAGTAGTTTCACTGGTTTATTTATTTTTTGTCCGGCAGCTCCTTTGCTCTCACAATAAAAACCAATAATGTTTTAGGCCTCTGTGTGTGTTTTCTCCATTTTTTTAAAATACCCACCTGAATTAGAAATTGCTTTTTAGGCTCTCCTGTATTACAAAATTGTACAGAGACATTATTACACACTGAAATTCAGTGTTGTAATCCTCCCATTTCCCTTGACAGGTAATAGTCATCTTTGTAACAGCAGTTTCAATTTTTGGATCCTAGTTGATGCAACAAAACTCTTTGACCTAACTGTGGAAAACATATATTTAATTTTGTCCCAGGCAGCCTTCCTCAACCTTTTTACCTACAGAATCCCCTGAAACATTTTTTTCCAGTCTCAGGCATAAAAATTGCAGAAAGATATGAAAATTCCCAATTCACTTTCAACCTAAAAAAAATCCATGTTTTAAAATGACTACTACAGCAAAACGGCAACAGCTCAGCATAAAAATTCCCACCACTGTCAACACTATCAGTAGATGGCATTCAATGAAGTTGGTTTTTTATCAATATTGTAGACCCCTTATAATTCTTCAAGAATTCTGGAGTTCTACAGAACTCCAAGTGGAAAAGACTAATATAAAGGTATGCAATCATTTTAATTCAATATTAATTGTACCTCCACAAAAATACAAGATCTAGTGATTTAACTCACTAAATATAACTAAAATTATGCTACTAATTTTGCTCTGTTGCTTTAAATATTTTACTTTGTATATTCCACTTATCAATTTAGCTACAAAGACAATTGGGATAAGGACATTGGTGCTTCTTATTAATCTGTTATATGCATAAACCATATGGGAAAGTCTACCATTCTGTGAACCATTCATAAAGATAATAATCTAAAACTTCATTTATGTAAGGCCAGTATTGGACTTAAATACCAATATTAGCAGTAAGAAAGACTGCAGCTCACAGGTCTACCTAGAACAATAAGATCAAGACTGCTTGATCTTATTCAATGACAACACAGCAAAGAGTTTTGGAAGATCAAATCTGATAACCTCAAATTTTATTGTTTTTTATAACTAATGGGACTGGGCCAGGGGGTATCAAACTTGCATCATCACGTGATGTATCACAACTTTTTGCTAAACTAGATGTGGCTATGGCCAGGGCGTGATGCATCCAGCCCATGAGCCGCGAGATTGACAGCCCTGGACTAGACTGTGCCTACTGAAGTTGGCAAAGCCGGAAGCAAGTAGCTTGGGAATACTGTTTTCTATAATCAATTAGCCATTAACCTGGTAAAAAGGACTGTTACCAACTTGTTACAAAGAGTGAGAACAAGACTAGAGATTGGGATACCTCTGTCTCAAGCATCATATAAACACAAACACATAGGGACACACATCAGACTTCTTAGTCTAAAAGCTTCTAACTGCAATAAAATTCTTCATTCACTCATGTCAACTCCCTGAATTATAAAAGAAAGAATTATTGCATGGGTCTCGGGCACTTTTAATTAGCTTGCTTTGCTTTTTAATTACATTGTTCTTTGTTTTTAAAACAAAAACAATTAGCATCAATAAGAATAACGTTTTTCATTATTGGACTTTTAGCATGTTCATTAAAAACACCTAACACCTAAGTCATCTCAGTCACAAAATTCTGATTACGCAACTCCTTGCTATACCAGAGCTCCCCCTAGCATTCATATGTTGGTACTGTGTCATTTTAGGTTTTTCAAAATTAGTTGCTTCCGATTAGCCTATTCAGAGCCCTTTCGTATGCAACAGCAGAAAAAGCAGAGTTTATTATGTTCCACATATAGCTGCCTTTTTAACAGTTTTGATACAACTGAACAGTACTACTATTTGTTAAAAGCCAGAAAAAAGTCGAAATTTATTATAACTCATATTATTCATGCAGTTTTAAGAAACAATGAATTAGGCTGAAATAAAACTGAAACAAACACGTGGATCACCCGCAATGAATCTATCACTTCCCTACCTCCAAAAAAGGTAGAGTGAAACCAGAGGTAAAATCATCTTGTGAGCATGCAATCATGAGTCAAGAACTACCGGTAAGTTCGTGTTTTGGCAAATTCAAATCATGCCAAAGGAAGAAATGAAAAATGGTCAACCTGATTTAATAGACTTATTAATAAGCTACAGCAAGTCAAATGGTATGCTCTTGTACAGCCTTGAGTGGGCTTATGAAACTTTACTACAAATAACTATGACCTCTTTGCTTTTCATGCAGCATTGATTTTTCTTCTTCTTAATAACAACATCTGAGAGACCTTAGGCATCAGCTATTTCATAATATAATGCAGGTACTGGATACCCTGAGCCTCTATGAATCTTTCCTTTTTCTCTAAATCACAGGGTCTTCAACTAGATTTATAAGCACAACTTTTATTTTTACTGATTTATTTACCAGCATTTGTGTGACACCTACCAACCAGCATTCTGTAGTTGCTGTTTTATTATATTTATTGACAAAATGGAAAAATTCCATTCATGTTCATCAAGTAAAACATTTTAAAGATTGTCCTTGTGATTCTGAAGACGCCAATAAATATAATTTTAGAGGCATTTTTAAAAAACTAGTGTTTTACGGGAATTAAAAAGTGATATTGATATGTAGTTGATCAGATTTATTATTATTAGCAGGCATAACTAGAAAAATATACTATTAATAATAATACAGTTACAATTTTTAAAAACTGTTGCAGAAAAATCACAGTAATTATGTTTACCAACTCTGATTTCTAATTGCCCTCATTCATAATAATAAACCAAATGTTCTTTTTCTATTTTTGGTTTAGTGTGAATTGAATCCACCTGCTATGTCTTAGCACTGCTCAAACCCAGAATTGCTTGTTCAATAACTTATGGTTAACAAATTATTAATGCGGCATTATATATAACCATGAGAGATCTGCATAGAGAGCAAGTGAAGATATATCACATAAGTTATGTTAATTGATGGAAGATAAATGCAATAAATAAATACGAAGAGAAATGAGAGAGTAAGAAAGTTTTTGTCCCTATCTATGAATCCATTCACCCAATGAAGCTGAAAGACAAAAAGCTAGCATTATAAAGCAATGTATTTTTTACCATAACATTTTTCCAGCTTTTTTCTAACTATTTATTTAATGATATTTATATTTGTAAACAAGATGTGCACTGTATCAGAATGATATGACGGTCGTATTGTACTTTCAAAATTATAGTGAATAAAAGGGTATTTATAAATTAGATTATGGCTTTAAACATTCCTAGAAACTAATTCTTAGCATTAGAAAACACTGTTTTAATCTTGGATGAATGGAGGATGATTCATTAGTAGTTGAATATGTCCATATAAACTGAGTAAATGTTATCTCTTAACAACCACCTAGATCAGGACTGACAAACTTGGGGCCTCCAAGCATCATGTGCTGGCCATGCTGGGTTTAGTGAAGAGGAAAAAAGTCACGTTGCATCATGTGATGCAGCCATGACGATGTGGGTTTGACACCCCTGACCTAAATGATCTGCCTTAATTCCTTTCAGTGCACCTGGCCATCCATCTAACCTCATGCTGAACTCTTCCAACATTTTCCAATATTTCCTGGCTCTTTGAATATTTCTCCAAAACGCAATACTTTGTGTCTTGAAGAATTTTTGTAAAGAGTATCATATAGCTAATCTTTTTTATTATTGTAATAATCTACACGTTACAGAATCAGCTTTTGGATATGAGTCCTGGTAGAAAACAGTATATGGTCAGTTAAATGTTCCAAATTAAATGTGCTATATAAATTAGAAGGCAAAATGGATTTACTCCTCTTTTTCTCATCTTTCACTGGAACTTTCCTATTCTATTTTATTTATTTTAGCTGCTTAAACAAGTTAATGAATGCTTTTTAAAATACTAATGTGATCATTGTGAAGAGTTCCACATGCCAATACTGTAGCATAAGAGTCCAAAGACTGGAAACTATTAGGTATACATGTATTTACTCATGAAATCTGCATCAGAGGATACAAAATTAATTTGAAAAATTGAAAGAAAAGAAAATTGCATTCTTTCCACAACAGATAGCAGTACAACTAACACCACCTTTCAATTAAAAAAGAAAGAAAAGAAAAGGAACCATTGTAATAGGCACATGAATAAATCTTGCGTACTGACTCCTAAAGGTAATGCTTTGAATTTGTTTCCAAGATACCAGAACTTTTTTATTACATGTATAAACAGAATTATAATTAGATTAAAAGATTACAGAGATCTCTCTCTATGTGAAAAGAAGTAATTACACACTCCCACTTTTCTACATTGAGGGTGGTAGTAATTACTGTTTATGTTTCTAGAAAATATATAAAGATACAACATAAATTCTTAGTTCTCTTTAGTAAGCAAATTAAAAGATTTGGCTAATGCCAAGTAGATACATGGATTTACTCATATTTCATCATCAAAGGATACAAAATTAATTGCATTTTTATGCTGCTTACCATCTTACTGCAGGGATATTGTTTTGTGAGCACAGCAATTCATCTCTGGACTATATATTTAAATATATGTACAGTTGGATAAATATACCTATTTTTTGCTCTTTAAAATTCTTCCCTTACAATGCATAAAACTACAGAAATAATATAAAAAAGAACAAAGAAGAAACTATGATATAATAAAAAGCTGTTTTGTACTAGATAAGAAAAGCAATAAAAACTGTATGAAGTATTTTGCACTATTTATTAGTTATGATAGCATAACATTTTTTTTAATGATCAAAAGTCTACTTTACTCTGCATTGATGTATCGTTACTCACTTCTTATATTAGGAATAACTTTCATGTTTATCAGCTAATCATGTCAAATTTTACTTTAAAATATTTTATTTTATTTTCATAACACACACTCACATGTATACTATACATAGCCTATATCATATAGTATTAAATAATAATTACATCAGTTCCTCTTGTCAACAATGCCCCCCAAAATAGGAACCCATTATAGCTCTTCTGCTCTCCATACACCTCTTTCTTCTACCACCCTCCAACTTTCTATCTTCCTTCCATCAACCCCCTCTACTCTACTTCCCCTCCCCCTCTACCACTCCTCTCTCCACAATCCACTCCTCCCCATCCTTCTCATCTTCCCCACCCCACCCTCTCTCCCATCCTTCTCTGCCCATCTTTCTTCTTTCCCACTCCTTCTCTCCTAATCATGTCAAAATTTATACTGCATGGAAAATCATTTAACACCTTGTATTTAAATTTATCTATCACTTTCAGGTAGATTTAACAGAAAACATGCAGTGCATTTCAAAAATTCATTTAATAAGTGCAATTATTTTAGTCGAAGGTAAAGTATTCTCTCTATGCATGCCAAGTTCCTGAAAGTGGTGCTTTAACCTAAGCAAAATTAAGCAAGCAAGACATGTTTATAACTATTTAAAAAGAGGTATATTTATAATAATAATAATAATAATAATAATAATAATAATAATAATAATAATAGCGATAGGCAAAGCCCCATATCTAGCTAGCTATGCCCTACCAGGAGAAGAGTCAAAATAGCATACTCTCTATGGATACATATATGTCAGAAAAGCAAAGCAGAAGGAAGTTACTTCAGATTAGCAAATTTACTGACAAAGAGCATGAAGAGTGAGAAAGAGGGGACTCAGAGTAAATTCTTAATTCTCTATTTCCTTCCTATTGCACTCTAAGTCACGAGGTGCACTTTTACTTCTGCTTTCTTGATGGAGCTCTTTACAATTTTTTAGCTATCCTTCTTATCTTAAAATAAGATTTATATTTTAAAATTTTATATTTTATATATTTTATATATTTTATATAGGTGAGAATGTCTTATTTGTAATTTCTATATCTGGAATAAAGTTTTGTTTCTTGTTTTGTGAAGTTTTCTTTGACCAGCATCTTGTTCAGCTTGTCATTAAAGGTAACATATTAGATTTTTTTTGCCTGATGTCAGATGGCTGCTGCATGTAAAAGGCATGTAGATGTCTTTTGTAATTTCTCCATGCAGAAATAGAGTCTTTATATCAAGGTGGTGGATTTGATGTGTTTTGCTGCTGCTACCTACCTTATTTTTCGGACAATCAGATGTACCGGTGTATAAGATGCACCAAGATTTCGAAGAGGTAAGTAAGAAAAAAAGTTTTTGTCCTCCCTGGCCCCCAGGAGCACTCTGCAGGCTTCAGCCGGGCAGGGGGAGGCAAAACGCCCCCATTTTTGCAAATTTTTGCAAAAAATGGGTGGAAAACGGGACATTTTTTGCAAACATGGGGGCATTTTTGCAAAAAATGGGATGCGGGTCAGACCTTCAGGAGGCCAAAAATGGTTGTATTTGGTGTATAAGATGCATCAAACATTTCCACCCTCTTTTAAGGCAGGAAAAGGTGTGTCTTATACTCCAAAAAATACGGTATATTGAGCAGTATTCTTATAAAATTATCCTTGACTACTGGTACAAATATCTCACCATAGTCATACAGCTAGTCCTTGACTATTTGAGAGACCGCCTTCTGCCAATTACCTCCCTCTGTCCCATCAGATCGCATAGAGTAGGCCTCCTCCGAATTCCATCCGCCAGTCAGTGCCGACTGGCGACTACGCGGAGGAGAGCCTTCTCAGTTGCAGCCCCGACGCTATGGAACAATCTCCCCATGGAGATCCGCATCCTCACCACCGTCCAGGCCTTCGGCACAGCCCTCAAGATCTGGCTATCCCGTCAGGTCTGGGGATAAGACTTTACTCTCGCCCCTCCCGAATGTTGAATGAATGTTGTGTTTTACCGCTAATTATTTTTACTCACATTTTCTTTTTGTGTTTTGTCCTGCACTCCCCTCCCCTATTATTGTAAGCCGCCCCGAGTCCCCTCAGGGAAAAGGGCGGCCTATAAATGTTTAATAAAACATAAAACATAAAAACATAAAACTTACAGTCACAACCGAACCCTATTTTTCTGTTGCTGTAAGTTTTGTCCCATTTTACAACCTTTCTTGCCACAGTTGGTAAGTGAATCATTGAAGTTGTTAAATCTGTTACATGGTTGTTAAGTGAATTTAGTCCCCCATTGACTTTGCTTGACAGAAGGTCACAAAAGGTGATCCCAGGATTCTGGGACACTGCAACCATCATAAATATGATTGAGTGTCTGAATTTTGATCACATGACCACGGGGATGCTGCAATTGTTGTAAGTGTGAGAAACAGTCATAGCTCATTTTTCCAGTGCCATTGTACCTTCAAACAACCACTAAATGAACTGCTGTAAGTCAAGGATTACCAGTACTTCTGAATGTATTCCTTGGCCATCAATTTAGTTTTATGGTATGGAGTTCCTCTTTTGCATTATCTGCATAGTCTTGAAAACAACTACATCCCATGGTTGTATTTCTTACAGGTAGCTTGACAAATGTAATTCTTGTGGAGTACTTCATTCTCTTCTTCTGTAATCTTTCTCCATTTCCCTCCTTTGGTGGTTCTCATCTCTTCAGTGTCCTTCCATGTGGCAGGGATCTTTCCACTTGTTCCTTCTTGCCAAGTGAGAAAGCCTTGGAACACTTTTGTTGGACTTAACAGCATCTGGCTGCAATGCATTAGTTTCCTTGTGTAGCACTGTCACAAAGTCAACTTCTGGGCATGCAAGGATGTCTTAGGAAATTTGTAATCTCTGTTTGCTCTTTGCCTGGATATAGAAACAAAAACTGACACCTTATTTTGTCTCTAGGATACAGATTACTGAATTTCGTGAAGAAAAACTGCAGCTTCAATACTTTGCATTTTACCTCATGTTCCATTGTCTGGGCAAAATATTTGAGGCTTTTCTGCACCCAAATTGCTGGTTTGCTTAGGCCACTTATTTGAATTTCTCCAGAAAGACTACACCTCACTCTTTTCACTGATCAAGTAAGAAAATAAGTATCTTGTTTGATGATGCAAGGAGGTCTTTCTTTTCTATATAAACTAGTGATATGCTAGACCCTAGGCACAAATATTTTTCTCTTTTCATTTATAGACTTATGCCTTTGGCATTTACACAACATTGGCATCAAGACTGATTTGTACATGAATTTACTGCTTGAACTAAGCCCTCCAATTTACAAACAGAACGTAAGTCCATTTTGCTGGATAATCCCTTTCATATGCAATTGCGCACTCTCAGTTATATAAGAAGGATTGTCTATAAATCTTATGCCACATCCTTTTATATAGGATACATTTTATTGAAAGGAAATTTGCTTCCGATCTGGGATATATAAAGCATCTTTCTTTGTTAAATTGAGCACCTTTCCTTTGCCTAGTGCACAATTTTCAGAGCCTCTCCCATCTGAGGTGATATTTTGTCAACTTGTCAAATAAATGGCAAATTTGTACTAAATTTATATCAGTGAATCTTCTCTCTTTAATGAAATTAAATGTTGTAGCAGAATCAAAACATATGATATCTGATGGTCCATTTGTTCTTGCATTCATTGCTTGATCTCCCTCTGGCTTTTTAAAATACTGGTCTGAGATGAGTCATCCTATGAAATGCAGTCTAATGGCTCCGTCATTTCTCACTTTCCTTAGGACAAGTGACTTGCAAATGATTCTAGGCCATTGCAAATGAAATTTTCCTTCCTTTTTTCTGGCCTTGCAAGCAGATTCTTCAGTGAGAACTGCTTTTTGCACTTGATATTTATACAGATTATAATCTTGCAAACAGTGAATTACAGAATTAATATCAGTTTCTTTTTTTATTTCTATTGTATGCACTGCAGCTTGGTAAATTCTAGCAAATGGACTTAAAAAGTAAGCAACTAGTATTAAATCTGCTCAAAATGAGTGATTTATGGTCTCCCCCTCCCCTCTCTCTGCAGTTTTAGACTATAAACTTGTTGTTTATAGTCTGTTATACTTTATACTTCTGTTTAAAAAAATTACCTTTGAGTGTGTGGATTTTTTTCCCCTCAAATAAGCCTGAGCAGATTTCTCAACTATCTATGGTTTGATTTAAGTTCCTTAAATGGAGTCACTCACCACCAAGCATATTATTCCAGTTACTTTGTGGTCTATTCCCTCCGCGGATGCTCCTAACAAGTGACTACCCTGATTTACTGTGTTTGCCAAGAAAAAAGGTGATTCCTTGAGACTGAATCAGAGTCTCAATCAGAGATATAATTACGGTCCTTACAACTTCTCCATGGGCTGAAAGTTTCTGATTCCATTTCTGAAAGTGGCCTCTTTCTTTTTCTAATCTTGTCCTTTAGAAGAGGCTCTCCTCTCTCCTTTATGGAACCTTTTTAGTACTGTATCGGTGGTTACAGTGACTAGGATTCTGTCCAAGTGTTCTCTATGTTTCTGTGCGAATCTAATGTGTCCATTTATTCTCCATAGCACTTGGAGATAGGACAAGAACAGGTATGGGTTCCAGCAGAGACTACTGCTGGTTCGTTCAGGGACGTGCCATGCGCGCTGCATGCGCAGTACAATAAAAATTGCTCTGGCAAGCAAAATACAACATGGTGCCACCTGGATAACTGGTTTGGAGGTGTGGCAGGCCTGGGTCACTGCCGGTTCCAGCGACCCAGGTCACCAAACTATTACCGGTTTGGCTGAACTGGTCCGAACCCAGTAGGAACCCACCACTGAACAAGGAGTAATGCATGGATGCTCATCAGGGAGAGATGCAACATGGCAATAAAGAGAAATTTCTTCACAGTAATAACTGTTAAGTAATGGATTTGCTTGCCTCCTGGAGTTGAGGGGGTTCCATTGCTTGAGGTTTTTCAAGAAAAGATTGGACAACGATTTATCTGAGATGGTATGAGGGCTCCTGCCTTAGGCTAGAAAAATCTTTTAAGATATCTTCCAGCCCTATGATTCTATAAGTCTTTATTAAATATATATAAACTACTAAAACCTGCATGTCTGTTAGTTTGTAGCACTAGCACTTTGGCTTGTATAGTGCTTCGCAGTTCTTTACAGCCCTCACTAAGTAGCTTACAGAGTCAACATATTGCCCCTAACAATCTTGCCCTCATTTTACCAACCAAGGATGGAAGACTGAGTCGATCTTGAGCTGGTCAGGATCGAACTGCTGGCAGTGAGAAGTGTTAGCATGCAATACTGCATTCTAACCTGTGTCTGAATATGTGCATTCTAACTATGTCACCACAGCTCTTGTAACTTTCAGTTGGGAGAAATGGTGTCTCAACCATTTTTTTTTGCATCAATACATCTCAAATGGGCTAATTTACAGATCTAAAATCTGAGACCCATGATTCCTATGAGATTAAAATTTTGAAAAGTTGTGGTCACTTCATTTCTGCCATGCTGCTGCACTGATGTGGTCAGACTGGATCACATAATCATCATTTTTACTGCTCCCTGCTAGCTTTGTACAATGAAAGACAATGGGGAACCTGGTAGGACATCAGAAGTCACTCGCCTCCCACTGCTTTTCTACCTGCCCAAAGTCATTATGTTTCTCTATTTAGTAAGAAAATATATCTGAAAAGATGACCCAATGGCTCACAGGTTACCTAATTATATTTAGAATCCCCAGAGTTCTATTCTTGTCATTATTTTTTTTCTTTTTGCAGTTCGTAATTCTCCATGAGAAAGTACTTTATTGTAATAAAGAAATAATGCAAACAAAACAATGGGGTGTTGGGAGTAAGAAAAAGATAAATTTGGACTTAAAAATTGTTACTGGATTTTAATAAAGTATTACAGTAATTCTCTATCTTATCCATGTTTTGTGGTTGTAGAATATGTGTAAAAAATTAATAATCCTAACAATTTTACAATGAAATTCCTTATCAAATTATTGAAACAATAAGCATATACATTTAGAGCTGTAGCTTTCTACAGTCATGATACTTCCATAACAATTTCTGTTTACTAGTGTTATATAAGAGACTATAAATTTTAAACAAATTAGGCTTCTTTGCCACCAGGATAATCTGTGCAGTTGACCAACACTTTTTGATGCTCCAGAAACCATCATATAGTTAGGGTGACACAAACAGCAGCAAACATTATTTTAAAAGAAAAATATTCTCAGAATAATTTTTTTTACCTCATAGAGGTGCTGAAAGTTTTTTTTTATGCAGAATGGTAGTACAAGAAAATGATGGTATTTCTTTGACACTATAACGTCCTTTGCAATATAGTTTTGCTTTCACAGGTGCTGCTGGGGGAGGGAAAAACAAAGAGAGACAGTTTCCAGTTTCAAGATTTTTATACTACAGTTTTCAGACAAAATATGTTGAAGAATGGAAACAAAAAAATGAATCATTAGGTAACTAATGTATGTAAAAATTAATCACCATGGTTACAAAAGATGTCAGATGAATGACTTCCCAGGAAAATTAACTAAATCTACACATACAAAAGACAAGAAATCTTTCAAACAAGACAATATTCTGGAGAATTTTATTGGTCTGGTGCCCAAGGACATTAGTGACTATGTTTCTTTAGTTTTAGTCATGTATAGAAGCAAAATTTAAACAGGAATTGCTTTGATGAAGAAGTGCAATAACCTGGCCTTTTAGTTGACATGAAAAATGTTTACAAACTCAATAGGGCAACTGAAGTTAATCAAAACATTTGACTTACTCTAGTTCCAAACAGAACTGAGTAACTCTATATTTCAGGATGGCTAATTTCATAAATGCTATTTCATAAATTTTATTAAAGAAAAACCTGAATTAGATTCTATTTTAGAGATGTGATTAAGATCAGACAGAAATATAATAGGCTGAAGGAGACCACCAAAAGATAGTTCCTTATTAAAACAATTGTTCTGTCATCATGAAGACATAACCAATAACATTGAAGTTAACAATGATGTTTAATTCATTCTCTGGTTCTCTCTTTTTCAATGTGCAGTGTTATTCACAGAATGTACATGCAATTATATGCACACTCAATAAATTGTATGAATTGTATATTCAGGAGGACTGTACTGCAATGGACTAAACCCAGTTTTTTGGTTCACAGAGGAAAAAAAATCTACATCTGCTAAAAATAAAATTTCAGATTATACTTTATACCTGAAAGATGCTTTTCTTTCACGTAAGATAGTCCATCAATTGTCAAAACTATGAGGTGAAGCATTAATGATTACGAAATATATGTAGCAAAGAAAATCCTACATTATGTAGGAAATAATACAGAGAACAGTTAACCTGATAGTAAGAATTTGTAAGTAGTAAGAATTCCTATCATTTTTTCTTTCTTATTTCTCTCTCTTTTCTGCACTTTTACTCTCTTTTCTTTCTTCTGAACAAACAAATTCAGGTCTATCTAAGTGAATCCCATATGCAATAAATTTATTTAATGATTCAAAACAGTAATTAACAATGATGCTCTGTGGCAACAGACACGAATATCATGGGATGTTATTTATATATCAATCAATAAATCAATTAATAGTGCAAAAACGGGATTTCAGGACTGTTTAATCTGGACCTAGAATGATTGAGAGGACACAGAATATCACTATTAAGGTACATGAAAGAGTGTCATTGAAAGCTACATTCCCTTCTCACAGAACTAGGACCAGAAATAATGGGCATAATTAATTTCATTCAAATATAAGGAAAACCTTACTGCTGTAAGATATGGTAGGTAGTAAAATTGAACAGTGCATTTATACTGGTTATAATTTCTCTATCTCTGCAGATATGTAAGAAGAATGTGAAGAGCCACCTCTCGAGAATTATTTGATTGTTTTTCTTCTACATTATATGAGAGAGAGAGTTATACAACATTATACAATAGCAGAGTTGGAAGGGACCTTGGAGGTCTTCTAGTCCAACCCCTTGCGTAGGCAGGAAACCCTATACCTTTTCAGACAGATGGCTATCCAACATCTTCTTAAAGACTTCTAATGTTGGGGCTTTCACAATTTCTGAAGGCAAGCTGTTCCACTGATTGATTGTTCTGTTAGGAAATTTCTCCTCAGTTCTATTTTTTTTCTCTCCTTGATTAGTTTCCACCCACTGCTTCTTGTTCTACCCAATTACACTGGATGGGCTTTGTGGTTCCTCACTTTCAGCTTTACAGTTCCATGGTTGTATGATTCAATGAACTTCAGAGTCAAAGGCAGAAAGATGCTTTGAGTTCTTAAATATTTAAATGTAGCACTTGACTGCAGCTCCTTAAATATGTCCAACTGCCTTCCACAGCTTCCACATAATCCTGGGAAAATAAGGCTTTGGTTTAAGGAGTTACAGACAGATGCTACATGGATTATTCCATAAGCTCCAAAACAGCTCTTTACCTTTATATCCAAAGTATTGTACAGATCTAAGAGTAAGATCTAAGGAAAATGCAAGTCCAGGGTAATTTATAGGTTTGCTATGATTTAAAAAAAAATCTATTTGGATGATACATGTTTAAAATTGCAAGTACATTCTTTCTGTGGAGATTTCTTTTTCTCCAATCAGCAATATCATTTAATACAAGAACATAGCAGTTTTATTAAAAAATGGAAGGTGTGTTACTAACTTTACATTGTATTTTTATATGTTAGATAATAAAACCAATTAATTCTAATTTTATTAGGAAATATGCTTTCAAGAGACCATGAAATCATTAGAATGCAACCTAACAGGTCATCTCAGACACAAATGAAGCATTCATTAAACAAAAGTAGCAAAGCAGAAGTTGCTTAGTGGTTTTTTAAAAAAATGTACTTTAAACAAATATATTATCTTCATAAAACAGAACCATAATTTTCTGCAGTTTCTTGAAATCTGTGATCCGCTGAATGATGATTGACTCTATGATTCATAGACTCTAAGTTGCTAGCTCTGTGAGACCTTATCTTTTGTAGTCTTCACAAATGGTAAAACAAGCTCAAAAAAGATTGTAAGACATTCACTCTTTCCAAATTATTTACTACATATTTATAAGGGGGGGGGGAATCTCCCACAAAGAGAAACAGAATAATGTTGAAAATATGGAAAACAAATAATGAATTAATGAATTATATAGACATACATCAACAAATAATTTTTTGACATTTACAGATATAGGGTTTACTACAGATTCTTTCCTAGAGAATGAAAGTGCCATGATTTTTCAACACATTATTAATATTTAATATACATATTTAGCCATGAAGTGGCAAATTGACTGACTTTTATTGATTAAAAAATGAAAACAGCTGTCCATTTCATGTGTACTCTTTATGTATAATTTGAAAGCTATCTTGAATACTTTCCAGATTAGAAAAATGGGTATAAATAAGATAAATATTTTTTAACCTTATGTCTTTATTTATTTATGTATGCCTATTTGTCCTTTGTTTATTTAATGATTTTATGCTAATTGTCTATGGAAATTCTACAAAAATCTTCATTGTGCAAATCTATTTACATTTTTTGAAAAAAAATATGAATTGAATGGGTTATGACTTTAATAGCATAAATAAATGTATGGCCAGATCTCTCTATGAAAGGAAGAAGTTGGTGGCCCATCACTACTCTTACCTGTACTCTGAGTGTGTGGCAGGGAGAGTTAGTAGAGTATGGTACAATGGAGCTGGACAGCAAAACTGGTGCAGAGTATTTATAGACCTACGACACAAGGAAAAACAAAGTCAACACACTGAGTGTTTAGTAAGGGGCTTTCTAATGGAAAAGCAGGTGCTGCTGATTACATCTGAGTTGTTTCACTCAGTTTTCATTTGATGAGAAGTAAAAATAAACTAAATCCTTAATTCCGATTCCAACAAGCATAACACTATCTGTATCAAAAATGAGAATGACAAATGACTGCAATGAAACTTTGAAAAGTCTCAAGGCATATTAAGATTTAAATGGCACTCTTTGGTAGCTTCAGTAGAATAATAGTAGCAAAGAAAAATGAATACGGTTTCTGGAAAAGTAGGAAAAATATATGTTTGGAATACTCTGCACCAGTGTAGCTGTTCATCTCATAGCTTTAGAATTCCATTGGCCCTAAGAAATTTAATGGGATATTGAATAATTACATACGTTTTAAATGCTTGTGAAACAAAATAAACTATATGTGATTATGCAATATCCTATTTTCTAGTATGTAAGGATATTGTGAATTCATTTTCAATAAGCCTTTAACCAGAAAAAAATAATTTCCAATATAAAGTTACAATTACATCAGTTTAAAAATGTAAGAAAATTACTCCAGCATTTGAAAACAAATGAAGTTGTGTCCAGTATATTCAATTCATTTAAAACCTGAAATGATTTATGACAAGATTAAAATATTACATATAATCACATTTTATTTTGTTCTCTCCTGTTGTTTTGCTTGCAGAATTTTCCCCAGAAGCTTCAAAATAAAATGTATTGAAGAGCAAGTCCTTTGAGGTCATCCTCTTATGAGATCAAAAAGAGGAATTAAGCAGGAATATGTTATGCTGTGAGTCTGCAGTAAGGGGAATTATATCAAGCTAATCTTTTTATACAAAAGTCAGGCTGCTCTGATTTTTTTCCATCCAAAGTTACATATGTACATCATAGCAAGGTAAATATTATTCAACATTCATAAAATTGAAAACAACTGGTTATGTGTAAACATTTTTAATGCTTTTATGTTTAGCAATAGGACATGTCTGCCAGTGAGCAGAAAAAATGAAATCCAAAAGAAAAACTGAATTCTTAGGTATTAGGATTTAGGAACAATATAAATATATCATGGGAGGAAGAGAAAATCCAAAAAGTTTGAATCCAGATATCATCCCATCAAAAGCAACAAGCCTTCCCTCCCACTATCTCCTTTGGAAATACTCACAAAGTTTCACGATGATATTAATTGGGGAAGTGAGTTTACAGGTTAGGCAGAGAAACTCCCTGTGTGTGTCAAATGAAGGTTTCAAATGAATTTGTGATATTAAGAAAAAATACATTTTGCAACATTGTTAGACATAGAATAATATTTATTCTACATATATACAAACATACACTTATAGACAGAATATCCTAGTAGAAAATGGTCTTTTAGAACATCTAGTCAAAAACTTGCCCATTGCAAAACTGGCCCATTGCAAGATTCCATTAAATCATTTCAGACCATCCCTGAAAGACAGTTGTCTAGCTCACATTTGAAAAACATAAGTAAGAGGGTGCTATCATATTTTAGATAGATTGTTCTACCATTTAAGAATATCATGAGGAAATTCCTTCAACTATTCAGCGAGGTTACTTCCCCCCACAATTTAAACCAGTTGTCACCTTCTTGGTTGTAATAGAACAAATCAACCCTTTCTATCATGTGGCATTTGTAGACCACTGTTATATCTCTGTACAGTTTTTTTTCTTTTGTAAGCAAACATGCTTTTAACATGCTTTAACCTCAGGTTAGGTTCCCAAGACCCTTATCATCCGGTACCTCTTGTCTGAATGCATTCCACTTCTCAATGTCTCTCTTAAGACAACAATAGAAAAACCCATGGTTTATCCGAATGCTTTACTAATGATTTCAATTTAATATTTTTTAAAAAAAATTCTCAAAATGTTTATTTTAACAATAATGTGAGTCTTAATTCCAAACAAATATCTGTTTATTTCTACAATTATTTTAAACATGTTTCATTCTGAAGTACCTACAGTGATACAATGGGCAATAAAACTGAGAAAACAAAAACAAAGTGGAAAGTTTGGTTAAAATTTACTAGTACACTATCTAGAAAGGAGTTAGCCTCAGAAGAATTTCACATTTCACATACAATCGGTATTTATTTCCATCACAGACTATCAGCTGCCTTACTATTTTCAGATTCACTATCATTGCCTTAGATGCACCTTACATTCTCATTTCCTGTGTTCACATGAAATGTAACAATGAAACGTTAATGGTGTGAAACTTGACACAAAGACTCTTAGATCATTCCTTTATACTTATACTAAAATACCCAGCTTTTTTAAAAAAGCTTTTCTTAAAAAAACCTCTCCATTTTAATGGTTCTAATTTTATCATATTTATCTCCTCTCTCTATATAAATATTTCTACTATTTGAAATCATTATTGAAATATATATTTATAATCATACCAATTAAATAATAAAATAATTTCCTAGAACTGTTCCATAAGACTGAAGTATATTAACAATTTGTTTGTAATAAAAACAGCACCAATGCAAATTAAAAAAATACATATTTTACATCTCTGTGAATGCTTTATTTTTGCATTTGGCCATTCCTCTGAATTGAAATCAGCTTTTAATGAAAAGGAATTCTAGTTATAAGCAAAATTTGACATAATTCTGGTTTCTAGTTTATGTTTTTTTTATTTATGTATGCATAATTTGAGCAGGGAATTGGACTAGAAGATCTCTAAAGTCACTTCCAACTCTGTTATTCTATTAAATTATTCAATTTTTTCATTTAAAATGCATCAAGGCTGTCCTGAAAGCTGACATAATTGGCATCAAATTAATAACATAGTTTACCTTCTTAAATCATGTATCAATAACACAAGATAATCTCTGCAGATAAATTTATATATTTTGGCTGCAATCGCCTTTATAATAACTCATACATATGTAACTGTTATGATGAGTCATCATGGGGAAGTTTCCTAAATACAAATATTTGAAACAAAACACTGATTTTGCTTCATATTTACACAGAACCATGACCATATTTTTCCTCTTAGGTCAAAATATCAGAGCACTACACTATAGTTTAAGAGAACCCATGTGGTTCCATCAAGCTTCTATTTCACAGTCACAGTCAAGGAACCAAAATGTTACCTGCACAATCACATGCTCACAGCTCACTGCAAGTTAAGGCTAAAATATATCTTGGCTTTGATAAATGTTAATAAGGATCTGAAGCTAATTTCAGAGCCCTGTTATCTGGTTTCCTAGAAGTATAATTAAGCCTGATATTCTTCTTCTTCTTGTGCCATATCAGCCATCGGACGTTGGCGATCATGTTGGCAATCCTATTTTTGTCAAGCCTGATATAGTTGAACCAAACAGAAAAACTTAAAAGCAGGAAAACCAAGAGAACTCTCCTCTTACAATGTTATATAGGCAGAATGGTTAAAACCTGATATGGTTTCATAAATTGTCTTTTTAACACTAAATCAAAATACAAATGATATATATATATGACACAAATCATATTCCCAGTCATCCCTGTTAATAGTCCTCGCTTAATCATTTGAAGATTCTATTGTTTGACATTGATAATACTGACAAAATTAGTATTGTGAAAATGACTACAAGGAAAATAGAAACTAAATTTACAGTTCATTAAGAATGGAAAAAATCTATATTCATATCTATCCCAAATTCAAGCCACAGAAATTAAGATAATATTCAACAGCATGCCCAATTTTACATAAAGGGGTATAGACAATATATGAAGCAGCCTACATTTTTGCATGCAATTTCCTACTTCTTCTTGAGTTATTAAAAAAAGGGAGGGGGAAGCCAGCCCTGAATTTTATTAACACCTAGTTATGCTTTTTGGATAATTTAAATAGAACACATTAGCCACATATTGTCACCAGCATCTGGTACTGAAGCATCTGGTTATTCAAAGTATTGTAGCATCATCTTGAATATGAAGGATACGTGCCATGGAATTTTTCACCTATGTATGTGAAAGTAACAGGAAACAGAATGTATGTATCCTACAATAATCTTAACTGGAATTTTGCACACTGTGGACATAAAGTGAATATTTATGCAGTGTCTCATTGCAAATTTGCAAAATAGACCTGCAAATTAATGTGAGTTTCTACAATAAAGTGGTTTTAGCTGTTATCACAGTTGGAGAACAGAATAGGGCAATGTTCGGTGGCCTTGTTCAAACAAATGTATTTATCTGACTTGACAATGCCTGTGCATGTAATCTGTTTATTAAATCTGGTTCATATAAGATCCAACATATGCTAAATTGTCTATATTTCACCTTCCATACAATGACTGTAGAAATAACTTTTCTGTAAAAAGGGTATACCATAGCTTGCTATGTTGTTCAAAGGCAGCACTATTGGAACACATAAATGATATGGATGAAAATGAATGGTATGCCTTGATTTTATTACATAAATATTATAAAACATACTGTACATAATAATGTGTCCACACAAACTTTATGTACTTGTTTTGGCTTACATGCCCTATTAGAAACAATTCACCAATCCCAACTGTATTGCTATTAGATATAAAAATTCTGTGTCAGAAATCTTTAATTCAGAACTACCAGTTTGCTTTATGAATCATTACTATATAACACATCCTTTAAATGTCTAAATGTGAAATATCTACCATCTTTTCTTGAACAAATGTAAATATCTCAAAGGAAAAAATATCTATTCATGGGAATTTAAATAGAATCTATTACTTTTGTTGTTGCTGTTACCAACAGTTATAAAATAGGCATGAACTCTTAACATCATTTGATTAGACTATTTTTATGAGATATATTTACAATGGTTATTTTTATCTGCCAGTTTTAAATAGATCATAACCAGAGGCTAAATGAGAGCAAATGAACAGACATAAAATCCATTATTTTAGATTTAAAACCATGTTGAAGCTATATCTGGAAATTAATCACAGCAACAGAAACTGGGTTTCTTATATTTCCCTGTAAGCATACACTTTAAAATATAATATCCTTTTCTGTTATTTCAAACTAACCATTTTTTGTAGCAAGAATCAACAGCATAATATACAAGTCATAGAAAATACTTAACCTATTTCAATTGAAATTAAATTTATTCTTTGCTTATATGTAAAATATTTAAATCATACATAATAAGTAAATGTAATATTAACAACCAGTAGTTGTTTAAATATTTTTAAATCTAAAATCATGTGCAAATAAATAAAGAGATAAAAATTACACAAGAAAAGTAAGAAAAAGAAACTGCACGCATAACTTATTTTAAACTGAGCAGAATTATCGTGAAAACTGCACTTAAACGCCTTTTCAATAATTAAGGATACAATTACAAATTCTTATTTTACTGTTTAGAAAATATGTCACCTAGAAGAAAAGACACCAAAGATTGCAAATTTGTTTCCTCAGTGCAGCAATACATTGTAATTACTGATTCTCAAAGAAAAAAAAAAGTTGTCCTAAGACAAATGAAATGAAAACATTCATCTGAAAGCATAGTTATTATCTAGTGCAATTGCATATAACATGCTCCATTCAATTGAAAAGGGAACTAGCTAAATCCAGAACTTTATTCTTATTTCTTGCACCAAGCTGAAAATAAATTTTCTCTGACATTATATATGTGAATTATAACTACTGAATATATTAAAGCATATCTACACAGTAAAATTTTAACATGCATTACTTAAAATATCAATATACAGTCTTTATAATCCTTATTTAATATATGTATGGTCATTAATTACTAAGTACTATGTCCTATAGAATAAGTTTGTAAAGAAAATAGCATATATCTATTAAAAAGATATATTTTGATATTAATTAGAAATATTTTTTCATCATAAGTATATATGTATGCATTTATTACCCAAGTAGTCTGCCACATTCAATAAATTCAACATTTAACAGCTCACAATATGAGTTAGTCATTTGATGAAATGATTAATATTTCAGTCAAATAAGCCAAAAGATAACACTACAGATGAAATGAAATGAAGATTTCTCTTGTATGAAAAATATGGTCCTGTCCCTTTTACAGACAGCAAGATGCATTTAAATTATTCATAAAAATTAAGAACTGACCTCTAAATATAAACAGCTTGAAGAGATCCACTAGTATTCTACTATAACATAGTCGATAAGTAACACATGAAGGTATTTTAAACCAAACCAGAAAACTACTACAACTCCTATCTCCCATGTCATCTTAAACTGTTACAATCTTGATTGGATATTTATGAAAACAATTATCATAATAGTTTTGTAATTGAATACCAAGTTGTATAAATAACATAGTAGTAAATATATGTAAGGTTGAAATTGAATAGATGCTGACTCCAATAAAAATCAAGCTAAGCATAGTCAATCTTACAAAATATATGCAAGTGGAATCTATGTAGATAGAATTTCTTTTTTTTATATGAGTTTAGCATATGGCAAAATAAGAAACTAATATAACAATACATTAACTGAGATCATCTCTGAATCTGGGCAAAGTAAACCTGACATAAATGTCAATATTCATTCAGATAATAGTAAATTTAAATACATCATCATACTTTCATCCTAAGGGTACAATTCTCATTATACCCATTACCATTACCATGGAATAAGGAGATCAAGGCTAAAAATCATCATATCCAGCGGAACAACCACATTAAAGGTAAATGAAATGAGCTGCAGCCTAAAAGCTTGATTCACAAGTCAGTGGAGCTAAAGTTCTAGGATTAAAGCCAATTTAGTCACACTGAAACCAGGATTTGACCTTCTTTTTCATCCGAGTAATGAAAAACTATCTATGAATATCAAACCTTGAAATCAATTGCTCTTAAAATTGAATTTATATTGGTTTAAATTTAACTTCAGCTGAGATGACAATTAAGCTTCAGTGAAGGTGAATTATAGCAAAACCATGCTGCATAGCCACTGGTTAATTCCAAGACATCTGCCAGTGAGATGAGCATTTTCCCTTTGCATTAGAGGATAAAATTATGCAGACATGCACGTTATAATAATAGATCTGTACACTAACCACATTCTTGAACTGCATTGACATCAATGCAGAGGAACATGTAGCATACATAGAATAAATATCAATGTACAAAAATAATGAGTTTAGCGTTGTAAACTTCTTCACTTGCTTGTTTCGAATAAAATGGTGGAATTATCAAGTTACAGTGAAATATACTACCATACATTCACCACATGTTTGCTTTCATTTTTATTAAAAATATATGACACACAAATTTAACTGCTTGTAATGATGCATGCAAGAATTAAATCCATTAGAGTCTTTAAAAAAATTGAAGTCAGATATACACCAACTCTGAATAAAGCTTACATTTATCACTGGCACATGAAAAACCAAGCAAACACCTTACTCTGACTACCGTATTCCTGCAATGCTCATATTGAAACACAAAACACATAAACAGCATGACAAAATGTGTAACAGTTATATGTTGCTGTGCCACAAACAATATCAAAGAGTATCCAGAAATAATCAAAACCCATATCCTAAACATGCCTTAACAAAAGAATTTCATAATAACTGAACAATGCAATATTAATAACCAAAGCCTTATAAACAGATTTTTTTCAATTTCATTTTTTAAAATTATGGGGTTTGATATAATCACTAACAAATCCTCTTTCCTTTTTCACTATGCTTAATTATTTCTACTTTTAAAGCTTCAAAGTCTTCGAACTAGATTTCTAAAATGCACATCGGTAATGTACTAAGAGGAAACACCCATAAAATGGTTCTTGAAAAGAAAGCTGCTGTACAGCGAATTAATTGTTATTCCTATTATCACCTTGAGTAATGTAGATTCTTTGTCCCTTTCAGCAAATATCAGTTCTTTTGAGTTTTAACAAAGGAAGAGAATACTTACAAATGACACCTTCTGCAAGCCATCCTCGATTTTTCATAAAAATTCTTTGGCTCTGTATAGGTGTCTAAATGCCTCTTTTCCAAGAATCAAAATTCACATTCTCGGCTTTCACATGCTCATTCAACTCTCGGCCACAGAGGAACACCACAGATTAAGAAGCCTGTGATGTAACCAGCATCAAATACTGCATCAGATGAACCCAAACACTCTAAGGGGTTATATTTTGCAAAGCAAAAGGTTTTTTTTTTTTAAGAGGAGGATTAGCAGATGTATAAACCAGAAGCTCAGGATTCACACTGATTTGTCCTTATGCTTTCTGTCTGGTACAATATCGTATGTTTATGTTTAGATTAGCAGTAGAATCCTAATTGAACTCCGTTATCACATTCAGTTTCATTCTTTTTTAAAGCAAGCTAGTGATACAGTTTTAGAATTCACCGTCTTTTTATGAACAGCATAGTACAGTCCAAGCTAGAAAAAGGCCATTGGTCCTTTTATCTCCATGGTAACAGCAGCATCTGTGGAGCCAAATTCTACTGCAAAGTCAATATATAGTGATATATGATCATACAAACAGATAAAATGGAAACAAATAAATAAAAATAGATACAGATAATGAATATTAGTGATTTGAGTAAAAAGATTAATTTTACATAACATCATATTTAAAACAGAAAGGAATTTATATTACTTCAGCAACACTACCACCTCATAATTTTGGATCACTACAACCTATTTATGATGTAGGCATTTTAGGAAGGTGTATTTGTATACATGCTTAATTATGGAAAGTCAGGCTACTGATTACTGGTTTTTACAATAATTGTAAAAAATTATTAAATATCAGAAAATTCCAAATACACATTTAAACAAAAATTTCAGTTCAGCACTCCACAATAGAAACAAAATATAGATCATCATCAATCTCATTTTTGTTTTATATTAACACTGTACTGTATTACATTATCAACTCTTTTGGAACAAAAACCAGCAAGGTTGATTTGTGGTTTTCTTTCAGTAAACATCTTTAAATTACAACAACAGAACTAGTCAGACATCTGAGGAATCACTCATATCCAATAATTGTATCACTACCCGGAGAGAAAGGTATACTTTCACCTCAATCTTAGAATGATTCAGCATTCTTTCAAAATAATTCAGATAGCCTCACCTGATTAATTAATCACTCCCGGTGACCATCTGCTTTCATTACTAAGTTAAAATAATTATATGGACAGCTCATATACATGGATAAGTAATAGGTTCAAGGCTAGCCAACAGGTAAAAAATATTTCAGCTATTAAAAAGTCTTTCAAAGACATGCTTGTTGTTGCATGTTATCTAAAATGATATTTAAATAGTACCACTATTGGAGATCTTGTGATCAATTCCAGTCTGAAATTAGTTATGGGCAGGGGTCGGTTCTGGCTGCTGCCACTGCTGGTTCAATCAGGGACATGCCGCGTGTGTGCATGTGCAGTACTCGGAAAAAATGCTTCTGCGCATGCTCAGAAGCAAAAAGCAAGATGGCAGTGCCTATGGCACTGCTGACAGAACAGGTTCAGGGGCGTGGCAGGCCTAGTTACTACCTACTCAGCTGAACCAGGCCAAACTGGTAGGAACCCACTTCTGGTTATGGGTGACAATCTGGGCAATACCAGTTTCATCTGAATCTATAGAAGCAGTTGAATTGGAATTCAGTTTAGGAGAAAGCATCTTCCACTTCAGAGGTGGATGGAAACAGACAGACCACATGTAACACTCTGCAGTGTCCTCTTTAACTGAGGAAATCATCAGAAAGCTAATGTTGCTTAGCCATCATTTTTATCTGCTGCCTGAGATCAGCTTATTTTACATCAGGAGTGTAAAATGAATCACCTGCTGGCCACGTCCCCCCCCCCCCCGGTTTACGAAGAGGGAAAAGCCACAATACATCACATTATGACAATGTGATGCCGCAAGTTTGGCACCCATGCTTTACATTGTCTATTTCTTGTTTAATTTATTTTGAAGGATACGATCTTTTCACTTTGCTTTAAATTTGCTTTTGGTAACTAGAAATTTTGAAAACATGATAGTAGGTTTTTGTAGCACAGGACAGAATATGGAGATGACATGGAGGTAGCAGAAATTTCTGTTCTAAATCTCATTTCCCATAATTTGGGAATATTTAGATTGAAATAAATTAGGCTGATAGCAACAATTTTAACAAATATTAAGAATGGGGTTTCAGGTTATTTTCTGATCCCTTTGTATATCTTGGGATAACAATTCTTTGAACTAGTCAATTTGAATGTCTCAAATGTACTTTTTTCAAAAGACAACTGGACTTTGTTTTCCTTGAAGATGTTTCGCTTTTCAGCTAAGAAGTTTCTTCAGTTCTAGACCTGAATGACTGAGAATCTCCATAGACATTTAGTCAATTTGAACTCACTTCTCTTTGTGAGGAAAACTCAAAATCTAGACAGAGATTTAGAATTCTTTTCAATATTTGGGGTACGATTAAAGTGACCTTACCTTCAATGAAGAGTTATGCTTTGAGAGACATTCCAATGTTTAATCCGTCACATGTACACTCATTTCTGTACCCAGTATGGGTGCATAAATATATCTATGTCTCTCTATGTGTATGTACATATTTATGCACACACATTGGCAGAATAGAAAATATAAATTGCTGATATAGATTTGACTTTTTTACTCATTAAAAGTTTACCTTGTAGGACCATCCCACATTAAAATAATGAATCATGTCTGACTTCTACTAAGTTTGAAAGCTGTGTTTAGAACTTTCACTGAATTAAAAATACATCTGATTTATTATGGAGTGCTTTTTCATTTAATTCAAGTAAATAATTTCTTATTGAATTCTTTTGGTGTAAGATTGGTAATATGTCTCTGGATCAATCAATGTGTTCAGGATGTTTATGTTCTTGGCTTTATCCCCAATATTGAAATCATTGAAAAGTTATAAATTTAGGGTTTATAAGGGCTGTCTAAAATAATTAGTGTACAAAACAGGAAAGTGAAATTTATACCTCATGGACTGCTAATGAGTGTTGTTTTGTCACAATTTGAATTCAGGGAAGAAATTTAATGAAGGGTAAGAAAGCAGCCTTTTTGTTGGCTACTTCTGTTTGTTGGACCATTTTTTTATTTTTTCGTTATTATTATTACAGTT
Organism: Thamnophis sirtalis; assembly: GCF_051295495.1. Classification (NCBI taxonomy): domain Eukaryota; kingdom Metazoa; phylum Chordata; class Lepidosauria; order Squamata; family Natricidae; genus Thamnophis; species Thamnophis sirtalis. The sequence goes on along the minus strand of NW_028261383.1, from coordinate 70,070,827 downwards.
GTATTATATTAATTTTGTTGCATACATACTTTGTTTTGGTAATTAATACAATAATCATAGTGCTATGCCAATAGTAAGCTATCTGTAATAGTATTACTTGGCATGTTTAACTGTATACATAGGGTCCTTTAGATGACAGAACACATCTTTCAACAATGGGCTATCATTTTGTGATTTTGTGTACAGTTTTAACTTTACTTTTAATTCGATACATATAATTGCATATGTATATTATATAATGTCCTTTAGACTTCTTTTTACATAAAGGTTTGCATTTGGCAGAAACAAACAGAAATTTAAAGAAAATGATTATGAGGTTTTATCCTCCCAAGTGAAAAACTAGTCCATGTTCTTGGACTATTATAGTAAGAAACTAAAATGATTAACTTTTAATCGCTCACTATACTGAAGATTAATTTTCTAGAGATAGAATGTCTTGGTATTCATGCTGTCTATGACCAGGTATGGGCATGGCATTAAAATATAGTACTGCATTATCATTATTATCTAACTCAGTAAGAAAATTTAATTTCATTAAATGATATAGTGTAAACTTCACTTAGGAACCTATTTAAAAAAATAATATTGTGGCAATGGCAAGCTAATTAATTGTACTGTAAGAGTGAATTGAAAGAATAAATTAAGTCAGTTAAAATAGTTTCCTGTTAAAATATTTTTGGAAGAATTACTATGAAGATGCTCAGTTAAATTACAATCTCTTACTGCTTATGCTTTTTCTATGCTTTGAATAGTCTTGTCTTCCTATTTTGTATAAAGTGTATACTGTTATTCAGGATTTTTCTCTCTACCCTCCCTCCCACATTATTAGCCTTCTGCCATTTTAAGGTTATATTCTTCCTTCAACATAGCAGCCCTTTCATAACTTCTCAGAAATTATTCAGATCTACTGAAAATAGATTTTCCCTTCATGCTTTGTGAATGCCCTGTACCTCTTTATTCCTCATGTCATTTGCTCATTGGACCAAATCTTTCTATTGCATAATCCTACAGGCAGGCAATTCTTGATTTGAAAGACACATAAAAGCTCATGTAATATATGCAAATTTTCATACAGTAAAGATCTATTAATGGCAAGAACATAGTCCCTTATATATTTGAAGCATTTGTTGATTACAGGTCTATCTTATCTAATTCCAGAAGCTAAAAACAATGCATATAGTCTATCCTCCATTTTTTCTACAAGGAGGAGGAAAGGATGAATTAAGCTCAGCCAATGAGATTTCATAACTTAAAGGTGGATTTGAACCTCAATCTCCATTTTATCCAAATTACCAAACATTCCGAATCTTCTACATTTTTAAAGCCTAATTTCCCTAACTCTTTTCTCCATTGCTTTTTGTTTTACTTTGCATCAACGAAACAGAGGGACAAGAATTTTCAGTCCAATTAGGCAAGGACGGGCAACTCTATAGCATTAAATACTATTGTTATAAAGTTGAATAAAGTGCATCCTGACCTAAGTTATTTGGCTGAGTTTGATCCTGTTAGTTCCAAGAGTGTCAACAGGGTTCTCAGGGTTAGAAAGTTCAGCCACTCAGTGTTAGTGTCTTATCGTTCCTAGCTAGCCAAACCTGCCTGGAAGATAATGTATATGGTTGAATCTGGGCTATGATAAAAGCATCTTTGAGAGTGGTGGTGGTATCTCACCTCCTCAAGAAGCATCCCTAGTCCTGTCTGTTTTGGGCAACTTCTTCCCTATCTTAACTTTCCCTACAGGTAGCTTTGCAACTTCTGGGGGTCTTGGATGAGGTAGATTATGTGTACCCCTTCAGTTGAGTTCTGGATGGGATGGAAATGGCAATGACAACACATATGACTGACTTCTGGATGGCACCTTGAATGTGATGGAGGTAGTCTCGGTAGCTTTTGATACAAGGTAACAATGGTAACCTTTTGCACTAACTCCATGGGTTGGGAGTTGGAGACACAACATTATGCACTTTTCCTCCAATCTCTGGATTTGATCACAGTTAGTATTAATGTTGTTATTATATATTAGTCTGAACCATGACCCCTTTTGTGTAGGTGCCTCAGATTTTAAATTTCCCCATTCCTGGTTACCATTTACATGAAGCTGCTGGATAAATTCATTCAATAGAATTCAATGAATGAAGTATTATCAATATTCCAATGACACTCAACTGTATAACTTGACTTCTTTGGACAGGTGATACTGTGGAGGTTCTGTCTTAGTGCAAGTCAGGCAGGAGACCCATACTCTAGATGCCATTGGACAGGAATTGTCATCTAGTGGAACCTAGGCAGATTAGATTGTTTCCTACATTTCTGGTATTCCATAAAGCCATGAAATCTGGCTTCAGCAAGTCTTGGGGGCCTAAAGAAATGGATGTTTCCTGTAGAACGTTTGCTGCTGAAGTGATATTTTCCAGTGTGACTTTTTTCTCTTTCTTCCTGTTGGATGATTATTGTTGCTTTGTTATGCATTATGCAATGATATATTATTATATGGTTCACATTTTTTTAAATTTTTAATTTAATAAATGAAGGTGGTATGTGAGTGGCTTTGGATTGCTTGTTGACTGGAGCAACTTATAAATATAGTACACAAACAATTAGTAAGGAACTTTTGTTAATTTAAGATACATTTTATATTTTATTTGAGTTGTAATTATTTTCAGAAGTGTTAATAACCACAATTAAAGTCACTTGATATAACTGAACTTGAAAGATATTAGGTAAGCACCCTTGTAATACTCTTTATATGTATTTGTAAATGAATCTCTTTCATTCAAAGAGATTTGAGTATTTTAGTTGTGGAGTAAATTTACGAAGGTATGTTTTGCCTTTGGTTAAACATTTCCAAATTCATGTTCATCAGAAAGTGGTCAAAGTCTGAACCACATCACCAAGCCTATTTAGTAATCAATGCATGTTCTCATCCAGCTCTCAAAAATATAATTTTGCACATTCTTGCTCTTCTGTAATGCCAGCATGAAGATTGCTAAAAAGACATTTTACATGCATAAAGAGTAATGTTACATTTAACATTTTGCGTGATTAATTTCATCCTCTCTATGAGGCTTTTATTTCTTGCTTGCTTGCTTTTGATGGTTAAGAGACACAGGCAAAATGGAGCATCTTTACCATTGTTATAGAGGAAACTTTTATGATAAAGGTTGCTGCTAGAGGTATTTACAATATGGAAAACATATTTTGTTTAGAGCTCAAGAGAAAATTTCCTATCTGATGCATTTTGTTGGATCCTCCTTAGTTGGAGTAATCCATGAAATAGTTTGAATATTCTGTCCATGCAAAAAATGGGAACTCAGAGCCAGCTGCTGCTTTTTGCTTTTCATGCAACAGCAAAAAAAAAAAAAAGTAGAGGAGAGATATTTTCCTGACTCAGTGGAGACAGCCTCCTCGTGTGGTTTATTCTTGCACCATCCAATAGAACTGAGTCTGCAAAGTTTAAATCCGGTCGCTTCCTGCTGAGATCCCCAGCTTTTCAGACTCATCAATCTTTTGAACAAGATGTGCTATCGATCTCTCCCTGAATACTGAGCTTTCTTTTTTCCTCCTTCATTTAACTTCTGATTTTTTCATTGTTTCTAGATTTAGCCTCCCCTCTGTTGTTTTCTTTACAGGCTTCTCCACGCTGTTCTTGGCCATGTGGAGGTGTGGAGAGCTGGGGTCGGCTTCTCCACACTGTTTAAAAGGATAGCGGAGCTCAGGGAGCTGGGAGAGGTCGACGCCAGATGACACTATGGTGCCCTAGAGGCAAACTTCATCATATTTAGTGTGGCATCAGCTGAAAACTGCACCACTGCCACTAACTTCTTTAAATCCTAATGCAGTCACACATCCCCTGGGGGAATGTGTTCCTGGTTCTTCTCCATCCACAGGATAGCCGTGCAATAGAAGAATGAGGCCGATGCTGCTGCCTTGATGGTCCAGCCCGCTGACTGGAATGTCTTCCTCAGGGTAATCTCCGCCTTCCTGTCATCTGCCTTAAGGTTGTCTGCTACGTCCTTGGCCACCAGAGATGCAGGAGATGCCAGGGCCACCACAGATGGGTCCACTGTGGGTAGCTGTAATGCTTGGGAGAAATCTGGCTCAATATTATAAAAACATCTGTTGTTACTGCCAGGCTTTGGTAAGGCGGTGGGCTTTTCCCATTGTTTCTTCACAATTTCCAGGAAGAGGTGAGGAGCAGGAATCTCCTTCTTCACTACCTTGGGTTCAGAAAAAACTGGGCCCCAAGGCTTTTTTGCTGCAGGTCCGCCCTCTTTATCCCCCTCCCTAGCTCCATCTATCCCCCCCTCTTCTACCTGTGCAGTAGTACGCGCTTTGTGTAGAAGAGACCGGAATTAATTTGGGGGGAAATAGTCCAGTAAATGCCAAAAGCTCCGGCTTGTCACCCTCCTCATCCTCAGACAGGTCAGGATCTCTCTGGGGTTTGTCCCTTGCTACTGAGCCTTCACTAATCAGGGTAGGAGAGGAAGGGTGGCTCACGGGATTGGATGGAGGCTGAGCCTGGAATGAGCTGGCCCTAGGATTCCCACCTTGATCTGGTACTAAGGACGGAGCAGTCTGCTGCTGCAATCCATGTGCAATTCCGGAGGCAATTGCTCTTTCAATAAGATTTTGCAGCCCACTTGGCAGATTATCTACATCCAGAGAATCCCAGCTAGAATTCTCTGGCTCCCCAAGCTCCCTACCCGAGCTTGGGGAGCTAGTGTGGACCTGGGTAGGGTATCCTGAGGATACACGTGGGTGCAGGAATCTTCCAAGTCCATGTCCTGGTCTTCAAGGGAAAGTGGAGGAGAAGGAGACTTTCCCACCAAAATCTCTCTGGGGAATCTGGGGAAACTGGAGGGTGTCCAGGCTGGAACTCACCCCTAATGGAGATCTGGAGTGGGGGGGGGGTGGGGAGAGCACTGAGCCTACCCTGCAAGGCCCTCAGTTTTTCAGCCTGGAAAAGGTCTTTGAGAGGGCCCTGTGCCTCCTCAGTTTGTTCCTCTGGGTTGCACGAAAGGGTTTTGGTAGCCTTTAGGGCCCTGGCAGAAGAGTGGGTCACTGCCTGGTTGAATGTCCCTCCCCAGGGGAGCATGGGGGTGAAGGAGACATTCCCATCTCCTCTGCCATCTTGGCCACATGGGGGAATAAGAAAAATAAGGAAAAAAGCTACTCACCCTCCTTGTGCAGCCTCCTGGCTCTCCCTCTCTTCCGCTGCAACAGTTAAAGGGAAAATCAATTTCATTGAAAGCTGCTTTCTCTCCTTCTGGGCAGCCCCTACCTCAACACCGAGAGTGGTGTGTCTGGGGGCTTCTGCCGAGGCTTGCCTTGGCCCAGGTAGCTTTGCATGCTCTCCTCCACTCTGCGGCACGCTCACAGTTGAAAAAAACATCTTCGCGCTCTTCTCAGCGCTCTGTACTCACTGCGGCTCGAATCCAGTTGCCGAAGCCATTAAAAGGTTGATTGGGGCGATGGGAGGGCCTCTGTGATGGGAATCCCTAGCCTCTAGCCTCCCAATCACAAAAAATCCCAGGGATCGGCGCCACGTGTTTGACTAAGCCGGAAATGGCCGCCACGACCTCAGCGCTCTCTCTGATTCTTAGGATACAAAGTAACACTCCCTGATGGTTAGGAAGGAAAACCACGTAGAGCTACTTACAGGCTTGAGCAGAGCGCTGGATTCAGAGGCTGCAGAGGCAAGGAGGTTCCAGTAGAGATAGAAATCGCAGGAGAGGTTTAAAATATGACTCGTTATTTGGCCGGACTGAGATGAACTGGAGAAGAAAGGGTGGAGCACAGAAGCGTGTCTTCAGCTTTATCCCAAATGGGTGTGTCAATACCCATCCACTGGAGCCTCCTGTCCCTCACTCTGGAAAAGGCAAACTTTCTAGGTCCTACAAGATTTCAGCATCTAAAGGAAGGGACTTGGAACATACCAGTGGTGGGATTCAAATAATTTACCAACCGGTTCTCTGTCCTAATAACCAGGTGGGTAGGCAGGGCTTAGAGGTCATGTGACCGTGTGGGCGTGGCCAACTCAACATTACTCAGGTCGATGGCCGCTTAGCCTTAGCTGTTACAATGTAATAAGGGTTAACCGGAGAGGCAGTTTCTGTAAGCAGGGCAATAAAGATTAAGCTAGAAACAACACTAGAATGTTTGCTTCCTGCCTTCCTTACAGGATTAGCCCTGTAAAGCAGAAAAAAACCAAAAGAAGATTTCTTCCAACAACCGGTTCTCTGAACCTCTTAGAAAGTTAAGAACTGGTTCTTCCGAATAGGTGCGAACTGGCTGAATCCCACCACTGGAACATACATATTTTGCCCAATATGGTGGGATGGGCAAATACCCTCAGACAGAGATAGTCTCGCAAATTAATTTTAAATGTGAAAATCAGCATGTTGAATTGGAAGACAAAGAGATAAGCTATTCCAATCAAGATTCCTTTCAATTAGCAGATATCCTTTATTTTTTACTTATTTACTATTTCAGGTTCTATGGCTTTTCATTCTCCAACAACTTTAGATGTCTTATAAAAGTTATAAAAACAAATAAAACAATAATAAAACCTTACCAGGAATGGAAGCCATTACAGTTAAACAATGTCAACTCAAATGGAAGTTTCACACAATGTCTTGGTCATGTACATAATGTCTGTGTGAAGAGCCAGGTTTTCAAGACTTCATAAGAGACAGCTGTTGATTTGGGATCATTCAAGTGCTGTTTGCTAAGGTGGAAAAGAAGTTTATTCCTTCCCAGTGTAACAGTGTGCAGTGTGACAGAACTTTGACGGAAACAGTATCACTTGGTTGACCAGCGATGAGGTTTACAGCTGGCTTTATACAGTGCCAACCCTGCAAGATAATAGCGAGCAGAGTTCTTGGTTTCTATTCCTTCCATATGGCTTAAACTGACCATAGGAAAAAGAGAATCCTACAGCACTGGGTTCCCCATTCCCAACCTTTGTAGCCTGGCCAGAAGGATGTAATGACCAATTATATGAAAAAGTGTTCAGAGATCAAGAAGAACCAAGATAAATGGTTATTCCACTTCCAATCCAAGTTTTACCAAGTATAATCAATACTGCTTCCATGCAAACACTTTTTCAATTACTTCCTTTCCCCCACCCCAAAAGGAAAATTTGAGACTGTTCGCACATTATCTAATGCTATTGAGTTGAGTTGAGTTTATTGATCTTGTATGCCACCCACTCCCGAAGGACTCCGTGTGTCTATTGTGTTCACCAATGTCTTTTTGAGGAACAACATACCACCATCCTTAAGCTGGTAGAAGACTCTCACTCAGGATGAATTTACCATTACTTGAGCCCTATCCCCAGGCTTAGTCAGCTAAAAGGAGCATGAAACTAACAAACAAGTGGATGGTTTCATAGACCTAAGAATCCATCAATTTAATCAAGTCAGGGGTACACATAGGGCAAGACTGAGCCTCAGTCAACTTGACAGGTCCTGTCAGTCAGAATCTAGCTCAATGGATCCAAGTGAGCTAGGATATTTATCAGATGTCTGGATAATAGTCACCTTATAGCTGACATTTATGAAATAGAATAGAACTATCTTAATGATTTTTCTTTTAAAACATCATCTCCTTGGTCAACCTTTTTATTCGTACTATCAGCTCACATAGCCAGAAAAATAAATTAATAGATTTTGGCTTTCCTTTCCTGTTTTTTTTTTTTTTTTAGGGGGGAGGAGATAGTCTGCCTGCAAGGTGCAAGCCCAGCAAAAGGAATTGTATTATTACAGTGAAATGTTAATATCACTTTATAATACTTTGGTAAGGCCCAGTGGTGGGTTTTGGCTCCCGTTGCAACTGGTACACTACAACAGGAGCTGGGCATGCACCATGGGCACATGCGCTGTGTATGCATGTGCACCCACCACCTGCGACACTCCAGCTGCTTGCCAGAGCGCCGCACAGATGGCGTACATTGCGCATGTGTGCGCAAATGGCCCATTTCCTTCAAATACAGACAAGGAACACGGGTGGGAGGGCGGGCGGGCGACGGGCCCTCCAAAGTACCATTTTAGTACGGTGGCTGCTGTTTCCGGCAGGCACGTGTATGTGCATACCGGGATGTACTGCCTGCAACCCACCACTGGTAAGGCCCCACTTGGAATACTGCATGGAATAGAAGACCTCTAATGTCCCTTCCAATTCTGTTATTCTGTATTCTAATATTTTTGATTACCCAATGAAATAGCTGCTGATGGAACAATAAATAGCTGCTGGTGCTTTTGAACTGCATAAATAATATTAACATTGCAACAATAAATGCATGTACATGCAAATCAGCCCAATCTAATATAAAATGTATTTTAAAATATCCCTTGAAGCTCAGTATCAAAAAATACAAGTGCATACAAAGCTTTGCCAACTCACTAAATCATCATTCCTACAAATACATCTCAACAGTATTAAAAACTGTTGTTTGGTATCCACAGAGAGGCACACAAACTCTAATGAAGATATTTTTACAGGGGCAGGAAAACAGCAGTAACATATCTGGCAGATGTGCAGTTAAAAGCAGCCTTCTGTTTGACTATGAACTTAAATGCTACATCACCTCTTAGCATTGCACTACATACATCAAACTATCCCATCTAAACCAATAGCAGCAGGGATATTGTTAGTTCCTCTTGCTATATATTATTAGTCCCTGTTGGGATGTGCAAAATGTTCTGAACTCACAATCACTTTGGCATTCTTAGTGAAACAAAACACATGTTTTAACTTTTGCTCCCAGTATGAAATAAAATTGTCTATTTCAAGAGGCATGCTTTTAAATGTTCCTGACTATTTCAAACATTATAATTCGGTCTATAGTTTTGGGATTTGGGATTCTGTCATCAGATGAATTCGATAAACCTGCCCTTATGCATACAAAGTTTTTTTCCCTAAGATTCAGCTACAACCTCTTAAATCCAATATTTATGCAATGTATTATGCAACACTACATAACAGATTTAGATCTTGTCCAGTGCCCTGTGATGTTTTTTCAAAACTAAATATTTCCAATTCCTTCAAATCTGCTTTCAAAGAAATTAGATTATGTATCCTTCATAATCTTAATTACTATTCTCTTAACCTGTTCCAATTTTTCTGACCCCTTAAAAAGTACAGAATAACATAGCTCTTTATTTATTAAATTTATATACTGCCCATTTAACTGCCCAGCTATTACTTTTCATGATCTGGAAATAATGTTTTTGTTGGATGTAGTTTAAGATTGCATCTTTTTTTTACAGTCATATCACACTTTATAAAAAAAGTCAGACTTACTACGTGCAAACAGTTAGCATCCACACTTTTTCATTAACACTATTATTAATTCAAGGACTATATACACTCATGTATAAGCCCATTCACACATAAGAAAACCTTTAAATTATAACCAAAATACCATGAAAAATGCACCACTCATGAATAAGCCTATCCCACAAAATTGAGATTTGCATTCTGTCCTATTAGCTATTTATTATTTTCAAGATATTTACAAATCATTGTCTTTATGATCTGCTCTAGAATCTTTCTCTGTATCAGTCTCAGACCAATTGTTCTGTACAGGTAGTCCCTGAATTATGACCACAATTTGACCAGAATTTCCCTAGCTAAGGAAGGTAATTGTTAAATAAGTTGCCCTTGATTTTATGATGTTTTCCCCCATTGCCAGTGTTAAGCAAATTACTGCATTTGGTAAGTGAATCATGTGGCTGTTTAGTGAATTCAGGTTCCTCTGTTGACTTTGCTTGTCAGAAGCTTGCTAGGAAGGTCACAGACGGTGACAACATGACCCAGAGATGCTGCAACCATTGTAAATACATGCTATTTCTGGTGCCTGAATTTTCATCATGTAACCATGGGGATACTGCATAGATCGTAAGTGCAAGGACCAGTTGCAGGTCACTTTTTCAGATGGTCATAAATGAATGGCTGTAAGTAAAGAAAACCCTGTAATTTCCAGGTCCTCTCTCCACCCCTTTTTCAAGAGAGGGACATTTACTTTCTTATAGTCAGACAGTAAGTTCTATAGGACGTCTTTGGAGATTCACAGTCATCTAGGTCATGGTTGTCCCAAAGGAGCAACTTGGGACGAGTTCTACAGGACTTCTTTGAATTAAGCCAATAAAGGATTGGCCAGACTATTAGGAAGTTTCTTTGGTGCCAAAGAATGCACTTCTTTTCATCCTTACTCAAGTAATATGTTATTTGATCATTTCAAGCTTTAATTCTGTCTTATCTTCAGAATTACCTAGGGATCACATACCCACTTTCTAGACAAGATTGAGGAGAATCGTTTTTTGAATTGTTTTTTTCTGTTATTGTTTGTTAACATTTTGTCATCTTCACTGATCTTTTACTCTGGACATATATGAAAAAAACTCTTTATACTGCTCTTTACATCCTCTGTCAATCACTGTTCATATATTATGAAAGGTTGCTTCTTCTGTCAATGCTTGTTGTAGCCTCACCTTTTTTGAGTTGACAGATTTTATCCTTGCTTATACAGCCTGGCTGCTGTATGTATATTCCAAGCTGTGCTTCCCATGAATATATGCCATACGGTTTTCAGGCAAGAATGTGAAGATGCCACAAGCACCGAAGGCAATGATTAAAGACTCCTGTCCATCATTTATACTTTCTGTTTTTCAAGGCATCTGCACTAAAAGGGTTTTTCTGGTGTTTCTTCTTCTTCTAGATCAGTGGTTCTCAACCTGTGGGTCGGGACCCCTTTGGGGGGGTCGAACGACCCTTTCACAGGGGTCACCTAAGACCATCGGAAAACACATATTTTTAAAAAATGTATTTTTAATTTCCATTTTCATAACATACAATCACATATATACTATACATAGCCAGTATCATATAGTAATAAACACATATTTTTGATGGTCTTAGGAACCAAGACACCAATTTTATGGTTGGGGGGTCACCACAACATGAGGAACTGTATTAAAGGATCGCGGCATTGAGAAGGTTGAGAACCACTGTTCTAGATTCTTGAGTTATAAAAAAAAGTGTCAGGCTCTGCTCTTCCAAACTCTTTATGGCGAAACCCTGTTGGATGTCCATCTTCACATGGTCAATAAACTCTTGCCCTGAAAACTGGATATTTTATATTCATCACAGTCTTCGCTTACTCAGCGGAAAGCTATCAATTAGTCATCAATAATGGACAATTGGTAGTCGTCCAAGAAATGACCTAACACTTTTCTCAGCTGAGTACTGAGCCCCTCAGAACATACCTCTAGTCACTGTCACTGATATTTCTTGTCTCTTCTTCCTGTTAAACTCCACAGTCAAACTTTTCCGACTATTCACTCTCACACACTAGCTAACAGCAACCACCATAAAGACCTGAAGTAAATTTTCTGAAGAAATTTATTGCTGGGTCAATGCATTTTTCCAAAATATTATTCAGAATCAATGATTTGTTTAAACGCTCCATACTGAATTCTTAGCATTCTTATAAACAATAGAAAGTTGTAGAAAAAACACCTGCAAAACATTCAAATCACAAGTTGTCAGCTTGATGAATGACTCAATTTGTTCTGATTCACAGTACGCATTATACATATAAAGCAAATAATTGGCTACTTTTCTCATCTGCCAGTAAGCTCTCAAGGGCATAATTTTTCATTATATACTTGAAAATCATTAACATTACAACTGAAGTGTTTGCCCATAAAAGTGCAATATCATAATTTTGTTTCATTAAATCTTTTTTCTTTCATTCTTTATCAATGCTACTAGAATTACATACATATGCATATACACATGTATACACATACATAGGTGAATTATTTATGTATGTACACACACACATGAATGCATGTGTGTGTGTGTTTCACCTATCACTGTAAGTAGAGGTTTAGTTCTTTCCCAGCCTATATTACAGTGACGAATATCCTGCTAATCGCTCTGTGGTTGTCCAACCAAGATGGCTATCAGAAAGAATCAGACGTTCTTAATTTTAAAGCAAAGATTACCCCAGCTCAAATATATTTCTCAGCTTCATGGAATAAGGAAGAAAAATAGGCAATGACTAATGTAATTGGGTTTCTTTTCGTCCTCCTCCACAAATGAATGCCCAATATTATTTATGTACTTATTTAAACATTTTCATATCACAAACATTTTAGACCAGCTTTGGATTTGCAGATCAAGACAATTATTTTATTTAAATCAACAAAAGCCCCAAATAATTAAGTTTGCTCACTTCCTGTGCCTGGGCACGCAGGTGCGCATACACACGTGTGTGCGTGCGCACACACTAACTCACTCTCTCTCACACACACACACCTTGTATAGGAATGCCTATATAATAGCTTGGAGTAGTCAGCCATTTGAGAGAAAGGTCATTTGCTTTGCACACAATTGTGATCCATCTATTCTTAACTTTATGAATGCTAGTATTGTAAACATCCAACTATTGAGCCTAGAGATTATAGTATGGCAACATAAGATCTTTAAGTGATCAAACAGTATGCTCTTTAGTATTTCAGAAAATGAATGTTGAAAGTATATTAAACTAACATTAATTGTGGAACACTGTTTTCATGGGCTACCATTTTGTGAATCAATACAAATGTAACAAGATAATGAAAATTATTCCTGCCTTAGGCACGAAGTTAGTTGGTGACTGTAGACCAGTCACTTTCTCTCTAAGCCCTAAGAAGGAATCTAGAGCAAACCACTTCCGAAATCTTGCCAAGAAAACTAGAAGATTTATCCAAGAAGTTGCCAGGAAACAACACTGACTAGAAGACGTGCGTAATTGTATGTAGGAAAGTTCTTGGGAGACTCGGCAAAACGATGCTGCCTAGGAACGGACAGATATGAGACAGCATAGCCCACAGCTGCTTAGTGGGCAGAGCAAGGAGCTCAGAAGGGGCCTTCCTTAACTTCTCAGGATTTAAAGGTGACAATAGGAAAACTGTACCTTCAGACTTTAGATTTTGTTAAATGTAGCTTACCGTATTTTTTGGAGTATAAGACACACCGGAGTATAAGATGCACCACGGTTTTGGAGAGGCAATTTTAAAAAAAAGGTAGGTAGGTAGATAGAGGGATAGAGTGGGAGAGAAAGAGAGAGAACTACAGTAGGTAGGTAGGGAGAGAGAGAGAGTAGGTAGATAGGTAGGTAGGTAGGTAGGTAGGTAGATAAAAAAAAATAAACACGGAGAGAGAAATACAGTAGATAGGTAGGGAGAGAGAGAGAGAGAGAGAGCACGTAGGTAGGTAGATGTTTCCAGATGTATTTATTCATGTTCTGGAGAAGGAAATCGCTGACAATCTGCAGCACCTAAGACTTGTTTCTGCTGGCACAGCACTTGATCAATCTAATTCTCATCAATCAGTTAAAGAGCTTTCCAAAAGGGGGAAAAAAACTTTATGCACTCTGTAAATCTCCCCAAAACAGCCTGTTTTTCACGAAAATGGACCCGTTTTTTTTTTAAAGGCATGAATAGCCTGGGGGGGGGCTTGCAGAGTGCTTCGAGGGGGGGGCAAAAATGCCCCATTTTTCGTGAAAACAAGCCTGCTTTTTGTCAAAAAAAATTGCATGCATAGTCTTATGGAGCCTCATAGAGTGCTGCAGGGGACTGGGGGGGGGGCAAAAAATGGCCCGGTTTTTGCTCATTTCTGAGTCTCCAGCCCCCAGCTCTCTGAAAGCCTCCATAAGGCCATTTTGGTCAATCGGGCGGGGCTTCGGAAGGCAAAAATTGCTGTATTCAGTGTATAAGATTCACCCAGATTTTCAGCCTCTTTTTTGAGGAAAAAAGGTGTGTCTTATACTCTGAAAAATATGGTAATCAATAAATCCCTTAGCAACAGAAAATTTGGGCTCAGTTGTGTTTATAAGGTGACGGCAACTGTAATTCATTATTCCACTTGTTTCATCTACATAATAGTAACTTTTTTTAGTTTTACAAGCTATAACAAGTTGTTTTAGTATCTGAGGCATGTCAGAAGCAAAAATGTCCAAACAATGTTATTAACATATATTATAATTGTAAATACTGCCATTGGGTTATATCTGATAGATAATATCTGTCTCTTAAAATAAGAGTATGTTAAAAATTCATCTCCATCATCTATCAGTTGGCATAAAGCAAATATTACCGCTTCTATTCAATTTTTCCATATCACCATCTTTCTTCAATTTTTTAAAAGTTGGATTTCCATATAAAGTCAATGTGGCATGGGGGAAAGGGTCAAATACTTTTTTATTAGAAGTTACATTTTACAACAGGGTTGTCAAACCCATGGGTTGGATACATCACACGTAGGCCACTCCAACCCTGGTTCCGCTAAGGCAAAAAATGTTGCAATACATCATGTAAGATCACGTGACTTGATCAGGTTTCACACCCATGTTTTATAACTTTCTAAGCGACATAACTATTTCCAGAGATACCGTGGTTTTAATATATTTAGACTATCCAACCAAATGTGCTTTAGATGTATACTCCAAAGTTGTTCAGATTGGAACATGGATTAAATATGTTAGAATTTCCTGGTGAGTTCTGGAGTTCCCCCTCCTTTAATTTAATTTCTTGTAATACAATTTGGATTTTTTTCATCCATCTCCCTCTTAATTGCTTTATTATATTGTATAAAATGTCCTTGTGCATATGCATGGAGTCAGAGGGATTTTTGTTTATATAATGGTAGGATCCGAATTCTCTGATGAAATAAATTTGAGACTTAGCATATACGGGGCTTCCCGAGGCCCTCCACATGAAAGGATCCGATTTATTTTATCATTTTTAAAATATTAGTATAAAGGAGTTCTACTTGCAGAAGCTTCCAATTATTGTTAATTTGCATATAATATAGTACCAACATATCTTACTAAATATCTTGGTTAATTATGATGCTATAGGTTGAGTGTAGTTGGATCCTTAGTTTGAGCCTTCATTCACGTACGGATATAAACTGCTAGAATTTCTATATTTAGCAATTATACATAAAAGTCTGAGTAACTGACTAATAATGTGGCATCACTGGAAAAAATAATTGAAGAGCTAGCACTACAAATCATCCTGTTTTGTTCTAGCTGAATATATACTTTACTTAGCCAATAGTACTTAAGTAAGCCTCACTAGATACATTTCCATGCAAAAATATGACTCCTGACTCAGTCGTTTTAAATTAAAATATGGCATATTTTGACATATTTACTGTCTCTATTCTATGAAGTAGTTAGCTAATGATGATCACAATCATATATCATGTGCAATGTGAAAAAATTATAGGATGACATTGCTACTGAAGTTGAATTTCCCAATCACTATAAAATGCACATATTGGTAATTGCTTCAAAACTCTTCAACAGTCACCTTTCTTTGAAAATATAGGAATATAAATGATAAGAATTAGATTTAGTTACAGCATCAACAAAGAGAACAAAATTGGAGATGCAAAAGTGTTTTGTGCCAGATCTCTCAGGTCTATTTCTTCACTCCACCTTGGTATAAAATCTATCTACATGTTCAAAACATCTTGCATTGCACATCTGAGGATATCTCATTTCAGCCATGTGTATATCCACCTGTAAGAACATGCCACTTGTATTCTATCCAGCTTAGAAAGCTATACTCCTCCCGACTAGGTATATATGTACGTAAAGACATAAAAACATATAAGAAGCCATCATAGGTAATGTAAAACCCTGTTCCGAGAACTAATGGCTGCTTACAGAACTTTGCTACAAACATTACAAACATCAAAGATGCACATAGGAAAGAAATTCTGAAAGATCATAAACACCATATGACATTTAACCCTAAATATGCAACTAATAGTCTGATAGCTAAGACTTCATTTCTTAACATTATTCTAAATCTCAGTAGCTATTTAAAAAAACGAAGTCTTATCAGTTTTCAAGTAAGTAGTGAAGTTAGATGAAATTCTGCTAAATTATTATTAAGTTGAGAATCCTTACACTTTTTCAGAAACTGCATTTTAGTGCTTGAGAACCACTATAAAATATCACTGCTATTTAAAGAGGAAAATTGTTTTTTTTAATCAAATTTTGTTGCTTCTTATTCCCTGACACTGTGAACAGAGAGTACAAAAGTACTCTCTGTTCACAGTGCCAAGCACTTAATGCTATATCTGCTCCAGACCTGTGCCTAAACTTAGATCACACATTGACACCTTTAAAGGCAACATAATATTTTGGAGACATTTTATGCAGTAAACATACATAGAAAAATATAAAAATCTGATTAATGAAGGCTACCTAAATCACATCCCCAAATTCTGATATATTCATGTGGCTGAATCCAAATATCCAAGACCATCGGCTCTTAGAAACTAAGAAGAAAAATAGATGAAATGTTTTTAAATGAAGGGGTTCAAGAATGTAGCAATGGTTTATCTTTTAACAGGCGTGCTATAAGTAGCAAAAGAATATTCAAACCTTCTCAGCATCCGAGGAAGTGATTTGTCATCATGAATGGCTGAAGAGAAAATGTTTTTTTAAAGAAATTATCTCTCTGGTTGAAGGCCTTGGCTTTTCTCTGTAGTACAGATTTAAACTCGGCAGCAATCTATTGCCTCTAATTTAGGCTAAAGAAAAAAAATGATTTGGTTCCAGCCAAGCTTCAGGTTTGTTAGTTCAAATGAATTCAATAAAGGGCTAGGCAAATGGATCTTTGCTACATTCATTTGCCATTCAGGAAACCCAGAGTGAATTTCAATCTGAGAGTAATGCTACAGATTTATCATTGATTGATCCTCATGACAGGAAATTCTGTGATGAATTTTCCTGTTTTTCAGGAAGTTAATTTTCCAGGGGCCAACCGACAGATATTTTCTTAGAATTAATTTTTCAGAAAACCAACCAACAGATATTTTCTTAGTAATATGACTATCTCTGACTTAAGCACTTACCTAGATACTCAAATTAACTGATACATGCACTCAGGGAAGGGGAATTTAATATATTTTAATACCTCAAAAACAAACAATATATGAAAAATCTCAACCCTCAAGCTACATTTCTTCTGCGGGTCAATATATAAAATCCATATCAAACACTTTTTATGAAATACTTATAACATCCACCAGAGGGCAATGATTTGCTATGGAAGATAACAAAAATTTCACACTTAATACAGAATAAAAACAAACAGAAAGAGCAAACAGCTTTTGTTGGGGAAGTCACGTAGGACGTTTTGATTATGAAACCAAAATACATAATTTATTGTGTTATAGTTTTGAAAGTCCAATTTATAGTTTTTATAAGTAATTTAAAACTTATGTCCCTTAATCACTAATTACAAAATATAACTTAGAGATATGTAAAACACAAAATTAGCATAATCAAAAATACTGCAGTCAGGATATAAATATGCACAAATATTTGCAATTTAATTGGTGCTTCACACAAACTAGTGAACATTTGGTAACTTAAATAGCTTTTTTTTTTTTTAACAAACTAGAAATAACCTCTGTTCCAGATTTTCTGACAGAAAGGATTATGATAGACTAGTCAACAGAGTTTGTTAAAAATATGTTGAAGTGAGACAAATTAGATTTCAGGAATCATGCAAAATTGTCACTTAAGCCTCTACAACAACAACAACAAAGTAAATGCTGAAGCACACATGCACACAAACACACACATTTTTTTCTTTCAGATGTATTATTTTCCCAGATGTGGAGATTTATATGATATTTGTTGGGCTGCACCTGAGGAAAAAATTCCACTCCTGCTTCAGGGTCAAATGAAATTCCTTCAGGATGGACAGAAGGAGAAATGTCAGGTTTCTGCCTGCTCCTGTATTTTAATAAAACCAAGTCATTAATTTATACACATTTGGGAAGGACATTACAAGGAAATCAAGATGTAGCTGGTAATAAATATTTATTATGCACCTCATCCAAATTCTACTCAAGCTGATATTGCCATGAATCACCTAATTCAGGTGAACTTTGATCAGAACACATTAGAAATAGATGAAAGCCATTTATTATTTATTATGGTAAATGTAGTATTGCCAATTAGAAAATTCTGTTAAGATTGTAGTTTCTATTTTGGATCTGAAAATATACTGAAAAGGATCAGAATTGCAACACTTAAAAAAAATATATGTCATGAACAAGTTTGTTTCTTCCTTTTTTTTTTACAGCCAACATTCTTTTCCTTATTTCTTGAAATATAAATTTTGCCTACTTGATCAATGCTATGAAAAAGAATCAGCAACTCTTGTAATTCCAAATTAAGATCCTGATCATATAACATTTAATTCTTGGCAATTCGACTACTATAGAAATTGCCTTTAAAAAGGCTTCAGATGAAACCTGGCAATACTGAGTGACTTTGAGTTTTGAGGCATACTGGTTTTAGGTCTGTGCCATCTTTAGTGTTAAATGGGATGGCACAGATCTAAAACACCTAAGACACATCGATGCACTGCACAATCTGGGGGTCCTTTTAGACTAGTGATGGCGAACTTATGGCAGGTGTGCCAGAGGTGATGTTCTGACCAAGGCTTCCTGAGAAAGCATAAATCACAATCTTAGTCCCAAAAATCTTCTTTTATTTATATGGCTGTAAATTATGGTCAATAACAGTCTACAAGGCTTCACAAACAATCTGTGAAGGTTTGGACAAATGTCTGTTTGAGTTGCCATAGTCTTTCAGGGGAATGTTGATAAACACCCACCTTATCTCCCTCTACAAGTCTTACTCCCAAGTCAACCCTGTTTCTTAATTGTTCTTGTCTTCTGGCAGCTCTGCACATGCACACACTGAGAACGGGCTCCCGCTGTTCTTCTGCCTCACTGATATCAGACTCTGGAGGCTTCGGAGGTAGCAATTAACTACCGGATAGCCTTGGTCCCCTCTCTGCCTCCGACACAGAGCTCTCGTCCGAGCCTTCCCCAGACTCCAGGACTGGCCCATGTTCCTCCCCAACCTCCTCACTATCCAAATCTGGTGCCAGCTCTGCTGGCCGCTGGTGGACCACAACAAGTGACACGCAGAGCCCTCTCTGTGGGCACATGCGCCATCGCCAGCTACTCTTCCTTGTTCCATCATGTGCATGCACACCAGCCAGATGCTTTCTTCCAGCATGAGCAGCTTGGACAGTAATGTGTGCTTCTAGAAGAAGAAAGCTGCCACTGTGCTTCTTGGTCCAAATTTCAGAGACTGGTTTTAATCTTTGAAGTCCTCTGTGGCATGGCAACAGGATGTCTGAGGTAGGCCTTCATCCCAAATTGTATAGCTAAAACATAAGCACCTTTGGGACAACTATAACCTGGGTGACTGAAAATCTCTACAGACTATTAGCTATATAATTTGGGATGAACACTCCTTCCAGAGGAAAAATGGCAGACCACAGGAACCAGGGGCGCTACTCAGGTGACCCTGAGGACACAGATAAACCCCCAAGTAATGACCCACTAAAAGGATGCAAATGACCAGCTGTTTGCAAGGAATATAAATCCTTCAATTCCCCAATAATCCTGTCAGACCTCAAGAACCTCCTTGGATGAGAAGTGAAACATCTTCAAAAAAAAAATAAAACCCCAAGAAAGTGCAGTTGCCTCTTGAAAAAGCACATTTGGGAAAAGGATCATTGAATAAATCAACCCAGACTTCTTATTCAAGACATGGATGATCAAGGTCAAATTATCCTACTTTGAATACTTTATGAATACTTTATGTAAAAAAGGGTTCTACTGCTGGAGAAAGTGAAAAGAGAAGACGACAGCCAGTCAAGAGGTAGAAGGATTTAATTATAGCAACAATGGGTGCATCACTAGAAGACCTGAACGACCATGTTAGAGACAGATCATCATGGAGAAAATCTATCCATGGGGTCACTAGGAGCTGACATCTACTTGATGGCATATTCTCCTATAATCCATCACTCACCATCAGAAAGATTTTTATTCCCATTCCAGGAATAGGGCAATACAAACTTGCAAAAGCTAAGCAGCTGTAAATTATTTTACAAGCTTGTAAAATAAATTCTAAGTACAATTCAGTCAGAAACAAAACACCTGTGCAGGAACCAGTAACCATATTTACCATTAAGTAAACAATTTCAATTTGATACAAACATTTTAAAATTTAATTTTATGATTAAAAATGTACTCCTTGGTCAAAGAGTATAGGCAATTATGCTTCTTTAAGGAATCTTTTATAATTAAAAGTCTGGATACAGATTTTGTTTATAGTACAAATTTGCATAAAAAACATTAGATGTGGAAACACAAAAGCAGTTGATTACATAACAGACTGTACGGTTACTATGTCATATTCATCAAAAAGCTTTAACAACAACAGCATTTGGTTTTATTGCTAGAAATAAAATATAACCAAACACACTCGGAAAGGAATTCTAGAGAACATATAGAACAAGGCTGTCAAACTCATGGGCTGGATGCGTCACTCATTGGCCACGCCCAACTTAGCGAAGGGGAAAAAGTCTCGATATGTCATGTGACAATGCTGTGATGACGTGAGTTTGACACTCCTGACATAGAAGAATGAATGTTATGGTTAATTAATTAGCGCTGACGTCTACTCCACCCCTAGTAACCAGATGAATGTTTGCTATCTTGAATTATTGTACAAACTTAGAATCCCATGGATTCCAGAACTTTTCAGGATTTAGAGTTCAGGGGACATTGTTGCCTGGCATTTATTGATTGTTAGTCTCAGTTGGACAAGTCAAATGCTGGGTTCAGAGACACTAGGCAAAGAACATGAATTCCCTTTCAGTGAGTTTTGTGGAAGAGCTTTTGCAGTTTGTAAGTCAGAGGAACTTGCTGCAGCGTAGGCTCTTTGAAAAACCAATATATCAATACTTCCTCAAACAGTGTAGGTTTCCACTCCCTCTTAGTACTTGAATTCCATTTGCAAGACCCTCTCTCTCCCACATGCCACATTTGCCAACAGAGGTTTCTAACAAAGCCAGTAGGGCCTGCCAAGGCTTAAGTCTCCGAAAGGGAAGAGAAGTCTGGTATTATTCCTGTAGGAATCTGCCACTTCCTCTCTCCTAAGCAAAAATATATAGGCCTTGGCCTCAATCTGTGTGTAATTAAACATTTAAAAAATGTTGTTCGTCAAAATATCCAGCCAAGTTCTAAAAGCCTGTCTGTTTTCAATATTAATAGTTGAACAGTAGAAGAGATTTGAAGGTATTCCAACAAAAATGGCAAAAGACTTTTAAATAGAAATTCAAAAATGATTCTCAAGTACATTAGATTTCACCCAACTGTTCTCTGTTAGGCATTAAACAAAGAAGACATGGGTCATGCCTCACTACTTTGTAGCTTCTGTAGAAATTATGGTCCATTTTCATTACTTTTGAAAGATTTTTCCAGGCAGAAAAGATCTATCTCACAGCTCCTATTTGACTGACACATCAAGATTCCAAGTTCCACGTCTGAATTTTACTTTGTAGCTTTTAGAACAGATAGGGTTTTTTTCTTCTTCCTGGCATAACAGAGTAATTATTAAATATTCAAAACTGTTCAGATTGCTGATGATACTATCACTGCAGGCCTTTAGATTTTTTTTAAAAAAAAGCATCACAGGTATATTTTATGTTCTAGGGACATGAAGTTAAAGGGATGTGACTGAGAGTAAGATGGTGGGTGTAGTGTGAGCCAGTAGTTGAATATGGTCACCTACATCTAGCCTCTATTTTCATAAGGCCCACCTCTAGTTTTAGAGTGGCATTAGAGTCCCATTTTGAGCCTTGAAGGGTCAAGGTATTTGGACTGAACAAGTTCTAATTGTGCAAAACCGGAGAAGGGGCACAACTGGGTACCATAGAGAAGTTGTGCTAATGGCTTAGGTTCTTCTTGGGCTTTTTGGCAAATTCCATGATTTTGGTTTTCTGATAATTGAGTTCTAGCTAGCCTTCTGTGCTAGTTCTCTCATTGCTCTTCTAAGGCCAAAAGATATTCTTGAGAGCATTTCACATCACCTGCATAGAATAAAATGAAGACATGTCTTGCAGATATACTGGGGGAGAAATGACTACCATGGAGTTGAATTGAATTGAATTGAATTGAATTGATTTTATTTGTAGGCCGCCCTTTTCCCTGAGGGGACTCAGGGCGGCTCACAGAAAACCAGGGAGGGGGGAATACAACACTAAGACGACAACACATAATAAAATAATACGCAACATGCATACAACATTCGGGCGGGGTAATGGTCCTTATCCCCAGGCCTGACGGGCGAGCCAGTTCTTCAAGGCTGTGCGGAAGGCCTGGACGGTGGAGAGGGTACGGATCTCTACGGGGAGCTCGTTCCAAAGGGTCGGGGCCGCTGCTGAGAAGGCCCTCCTCCTTGTAGTTGCCAGCCGACACTGGCTGGCCGATGGAATGCGGAGGAGGCCTAACCTATGAGATCTTATAGGTCGTAGGGAGGTAGTTGGCAGAAGGCGGTCTCTCAAGTATCCAGATCCACTGCCATGTAGGGCTTTATGGGTGATCAATAGCACCTTGAAGCGCATCCGGAGATCGACAGGTAGCCAGCGCAGCTCGCGGAGGATAGGTGTAATGCGGGTGAATCGGGGTGCACCCGCAATCACTCGCGCGGCTGCGTTCTGCACTAGCTGAAGTCGCCGGATGCTCTTCAAGGGCAGCCCCATGTAGAGCACATTGCAGTATTCCAGCCTAGAAATCACGAGGGCCCGAGTGACTGTTGTGAGGGCCTCCCGGTTCAGGTAGGGTCGCAACTGGCGCACCAGGCGTACCTGGGCGAATGCCCCCCTGGTCACAGCCTCTATATGATGGTCGAATGACAGCTGTGGATCCAGGAGGACTCCCAAGTTGCGAACCCTCTCTGAGGGGTGTAGAATTTGACCCCCCAGCCTGAGTGTTGGATTAGTGGCCGAATTTTTGGGAGGAAAACACAACAGCCACTCGGTCTTTTCTGGGTTGAGCACAAGCTTGTTAATCCTCATCCAGTCCATGACGGCTTCAAGCCCCCGGTCCATTACGTCAACCGCTTCATTGATTTGGCACGGGGCGGACAGATACAATTGAGTATCGTCCGCGTATTGATGGTATCTAATCCCGTGCCTACGGATGATCTCTCCCAGCGGTTTCATGTAAATGTTAAATAGTAGGGGGGATAAGACCGAACCCTGCGGCACCCCATATTTCAGGGGCCTTGGGGACGATCTCTGCCCTCCCACTAACACCGACTGCGACCTGTCCGAGAGGTAGGAGGAGAACCACCGTAGCACGGTGCCTCCCACTCCCACCTCCCGCAGTCTTCGCAGAAGGATACCATGGTCGATGGTATCGAAAGCCGCTGAGAGGTCAAGGAGGACCAGGATGGAGGGATGTCCTTCATCTCTGGCTCTCCAAAGATCATCCATCAATGCGACCAAGGCGGTTTCAGTGCTGTAACCGGGTCTGAAGCCTGACTGGAAGGGGTCTAGGTAGTCTGCTTCCTCCAAGGACCGTTGGAGCTGGAAGGCCACCACCTTCTCAACAACCTTCCCCAGAAAGGGGAGGTTGGAGACCGGGCGGTAGTTGTTAAGGACAGCTGGATCTAGGGATGGCTTCTTCAGGAGGGGTCTCACCACCGCCGCCTTCAGTGCGGCGGGGAAGTTCCCCTCCCGAAGAGAGGCGGTTACAACCGCCTGGATCCAGCCTCGTGTCACCTCACTGCAGTTAGAAACCAGCCATGAGGGACACGGATCCAGAGCACAGGTGGAGGAACTCACAGCTCTCATGGCCTTGTCCACATCCCCGGGGGTAACCTCCTGAAACTCAACCCAGAGCTGTTGTACTTGGTCCCCCTGAGTCTCGGCTGGAACTGCAGGTGTGGAGTCCAAGTCCGTCCGAAACCGAGCAATTTTGTCCGCTAAGAATTGGGCATATTCTTCAGCTCTGCCCTGCAAGGGTTCCCCCGCCTCCCTTTTGTTCAATAGGGAGCGGGTTATCCTAAACAGGGCGGCTGGGCGGGACTCAGCGGATGCTACCAGGGAGGCTATATGTGATCTTTTAGCTGCCCTAAGTGCCCTAGTATATTCCCTGGTGCAGGTGGTTACCATTGCTCGGTTCGATGCGGACTTATCGGACCTCCAACGGTGCTCTAGGCATCTCCTCCGGCGCTTCATCTCCCGGAGCTCCTCGGTGAACCAAGGTGGTCTCCGGGATCCGCCGCCTCGGAGGGGCCGCAGTGGCGCAATCCGGTCGAGGGCCTCTGACGCTGCCGAGTGCCACGCAGCAGCCAGAGTCTCTGCCGGACTGTGGGTGAAAGTATCAGGAATAACCCCAAGCTCTGTCTGGAACCTTACTGGCTCCATAAGACGCCTGGGGCGGAACCACCTGGTCGGTTCCTCCTCCCTACAGTGGGGGTTTGGCCTCCGGAAGTCGAGCCTCAGTAGGCAATGGTCTGACCACGACAGGGGTATGATGTCACTCCCCCTCAGACCAAGATCACACATCCACTGCTCCGAGAGAAATACAAGGTCAAGCATGTGTCCCGCCGAATGGGTTGGGCCTCGGATTACTTGAGTCAAGCCCATGGCTGTCATGGAAGCCATGAACTCCTGCGCCCCGTCAGAGTTTTCACCGAGCGACGGCAAATTAAAGTCCCCCAGGACCATCAACCTAGGGAACTCAATTGCCAGCTCGGCTACTGACTCGAGGAGCGAGGGGAGGGCTGCTGCAACGCTGTTGGGAGGCAGGTACGTTAGCAGCAAACCCACTTGACCCTTGAGGTCCAACTTTAACAGCAAAGACTCACACCCGACAATCTCCGGAGCAGGGACCCTACGAGGAACTAACGACTCCCGGATAACAACGGCCACACCCCCACCCCTTCCCTGGGCTCTCGGCTGATGCAGCACCTGAAATCCTTCTGGGCACAGTTCTACAAGGGGGACTCCTCCCTCTGGGCCCAGCCAGGTCTCAGTAATACATGCCAGGTCTGCCCTCTCGTCTAAAATTAAGTCCCGGACGAGAGGTGCTTTATGTACAACAGACCTGGCATTTAGCGACAACAGCCTGAGACCAGGGTCCTGATTACTTACGCCATCTGGTCTTGGAGTGGGGCTCCTAGGGCCGGAAGGAGGGATCTCTGTGATGTAGCGAACCCTCCTTCCCCGGTAATGGCCTGCCCTAGAGTCCCCGCCGTATCTGCCCCTCCCTGTCACGACCGCAATACCCCGACCCTCTCCCGTGTCTTTAGTCCCCTCAGCCACCCCCATAACCCCCGCAATTCCCGGCAGGTCCTCCGAATCAAGCACACTCATTAATACACTCAAGCAGTCCCCACGTAATGATTAAAACACATAAAAATACAAGAGTCATAGGGTAATAAAAGTGGGATCATCCAATTCACACATACAATCACATGCACTCACCATACCATTTAAAAGTTTGCGCAGCGTGCGTAGATCTTATAAAAGGGTATATATAGTAGGGGAAATAGCCTTCTTCCCTTCTTATGTAATTGGGAAGGTCCCAATTGATATACAGTAGAACTTCTGATCACGAACATAATTCGTTCAATAACTTTGATTGAAACAGCATGGGGTCCACCATTGAACCCCTAAATACTTAATCAGGCTACTTGTCTTAAAAACTGCAAAATCAAAACTCTGTGTATGCTCTTTCACCTATCGAACAAAAATGAGGAACATACTATTTTGATTGAAACGCAGGAAGCTAGGCTTTTCGCAAGTAGGGAAGAATTAACCACAATATCTTAGTCATAGGCCCAGCTCATGCCAAGGCAAAGTTCATTTCGTAAACAAGCTATAGGTTAGCCATATTTTTAGCAATATCTCTAGGTGACATTCTGACATTTTCCTTTTTCTGCATGAATAGCCAAGATTCACTTCTCTTTTAGCTTCACTTTACTTCCCTATTGTGGTTTGGGAATCATGTATTGTAATTTTCCTTTAATATTTGTAATTTTACCCGAAATAACTTTGTGCTGATTTAGGTGAGAAGATGACCTGTATTAGTGCACGCCTATATGACGTCTGTATGATTTGTAATAACCATTTCAAAGGTATAAAACCTCTGTCAAAATGTACCTAAAATTAGATCAGTTAGGTGCAAATCTGCTGATCTCTTGGATGCATCCAATAAACCTTTCTTCTTCTGGAGAAAAAGGCAATTGTCTCCTATTCTTGCGTAAGTAGAAAGGCAGACCCTGTTTTTGCCATTACATTTCTTGGCGAGCCAGCCAGGAGACGATAGGGTCTTTGGGGACCCTCTGGGACGCCTAACCCGGGGGGCTGGGGGCTCATCGGGTCAGGAACCTCTCTGGCGCCAAACGGACCTTTTTGTTCCGAGGGAATTTCCCGGCAGCGAGGAGAACCCAGCCTCGGCGGTTAGCAGTCTCAAGAGCCTTGGAAAACCAGAGGAGAAAGGAGAAGTCTGGCCAGCACCGGAGGAGGAAAGCCACAGAAAACAGGCAAGTAATTGTGGGCTTTCTATTTGAGGCTCGGTTTTTTCTTTTTAAACCGAGGAGTGAGGTCTGATCCACCTTGCTAGGTATAAAGGTTTTGGGAATTGGACTGTCCAGAATATATGTATGTGTTTAAAAGGTTAAAGTGTTAAGAATTGTGTTATTCAGTATTTGGAAAATTATGGGTGGAGGTAGTAGTAGTAGTCAGACTCCTCTGGATTCTATGTTAAAACATTTTAAAGAAGGATTTATGAGTCAGGATTATGGAATTGTGTGGAGTAAACATGAGCTTAGGAGGTTTTGTGAATTAGAATGGCCCAAATATGGCCTTGGGTGGCCTGAAATAGGTACCTTTGAACCTCATTTGGTTTTGAAAATCCATGGGATGGTGTTTGATCCTAAGATAGGGAACTTAACTCAGGCTCCATATATAGATGTTTGGAAGAAATTGGTTAATCAACCCCCAGCTTGGTTAAAGAAATGTAAACAACAATGTATTCTTATGGCTGTCAGAGTTACAGACCCCAAAAGTCCTAAGCAGAGACCACCAGTCTTGGCTAGTGCCCCCGAAGAACTGCCACAGCCACCTCCATATGTCTCCCCTAGAGGGGTCAGTTTGCCAGTCACGCCGCAATCCTTGTCCCTGACTTATTCCAGAAGAACTACACCCAGCACAAGGGGGTCTACAAGCCAGGTACCTCTTGAGGGAATTGAACAGGGATTGGATGCTGTAATTACTAGTATGGAACAAATCAGATATAAAGGGAAAGAAGAAAAAGCTCCTATAAGCTCACCTGACACCATGGGACCAGAGTTTTGGGAAAAGAAGGAGGAAGAGATGGACCAATTGTTGGGAGCTGTGGGGGGAGAAGTGGAACCAGTATCAGCCAGAACCAGAGCAAAGACAGAGACTGTTTTTACAGCACCCCTCAGACGAGTTGACCAATTCTTAGTAAACCCAGATGACCCCTCCCAAGTTTCAACAGGATTGTTGTTTCAACATGTTCCTTTTACCACCTCTGATTTGCTTAATTGGAAAATGCACTATGGGCCTTATAGTGCTAAACCAAATGAAGTGGCAGAATTGGTAAAAACTATTGTGGATACTCATCACCCAACTTGGCTAGATTTACAACAACTTATGGCAACACTTTTCAATGCTGAAGAAAGGGAAAAAATCAGGAATGCAGTGTCTAATATTTTAAAACCAGATGTCCCAGCACGTACGACTTTAGCAGACTTTATTGAACAGCGTTTCCCTTCAAAAGATCCTAATTGGAGTCCTTATGATTCGCATCAATTGAACTTGTTGCTCAATTATCAACAGTTAATCATAAAAGCTGTGCGCATGGCAGGAAAGCCTGCAACAAACATGTCAAAGCCAAGTTTAATAACCCAGGAAGCTACTGAAAGTCCAGAGGCTTTTTATTCTAGGCTGGTTGAGGCATATCAGATGTATACACCTATCGACCCCACCCTTCCTGAAAATGCTCGCATGCTAGCAATGGCTTTTATTTCACAATCAGCTCCAGACATAAGGCATAAGCTTCAAAAGTTGGAAGGAGCGTTGGGAAAACCTCTTAGTGAACTCATGGAAGTTGCCAGGAAGACATTTGTCAACAGGGATTTGTTGGAGGAGAGAAAAAAAGATAAGCAGATGAAGAAAAAAGCAGAATTGCTAGCCACCGCTTTAATGACTGTGCCGGGGGGACATAGAGGAAGTAGGGAGAGAACTATGGTCCCCTCCCTAGGTCAAAATCAGTGTGCCCTTTGTCACAGGTATGGACACTGGAAAAGAGATTGTCCCAGAAGAGAAGGAATTGAGAGAAGGGAGATTGAACAGCCAAGAGTAACTAGAAATCCTACCCCTTTGCCAAGAAATTTCTCTCTTAACCGACCCAACACCTTCAGGGGACGTGGAACACTCAGGAAGCCCATTAACAGCCTGCGAAAGAGAGAAACCAAGGGATTTTCCCCCGACACCCCTTTGATTGGATTGGCAGAAGCTGAGGAGTGGGATTGACGGGGCAGTGTAGGTTCAATTAGCCTCCCCGAACCTATGGTCTGTCTGAATGTGGGGGGCAAAGAAGTTTCTTTCCTTGTGGATACAGGAGCTACACGCTCTGTGTTAACTCAACCTTTGGGACATATTTCTTCTCAATCTATCAACATTCAAGGGGCAACAGGAAAACCACAAACCCAGCCACTTTTAGAGCCTCTATTATGCACGGCGGGAGGAAAAATGTTGACTCACCGGTTTGTATATTTGCCCAGCTGCCCACTTCCACTCATGGGTAGAGATTTACTCTGCAAACTTAGAGCACAGATATTTTTTGATGAAAAGGGATCCGTAGAAGTGAAGTATGGAAATGTGAATTTAGAAGTTCCTAGGGAAGAGGCTTGGAGAATCATGGTGGTGCAGGAAGTCTCAGGAGACAAATGGAGGGAGTTCCGGGTTCCTGAGCTGTGGGCGGAAGATAACCCCCCTGGTTTTGCTGCTCACCACACCCCTGTCATTGTTGAGGAACTACCAATGAGTCGTCCTGTATGCATCCGCCAGAGGGGGTACCCAAGAGAAATTGTGCAGGCTATTCAGGAAGTCATAAAATTGTATCTGACTTATAAGATTCTGGTGCCTACTGACTCACCATGGAATTCCCCGATTCTACCTATACCAAAAGGGGGAGGAAAATATAGAATGGCTCAGGATCTTCGTAGGGTTAATAATTCAACAGTCACGATTTATCCTACGTTGCCAAATCCTTATGTGTTGCTTGGACTGATTCCACCAGAGGCTAAATGGTTTTCAGTTATTGACTTAAAGGATGCCTTCTTTTCTATACCCATTCATAAAAAGAGTCAGCACCTGTTTGCTTTTGAATGGGAAAATCCGACAACAGGAAGGAAACAACAATATACTTGGACACGCCTCCCACAGGGGTTTAAAAATTCGCCAACGCACTTCAACGCAGCGTTAGCGACGGATTTGGAAATTTTAGATTTGCCCGCTCCTGATGTTGTGTTACAATATGTGGATGATCTTTTGGTGACAGGAAAAACAGAAGAGGTTTGTCATGCCAATACTGCATCCCTTTTACTTCTGTTACAAGAAAAAGGCTATAAAGCTTCTAGGGCCAAAGCGCAATTGGTCCAATTGAATGTTAGGTATTTGGGATATGATATCCAGCAAGGGCAAAGAACTTTGGGACATGAAAGAAAGGAAGCCATTTGTCAATTACCAGCCCCAAGAAATAGGAAGGAATTAAGAGGCTTTTTAGGGGCAGCAGGATTTTGCCGCATCTGGATTCCTAACTTCGCTTTATTAGCAAAACCCCTTTATGAAGCTACAAAAGGAAATGAAAAGGAACCTTTACGTTGGGAAAAAGAGGAACAGAAAAGTTTTTTAAACTTGAAACATGCTTTGACTCAAGCCCCGAGTCTGGGACTGCCTAATTTAGATAAACCTTTTCATTTATTTGTGGACACTAAACAGAATATGGCCGTGGGGGTGTTAACTCAGAAGATGGGAACGTGGTATCGACCAGTTGCATATTTGTCAAAACAATTGGATCAGGTAGCCAAAGGGTGGCCCTCTTGTCTTAAGGCTGTAGCAGGCACAGCTTTACTTACTCAGGAAGCGAATAAACTTACTTTTGGACAGCAGTTGAATATCTACACCCCACATGCTCTTCGGGCTGTTCTGGATCAGAAAGGCCATTTGTGGCTTACCAATCCACGTATGTTGAAGTATCAGGGGCTTATTACCCATAACCCCCTCATAAAACTTGTTCAGTCATATGCTTTGAATCCTGCCACTCTATTGCCTGAACCAGACTCTGAGATTTCTCACGATTGTCTGCAAACTATTGAGGAAACCTATGCAAGTCGCCCAGATTTGAAAGATGAACCCTTTTCCGACCCGGATGCTACTCTTTTTACTGATGGAACCAGTTTTATCCATGAAGGTGTAAGAAAAGCAGCTTATGCAATAGTTACTCTTGAGGATGTATGGGAAGCTAAGCCCTTACCTGCAGGAACTAGTGCTCAGTTGGCAGAATTACACGCACTCACTAGGGCATTGGAATTAGCAAAAGGCCTACGTGTCAACATTTACACAGACTCAAAGTATGCCTTTCTTACAGTTCAAGTGCATGGAGCTTTGTACAAAGAAAGAGGTCTTATTACAGCAGGAGGAAAGGACATTAAATATGGACCCCAAATTTTGCGTCTATTGGACAGTGTGTGGTCCCCCAAACAAGTTGCCATTATGCATGTAAGAGGTCATCAGAAGGGGATTTCAACAGCTGAAAGAGGAAACCACAAGGCTGACCAGGTGGCAAGAGCAACAGCTTTGGATCCGTTCTCCCTGCAAGCTGAATGTCTTACTTTGTGGATCCCAAACCAGAAAGATGAACCCCCCTCATATAGCCACTCAGAAGTCCAGCAAGCTGAAGCTATAGGGGCAACACTGGTGAATGGGTGGTGGACTCTGCCGGACAACAGGGTGTTTGTACCTCAGCAGTTAGCATGGGAGGTTGTTTCTTCCTTGCATAGGCATTTACATTTAGGAAAGACAGCTTTGAGAAAGGCTTTGACAAGGGAAGTCTATATTAATAATTTGTCTAGTCTAGCAGCTGCTGTTTGTTCTCGATGTCAGGTGTGTGCTGCTAATAACCCACGTCAGGGCCCAAGTCTTCCCCCTGGGCACCAACCTAGGGGGGCCTATCCTTTTGATTATTTAATGATTGACTTTACAGACATGCCAAAAGTGGGATCGTATACTGCTATGTTAGTTGTTGTTTGCACATACACGGGGTGGCCTGAATGTGTTCCCACTAGAACGAAAAAAGCTTTGGAGGTGACTCGAACTCTGTTAAATGTAATTATTCCAAGATATGGGTTGCCCTCACGTATCTCTTCAGATAATGGGCCTGAGTTCATTCATGCAGCCACTCAGAAGGTTGCCCAGGTATTAGGGATTACCTGGAAGTTACACTGTTCTTTCCACGCCCAATCGGCGGGCATCGTGGAAAGGACCAATAGAACTATAAAGAATAAATTGGCTAAAATTTGTCAAGAAACTCATCTGAAGTGGCCAGATGCCCTCAGCATGGCGTTGCTAGCCGTGAGATGCGCACCCACAGGGGAGTTGGGTGTCTCACCATATGAGTTAATGTATGGAAGGGTTCCTAATTTGGTCAGTCCACAGGTGTTGCCTACTACTCAAGTGGCGGACACAGTGAAGATCAAACAGTTGCAAGCTTTGAATACTGTTGTGCACCAATTGCAAAAATATGTGCTGTCATGTCGTCCACATGTGATTGTAACTCCAGTACATAATTTCCGCCCAGGACAGGAGGTCTGGGTAAAGGACTGGAAAAAGGTGCCTTTGGAGCCCAGATGGTGTGGACCGTATACTGTTGTTATTTGTTCTCCCCTTGCTGTTAAGGTAGCTGAGATTAAGCCTTGGATCCATTGGACACGCCTGAAATTGGCTGCAACCTCGTGCGAGACTGTTTTCAAGGACTCTGTCCAGCCTCTACACCCTGCCAACAGGAGAAGACGGAAGGAGGGAGCCACCTCGCCTGCTGATTCACCGGAGGCAATCGCTCTACGGCCAGGTGGTGAAGAACCCTCTGCAGGTGTCGCTCCAGGTGCCGCCGACACCCATCGCACAGGCAACGCGTCGCGTCTACCGTGGAATCTTCGTCCACGTCCAACAAGGAGAACCAACCATGGAAACCAACCACCGTCTACGCCAGACTGCATGCATTAGGAAGGGTCTGATCCCAGCAATCCTAGTCGTGATTTTTCTCTTAGCCATTTCTGTTCTTCTTAACTTTCTCTATTTCTATGCTGCTATGAAAAGTAAGATTGCTCAAGGGGCACCGCCAGTGCTGACATGGGAGATTCCACCTGATTATGAAAACCCATGTCCTACAGGGGGGAATGAGGTTAGTGGGAGTACTCCGCAGCCACCATATATGAGGGAGGAGAGCACCCAACAAACACCAGGTGTCAGGGCCCTCACGGTGAAAAATGACTCCCCTGTAAAAGAAGCTTCTGAACCGCTGCTAGAGAAAATGGGACCAGGACCTTTTCCTCTTTGTAAGCATTGTTTCTATAAAGTCCCGAGTACACAGGGACTGGGTTTTGCCTATGTAAAGCGCTGGATAGTGGATTGTTATCCAGAGGAAGGGTTATCCCCCTGTTCCGAGGGATCAGGGAACTATTGGCAATGTAGATTGGATCCTAATGCTACTTGGGCACCAAGTGAATACTATAATTCAACCATAATGTGCCATACTTTGAGGCCCGTTCAGAGACCATACCCAGAGCCCTATCCAGAAAGGACAAGGACTCGAGGTAAGCGGACCCCCCTTGATTTTGGTTTGGACATGAAATATGACATAACGAATGATCAGCTTCCGATCATGGTGAGGATATATTGTAAAATCATAGGAAAGGTGAAACATGTGTGGTTGTTGCAATGGTGGTCAGGTGAAGAGAATTTGTCAGGTATGGAACCTCAGGTACTGAGCAAGACTCGGCACATGGGTGTAATACGTAACTATGATGAGAAATCTAGTTACTTGAAGGTCTGGATTACTCATTCTAATTACACAGAATCATACCAGTGCCGAGCTGTAACAATTGGTGAGATCGTAAGCAGAACAGCAAGAGTCTCATTGACTGAGGAAGGAAAAGGGATGGTGGTTCTGGAGCCATTCTTGCAACCAGGTAGGAACCTCCATCCTACACTCGTTCTTCCAAAAGATGGGAAGGATGGATTAGATGGGAAGGGACCTGTAACCCCTGCCCCATTGGAATGCACTGAATGCCTAGTAGGAACAAGAGGAAATACTTTAAAGTTCAAAATGGGAAAACCAAAATCCTGTCACAACTTCAATCTTCCAAATTGCACTTTTGGAAGGAAGCAGCCCGGTCTCTATAGTCAATGTGAGGGATCTGAAGGGGTGGTATGTTATCTGCCTGCAACACCAGGGCTGGATGAGTGTGGCCCATGTCTTACAAAAGCTAAGGTGGGAGCTCGTACCATTGTTACAATGATCTACCACACTCAGGCCCCAGTGGACTGCACCCCTCAGAAAAAGACATGTGTATCTAACGGTACCATGTATAACTATTGCATTCAGAAGAACCAGCTTGTTTGTTATCAGCCAACCACTCCAGTTCGCATCAAGGTCAGTGTATGGGCCGGCCTGGCCCTACTTGACAACCCCAAGGACTCCCAGCTTTACCACCTCACCACAGTTACTGCTTTGAAACAAGGACAAAAGCCCATCACCGTATCATTTGGTGTATGTGCTGCAATGGATAGGGTGGCTTACAGAAGCTGTGGAAGTCAGGGATGGAGACAGACTTATTACCACAATCATAAGTATCTCTGTCCCCGATCCCATGTCTATTGCCAAGGATGTAAGAATCCAAGTCGGGATTTGTATTCTCCTTGTGCAGATCGCATGGATGAAGGAAACCCATGCAGAGGATGGGATTGTGTTTGTCAACATACTGGAGGAGGGTATCCTACTTCTCCTCATCTGGGATGTCCATATATTTCCAATTTTCGCAGCCTCTATAATTCAAACTCAGTTGCTTTTGAGGTATCCCGTGATCACCCAGAGGAAGAAAGTTATGGGATAGGCATTGATGGCGATGGGGCTGACCCACTGGCGTACATTACAATAAGGGTGGAAACTTTGAAGGAAGGGGAGGTAAAATCATTAGGATGGTCTGTATATGATAACCTTAAGAAACTAGAGGAACCTCTTCCTCTTAGCCCTAAGGCTGTGAATTTGTTTGTAGAAATGGCTGAAGAAGTAGCAAAAGCTTTAACTGTTAAGAATTGTTTTGTTTGTGGAGGAACTAACATGGGAGAAAAGTGGCCATGGGAAGCTCTCGAAGCAACCCCAGAGGTATATAACAATATGACAAAAAAAAGCAACCTTGCTCAACGAACACAGCATACGGGTATTGTTTGGACCCTAACTACAAATTTGGTGGGCCACAGCTGTTTCTCTCGAAATGGATCATATCCTGTGGGTCATCTAATTTGTTTAGGGGAATGGGATGATACTTATACCAAGTGGTCATCACCATCAAATCTCTCTCAACCCACAAAATTTGATCTCTCACTTTTACCATACCTAAAGGAGCCCCAGTATTCATCTGGCCCATGGGAAGCCCCTGAGAACATGTATTGGATTTGTGGCACACTTGCCTATGAAATTCTTCCTGCAGACTGGGCGGGATCCTGTGTTCTTGGATGGATAAAACCTTCTTTCTTTTTATTACCTCTCCAATCACGACAAGTGTTAGGAGTTCCGGTATATGACTCAATTGATCCCAGTCGTCAGAAAAGAGAGGTGAACACAGCTTTCTCTAACTTTCCTTGCAAGGAACTTACTGAATATGAGAAATCAGAAACATGGAGTTCAGAGAGAATTGTATGCACATATGGAAGAGCCACATGGGCTGAAGATGGGTCTTGGGGATACCGCACCCCGATTTACATGATAAACAGGATCATGAGGTTACAGGCAGTGTTGGACCTGGCTGGGGAGAGAATTGACAAATCCTTGAATATTCTCTCCACTGCCACGGACAAACTTCGTACTGCAGTATACCAAAATCGATTGGCTCTCGATTATCTCCTCGCAAGAGAAGGGGGAGTATGTGGAAAGTTCAACTTATCAAATTGTTGTCTTCAAATTGATGAAACTGGGAGTGTTATTAAACAGCTGACTACGGAAATGAGACAGCTCACTCATTTCCCAGGACAAGAATGGAAAGGATTGAATCTCGCCTCATATTTTAGTTCTTGGTTGTCAAAATTGCCCGGATGGCAGGCTATTATTACTTTTATTGGCCTGATTGCAGCAGGATGCATAATTATCCCCTGCCTTATGCCTCTTTTTGTTCGTGCTATCAGCAGTACTTTATCTCTCCTAGTGGAAAAACGGGCCACTGCCAAAGTCCTGACGCTAATGGGACACACAGGAGAGGAACATGAGTATGTGGGGCTCATAGGCAATAGGGAGCCTGATACTTATGAAACTCCACAATAATCTTAGGATTGGGTGAAGTTTCAACAGGGGGGAATGAAACAGCATGGGGTCCACCATTGAACCCCTAAATACTTAATCAGGCTACTTGTCTTAAAAACTGCAAAATCAAAACTCTGTGTATGCTCTTTCACCTATCGAACAAAAATGAGGAACATACTATTTTGATTGAAACGCAGGAAGCTAGGCTTTTCGCAAGTAGGGAAGAATTAACCACAATATCTTAGTCATAGGCCCAGCTCATGCCAAGGCAAAGTTCATTTCGTAAACAAGCTATAGGTTAGCCATATTTTTAGCAATATCTCTAGGTGACATTCTGACATTTTCCTTTTTCTGCATGAATAGCCAAGATTCACTTCTCTTTTAGCTTCACTTTACTTCCCTATTGTGGTTTGGGAATCATGTATTGTAATTTTCCTTTAATATTTGTAATTTTACCCGAAATAACTTTGTGCTGATTTAGGTGAGAAGATGACCTGTATTAGTGCACGCCTATATGACGTCTGTATGATTTGTAATAACCATTTCAAAGGTATAAAACCTCTGTCAAAATGTACCTAAAATTAGATCAGTTAGGTGCAAATCTGCTGATCTCTTGGATGCATCCAATAAACCTTTCTTCTTCTGGAGAAAAAGGCAATTGTCTCCTATTCTTGCGTAAGTAGAAAGGCAGACCCTGTTTTTGCCATTACATGATTGCAACTCGATTTGGTTGTGACCTGAACCTAATTTTAGGGCGCTGCCTGACTCACACAGCTCCTTCAGATGGAGTCCCCGAGGCTGCAGTCCCTTCCCTGGACTGAAGGCAGGCTTTGGTCTTGTAGTCCCCACCCCACCCCCGCTGCATCTCCATTCCGAGCTGAGGATTGCAGCCAAATTCCCTGAAAGGGGCAGCTTGGGAGTAGCAAGGCTTCCCTCTGTGCAAGCAGGAGAGCTGGCAGGGAACTGCCTGCAACAATACTTTGGGCCCAAAGGCCCCCTTCTTCCAGCCTTAGGACAGGAGCTGCTTCCTATCCTGCTTCCAAAAGATTACCGTATAAGATGCACCGTATTTTTCGGCCTATAAGACACGCCTTTTTTCTTCAAAAAAGAGGCTGAAAATCTGGGTGCTTCTTATATACTGAATATAGTATCTTATATACTGAATATAGTACCTACTCTTTCTCTGAAATTTAACTATAATAAACATTTTAAAATGATAATGTAGATAACCACTTAAACATAATAAGTTAATATAACAAATGAAGTAGAATGGCCATTCAGAAATTCATTCTAAGTAATTTTTTTAATGTATCGACCAACAGATGGCAGTGATCAGTCACAAAAGTTTATCATAAATGTGTGGAAAGGAACAACAAACATATTTCATTTATCGCTCATTACTATCTACAAATATCCAATTTTGAAGGATGACAGGTTTGAATCCTACTAACATATTTTAGTGTGTATCAAAAGTTGTGCTTTTAATCTTTGGAGGTTTTTTCCCCCCACCCTTTCGGACTTTTATTAAAGTGACTGAAGCGTAGCAACTAGGGATGAGGTGCCTAATCCTCTTTAACTCCTTCCACAATTGAAACAAGTCTTTTAAAGGCAATGTTATGGTAGGTTTAAAGGCAGTTACAGTTTTGCCAGTAAGAGCAAAAGCCAGATGGGTAAAGTACTCAGCAAATGGCAACAGTGATTAGGCTGCTAACTAAGGTCATTTCTGGCTTATCCAAGTAGCTTTTATGCTTTAATGGGTAAAAGATAGCAGAAACCTCTCTTTTTAACAGAGTGCAAAAGGAATAGCGGCTAATCTTTTGCTATCCCTGTCCTAGAAATCTAACCTAATAGATAACAGAAAGCAGAAAGCATTCCTTAAATTCACCATATCATCAAAACTCACCATATGGGATTATTCTAGCCAGTTCTAATACCTTTAAAAAATAGTACAGGTAGTTCTCAACTTATGTATGTAGGTGCACACTTCAAACTCAAGAATACACTAAGACAGAAGCTTGTCCACCCAAGGATAAAACACCCAGACAGAAACTGAGCAACATGGTATTTGCAGTACAATGCAGTGAGCCATATGCAGATCTGTACATTGGGGAAATGAAACAACCATTTTCATAAACACATGGCACAATATAGGAGAACAACCACCTCAGGACTAGATTCAGCAGTCCATCTGCATTTAAAAGATACAGGCCACTCTTTTGAAGACAGCAAAGTCCATATTTTGGACAGAGAGGATCACTGGATTGAAAGAGGGGTTAAATCTATGTCAAAATTGAACAACCTTCTCTCAACAGAGAGGGAGGGATACAACCTCATCTATCTCCAATCTACAACACAGTCCTTTCAACAGTTCCCAGAAGGCTCCACACCAATTTGCACTGCTCAGGTGACCCTGATGACAGAGATAAATCTCTAAGTGGCCTTAAAGATCTGCTAAAAGAATGCAAATGACCAGCTGTCAGCAAGGAATATAAATAGAACGTTGGTCGTTACCTGAACGTTTCTTTTCTGTAGTAAAGGCTGGAGGGGCTACAACAGGGTTTAGTCACAGCCTGATTGGTCCAGAGACTGAGGAATTTTTCTTAAGTATCCTCCTTTCTCTCTCAGCTCCCAGTTTCACGAAGTCAAATGGAGAAGCTGACAGCGTTATGTAAGGAAACAACACCACACATACAGAGAAAAGACATCGACCACCCCGACCCCATCTGATCAACCATGGGTGGGAAGTAGCAACCCTCCCACCTTTACTACAAAAAAGAAACGTTCAGGTAAGGACCAACGTTCTTTTTCCTGTAGTTTCGCCGGGAGGGGCTACAACAGGGACATATCCAAGCTAAGTCCCAGGGTGGGCCATTGACTCCTGGGGAAGGGGGGGTCACCATCTGTTGGAGCACCCGATAGCCAAAGGCTGCATCCACCGAAGCGAAACGATCGAGGTGATAGTGTCGAATAAAGGGGGATATCTACAAATATCCTCCAGTGGGGCCCTGGTAGCCAATGCAGCTGCCCTGCGGTGGGACCTGGTACACTGCCTGATAGCCTCCATGATGGCCTGTCGCAGCCACCTGCCTATGGTGGCCGAAGACACGTTAGCACCCAGCATGCTAGATTGGAAGGACAGGAACAGGGCCTCTGAATACCTGATAGATGTACGCCTCATATAAATGCGTAGGGCATGGCGGACATCTAGGTGGTGCCAGCGGACCTCCATCTCATGCAAAGGGGAAGGGGAGAAGTTTGGAAGAACAACCTCCTGTGATCTATGGAACAGGGAGTTAACTTTTGGAAGAAAGGTCGGATCTAGCCTCAGGACAACCCTGAATTGGTGGAATTGGCACAAGTCCGCCTTGGACAACAAGGCGCCCAATTCCGAGATCCATCTAGCCGAGGTGACGGCGACAAGGAAGATCACCTTCAGAGTTAGGAACATAAGGCGTACGGTCCTCAATGGTTCGAAGGGGCCCCAGTAAGAGCTCTAAGAACCAGTCAGCGATCCCACATGGGGAACCTGTGTACGGGCGGAGGACATAGGTTTACCACCCCTTTGAGGAAGCGCTTCACTAACGATGATTGAGTTAGTGACCAATGACCCTCCCCCACTAAGACCAAAGAGAGGGCAGCCGCCTGCCTCCATAGGGTGTTATGAGAGAGGCCACGGTCTAGACTGTGTTGTAAGAATTTGAGGACTTGGGTGACTGAGGCTGAAGCCGGGGA
This sequence comes from Thamnophis sirtalis, assembly GCF_051295495.1. Taxonomy (NCBI): domain Eukaryota; kingdom Metazoa; phylum Chordata; class Lepidosauria; order Squamata; family Natricidae; genus Thamnophis; species Thamnophis sirtalis. The sequence continues at coordinate 70,031,590 of NW_028261383.1, read as the reverse complement.
AGTGTGAAACCTCCTGCACCAGGACACACATGTCAACCACATGGAACTAGAAATTCGAGTGGTCGACAGGCACCTGGGCACCTCAATGGTGGAAATAACCTTGGCGGACAGGCTAGCATCCCTCAGGAGGTGCCACTCAAGTGCCAGGTGGTCAGCAGGAGCCACTGGGGCTCTGGATGAATCAGGACGCCCTGGCACAGGGCGACTTCCTCCCGGGGAATCCTCCAGGGTGGAGAGATGGATAGTTGAACCAGGTCCACGCACCAAGGTCGCCTCGGCCAAAACAGGGCCACCAGGATGATGTGGGCCCCTTCCAACACTATTTTCTTCAGGGTTCCCTGGATGAGGGGAAGGGGAGGGAAGGCGTAAAGGAGACCTGGGGGACACTCCTGAGAGTGTCTTTGCCCTCCGCGTTGCATCCAGAAAAGAAGAAGAAGAATCAGGGAAGTTGGGCATTGGTCGGGCTGGCGAACAAGTCCACCCGCGGATTGCCAAAATGGCGGCAGATCCTGTGAAATATCTCTGGAACCAGCTGCCACTCGCGTGATCTACTGTCATCCAGATCAACCAGTCAGCTTGGTGATTGGCAACGCCCGAGATGTGCTCCAACGTGATGGACACCAAGTTTCTTTCCGCCCATAAACAGAGCTTCCGAGCTTCTTGCCACAGGCATTTGGAATGAGTCCCCCTTGATGATTTATGTGAGCTTTTGCTGCCACATTGTCCGTCAGGAGGAGGACATGTCGATTGGCTATCGAGTCTCAAAAATGAAGAAGGGCCAGGCGGGCTGCCTTCAGCTCCAGCCAATTGATGTTGTGGCAGAGGTTGGACCTTGACCATCATCCCTGTGCCAGGCTGATCTCCATCACCGCTCCCCAGCCGAAGAGGCTGGCATCTGTCGTGATGGAGATGCGTCCGGTTCCCAGGATTTGGCCCCGTGGTTCAAGGAGAGGGACAACCATCACTTCAGGGAGGCCCGATGGTAGATGAATGGAATGTAGGTAGTTGCTTATCCACTGTCGTTGGAATGGAATGAGTGTCCACTGAAGTGTTCTGGAGTGTAGGCGTGCCCATGGGATGAGCCCTATGCACAACACCATGTTGCCCAGTAATGGAAGCTGACCGACTTGCGTGGATGTGCCGTGCCAAGGTTTGCAGACTTATCAGATGTTCTGGTGAAAGACGAACTAGCCCTGATCTCGAGTTTATCACTGTGCCTAAGTGTAGGATTTTTGTCGATGGAGAGAGATGGCTCTTGAGGAAGTTGATGGAAAACTCCAGGGACTGTAGCGTCCGGATGGTGATCTGCAGATCTAGATTCACCTGTGTTCGGGAATGGGCTAGGACAAGCATGTCATCAAGGTAACAATGGAGTCTCACCGGCAGGGAGCGCAGGTGAGCTGCCATTGCCACCAGGACTTTCGTGAACGTATGGGGGGCAGAGGCCTGGCCAAATGGGAGTGCCCTGTAATGAAAATGATGACCCCTATGGGAAAAACGGAGGAATTTGCAGTGGGCTGGCCAAATCAGAATGTGTAAGTATGCCTCTGTTAAGTCTATTGAGGCCATGAAGTCTCATGTCTGTTCTCATGTCTGTTCCCCAGTAATATGGATTTGAGAGACATCTTGAAGTGCTGGTAGATCAGGAATGAATTCAGATGCTTCAAGTCTAGGATTGCTCTCCATCCCCCAGAGCTCTTCGGGACGACAAAGAGGTTTGAGTACACACCTTGCCCATACTACTCAGGAGGAACCGGCATGACCACCTGAATGTCCAGCAGATGCTGGATTGCCAGGAGCATTAGGCAGCGCCTTTCTGGGTCCCTGGAGGGGGGGAAGGTCCTGAAGAGAATCGGGGAGGGGAGAGGAACTCCAGTCAGAGGCCCTCCCTGACTGTCAACCTGACCCAGGTCCAATTTTATCTGATCCCACTGGTCCAGAAAAGATGCTAGGCAGCCGCCAATGGGTTGACTCAGGTTGGAGTCATTTCCCCCTGCGGAAGGAATGGCTGCCCCCTCCGTGAAAAGGCTGTTTGGATTGACTTTGAAACCTATTCCTATCTTGGTAGAATGGCCGCTGACTCTGTATATCATACCTGTAAGGGGCGTACCACTGTTGGCAGTAGTCCTGGTCAGGCGGCCTGAAAGATGAAGGCCTACAGTAGGAAGACAGACGGTTGTCCGGCTTCTTAGAATTTGAAGGTAGGACCTTCTTTTTATCCTTGTTCTCCACAAGGATGGGATCCAGGGAGGCTCCAAAAAGGGTAGGGCCAGTGAAGGGGGCCGCCGCCAGATTCCATTTGTACTTGTGGTCCATTTGCCAATTATGGAGCCACAGGAGCCTCCTCACAGTCACAGAGATGGATAGAGCTCTGGATGCAAATTTAATGGAATCCAAGGTGGCGTCCGCCAAGAACTGGGTAGCTGAAATGATCTTAGTGAGGCCTTGGTGAAGGTGCTCATCTTGGATCGGGATGCGGTCCTGTTGTTGCCAGAGCCACATGACCATTGTGCAGTTGAAATAGGACACTGCCACGGTCGCAGAAGCATTGAAGTTCTTACGAAGGGTAAGCTCAGCATGCTTGTCCTCTGGCTTCAACTTATCAGCCACGTCACCCGAGACTACTGTGGATGTGTTAGCCAAAAGGGCGACCAGGGCATATACCGTGGGGAGTTGCAGAGCCTGGGAGAAGGCTGCTCCATATTGTAATAACACTTATCATTGCTTCCCAGATTGGGTAAGGAGGAAGGCCTCGGACGCTGATTCTGTACCACTTCCAGGAAAAGGGGAGGGGCTGGGACCTCCTCTTTATACGTGTTGGGATTTATAAATATGTCCAAGTTGGAATCCCTGTGCTGGGAGACTGGCGGAGCACTCTTGCCAACCTGAGTAGTCTTTTTGGCCTTGTGTAACATAGGCTTGAAAACGGGGGGAGGAAAAAGCCTCGGAAATGCTGGGGCCTCTAGGGGAGCGGAATCTTCATCCTCAGAAAACTCCAAGTCTGGGTGTGTGACCTCCCCCAAGATGGAACCCTCACTGACCACTGAAGGGGAAGGAGGCCTAGGATATTGTGTCCTCTGGAAGAGGAGGGGGACCTCCGCCTGGAAACCACCGGTGGTCTGGGCACCCCTTGGGAAGAACTGTCCTTCTGGACTAGGCCCAAGGAAATACCCCTAGATATAGCTGCAGAGATGAGTCTCCTGATGCTATCAGGCAACTGGTCTAAATCCTCTAAATCCTCCTCTGAAGGGCCCCGTGATGGAGGCCCTTGGGGGGGCCAGTTGGGCTGCTGGTAGGTAGTCCTGGGATCCCCCTTCTCCCGGGTCCTCCACCCTTTCCCTATAGGCTCCAGGTGAGATGTGGGGAGAAGGAGAGGCCACCCTCCTGCGGAGCCTTGCAGGGGAAATAGATAGAGAGGAAGGACTGAAGCCCCTAGGGGGCGATCCAGAGGTTTGAGAATGGGGCCCAATCGGAGATCTAGATCTGCTGGGGGATTCAGGCCTAGTTGCCTGCGCCAGCCTTTCTACCACCTGTTTTTCCAGGGCTTTTTGTCTTCTGGATTTATCTCTAGCGGATGCTCTGGAAGGGCGCTGATCGGCTGTAGGCCTGTAGGCTGCTGCCCTGGCCTAAGTCTGCCCTGGCCCTACTCCGCTAGATCTCCTTGGGCCTGTGGTTCTGGAACTGTGGAGGACATGCTCACTCACATGTCTTATTTGGATGGACTGCGATAGTCTGCTGGCTTCGATCTCTGGCCGCGCTGCAGACACTGATAGAATCCTGTCGCCTGCAGGCCCTGATCCACAGCCCCGAAGCAGGCCTCTGCTGATATTGTGGCAAGAGACCGCCGCCCACGAGGTCACACCAAAAATGGCCGCCGCACCTCATGGGTGAAGAAACAGGTGATTGTAGCGCTGTAAATTTGGCTCTGAGGGATTAGCCTTGCAACGAGCCGAGTCCTTAGACTCCTGCGCCCTGATTCGCAGTCCTCCAATCTCCACGGGCCGCACTACACCATATGTCTAATTCAAACAAGCATGGCCTCCGATAGTAAATCAGGCCGCGGCAGCTCTTTGAAGCTGCGGCAAAGCTCCGGCAGCAGCGCTGAAAGCAGGTCGGCCTAGCAGTAACTCTTAAATCGCTAGAGGCTGCACTGGAGCTGCAGAGTGTGTAATTTGAGAAACTGCCGCTGCTGAGCTCTGAGTAAGCCGGCAGTTTACTGACTGGCTGCAGGATAGGAGGCAAGCCCCCCCCCCTTTCTCTGTGAGATTGCAATAGTCTCTTTTGGCCACTATCTGTTTTAAACAAATTTAGGATATCCAATTAATTGAATCAATAGTTTAATCATACCTCACTGGAGCCACAGCTAGTGCTTGGACCAAAGACCGGGAAACTGGGAGCCGAGAGGGAAAGGATACTTAAGAAAACTCCCTCAGTCGCTGGACCAATCAGGCTGCGACTAAACCCTGTTGTAGCCCCTCCCACCAAAACTACAGGAAAACCTTCCATTTCCCACCATCCAGTCTGAGCTGAAGAAGGTTCTTGGATAAGAAGCGAAAATGTCTTCAAAGAAAAACCAGAAAGTTCAGTTGCCTCTTGAAAAAAGCACTTTTGGGACAACTTTGATCTGGGTGACTGAGAATCTCCATAGATATTTACTAATATGGTTGTTAAGTGAATCTGGATTTTCCATTTAATTTGCTTATTAGAAGGTCACAAGATGATTACATCACCCCAAGACACTGCAATTGTCATAAATGCATGCCAGTTGCCAAGTGTCCAAATTTTGATCATGTGACCATGGGGATGCTGCAAATGGCCATAAATGTGAAAAGCAATAATAAGTCACTATTTTCAGTGCTGTTGTAACTTTGAACGGTCACTAAATGGATGATTGTAAGTCAAGGACTACTTGTAGTGGTATCTCAATTTTAGAGATGCTGAACATTATACAGATATATTACAATTTGATTTGATTTGGTCACCCTAGTGGCAATAGCAATTAGACTACTATACAGTGCTTTAAAGCCCTCTCTAAGCGGTTTACAGTCAGCATGTTGCCCCCAACAATCTGGGTCCTCATTTTACCAACCTTAGTAGAAAGGATGGACTGTTGCCTGGGGAAAGGAAATCGGAAATTGTATCCCTATTGTATCGTTGAACCTGTTTTTAGCATGAGTTATTTTTTTAAAAAGGAAAACCTTTTGGTGAATGGGAGATGGTGTAATTGGAGGAATGTTACAGCATAGGGATGAGGAGTATTTATGCAGTATTTATGTTTTATGTTATGGTGAATTTTTCTCTGTGCCTTATGACTGGAAAAATGCTGTTATTTTATACAAAGGAAAACATAGCAGGGCTGAATACAAAAGTACTAGTTTCTTAAGGGTGCCTGCAAAGAGGATGGCAGCCCAATTTTTTGCTGTCTAGCATATCATTGAAAAATACTTGTATGGGAAAAATAAAGTTTATTGTACATCTGTTGATTTGGAGAAAACATACGATAAAGTGAATTGGCTTGAATTTTGAAAAGTTCTGTATGTCTGTGGCAGGCGTGTTAAACTCGCAACAACACGTTTTCATGTGACCTATGACAATTTCCCCCCTTTTGCTACACCGGGAGTGGCCATGGCCAGCATGTGACACATCCGGCCTGCTAGCCACGAGTTTCATATCCCTAATGTATGACATAAGTTGCTGAGTGTTATAATGCAGTATATTGCTCTTATCACCTGTAATGTTGGCAACATTACAGCCATGTATGCAGCACATAGAGTACAGCCTTGCTAGTAGATTTTCCAAGTTGACCCAGGCATTTTGATATGTTACTTCTACTGTCTGATAAGACTCCTAGTATAACATGTAGCAAAATTCTATATGACAGCCTGTAAAATCAGGAAGATGCTGATGTTCACAACAAATCAGCAAATTTTTATGGAGTCCTTGGTACACTCTGAGAGGCTCAGAAATGAAAAGGGTGTGAAGAAAGGCCTTCCAAAATGGCCGCTACACTCGTGTGAGGGTGTATAAGGAGAAAAGGCGACTGTGCGGTTGCAACGTGGCCATAAGGCTCTCCGTGGCTCAGCACAAACAAAAAGGGATACAAAGAACAAAAAAGCACTTCGAATGCTCCCGAGATCACCTGCACCCTTAAAACGAAGGGAAAAAAGGTTTTAAAAGACTCCTCAGCCGTCCCTAAGTGGCGCAGACAGTGGAGCACCCTCCACGTCCATTCCTACCTCAGCTCGCAGTTGTAGATGCTGTAGAAAGGAAGAAAAAAATGCTGGAAGCAAAAAGAACTAAAGCAGAAACTTAACAGCAAGGGAAAAGCCTAAAAAAGAGAGAAAAAAGGATAGTCCAAGCCTTGGATTAAAGTTAAAACTGGAGCTCACTGAATTAGTCCCTGACTGGGCTCCAGACTGAGGAAAAAACCTGGCGTCACATGGCACCAGGAGGCGTGGTCAAGGAAAAAGATTCCTCAGTCCCAGGGTAACCAGACTAATTTAGCCCATTGCTTGGACTCTCCAAGCAGTGCACAGAAAAATAATTTATTCCCATTCAATGAAATTTTAACTAATTCACTAAGAACTATCTTGGTCTAGTTCTGTTTCTCCATGACTTCTACAGAAAATATGCTCCATGCCCAAGTCTTTTTTACATAGTTCTTATTTACATGAATACAAATGGCATTATATGGACACTTACTTTGTATTAGAACCAATTAAAATCCATTATCAGTGCACTTGGGTGCCCTGGGAAGGAGAAGCAACAGTGAATGCTGTATAATTGCTTAGAATTTATCATACCTTTCCTTTTTAACTAGATAGAAAATAACTGCACAGAAAGCTGAGTACTCTAAAAATTGTTAACTTTATATACATGCCAAGCAGTTAATACTCCCATGTTCTCTGCACATTTATATTTAGCAACAGAGAATGAATCATATCACTATTAATTTAAAAGTCAAGCCCTTAGGGCCCTTTTTTGCAGAACATAAATCCATTTTGCACACAACATAAATACTTCAGTGTGATTCTTGTTTATTATTCTTTTGTGGCAAACTGGTTGCCGGGCCATTTGTAAGCTACGCATATTTCTAATTACCTTTTCAAAAATTTTGGGAACAAATATGTTAATCAAATTAACTGAACAACAGGTAAAACAGCACTCCTTTAAAAAAAAATAAAAGCCTTGTATATTCCCCAGATAATTCAGGGCAATTTGTTTACTTTATGGTTCTATATTTTAAGTTTTGGATGAAGCATTTGTATGGTTGGATGCTTCATACAAAACATTAAAAATTGCATGTGTTCATTCACTGGGAGGGGAGGGATGGAATTTATCAATGTATTAACATCAGCAAAGCACTATATGGTTCCCTATACTATATTCCTGTGTCGGGAGCACCAAAGCACTTCTGTGCTGCAAGGATCATCTGCTGACAGCATCATTGCCTGGGGGCTTCTTTCATGTCCCCATTAATAAGACTACTGAAGTCATACCTATTTATCTACTCGCATTTAACAAACACTTTTGAACTGCTAAGTCAGCCAGAGTTGGAGCGAATGACAAGAGCTCACCCTGTCACACAGCAGCACTCAGGCGTGTTTGCAAATTGTCAATCCAGCATCTTAACCATATGAAGCCACCACACTTCTTCTCTATGTTGGTGAAATTATGTCTTTCTTGCTTAACTAAGATATAGTGTTAAACCTGCATTAAACAGATCTTATTTAATTCTGTCATTTCATCCGAAGCCTGATACTTTTGGATCAATGTGTTATTATCAAAAATCAAGAATATGGTTAGAATGGGATACGTGGACTCAAATTCATCTTCCCAGAGCTTCCCAAAGAAATGGAAAGGGACAAGAGAAAGATAGCTAAATGCCAATCCATATAAGGACACCTCAGGTAAAGGCTTCTTCTTTAAAGGTTATGAATTGTGTTCTACCACATTGATCTACTGTAAACTGACATTTATGGAGTTCCTGGTCTAACATTATAAAAGTTACTGGCTGAAATTCACCCAACCAGCTTCTCTGTCTAAGGAAGAACTAGAACCGAGATCTTTTTTCACCTGTCCCAAAACAGCACCACGCTATTTACCTAAAGGCAGAGTATAGGAATATAGGAAAAACCATTAACTGCATCTCAATTCAAAACAATTGGTACCGTATTTTGCAATTAATTTCAGAAAGTCAATTTTAATATGTAATTTTACTTCAGTAGATCTAATTGAGTTTTGCAAAAATAAGTTAACCATTCACATTTATCATTGGGTGTGTCTCATAGTCTCATCTTACTTCATGAGACCTCATCTCTTCTAACAACAACAACAACAACAACAACAACACTTTGGTGGAGTTATCTTCAAAGGTGTAATCTGATAACAGGGCACATGAAAAGAATGACAGGGAGCAGAGACATTATTGTTTAAGACACAGTGATTCCACAGTGTAACTGCTTGATATGGCAATGGCTTCTCCAGTGTTAGCAAAAACTACCCTGATTTTTAAAAAATAATAATAAAATATTTTATCATCCTTGCACCAAAATATTAAATTCAATTTCTTAATGACACATTTTAATGTGTTGGGTTCAACCTTTAAACACCAACCTATATTAGATGGAAGTTGATGTCTCATCTGTTACAAATTAACATGGTTCTTAGGAGGCCCATTTCTATGTTACCTAGCACATCTACTGTATCTATCTATCAATGTAGCGTCTTATATAAAAATATAAAGGCATCTTCCTGGCTGTAACTTCCACTTTGATTCTGTTCATCATTCAATACAGGATGTATAGTTTGAGTTGAGCTCTGCTGATAAACAACTGAACATGATGCAGAAGAGAAACAACAGATAACTCTTAATGGAGACATAATTTTTTTTCAGAAAACCTATCTAGCCTCCAGTTACCTGTTTATGAAGAAATCAATGGAGTCTGAGCAATGTCACTTTTCTGTGGCTTTATTCTTTAGATCAAATGAATGCTTTATTTTGGCTACTGATTAGGAAAGCTAGAGTAAAAGTTCCTGTTATGTTCCTTTTAATTACATAACTGATCATTATTTCAGCTGATTCTTCTCTTAGAAAAGCATGGATCCAGATGGACATCTCTCTCTCTCTCTCTCTCTCTCTCTCTCTCTCTCTCTCTCTCACACACACACACACACACACACACACACACACACACAAACACACACACACAAATATTCTGTCTCTGTATTCTCACCCTAGTTGTAAATAGGGAAAATGTTATCCATCTGCACAATCCATCTTGAATTTCAAAAAGCCAAGTCTGCAGCTGGGGATAGCACAATTAGTCTGCACACCATATTCTGAACAGTTCAAATCAGAACTTTGTTCCTAGATCAATGAGTGAGAATGCCATTCACAACAAGGGAAGCCACATTACAAAAAAAAAAACAACAACAACCTTTGCAGATATTATTGAAACAATTCTCTGTTCCAGAGTAAGAATGATTTCCTCTGGTAATACGTTATTTGGCCTCAAATAATTGCCTTATCATGTAATCCACCATCAACAGGAAACAATTTTTATGCAAATATAAAGCTTTGAAGCATTTATTGTCAACTCTCAGTAACATGTGGAGAACTTCAAACGAACAGCAGAGAGTTGTTTATTATCAGCACTCCTAATTATTCTCCTTCTAGATGAGAAGGATGCATGCATTCTGGGATGCTGACTAGGATACACATTTTAATTTTTTAAATATATTTATTATAACAGGTACTGCATGCCTTTTGATCACATTAACAAGCAGTTTCTTCATTCTTCTCCCAGGGGTATATTATCCACATTTACAATGCAATATATAATCCTGAGAAATTGCCAAATCATTCAGGCATTCTTTTCTTTAAAAAAAGAAGAAAAATATGAGGTATGGGATAGGAAATTGCTAGATATGCTGCTAGTGGACAGTTAATGAAGGAAAAAGACAAAGCTGCTTTGGCATCCTGAGGGCTGAATGAATGTGTTTCCTTTTATAATGTATTAAGAGTCTGACATCCTCATTACTCTAGAAGGTTTATTTATAAAGATATACCAAATTGCTATTTCAACAGTTTCCTTGTCAATTCTCCAGAGGAATATAAAGAGCCTTAGTATTTTTTGGAAAGTTGTTATACTCCCTGTTTTTTCCATTCCAGCTTAGACTTTATGCTATGCATGAAAGTGCATACTTCATTCAGTGCTTTCCCTGGACTCTTGTTAAAGAGGAAAGTGGAGTAATATCCATCCATCAATGGCCATTCCTGTTCCCATTGCAAACACTTCTCCAGAATAACACCAGAACACCACCAGAACCATACCAGCCACCATAAGTCTTCTTCAGTCACTAAATTACAATCATAGCTATCAACCACTGCTTGGTCAAGATTTAAGAAGCACTGCCTCAAAAGCAGTAGTTCTTAAAAGTTACAGAGTAGGGAAAAAAATCCTGTAAGGTAATTTAGATTCAACTTAATCCATATATTATGCTACAAATTACATTTCTATTGTTTAAACAAACACAACCAATGTTGTAGCAATAATATGAAGAGGAGTCAGGGATGGGAAACCAAGAGCAAATGAAAATAATTTATATACCATTTAGGTTTTGATTAAGCTAGCTCTAGTGTACATGTACAAAAATGTACTGTTTATGTACAGACAATAATCTGAAAGCCCTTTATAATCATAGAGATCATAGATATGGCATCTGCTCATTTTGACATATTCATTCATTTAATTTATTTGTTTAGTGTATGTTTTTGGAACTTCAAATATGGAAGTTAAAAGTGGATATAGCCAGGAAGAAATAGAATAGAATAGAATAGGATAGATAGATAGATAGATAGATAGATAGATAGATAGATAGATAGATAGATAGATAGATAGATAGATAGGATGGATGGATGGATGGATGGATGGATGGATGGATGGATGGATGGATGGATGGATGGACAGAGAGATAAATATCATTTTATGACCAATGTGCACATTTACAACAACAAAAATATATAAATGATTAGGGTCTGGTCACTTTCAGGCCACAGCTGCAAAGGGGCCAGAAGAATCCAACCAGCTAATTAAGGTCACAAAGCTTGTCAGCTTATTAACATGTGGTTAGGACTTTTTAGGGATGTCATGAGCAGCACAGCAGCTCAGAAAGAGATACTTTCTTTAAATAATGTTCTCCCCTCTCCCGCAAAGTAACAGAGGCTTTCAGTCATGGGGTTTGCTTATCATGTTGCTTAGTGACTCTTTTGTATGAATCATTTGCAATCAATAAAAAGGTCTACCTGTATTTTCAAGAAAGCAATGACTTCACTAATGTTTGTAACATTCTCTGGCAATCAGTTCCTGAATATGGGGGAGGGGGTGTGAGGCTCTGAAGTACTGAAATTTCTAATGCCTGGTGTGACTTCTGACAATATCTCCTTTTAGATACTATCCAGAAATGCAAGCAGAGAAATGTTAAAATCAGTCTTATATTTTATATTGCAGACTTTATGCTTAAATTCAAACCTTCTATTTTAAACTAAAAAGGGATTGACTTACTGTATTCAATTTTTAAAATTTAAATTTTGTGCATGTGACATACAACAAAGTATAATTCAACTTCCAAATAAACAATTTATCTCAAGGTGCAAGAATTGTTGGTTCTTAATCAAAGTTTATGTTTCTGACATTAGCTTATTAACATTTTGGATCGACATACTTAAGAATATAGTCATGTATAGCAAGAGAAAATTGCCTAAGGATAATTTCCCTCAAAGGATCATTAATAAGTATTAATACATATTTAATGCACTTATGTGCTATGTATTAAATATTTGTTTGCATGTGTTATTTTGTAACACATAAATCTTTTGTAAGTCTTTTGTTTAAAAAAGTAATATTTTAAAATACCGTATTTTCACGACTATAAGCCGCACTGAAAATCCTAAAATTTGATCAAAAACCGGCAGTGCGGCTTATAACCCGGTGCGCTTTATATGTGAAAAAAGATCGAAAATCTCTCCCTCCCGACGCTCAAACTTGAAGCTCGCAAGCATGCACACGTCCCTCGGTTCTCTCCCTTCAACCTCGCTACTTTCTGAGTCGGAGACCGGGGGGCGAGCAGAGAGCCACCCAGCTCCCAGCCCCTATAGACTGGGCTGTTCCGTCACCCCCGCCGCCGCAAGAAGGGACGGCAGACCGGCGCAGCCCTTCAGGATTTGCCGGCGCCGAGCACCCCATCCGCCCCGGCAGTCGCCCTGCCTAACTCCGCTCCGCGCCCCAGCCGGCTCTGCGCTGCCGGTCAAGGGCGCGCGGGTGGCCGGTGCGGCGCCGGTCTTCCCAGCACACCACGCCGGCCGGGCAAGAGCCGGGAGAGCAGCGGAGCCCGAAGCCTCCCGCGCCAGAAACGTCCCGCTAGCCGATGCCTGCCACGTGCGCCCACCCGCCCGCCTCGGGGACTGCAACCCGGGCGCCCTGCCCGCCCCCCCCGCCTGGCTCACCGATGCGGATGACATGGGGCATGCCGCGGCAGGCGTGCAGCCAGAGGACTCCAAGCAGGGCGGCGGCGGCAGCGGAGGCGCAGGAGTGGGCCAGCGGCGGGCGCGGGGCATGGCAGTAGGTCAGCATCCTGGGTGGGCGGGCGGCGGGCAAGGTGCGGGAGGCGGAGAGGACAGAGCGACCGGAGCGCCGCCGCCGCCCGGTTCGGCTTCCCTGGCCACGGCGCCCCAGGCCCCCGCGCTGGCGATCTCCCGGGATGGCAAGGCTGCGCGGGGCCGCTCAGCGGAGGAAGGCGGCTGCCTGGCGGGAGAGGCTCGGCCGAAAGGTGCCGGGGCTGGAGCCGCAGAGCCAGGCATGCCTTCCGCCCGGGAAGTCCTGCCCCTTCATCCCCGAAGGCCGGCGCGCGGTGAGGGGGGCCGGCGTGGGGGCGAAAGTACTTTGCACATGCTCCACGGTCGCCGCGCTCTCCGTCCCAGCCTTCGCCGAAGCCGGCGGGCTGCCTCCCGAAGAAGCCGCCGGAGCGTCCCAAGCCAGAAAATGCCCCAACTCGGGCAGACGGAGTTCCAGTTGCAACCTGCGCACATGATTCGATGAGGAACCAAGGGGAGCCGGGTCTCTGAGCACGGCTTATAACCCGGTGCGCTTTATATGTGAAAAAAGTTTGAAAAATTAACATTAACTGATACTGCGGCTTATAATCCGGTGCGGCTTATGGTCGTGAAAATACGGTACTTGATATTTGCTGTAGGATGCGCTTCATTTCACATAACAAAGAGTACATTCTCTAGTAGTGAAAGGTGTATTCTTAAAATATGTATACATGCATGTAAATATTTAATCTATGAGGAAAATGAACAAAAATGGTTAAATGCTTACTTATATTAAGAGAAGAAGTTTGGGTATTTCCATTATTTATTATTTTACTATATATGTTAAGAATAGAAGGAATCACATATCTAATTTTCCTTTAAAAAATAGGAAAATCTATTTGATAGAATTTGCTGCAATATAAGTTACTTTTTATTAGCTTTGCTTGGGAGGTAATTTTAAATCAATAGCATTGTTGATATTTTGGTAAAAGCAATACAGTTATATTACAATTAATAGAAAAATAAAACAATGACAGAAACAATTACAGTTTGATATGTAAAAAGTACAATCATATAAGACAATTTGAGGACATTCAATTTTAGGTAACTATTTCAGTGGCATTGTCTCCCTAGCTCATACTTTAATTCTTCTCTATAATATGATTTCAGTCAAGCATTTATTTGTTTATTTAATTTTTATACCCAAGTCTAATTATTAGGATGGAAACACAAAGTAGAGATGATCACTTCAGAAATGGGCAAATGAGAGACTCAAACTCATAAAATATGGGGGACCATGGTAAATGTTTTTCTCTAGAATTCCTCAAAAAATTAATGAAACAAGCAATCTTAACATTATTTCTGTGTATTCTGTTCTACCAACTGACAATAGTACTCAGTAGTCTTAACAGAAACCATTCCATATGTCTTAATTGGTCATCATTTAATTATAGGTGGTACTCAACCATTTATTCAGCAACCATTTGAACTTAGCAACAGTGCTGAGCGACTGGTACTTAGGACCAGTTGTCAAAAGTTCTGACCAGGATCATACAATCACCATTTGCCACCTTTAGCGCTGGCTTCCAACAAGCAAAGCGAATGGGAAAGCAGGTAGGAGGCCACAAATGGCGACCATATGACACTGTACTTGACAATGATATGAGATCCACTTCATGATGGCAACCAGAAGTGACAAAAAATGCTGTCTCCAAGGAGCATAGTGGTGTGACATTTCACTTTATGACTGTCTTGCTTAGCAATGGAAATTTGTGAGTCAATTGCAGTTGTTAACTAAGGACTACTTATGCTACAGTTCCATCTACCAAACTGACCATGAACACTTTGGTCCATCTCCTAATTCCATAATGCAACTAATTCCATAGTTAGCAGTCTAACTCCACCTATAATTACTTATCATAAAATTAAAAAAGATGACCAGTGAAATTTTGAGCAGCCTGATTGCCCTCTGCTAACCGACAAAACCCATTACATCCAATTCCCAGAAACAGCCCGAAGAACAAAAAGAGAAAAGAAAAGCAAGTGAATGAATTCTGCTTTCTGGTTCCTTCTTTTAAAAATCTAGAGAGTTTAATATCTCCTCCCCAAGAACTGAGTCATAAAAGACTCATTATAGTTCTGTTGTGTGCTCTTCCTCCTTCTAATCCTTTTATTAAAACAGAGTATTATCAATTATTATGCTAATACAATTGAAAAATAATTCTTACAGTACTTGGCATTTCTTTTTTACGCTGTGTTGATTCAGGATATTTCTGACTTTCTTTAGTAGAGTTCATGACAAGTTAACCCAGCTCAATACCAAGGCTTGCAACCAGCATTGTTCTGCCTCTGTTCAGAAACTGTAGCATGATCTTTGCCTTTAATAAGCAACTTAATAATCAGACTATTAAATTTCACACTTATTAAATGTCTGTAGTAAAATTGCAAGATTTTATTAACTGCAGTGAGAAAAACAGCTATTGCAGGCAAAGTAACTCTATTGCAAAATTAAAACTATTAAATAACTGTGAGATGCAAACATTGAAACAAAATTGCATTTAACTTGCATAGGAAATTAAATAATTATAAAGCAAATAATCTTCAACATACCAAAAATGCCCATTATTTATAGAAATGTAATATAAAAATATGTAATTATACCTAAAATATACTGTCAGCTTAAAATATGAATTAATATTGACCTTGTACTACTTTCAAGCTATTTGCTCATTTAAACTATTAGTAATTAAGACATCAAAGGATGCACAAGAATACTGTTCCTTCATTATTTCACTTAGTTTTATTTTTGAGATGGGATATATTCATGTCTTCATTAACCACAAATATATTTATCATGTTATTAATACTTTGATTCTTATTAATGTTAAATTTTCCACTAAGCACTTTTTAAAAGATTCCTGCAACATAGAACAATTTTGTCCTTTGAGGTGATAGAGATATATCGCAGAAGTGTTAAACAAAGCATTTTGATTGGAAAATTGAAGGAATTGAAGTCAATATAGTATATTAAAATGTCGTCCAGGTTAGAGATAGAGAAAATAATAAAATGGCTATCACTACAGAAACAATGATAATTTCTTCTTCTAATAAATAATTTTAGGTATGCGAGTATTACTTATACCAACATGTTCCAGAACAATGTTATATCTGAACCTTGCAGAAATTCTGAACTATAATCAAAATCTAATGGTGAAATCAAAGTATTTGATTTGTAGAGATTTTATTTGATTTGTAGAGAACATCTGTACCTATAGCCTAGATATAGCTTTGTCTGGAGATGTCAGCAGCTTGAAATCAGATTGGAATGGAAAACTATTCTAGATTGTATTGTGGTTTATGAATAAATCAAATTACAGTTAAGAAATAGAAAAAAAAACTTTGCTCTAATCTGAGATACTGTAAATAGTGACTTTTGGAAACTCTAATAGGATTTTTCCAGCCTTATTTAGTTAAGTACATCATGGTTTCTTTTAACATTTTCTAAAGTTCCTCAACTCTATGTGACTTAATATTTATATTTATGACTTAATATTTCTGAGATAATCTTTCAACTAACTTTCCTACAATCTCTCATGCCTCATTTCATTTCATATTTACAATAACATCCTTGACAGCTAGGTTAAGTTGAAAGACAGCTAATAGTATATAGTTAGCAAAATTGTCCCATGATTGATTTTTTATTTCATCAACCAAGGCATCCACTAATGGAATAGGAGTGAACAATACTGGTGATTCTTCCTGCCCCTGCAGATTGTACATTGGACATAGGAGACTACAAAGAGGAAGGAACATTGTTTTCCCTAATTCACTGGCAAGTTACCTTATATTAAGACCAATGTTCAACTACTGGAATTAATCCTACCTTGTTTCCATAACCATGATTATATCACACTTACTTTAATCCCTCATGACATCCAGCACATTTTGCTTATTACCTATACCTCATATATTAAAATAGAGATATTTAAGACAGTGAATTAGATTCCTTGTGTTCTCTTTCCCTTTTTCTTTACGCCCATATCTAAGCCCCCATTGGTGAACTAGTAATTTCCAAAGCACTTCCACTTTGCTGAACAGGCCTGCTGTTCAGATTAATCAGCCACAGCTACAAATCTATTTTCTCTCCTTACTGAGATAAATTCCATCTCTGCAAAGCATCCCTTCCTCCTGAAAGTTCATACACTTATTGAAATACTGAAACCTCTGTTGTAAGCAGGAATTAACATGATATATGGTTCTTTCTTTTGCTGAACTGTAATGAGAATTATTTGATGAAAACCAACATGGGTTTGTCCACATGGATGAGTCTTGTCAGACTTACCATCACATCTTAGAGTCAGGCACCTGAGAGATAATACACATGCTGAGATGGAATACCTAGATGACAAATGGGAAGTCCTGTACTTCTCAAGAGGGCATAACTTATGAACTTCTTTCTCTGAGTGATTGGTGATGGATCTACATGGATCAGTTGGCAGAGCCTCAACTGCAAGAGTCTTCTTAGCTCCCTCATGTTTCTAGAAGATTCTTTAAAGTCTGGATTTAAAAAATTAAATATTTAATGTCAACAAGTTTTCAAAGTCTAGATATAAGAAGTGGCTGCCAAGATGTAGAGTAATGTTGATGTAGTGTCTTTTTGCAAGCCCCCTTCTTTCTCATCCTTAGAAGTTGTAAACATCATTGACCTTCTGTTTTTGGAAAGCATTAGAATCTACACATTTTCCTCTTGAAAAGTAAGCTGAATATATAATATTCCAGCCTCCAGTTATCAACCTTTATATTAAGGACTTCCACAAGCTTGGTATTTAACAGCCTTCTTTCCTCTCGGGGAAGAAAGAAAATATGGCACATCTCTTGGAGGCAACTGCCAAAACCCCATTTCTGGCCAGGATGTCTTCTGTATTCACTGGACTAAGAAAGAAAAGAGGGAAAAGCAAATAGAATTCTTTCTTTCCCAAAATACACTAAGACAGTGCAATTGATCATCTGTTGAATCAAATGTTAGGCAGCTGGCTTGAAGTGATCAGATGAATTCCAATTACTCTACTTCTCATCTGCTTCCCAGAATGCACCAGGAATATGCAAGTGAACTTCTGGAGAAAAAAATTTCAGTTAAGAAGTGACACAGAAACATATTTAATATGTATTATGTTAATAGTACGGTGTCGTAGTAGTTATGAGTGCAGTACTGCAGACTACTTCTGCTGACTGGTGGCTGACTGCAATTTGGCAGTTTGAATCTCACCAGGTTCAAGGTTGATTCAGCCTTCCAACATTCTGAGGTGGATAAAATGAGGACCCAAATTGTTGGGGGCAATATGCTGACTCTGAAACTGCTTAGAGAGGGTTGTAAAGCACTATGAAACAGTACATAAGTCTAAGTGCTAAGTGCTATCGCTACTATGATGACATATCATTTATTGAGCATTCCTAGTTAGGCATAAATGACATTTTTGTTAACACCTATGGTACTGGGTGAAATATAACATGATTAAAATTGCCAACTTAATTGGTCTGAATTGTCCTTTGTTTATCTCCATATGAGTCCACTTCCACACTAAATTTGCACACTGGAAAGCAACTTAAGGGAACACCCTTTTCTACAAATATTTTCAATGGTTAATCTACAAGACCAAACAGCTGCATACATTTTATCACTCGGCCAATTCACTTTAAAATATTGGTTTTCTTTGGTGCAAAATCATACATTTCTTCTCCATACCTTTTGGTGTTGTAAATCTATGCTTTATAGAGAAAAAAATGTATTTACTTTATTAAAAATGTTATTCTGTCAAGGTTTAGGGTTTCATTATAGTTTCTATTATATACCCGAAATTAAATGCAGATGTATTAAAGCTGAAATTAATATAACAAATTAAAAGTCTGTTTAAAATAGGTGTTTTTATACAAAGTCTATCTTTCAGATTTTGATTTTAATTAAAAACAAAACTCCATAAAGAAAAATAGGCTCCACAATTCAGCAAAAAGTACAGTTCAGAAATCCAGAAAAACTACAGAGAAAGTATAAGTTATTCTCGGTTGACATCAAAGCAACCGTAGGCAATTTTTTTCAAACAAACTCAGTTATGTGGGATCATGGATCATACAGAGGAAAACAGTCTCTGAAGTAACTTGCATCCAGTTGTATGCAGCTTGAATAATAATGATCAGAACTTGCATTTTGAGAGACAGTTTAGAATAGGGGTTAAGGTATCAGGTTAGACACTGGAAGACCCTGACTTTTACACTCTAACACAGCTGTGTGAGTTTGGGTCAGTTACTTTCTCTCAACCCTAAGAAGGCGGCAATGGCAAACCACTTTTGAAATTGCTGTCAAGAAAATGAAGCAATGACACACAGAAAACAAAATGAACACAAACACAAATCCCTGGCATTTCACCAAGAAACAAAGTAGTAATCAATGCAATTCAGTGCCTTTAGATGTGATACTATTATTTCAGAGTTCTTCTACAAATCACCATATCAGCTAATAGGTTTCTGAAGTAAATACTCAATGTAGAAAGAACTGCAATAGTCAGATCTTGAAATCCAAGTAAGTGTATCACAGATCTTTTTTTCTAGGAAAGAACAGTAAAGCAAAGTGAATATAAGATGTTCCTAGTGATTGCCTAAATTTGTAAAACCTCAGTCATCTAGAAGTACACCAAACACAATTCTTGCTTTTTGCTGGAATCATATTAGAAACAGGGAGACATACCACCTTTCTGCAATTATAATGCCTTACAATAAGCAATTCTGGCATTTTTGGATTCAATTGCTTTTTATTATTTACCTTCACACTCATTACTTTCTGAACACACTCAAGAATTATTACCTGTTAAAACCAACTCCAAGTCCATATTGAAAAGCACTGGAAACAAAATTAAATCCTTTAATAGGTTCAAAGAACAGTCAATAAAATCTGAACTATATTTTGGAGCTAAGAATGTTCACTGTAAACCAGAGTTTTCTCATTTTTTTCCAGAGAATGTAGCAAGTCTCCAAAATAATAATAAAATAAAGTTAGGCCACACCTACCTCAAGGCATATTGTTAAACATTCTAGAAAATTCTAATAGGAAATTTTTATAATACACAAGAGAAACCAAAAAGACTCTTAAAGGAGAAATAATTCAAAAATAATGATGGGTCATCTTCTAATTACTAAACTGAAAAAGTGACTCATAAAGTGCTGAACATTTAGCTTCTGATAAGTTATATTAAAAATATAAATTTTATTCTCACTTATGAAAGAAGCATCCACTCCAATTTTTGATGAGAAATCAAATCTTCAAGCATTTGTATCATGAATATGCAGAAATATATTTAAAAGACCGTTGTATCCTCAAACATTGCATAAACAAATAATAAAGAATAAAATAACACTTTTCCAACATATGTTTCTAATCTCAACTTTGCTTAAAGATACAAATCTTTTATATATGGTCTCTACTGAAAAGAAAGAAAAAAAGAAAGAAAAACTTAAGTAGAATAAGTAACTGTCACAATTGTTCAATATCAGAAGAACCCCTAACACTTGATCTTAGCCAAAAAGGAAAGAAATCTGAAAATCATACCTGATGCTTCTTGAATTTTCACTTTCAGACCTGCAAAAAAATATATATATATTAATACTTATTAAAAATTTGCAGCAGATTCATATCTACATGCTAACTTACAACAATGATATTTCACTCAAAAGATCCCTGTTTTTACAGTAGTAAAGTTGCAGTAGTAAGAGTGAACAATTAAAATAGATGCTTATTGTGATAAGCTTTAAATATATGCATTTTAAAAACAAATATTACAATTAAAATTGGGATGAGTACAATTGAAGTAATACATCTAAATGTATTCTGTTCATTTTGTTTGTTTTAACTATATATATTCAACAAGACTCCTTTAGCATCAGAGTGTTAAATACTGTATACTGCTGTCCAATTCAGTAAGTAAAAGCATAATTCCAGATAGAATATATAAATAGCTATATATCTTTTTCCAGTTTTTAGTATGAATGGTGTATACTACAAAAAAGGATACACGTATAGGCTATTGAGTTTTCACTTCTTAAAAATGGCACTGTTTCTTAAAAGCTCATTAAACATTGAGAGTCAATGAATGTAATTAATTATTACTATTTCCTTCATGGATATCAGACTACATACAAGAAGTATAAAAATGAATATACACAAAGCAATACTTTAGAAAAATGTAGTGTACTTTTCCCTTTTATGTTAATAATGTTTCATACAGTATATAAATACCATTCACCCTAAGAAATCTTTTGATATAATTTAATGTCTTTCAAGCATTTTGTTGCATAGGCTAAGCAAGCAGCAGGATTTAATTGAGTTCCAAGCACTGAAGCGAATTGCCGGTACTCATAGCTGTCCATGGTCCTGCTGATACCAATTCAAGCAGATTACAGTCTGCTATGTAAGCAACGGCTGTTTTCTGAACTCTTCTCCTATTTCACTTTCATCATTTCTGGCAAAACCTTAAAGGCTTATGTTCAACTCACCAAGTCTCTCTCTTTACAAAATAATGCAACTATTATATAGAAGTATAATTTGAATCATACTTTTTCTATTTATTTATTATCTAATTTGAAGCAGCCAGGAAATTTAAACAAATTAAAAAGTAATCTAGTTCATGTAAACCAGAACCAAATTATAATTTTTTTCTGCATATTTTAAAGAAAATGTGACTTAACAAAATATAAGTTAACAAATCATTTTCCCCATTTAAAATTATTTTGATGTCAATGTAATGATCTATCTACATTTTGTTTTTCATTGTTCTAGAGACCTAATAACAAAGCTCCATAAGCTTGATAATCAACATCCATGTGATCTTGTTTTAACATACCACACCCTGCTTGTACTTTGGAGTCAGCTGCCTTGTATATTTCGCTTAATGAGTTTAGGGTCCAGGTTTTATTTGGATTTTATTAAAATGTATGCTATCCAACATTTTACCTAGAAAATTACATTTTACCTAGAAAAATGCAACTTTCTAATTTTACTACTGAAGCAATATAACTAAATGAACAAAATCTTTTTTGGTCTTCCTGGAACTAGCAGTAGAGTTCCTATAGAGCTGTTCCTGTATGGGAACAGCTTGACTTCAACATCAGAGAGTAGTCACCATCTGAGAGGGCCAAAATGGTAGTTGTATATTTTGGAAAGTCCAAATGGGAACTAATCAGGAGTAATAAGAAGAAGAATCTTATAGACTGAAAAGAAGAGGGTGAGAGTTTCAAGTAATAAGAGCAACAACGATGATTAGGTGACTGGAGGCTAAAGCATATAAAGAACAGTTGCTGGAATTGGGTATGTATAGTTTAATGAAAAGGACTGGGGTTTCCCGATAGTAATGTTCCAATAGCTAAGCAGTTATCACAAAGAAGAGGAAATCAACCTATTGTCCAAAACACCTGAAGGCAGAACAAGAAGCAATGGATGGAACTAATCAAGGAAACATAGAACTAAGAAGAAATTTCCTGATAGTTACAACAATTAATCAGTGGAACAATTTGTCTCCAAAAAGTTGTGAATGCTCCAACACTAGAAGCTTTTAAGAAGTAATTGAACAATGATTTGTCTGAAATGATATAGGACCTAAAGAGGGGTTAGGCCTGAAGACTTCCAATGTCCCTTCCAACTCTGTAGTTCTGTTAAGGTGTCCAGTTTAATAAAAAAACAGTGAAGGAATGCTACTTCATTATTCTTGAGTATAATAATAGAACTTTGAAGTTCTATTATTGTCCAAGTTCCTGTCTATCAAATCTCACACGAAACAAAATCAAGGCTTGATTTCTTTGTGTTTCTCTGTCATGCTTGCTTCAACTTGTGGACTGTGCAATCTCTTCTCCAAGCCACTTCTTAATAGCTTGTTCCTTCCTTTCATACTGTACTTCCCCAAATTCAGTTCTAAATTCTGTTATACTGGGATAGCATGCTAGAAACTTGCATTGCTGTGATCCCAAGGAGACCCCAATATTTGATATTTAACATCAATTCAATGTTAGAGCCGAGGTGGCACAGTGGTTAGAGTGCAGTACTGCAGGCCACTTCAGCTAACTGCTAACTGCAGTTCGGCAGTTCAAATCACACCGGCTCAGGGTTGACTCAGCCTTCCATCCTTCCGAGGTGGGTAAAATGAGGACCCGGATTGTTGGGGGCAATATGCTGAGTCTGTAAACCGCTTAGAGAGGGCTGAAAGCCCTATGAAGCGGTATATAAGTCGAACTGCTATTGCTATTGCTATTAATTGGAATCAGCATTGAAGGATAAATGGAAACACACTAAATTGCTGACTTTGACCAATACCTTCCTCTCTTATACCAAGAGTTGCACATGTGGAACAATGACATTATTAAAAGAAACACAATATCATAGACGAATTAATCAGTACCTGTCTCTGAAGCTTCATGAGAAGTGCAAACTGGTAATTAATGTCCTGGGAGTGAGATAAGGCAGAGATGTAATGGAAAATGTTTTAGGATAAGAAGAGATTAGTGGATGTTGAAGGGAGAAAGAAAAATGATTAAGAAAAAGGGAAGAGAAGTTTATTCTATTTTTAAACTTTATTCCTAGAAGTACCTTAGTGCTGGATTAAAATGGAACTTCTAAAATAACTTATGGGGAAACTCTTTCTCTCTGACACAGTATCTATCTATCCAAACACATACAATTCATATGGAATAGAATGACAAGTTTCATTGTTACATTACTGAATTTATAACTCAAGCAAATAAAATGGTGGCTGACCAACCCATGCACACTATATAAAAATCAAACAATGTTTGAAATGTCAAGTTCCAAGCAAGTTACTTAGAATTCCAGGGTAGGCTTTCATAACTGGTATCAATGAAGCGGAGATGAGCTTTTCAGCAATGATCTCATTTACTTTTATCCTAAGGTTTCATTTGCAACTGTGCTACCTGTGAACAGCTGACAGATACACCACAAAGTAATTTACTCTACCACCAAAGATGTCAGCCACAACTGCTAGATAAATGTCAGGACAAAATCAACTAACCAATCACTACACCAGGGCCATTTAGCCCAAAAACTCATCACTGCTTTATCTAGAATTTTCATTATAGGATAAAAAAGTGAAATATACCTTTGGATATTCTCTCACATTAGAGCTGAGTTATGATTAAAATAATTTTAAAAACTCCCATTCTAAACTCATAAAATTCATGGCAATCAACCTCCTATTCTCCCTTTATACTTTAGAACATTTCTAAAAATCAATACTTGAAATACACTTCTGAGAAACATTCGGAGTGGGACTGTATCTCCAGGCGCTTAATAAGCTGGGACAGCATGACCACAAATGGCTTGCGTTAAGAAACAATTCACCATGATTATGCAAACTTTTTCCTTTCTATAGAAATGACTTTTCCCCATTTCCAGAAATGGCATCAATTTTATTTTCTGGCCTATGTTGACAATTTGCTACAATCTAGTTGTCATAGAACCACATGGCAAGCGGAACTTACTGGTTTTTCTTTTATAAAAACATATCAGCGATACAGTGATTACATAACAATTATTTTTTAATTGCCATAGAAGCTACTTCTATACATTCCTTAATCCACTCCTGTCCAATTTTCTACCACCTAGTTTTTGTTTTGACACTTCTCGTTTCTTCTAACTCTTTGGAGATCCCTCCAAAGAGGGATCTTGGTCTTCAACTACTACAAGCTTTTCCCATTTTCTTTTCCATCTTTCACCATGGATCACCTGGTTCCTGACACTCTTACCCACTGCTTCCTCTTGTCCACATTCTGTCCAGTTGCCTCTTATTCCAACATGATCTTTCTAAAGCAAGTTTGTCAGATCCACCAGCTTTGACTTGGCATCTTGCCGGCATTCTGTCATCAGTTGGGTGAGGGACAGGGGGAACAAATGGGCAATAAAGTTGTATACCTTTATTATGGGAAATTGGGAGGGGGAATTGACCATTGAAGAAGGACAGAGCATTTTCGAATCCAGTTTGTATTGGTGCCCTGGAATCCTGGAATCTAAGGCTGTTTGCCCCAAATGTGGATTTTGCCCAAACACCTCAGAGTTTCTCATAACATATTGTCAGTACTAGATTGGCTTTGCATGGATGGACCATAATGGGGAGGTGTTCTGACCTCCACCCATCGAACCTGCAAATCACCCAGACACAGGCTTGGCTGTTTGCTACTCTTTAATCATGGCTTTATCAACTGCTTTGGCTGAAGACCCAGACACGACTCACATGCAAGACTAGTTGAAAATCCCACAGGCATAGATACATGAGACAGAGTATTCCAAACGGTTGTGTCTTGTAAATGACTCCTCCCCACTTCTTTACTTATATACTCTCTTGGGAGGGGCCAAGCCACAACCACCTGGGCTTAATTATCGTCTCTGAGTTTGCCTCCGCAGCTGCTGCTTCCGTTTCTACGCCCTTCTGTGTCTGGCATCAGGAACAAACTGCCTTGAGTCCTCCCCACTGCTCCATGCCTCAGGCACCTCCTGGTGGCCAACCAGCCTCTCTGGTCCCTGCACTGAGTCTGAACCCTGCCCAGGGTCCTCCACATCTTCCCTGGTGGACTCATATGGTTCCTCGCTATCCGAGTCCATCAGCAGCTCAACTGGATCCTGCTGGGCCACAACAGGAGGGCTAGGGGAAAACAGGGGTCTTAGCTTTGTATTAGCATGAGGGAATTTTAGATTCCACTTGACTCTTCTGAAATCAGCATCTCTTAGTAAAATGCCATTTCACTTCAACCAAATGGAGTCAAGAGTTTTACTTCCCTAAGGAATCAGACTGGGGCAGGTTTCTTTTTATATTTTATTCCTCCAAAGCCTATATGGCAGCTTGCAAGTGATTCTAATGAGATTAGACTTTTTCTCCCTTTTTCCTTTGTAACTGCCTATCTTTCTAAACTGCACACCTGGCATTCAGATCAGCAGAGGCAGAGAGAGAGAGAGAAACCTTTGATCTTGACTTTTGCACAGAACAATCTCTTGTTTCAGGGTAATTTATCCTTCCACAGACACGATGACATAATGCATTGATAATCCATGGACAATGGATACAGAGATGAATATTAAACAATATTTTACAATTTATTCTCCAAATGTCTTGGAATTTTTAGACTTCTGCAAACAATAGTTTATTTTGCAAAAAGAATTGCCACACAGAAAACAGCAATTAAAAATTAATTCTAACTAAACAAATATTCTAACTAAAACTAGAATATTTCATTATACAGAATAAGTAAAGACATTTAAAAATGCAAATACGTATTTCCTATTAGATCCATCAGTCTCACATGTATGTATGTGACAAACATATTTTATAATTTTATAACGTCATGTCAGCACATCTGGTTAGAGAGTTGAAAAAGATACTCCAGGGCAAAAGTCTTGTTTACTGAATTTATACACACATATCTTCAAAGAATGCCCTTATTTATTTTGCAAATCTAACAAAACTCCAGAAGTAATCTTGTAGCTCAAATGACTGTAAACTATTCATTTGCTGATAAATAAAGGCATAAATAGTAATTTAGGAGACTAAGCTAAGAAACAGAAAGTTTCTAATTCACCTCTAACCATGAATCCACTAGGTAAACTAGGGCTAAGTTCAGTTGGTGCAAGTAATACAGCAAAATGATTGATATCAAACATTTTAAAGCGGGCAGATTTTTTTTCATATGCTAGTACTAATTAAGGGCAGGGTGCCACCAGCGGTGGGTTGCTGCCAGCATTACTGCTGGTTTGGTGCATGCAAAAAATACTACTGGTTCGAACCGGTAGGAACCCATCACTGGGTACCACTAAAGATGTCTCATCCACATTTGAAACCACAAAGAATTACCAGCATATTGGATATTGCTGTCCATTGAATCTCCTCTCAATATCTATTAGAAGAATTATTGTATTATATTACAGGAAGTCCTCAACTTACAACTATTTATTTAGTGACTGCTTAAAGTATGACTGTGTTGAAAAAAAGTGATTTATGATCAGTCATTGCACTTATATCCATTGCAGAATCCCCATGATTGTGTGATCAACATTTGGGCTCTTGGCAACCATCAAGTATTTACAATAATTGCAACATCCTTTTAATTGTCTTTTGGGACCTTCCCAGCCAGCTTCCATCAAGCAAAGTCAGTAAGGGAAGAGTGATTTGTTTAATGGTCACAGGATTCACTTAATGACTCTTTCAATTCGCTTAACGGCAAAAAGGCCATAAAATTGTTCCAGTCCCCACTATGGTCATAATTCAAGGACTACATATACTACACACACTTTTCAAAATATATATTAAGGTAACTATTAATGTGGTGATTATGATGATCTTGGGATCAGGACAGAAATAGATAAGGTATTTGAATATGTAAAAAAAACACCTCATTTTGTTTTAAATATTTAAAGGGCAGTACATGAAGTGGTGAATAGATGTGGTACTAGGAAGGATGGTTTACATGGATATAATAGTTTGAAGAGATATAGTGAATTATTTAAGTGTAAAATTATTATCTCATGCCTTTAATTTCTTTGATTTACAAATATGTATTTTTTCCCAGTTTTGCACGATTGCTCATTCAGAATAGGAAGAGTGGAATGGTTCCAGTCTAGCTTTCCTTACTTTCATATCATCTTTATTTCCATACCACCTATTTTTTGTCTTTGAAATTACTTATGCATTTTGATGATCTCTTCAAGTCCATCTTACTACAACTAGGTCTTTGACTTCCTTGACATTTTCCATGTAACAAAGTTGATGGAAGCGCATGCTTATGCACCTGCATTTTTGACAAGCAATCATTCCTCACCATAGAGTATTTTTTACCTTTGTTCCAGATTTTGCACATCTTAACACTCTTCCAGCTATACTGTAAACTGTGCTGCATTCCTTCATGCCTATTATTATTTCAATTGCAACATGATATGCAGTTTATTCAGCTAAAATGATAATAATTGGCAAAAATATGGCGCAGTATAAATATACTATATATAGCATGAATTCTTTTTTGCTAGACTTACCTCCTTCAACCTGTTCTCATAAAACTAAATTCTATAATGTGGCACACACATTTGTGTCCTTGCTTTCATACTTACATTGTTTATTCCTTCAACATTATTCTATATGAGAGCGGTATCAATAGATATGTTCAATGCTATAAAGAATTTATAGATTATATATATTATACAGAAAAATATTGAAGTAGTTGAAGCTTTGGCAACGTGAAGCTTTCAAATCCATATTTTCAAAACAGATAAATGGCTATAATTTAAGATTTCATTCTAGCAGCTTTAGCTGTCAAACTCTAAACAAGCATCCAAATTGCTGAAGTTGCACTAATTCAGCCATAGTTTCTTCTTTTAATGATAGCATTACTACCTGCCTTTTTCTGAGAGTCAGATAATAGTGTGTGTGTGTGTGTGTGTGTGTGTGTGTGTAAATGCAGCTATTGACTATGATTACACAAATAGTTTTTCTTCAGGATGATCTCTATACAGTCTAGTACTTTGGTCTTCCAGTTGGACACTCATCATCTATGTAATTGAATCTATTCAGCCAGCTGCTGGTATTCGGTCTTTCTTTTTTATCTTTCTGATCTCCTAGTAGTAAATAGGGAATATCTTCTGAGGAATCTTGTATTTTGACATCTCTACTAACACGATTCTCTGAAAATAAGACCCGGTCGTATTGTCTTTTGGGTTCCAAAATAAGCTTCAGGTCTTATTTTTAGGAGATATTTTACCCGCTCACCTTATGACTACTGTAACCAGGCCTCCCACACCCTGCCACCTATTGCACCACTGACTGACTGACTTCTGCAGCTGCACGTGACCAGACGCCACATGGCTTGTCATGTCAGTGCCACTGCTTGCAGCAGGAGATTGTGTAGTGTTATGTGCCATTGCATGCATGGCTGGTAGCATCGGCACAATGTGCCACATGGTGTCTGCAAGTGACCACGGAAGTCGGGAAGTGGCATGACAGATGTTGGGCATGGGAGGCCTGGTTGCGGTGGTCCTAAGGGAAGTGGGTGCAGGGCACATGGGGCACTTCCATCCCCCCACTCCCGCACTAGCTTGATTTTTTCACATGTGCCTCATCCCACCTCGTACAACCAGATGATGGGCAGGGCTTAACTAGGGCTTATTTTTTGGGGAGGGCTTATATTAGGCACAGACATGAAAATTAAGTTAGGGGTTGTTTTGGGGGTAGGTCATATTCTCAGGAAAACATGGTATACAAAATTTCATTATATTTAGTATATTCTATATTCATATATAATCCCAGTACAAGAATCCTCACACCACTCTGGACAAATAACAGTTCGCCCCACACACTCACACAAATTCAAGGGGCAGGTTGTTCCATTGCTTAATTGCTCTCACTGTTAGGAAATTCCTCCTTAGTGTAAATTTGGTTCTCTCACTGTGAAACTTTCAACCACTCTTTTTGAGCTTAGAAAGCTTCTTTGGAAGAATTTCATTGGTTTTTTGTGTCTACTTCAATGCCATTGTAATAGTTTCTTCTCTCTTCTACCAAATCTTAGAAAGTTTTTTTTAGGTTGCTTCCTGGAATCTTTGTTTTTCTTGACTTTGGCTTGTCTTCCCTTCTTGGCAATTTTCAAGATTGTTCTCAATTGTTGTGACATCCAGTTTATTTGTTTTCCTGCTCCTTGGTCTTGGCAGTCTCTTTTCACATTTATCTTTGACAACTACTTTAATTTCATTCCACAGTTCTTCTGCTTCCTGGTCAATGAAGTTCAAGACTTGAAAGCAATTCCTTATGCTATCCTTGAAAATACTGGTATATGCTCAAGATCATAATGTGGATATTGATTGGCTTTCTTCTTCTACTTTAACTTGTTCATGATATGTTCTGATTTAGTCAAGCAGCTATATCCTGCTGGCCCCTGGGGTCCATCTACAAAACGTTAGGCTTCTTTGCCAGCAATTTTGAGAAGGTTATATTTTGTTATTTGAAAACAAAATATATTGAAATATATATTAAAATATTGAAAACAAAATTGCTGGCAAAGTGATTTGACATTTGTTCATCTGACTCTACTGATTGTACTTTGAGTCACACATATACGGCTATAATTGGGCTCTTCTACCTTTTCCCACCACCGTGTTTCCCAGAAAATACGACCTGTCCTGAAACTAACACGTTACCACATTTTTTGTGTGGGCAAAAATATAAGCCCATCCCCAAAAATAAGCCCCCTGGACAACCCCCTCTCTGGCCAAGCAGAGCACCACTCACCGACCTAGCAGTATCCCAAAGGCGTCAAGCCACAGGAGCCGGGGGGAAAGGCGCTGCCTTTGGGATACTGCTAGGTTGGGGAGTGATGTTCTGCCTGGTCGGAGGGGGGAGTTGCCGGGTGGCTGCTCTCTTGTGAGCGGCCTCCCGAAGAGCCAGGCACAGCCTCAGGGGTGAAGCAGCCATGAGGTGACCATGCTCACAAGCAGCCTCCCGGCAAACCCCCTCTCCAGCCAGGCAGAGCGCCATTCACTGACCTAGGGGGTATCCCTAAGGCACCAAGGCATGTGGCGCTCTGCCTGCCCCCCAGCTCCCGCGGCTTGGCACATTAGGGATATCCCCTAGGTCAGTGCATGGCGCTGTTCCGCCCCCAGCAAGCATGCCTCCCAGCCTCACCATGCCTTGGCCCAGCTCTCCCTGCAGCCACCAGGAATTTGCTGGGCGGTTGATCATGAGCGTGGTCACCTCATGGCTGCTTCGCTCCTGAGGTTGTGCCCGGCTCCTTGGGAGCCCGCTCACAAGGGAGCAGCTGCCCGGCAACCCCAAAACAATAAGCCCTCCCCCTATAATAAGCTCAAGGCCACATTTCATGGGGCAAAAGAAAATAAGACCCTGTCTTATTTTCAGGGAAACATGGTACTAATAATATCACTTTGGTTTCTGTGTATTCTATCTTGAAATATCTATGAATATAGGCATAATTTTGTTATGTGAAGACTTGTGCTAGCAGTGAAGAAATAATAGGATTTAGTAAGTCATTCTGTTTTCATTGCTGTTTCTATATTTTATTGCATTTTCTTCCTCAATATTTCATTATTTATAACTGTCATTCCAGTTGCCAGCCATAAGCACAGTCTTGCTTGCATGTTCTATTAAAGTTAGACTGAGTTGACCATAATATCAAGGAACCTCCTTTTCTTTTGCATCTTTGATGGAATAAAAATTTGGAAATTTATAATATTCCAGAGCATACGGTTTGGGGCAAGAATCCTGTTTTTTTTAGCTTGTAGTTCTTCCCACAAGTGCCTGAACCTGAAATGGACTTCCTTCAAATCTAAGTAAGGGATTTGAATTCATGAAATTGCATACTGCAACTACATAATCAGTTCTCCTGATTAGTGAGAATGATGAGTAGAAAACTACCATATTTAGAAGCAGAGAGGCAACTAGGAAAAAAATGAGCACAAAATAACTCTCTCAATGCTGTACCCTAAATGGCTCAAAGGTGAGAGCAATAGTGTCAGATTAACAAAGGCCAAATCAGTTGTGTCATCAAATGTCAAAACATACAACCTTTGGAAAAGAGCTGGCAGAGAAACCTAACTTTTTGTACAAGTGCCACTACTGCTACCACTATTGCAGAATTTTCTAAAAACTGCTCTAACTCTTTGTAGAAGGACCCCAGATGCCAGTAAGATGTGGCTACTTGGTTAAATCACAACAGAGGTTGTCTGTGTTATGATCACTGGCTTACATATTAAGAGTTAGTTTTATTACCTTCCTATATCCAAAGTAAAAGATAAATAACAACATAAAAGTAGAGTGAAATCATGCACTATATATTAAAAGCATACAAGGATTTTTCCAAACTGGATTTATGATTCTAGAAAAATGTAAGGAGGATCAAGTTTTATTGAAAGTTATATATTGTCTTAAATAAGAAAGAATTCTTTGGAGGATTTTTCTCTATGGAAATTAAATAAAGCTTAACATAGAGACAGAGTTCACTGGCTCGCTTGGCTAACACAGAAGTAATAAAAAAGCTGTTATCTGAAAAGGCATTAGAGTGGACAAATGCTGTATGGTAATTTCAAGGGATATCAATAGAAATAGGGAAGATTTCCAATATGGGAAAAATATATTAGAGGAAAAGAAGTTTAAAAATTCTATACAAAATTGTTACATGGGACTCCTGAAGGAGTAGGATTTTACTTGGCAATTGCTAACTCATCCTTGCCAAACAGAAAATAAAAGGTTGCATAGTCTTCATTTCATTTCATTTACATAACCACTGTGATGATGGCCAATTCTCTTGTCTACACTGTCCTGATTGCTGGTGGAGCTAAGCCAAATCTATATTCATAGCAGTGAGAGGTTTTAATTGTGATTCATGGCAGAGCTGTTTCTAAACTGTAGCAGAGTCTTGTCATAGGAGGTGCATTGTATCTACATAGAGTACGCAAGCTGCTTGATTTCTAAACCAAATGGGAAAGCTATTTGTATTACAACAGCCCCTTATCAGAAACCTGGTCCCATGATCAAATGCACAACTGTTCTGGATGCCAGAATATAGGATCCAGGCTTTGTGATGTGAACAGCAGCATTATAAATGATTATCTTGAAGAAAAGGGTTGAAAAACATACCGTTATTATAAATGCAACATGGTGATTGAAGAGGTGCCAGTTGAGGCAATAAAATAGGTGGAACTGACACCAGTGTTACTAGTGGAGCTACAACTAATAGACCCCTACCCCCAGAATAAAAACAAGTTTACACTCTAGCTTCAGCAATAGCCACTGAAGAGTAGAAACGTGCTGCCACTATTGCAGCATTTCCTACAAATTGCTCTAAGGACCATGCAGGATGAGCAACATTGCGGGATCTGATATGAAAGACTAAGACAAACTAAAGGAGCACTAAGCAATAGAAATGGTTAGTAGAAGACAACTAGCAAGAAAAGTGGAAGATCGCTAAGAAGCAGGGCTCAATAGCCTTTTGTGCAAAGGTGGAGTTTACTTATAAAGTATAGACACCACACAGCAGAACAATGATCCTCCAGTATTCATGGATTTTTCACTAACCCAATATATAATTTTTAAATGGTGAGCTTTGCAGTTATTCTTACGGTAATGTTGGAAATGCTTTTTACTTTTAATCATATATTAGAATACCACCTGAAAACTCTCAATTAACCCTCTGTGAATAATTTGTTCTGTCAACTTCATTAGTGATACACCATAATGTGATCCTTTTATGCTATGCAGCAATATAAATTTGCATGCCACAAATGCAGTTTTGGATCTCATGATAAATGTAGTTATTAAATGATACACAGCCAGTATGGTCTTTGCATTTTATTAATGACTTTCTCCAAAACGTAAAGGCCAGCTACAGATAGCAAATCCAGGAAATTATTGCTTATCAGGAAAGACTCAATCAGTGCTGTAATAAACTATGAATAAACAGGAAGAAAGTCATTATCTTTTGATGGACTGAGAAGTCAAAAGGTAAACAAATTGCTCTGGATACAAATTATCTGTTTATATTACTGATTATATTACTTACCTAGCAACAGCGTACGTAAGCAAACATGTCAATAACAGTTTGGGTAAAAGAACAAATTGTTCCTTACCACGTTATTTGATCCTTATATACAATCATTATAGAGTTGCAGTGTGCATGTGTGTGCATGTGTGTGTGTGAGAGGGGGGGGTGAGAGAAAGAGAGCAAATGAGAGCTAGAAGACCTCTAAGGTCCCTTCCAACACTATTATTTTATATACATATGTACAGTAAGCTTATATGTATATATGTATGTATGTATAGTGTATGTGTGTATATGTGTGTGTGTGTGTGTATGTGTGTGTGTATATATAGTCTCCCTTTATTTATTTATCAGCACAAATACTACACAAATGTAACAAAAAGGCAACAGTAAAATATTGGGCTTTCTGTCTGGATGGTCTCTTGGGACGAGCCGATGGACAGAGAATGGAAGCAGTTAGCTTCCTCCCATAATTGGGGCATACCAGGGGTTGTGACTTTAAACATATACCTTTCTCCCTGGCTCAGCTGATAAGGAGTCGAACTCTGTGGCTTAGTGGTTAATACATCTGCCTAATATGCAATACAGCCCAGATTCGAATCCCAGTAAGGGTATGGCTAGCTGATGAGAGCTAAATAGCTTGAAATAGATCTATACTAGTCTCCCTTTATTTATTTATCAGCCCAAATACTACACACACACACACACACACACACACACACGCACACACGTTGTATTTGTGCTGATAAATAAATAAAGGGAGACTAGTATAGATCTATTTCAAGCTATTTAGCTCTCATCAGCTAGCCATACCCTTACTGGGATTCAAACCTGTGCTGTATTGCATCTTAGGCAGATGTGTTAACCACTAAGCCACAGAGTTCGACTTCTTATCAACTGAGCTGGGGTAATAGGTATCTATTTAGAGTTACAAGCCCCAGTATGCCCAAATATGGGAGGAAGTTCATTACTTCCATTCTCTATCCATCGGCTCGTCACAAGAGACCATCCAGACAGAAACCCAATATTTTTACTGTTGCCTTTTTGTTACATATGTGTTTTATTTGTGCTGATAAATAAATAAAGGGAGACTAGTATATATCTATTTCAAGCTATTTAGCTCTCATCAGCTAGCCATACCCTTACTGGGATTCGAACCTGTGCTGTATTGCATCTTAGGCAGATGTGTTAACCACTAAGCCACAGAGTTCGACTTCTTATCAACTGAGCTGGGGTAATAGGTATCTATTTAGAGTTACAAGCCCCAGTATGCCCAAATATGGGAGGAAGTTCATTACTTCCATTCTCTATCCATCGGCTCGTCACAAGAGACCATCCAGACAGAAACCCAATATTTTTACTGTTGCCTTTTTGTTACATATGTGTTTTATTTGTGCTGATAAATAAATAAAGGGAGACTAGTATATATCTATTTCAAGCTATTTAGCTCTCATCAGCTAGCCATACCCTTACTGGGATTCGAACCTGTGCTGTATTGCATCTTAGGCAGATGTGTTAACCACTAAGCCACAGAGTTCGACTCCTTATCAGCTGAGCCAGGGTGATAGGTATCTATTTAGAGTTACAACCCCCGGTCTGCCCAAATATGGGAGGAAGTTCACTACTTCCATTCTCTGTCCATCGGCTCGTCACAAGAGACCATCCAGACAGAAACCCAATATTTTTAATGTTGCCTTTTTGTTACATATGTGTTGTATTTGTACTGATAAATAAATAGATACCTATCACCCTGGCTCAGCTGATAAGGAGTCGAACTCTGTGGCTTAGTGGTTAACACATCTGCCTAAGATGCAATACAGCACAGGTTCGAATCCCAGTAAGGGTATGGCTAGCTGATGAGAGCTAAATAGCTTGAAACAGATCTATACTAGTCTCCCTTTATTTATTTATCAGCACAAATATAGTTGCCCAATCTCTTCTTAAAACCCTCCAATGTCCAAAGCTTCCAGGGGTAAATCATTCCACTGATTATTTGTTCTCACTGTCAGGAAATTTTTCCTTAGTTCTAAGTTAAATGTCTCTTTAATGACCATCCATTCATTACTTCTTTTCCTATCCTCAGGTGGTTTGTAGAATGGGCATTGGTCTTACCTGAGATGCCCGTTCTCTTGGTGGTGGAGATAGCATCCAGGAATAGCATCCAGGAATGGATTAACTCCACAAGTATCCAATCTGACTGAGTCTACAATCTGTGATGACACGCCTCCTCTGGTAGCTCCTCCCAGCTTTTGACGAAAGTGACACTGCAGACATGTTAATTGCCCATGCCTCTCCTCACTAGTCTAGGGCTGGACACCAATCAGGGTGGGGCTGGATGCTATCTACACTGCCAAGAGAACGGGCATCTCTGATAAGACCAACACCCATTCTCCATAGTTGGTGGAGATAGCATCCAATAATGAGACATACCAAAGCCTGGCTTGTCCTCAAGGGTTGACCATTGTCTGGGCTGAGACCCCTTGATCTGTGCACACATGTTGAAGAACCCTCCTGCCAAAAGCGGCCTCTGCCAATGCATATTTGTCTAATTTGTAATGGCAAATAAATGAAAACGGAGAGGTCCAAGTAGCGGCCCAACAGATCTCTTCAATTGAGGCCTGTGTTACCCAGGTAGCACTTCTGGTGGAATGTGTTGTGTTGCAGCAGTGGTTACAACTGCACTTCGTATGATTTTGCAATGCAGGCCCTGATCCAATGACTCAAGGAAAATGAAGTAGCCCTGTTTCCTATTGTGGCTGGGTGGAAGGAAATGAACAAGGCCTCTGAGTGTCTTAGATCAGAGCCTCCTGATGTAAATACAAAGGGCTCTGTGAACATCTAACGTGTGCCACTTACGTTCTAATGATGAACTGGTGCAGGACAGAAGTTTGGTAGTACCAGTTCTTGAGCCCTATGAAACCCAGTGTTCACTTTCAGGACAAAGGATGGCTCTAGCCTTAGCACCACCCTGTCTGAATGGAATACACAGATGTCCTGCCTCATGGACAGGGCTGCAAGTTCAGATACCCACCTGGCCAATGTTATGGCCACCAGGAATGCTACCTTGAGAGAAAGATAGCATAGGCAGGTGGAACTCAAGGGCTAAAATAGAGGACTGGTAAGGGTGTCCAATACCTTGGTCAAGTCCCAAGTTGGATACCTATGGATGACCAGGAGCCTGAGGTTAGTAGAGCCTTTGAGAAATCATCAAATCAGGGGGTTGTTGCCAAGAGAAACAGAGGACCCACAATTCAGGAATGATGATAGGGCTGCTACCTGTCTCTTAAGGGTGTTAGGGGCCAATCCGCTGTCCAGTCCCTGTTGGAGAAATTTGAGGATACTAGGGATGGAAGGAGTTGTGGGAATGACATTTTTACTTGAGCACCAGTGGACGTCATAAATACGGTTGGTTGAGGACCATCGTGAAGCCTGTATGGTCCTGATGACAGCCAGGGAAAGGTTGTCCATACTCAGGTGGTCAAATGGAGCCACTGAGGGCCCAGGTGGATCAGCAACCCCTGGCTGAGCATGATCTTGGAAGGTGGAAGTCTCCAGGGAGGGGTGACTGACAGATTCATCAAATCTGCAAACAAAGGTCGCTGGGCCAGTGTGGTGCCAAGAGCAGGAGTTCCGCACCCTCCCACAGCATCTTCCTGATGACTCTCTGGATGAGTGGAAGAGGGGGAAAGGCATACAACTGCCCCAGAGGCCATGAGCAACAAAGTGTGTCTGCTCTCTTCGAGCCAGGAACTGCGTACCTTGTGTAATACCTTGGCAGTTGACTGAGGTGGTGAAGAGGTTGTGGACCGGAAGGCCAAATACAAGGATCAGATCCCTGAACAGGCTTGGGTGCAGATGCCATTCTGCATGGTCGATTTGAAAGAGGCTGAGCCCTTCCACCTGCACATTCGCCACCAAGGAGATGTGGTCCCTTGTATCGACAGCAGGTACACCTCCACCCAGATGTCCAGATTTTTGGCCTCCTGCATTAGGGACGGAGCATGTCCTCCCCTGGCGGTTGATGTGGGCCTTAGCAGATATGTTGTCCATGACGATCAGGATGTGTCTGTCAGCTACAAGATCCCAGAAGTGGATGAGGACTAGGTAGACCACCCAAAGCTTTAGCCAATTTTTTGTAGCTCAGGTCTGACTGGGACCACTGGCTTGAAGTCATCTGGAGTGAGCCCCCAAGCCAAAAAGACTTACATCTGTTGTCAACATCAGTTGGTCCAGTTCCTTGAACAGGGATCACCTGGATATGGCCGGGGACAACCACAACCCAGAGATCTGGTCATCCATGTTGGTACCTGCACAGTGATCACTGAACAGCTCCTCTCGACCCTTTGCTGCAGAAGAAGAAACCACTGGAGGCATCTTCTGTGCAGCCAAGCCCAGGGAACTATTGTGAAGCAGGACCATCTTCCCGAGCAGTTGGGAAAGAAGCAGTAGTTGAACCTGCCTCTGGCTTCACACATGTTCTGCTAGGTCCCAAAAGGCTGGACCTCTGTGGTGTCAATGATGCCCCAAGATGAAGGAGACGTGTTGGGTGTAAGTGGCTTTTCTCTAGGTTTATTGAGAACCCGTGATCCCACAGGATCTGGATGGTGATGTTCAGGTCTCTTGTTGCTTGGACTGCTGATCTCGACTGAAGAAGGATGTGGTCCAGATAGCACTGGACTCTGATTGGTTTGGAGCAGAAGAGAGCTGCCAATGCTGCTAGCAGCTTGGGAAACACCCTGGGGGTGGAAGAGACCAAAAAGAGAGAGCCCTGTATTGGAAACGTTTCCTCACATAAGAGAAGTGGAGAAACTGCCTTTGACTGGTGTGAAAGGGCACATGGAGCCAGGCCTCTATCAAATCCATAGATGTGAGAAAGTGTCCCCCTGGACACTTCCACAATGGTCTGGAGCAAATGCATTTTGAACCGCTGGTAAACAGTATGGCAGTTCAAGCATTTCAGATCGAGAATCACTTTCCAGTCCCGCAAGGTTTTGGGAACAATGAACAAGAGAGAGTAAAACCCCCTCCCTTGTTGTCCCTCCAGAACAGGCTGGACTGCTTGAATCTCCAAGAGATACTGGATAGCCTGTTGCATAAGAAACCGCTTGTCCTGGGTGAAGCACCTCAAAGGACTGGAGAGAAATTCCAGGGAAAGCTCAAATTTCATGGTCTCCCTTACCCAAGTGTCTGTGGTTATCTCCTCCCATTTGTCAGCAAAGAAAGCCAATCAGCCCCCAATTGGAAGGTTCTCCAGGCAGTCCCTTTTGCTGCCGGAAGGGATGACCTCCCCATCTCTGAAAGATCTCTTGGTTGGGAATCTCTGGGCGTTTCTGCTGGTTCTATTCTGCTACTGACCCTGTTTGGTGGGAAGTTGGCATTGTGGATGGGGGAGGTTGAATCCCCCGTCTGACCCCTAAAAGGGCGAGAATTGCTAGTAAGGAGAAGTGCAAATCTCTGACCATCTATAGAGAGATAGCAAAACCTTGCATTTGTCCTTAGATTCGATGAGCAGAGGTTCTAAAGGAACCCCAAAGATCTGACTGCCTGCAAAGGGGAGAGACGCTAGTCTCCACTTGTGCCTGGAGTCCACCTGCCACAGTTTAAGCCAAAGGATATGTCTGGTTGCTACCACCGAGGCAATAGACTTGGACGCAAACCGAGTTGCATTCAGGGATGCGTCCACCAAAAACACCATAGCTGTCTTTAATTTATTGAGATCTTGATGAGCTCTGGAATCGGTGAAGAGAACCCTGTAGTTGCTTCACCCAAAGCAAGGAAACTCTGGTAAAGAAAGATGACTCTGTGGAGGGCCTGACTTCCCAGGCAGCAGCCTAGTGGCATTTGATCATGGTCTGGTCTGACCTCTTGTCCTCAGGACAGAGGCTTCCTCAGGGGAGCCTGAAATCACTGTTTTTGATGGCAGGGCTGTGACAGGTGCATCCACTGTGGGAATCTCAAAAGCCTTGGCTAAATCTGGACCAATGTTGTAAAAACATTTGTCCTGATTGTTAGGGAAGGGACCAGACCCCAGGGAGACCCACTGTCGCTGGACAATGTCTAAGAATAGTTTGGGGAATGGAACCACCTCTTTTTCCACTGCCAGTTCAGAAAATAGAGGGTCACTTTGTTCCCCCATCCCAGCCAAGGATTCCTATCTAGGTTGGGAAATTCTAGGTTGGCTTTAAAGAGGAGGGAATGGAACAAAGATGGCTTAAAGAGGCCCACAAAGGCTGGTTGGTCAGGGGCTAGACCTTCGTCCTCAGATGCCTGAATCCCTGTGGAGTTTCTCTTCCTCCCCAAATAGGGAGAACTGACTGGGGGAAATGGAAGGAAGGTGATCCTGAGATGGCCTGGCCTCTCGAGAATGTCGTGGCTCTTTATGATCCCTGGATTTATGTCTCTCAGATGACCCAGGGCTGGACCTATGCTGAAGCTCAGCCTCTATTCCCTGCCTAATAGCCTGGAAAATTATGGCTGCCATATCTGGGGGTGGATTGATACCTGATGGTTGCTGAAGTCTAGAACCTGTGGCTACATACGAGCAGGGGCATCCTGGGGAGGGGCTTCTGTAACCCATCAATACCCAGGTTCCTCCGGAGGATCAGATAGGGCCGGGGAAGGAATCTCCTCCTCACTGTTGGAAGATAGATCAGTCCTCTGGGGACTAAGGTAAGATTCCTGAGCTTCCGCAAATGAATGAGGGCTGTCCTGCTCCAATGATGCTGACTCTGAGGCCCATCTGGCTGACTCTGAGGCCTCCCTCTGTTCCTTCTCAAACTCCCTGTCCAGGGCCTTGTGAAGTCGGCTTCCCACCCGTTGAGTGGCTTTGGAGGCCTTTGAAGCATGCTCCTTAGGTGCGGGTTCTGGGGCCTCCCGCTTGTGATCCCAAGGACCCTGCAGATAGCCTTCTCTGAGGGGAAGAGCTGTGAGGGGTTTCAGTAGGCAAGGCTGAGTCCCCTGTTGCAGAGGTCGCTGTTGTGGTTGCCACGTAGCAGGTGTCATGGCCGGAGAAAGTGCCCCCCATAGTTCGTTGACCTAATTGGTGGCTCAGCAGAGTTGGAACGAGGAAAGGTCTTGGTCTAGTGCTCACCTGTCTTCTCTTGTAGCATGATAAAAAAATGCCAATCCAAAATGGCACTGCTTTTTGCGCCTATTCAAAATGGCGCCCATGACCCTGCCACCTAGGAAATGGCACCACAATGTGATATAGGCCTGGGGTTTGGGCCGCGGAGTGAAAACTCATGGGCAAGACCCCAGAGACCTGTTAGAGATCGCTGCTGGGGTCTTCTAGTGAACCTGCTGTTTTATTCTGGGTCAGCCTCAAGGAGCTGGCTATAGACTGAGGCGCTGAAGATTGCCTCCCAGCAAAAAAGGGCAAATCCCTTTCGCTGGAATATAAGGCTGATCTCTTAGATGTTAAAATATAGAGTAGCCTACTAATACTAAAAAGATTTGAAAATTTCTACAATTTAGACGAAAGGCAATTAACTAGGACAGACTGAGTCTAAAAGGTGGGAGGAGCTATCAGTGACATCACCGATTGTAAATTCAGTCCGATTGGATGTTGGGCGGAGTTAATCCATTCCTGGATGCTATTCTTGGATGCTATCTCCACCCACTATGGAGAATATATCAATCCACTTCTCTTTACGAGAGCCTTTCAAATACTGGAAGATTGCTAACATGTGATCTTCCTCTCCATTACACTAGACATACATAGCTCCTCCGAATTCCATCAGCCGGCCAATGTCGGCTGGCAACTACCCGGAGGAGAGCCTTCTCGGTGGCTGCTCCGACCCTCTGGAATGAACTCCCCGTGGAGATTCGTACCCTCACCACCCTCCAGACCTTCCGCGTAGCCCTTAAAACCTGGCTGTTCTGACAGGCCTGGGGCTAGAGACCTTAACCCCACTCGAATAGGATGACTGTTGCGTTTTTAATGATGTATTGTTTTTATGTTTGTAACTTGTTTGTCTCCCCTCCCCCTGAATTGTGAGCCGCCCTGAGTCCCCCCAGGGAAAAGGGCGGCATACAAATAAAGCAATTCAATTCAATAGCTCCCTTAACTGCTTTTTCTGTGGTTTAGCCTCCAGACCCCTCATCATCTTTGTTGCTCTTCTCTGTACTTTTTCTAGGGTCTCAACATCTTTTTTGTGATCAGAATTGGACACAGGATTTCAAGTGTGATCTCACCAGTACAGTATATGTTTGTGTGCATGTGTTGGTACCGATATAACATTAAAATTCCCTTTTCACCCTTATGGGTGATCTATTCAATATCAGATCCTCTACCATAGGGCTTAGGAGTTTGATCCTTGTACAGGATCTTATCTGTTCTTGGAAAGCTCTGATATTGTTCTGGGATCTGTTGGATCCACCCTCCCAGTATATGAGTCACGGCTTTGAGAGCTGTGGAAAGTAAAGGGCACCACTCTGCCTTTTACTTTCCACATCGTCTCTTGAGTTCCTTCTTGATGACTTGATGACTTGATAACTTCTTGTGTTTCTCATACTCTTTCTTCCTAGTGTTGATATCACTTGGCACCACTACATTTTCTGGTCTTTTCTGGTTGATTGGCCAGTACCTGCTTATCAGTCAGGATATGGAAATATCTCCCTTATTTTCCAAACGCTTCTGTGGGAAATGCCATTTCAACTAATAAGGCTCTAGCTAGCCCATATTCTGTACTGATATTCCTGTACACAGTATCAGCTACTTGGTTGTGCCATTGATTGAATTCATGTTTTCTAAAGATAATTTATTAATTGAAGAATGGTATGGTTATATCAAAATGAGTTATATTATAATCTATCTATATATTCAGTGGTGCTTAAAGTTTGTGAAGCCTTTTAAACTTTCAGTATTTCTGCATAAATATGACCTAAAATATCTGTTCTCTAATTAAATAAATGTCAAAATGTGAATAATTCTTTTAAAAAATGAGTCTTTGTAAATAAAAAATGGCAGAATCTTCCAGAGTACTATTGCCTATGTGAGGTATTTTGATTCTTTTGTGTTATTACCATATTAACTTAAGTATTTGCTTTTTTTAATCTCTTTTTATTACTGTATGCAAGCAACAGTTATTCTGAATTGGGCAGCTTTACAAATCTAATAAAATCATTTAAAATGCTATGAATCAGAACTATTTGAATATTATTTAGTAGAAACAGTAAAAGTTTCAAAGCAGCAAATAATTACTATATATTTTATTTTCTTATTTATTATTAATCTACCCAAAGCTATTTGAAGAAGGAAATTTCCCAAAGGTAGTTTTTCAGGAGACAACTGGACTTTATTGTTTTTTCTTTTTTTCTTTTTGAAGACATTTCAC
Organism: Thamnophis sirtalis; assembly: GCF_051295495.1. Taxonomy (NCBI): domain Eukaryota; kingdom Metazoa; phylum Chordata; class Lepidosauria; order Squamata; family Natricidae; genus Thamnophis; species Thamnophis sirtalis. Next base: position 69,989,089 of record NW_028261383.1, on the reverse strand, counting down.
TTCTCATTCAAGAAGCTTATTCAGCTCTGACAGGATAGTAGGGAATGGAAGGATTTATATTTCTTGCAGACAGCTGGTAATCTGCAGCCTTTTAGTGGGTTGTTGAAGCACTTGGAGAGTCACCTGACTAGTAATCCTAGTTCCTGTAGTTGGCAATTTTTCATCTGGAAATTCCATTCCTACTCCCATACCATTCAAAGGATGTTCATCCCAAATTGTATAGAAGGAGTCTCTACAGACATATAACTAGGATGAAGACAAATATATTTTGTTCTTTTTCATCAAGCACAAAATAGAATTGGTTTATCAATCTTCTCACACACAAAAGATAAATATGGCTGAAGATATTTTCATTTAGCAAAGTACAATGTCTATCTGATACTTTGGGGGAAGTTTCTATCAGTAATCAAAACTTAAATGTACACATTCCAAATGTTATGACCTTGGCAAAACATCAAGCAAACAATCCCATCCACATATATTTATTTATTTATAGCAATAGTAATAGCACTTAGACTTATATACCGCTTCATAGTGCTTTTACAGCCCTCTCTAAGTGGATTACAGAGTCAGCCTATTGCCCCCAACAATCTGGGTCCTCATTTTACCCACCTCGGAAGGATGGAAGGCTGAGTCAATCTGGAGCCTGTGGGATTTGAACTACTGAACTGTAGTAGCTTGCAGTACTACACTCTAACCACTGCGCCACCTCGGCTCTTTTGTTATGTTAAAGCACATCTCTTAATTTCTAAGGCTAGATTCTTAAAATGCTCTCTCTTTAAAATTAAATTAGTTCCTGTAACAATTTACTCATAAAGAAAAATATCAGACTATTGTAGCTTACATATTGTCACCAATGTCTAGCCAAGATAACTGAAGTTAATACTGAAGCTAGACCAAATCACATTTTGTCTTTATGACTATTAAAATAAAACTTATTTCTTTTCATTAGAATACTACATTATAAAAGGCATGTGAGGAAAGTACAGTAATACAATGACAGATGCATTTAACCTTGTGTAATTGTTAACAACAATAATGTAGCTTAACATTCTTTTTGTTAAATTTAGACCTTCCAGTAAGTTCTAACAAGTTCTCTATTCTTTCACAGTCAAATGAAATGGAGTGCAATAAATCAAGACACAGTTCATAGTTTTAAATTTTCATTTTTCTTTTTCTTTTGATGAACTGCAGGTGCATTATCTTTAGTCCTTCAGACTTAAGTAGCACAGAGTATCTACTCTGCTGTGTAGAACAACAATGATTTATTGTCTACCTTTTCATAGCTACATGCTTAGTTTTATACTTGCAGCAGCTCTGCATGTCTCAGCTGAATAAAGAGAGAAATCTAATATGGATTTCCTAAGGCAACCTTCAGTTCAAACCAAGCTTCCTCAAAGCAAGACTTCTATTTAAAGGATTGTTAAGTCCAAGTGGTCTTTTCAAGGTTCTATTTTTTAGTAGTCTTGTTCCATTGTTCACAGCATCTAAAGATATAAATTGGTCCAGGTTATATTAATTAGTCCCTGATAGGACCTATTGTGTCATGCGAGCTTTATTCATAGTATCAACAGGTATGTAGCTATGTATAGCTGACAGTTGGTGTTCCTTATTAAGTGGTGTTTATAGTTCTGTTACGTTGCACAGTAGTGTTCATAAACCAAAGCTAGGCTCATGAGATAAATTAAACCACAACATAAATTTGCCAAGCCCATTGTCCTTGACTCATAGATTAATAGGGGATTTACATGAAAGGGCTGATAAACCATTTTTAATAAACTAGTTTGAAATAGCCATCACTATGCTATGATCTTGATACTCTTATCTGCTTTTTTCTAACTAAAGAAATAATAAGTCAGTACTAATAGCAGATATGCTTTAACTCACAGGTGTCAAACTGATGGGGTCGCATTGCCCTTACATGACATTTCACAGCGTTTTTCCCATTCTCAGAGCTGGTGTGGGCATGGCCTGTGTGTGATGCATCTAGCCCATGGGCTACCAGTTTGACACCCCTACTTTAATTCATACTTTTCTGGCATTTTTGTGGACAAGTCCACAAAATGGGTAATGGATAGGATATTTACTGGATGTTCTGGGTAACATTAGATTTTGTAGCAGATTTGCTCAAATAAATAGGAAAACAGAGATGGCAGGTAGTCCTTGACTTACAACAGTTCACTTAGTGATGGTTCAAAGTTACAACATCACTGAAAAAGTGACTTATGACTGTTTTTCACACTTACGACTGTTGAAGCATTCCCATGGTCACATGATTAAAATTCAGATGCATGGCAACTGACTCATATTTATGATGGCTACAGTGTCCCGGGATCATGTAAACTCCTTTTGTGAGTCAATGGGGAAGTTGGATTCACTTAACAACCGTGATACTATCCTAACAACTGAAATGATTCACTTAACAACTGTGTGACGCATGACAGAAAGGAGGAGATTGAGGGGTAAAGTATTTAGCGAAGCCGAGTGCGATGTTCTGCCTCCCCACCGGGAGACAGACTGTGCCATCAAAATCATCCCCAAGGCAAACCTACCCAAGCCCAAACTGTATGCCATGACACCCCAGAAAATGCAAGAGATGCACAAATACATAGACAAAATCCTAGCAAGGGTGTTCATTAAGCCAGCCAGGCCACAGGTCGTGGCATCAGTCCTCTTCAAAGAAAAAAAAAGATGGAACTATGAGGTTGTGTGTGGACTTTCGAGGGATAAATGGTGTGTCCATACACAACCTATACCCTTTCCCCCTCATGAAGGACATGCTATCTTATCTGGCCAAGGGAAAAGTCTTCACAAAACTAGACCTCAGAGAAGCATACTACTGAGTACGTATCAGAAAGGGAGATAAGTGGAAAACAGCATTCAACTGCCCCCTAGGGAGCTTTCAATTCAAAGTGATGCCTTTCGGACTGCAGGGGGGCAGCGGTATTCATGCAGTTAATAAATGAGGTGCTGCACGAGACCTCTACAAGAGGCTCCTTCTCTAACTAGATGACATCCTTATCTACACTGAGACCATGAATGATCACATACCCCTGGTTCGCCAAGTACTGGAAAAAATTCTGGCAGCCAACCTGTACGTCAAGGTATCAAAATGCAAATTCCACTGAGCACAGTTAGACTACTTGGGTTACTGAGTGTCAAATGAGGGAATAGAGATGGACCCAGCCAAAGTGCAAGCTGTCCTAAGCTGGCAATCCCCTCGCACCCATAGACAGCTACAAAGTTTCCTAGGGTTCGCAAACTTCTAAAGGCAATTCATCCCCTCCTTTGTGAAGATTGCCAAACCCCTGACAGACCTCCTGACGACAGGGAGCCCAGGAACGAAACCTTGTCCGGGACAACCCCTACAGTCCGACTAACTTGCCAAGAGGCGTTTGAAACACTAAAAGAAATGTTTGCAAAGGAGCCAATGCTGAAGCATCCTGACCCCGAACAATCCTTCGTGATCCAGGCAGATGCCAGTGACATGGCAGTGGGAGCAGTGCTACACTAAAGGAACAACCAAGGAAACTTACAACTCTGCACCTACACCTCCCACAAGCTCACAGACACAGGGAGATGATGGGCCACATGGGAAAAGGAGGTGTTCGCAGTGAGATGGGCACTGCTAACCTGGAGACACCTTTTGGAAGGGAGCCAGAAACCGTCTGAAGTCTGGACTGACCACAAAAATCTGGAGGCGCTTAGGATCCCACAGAAACAAGTCCGATCAACCATTTTGATTTTGTCTTAAAGCACATTCCAGGTGGAAGGAACTTTCTAGTTGATGCCCTCTCCCACATGCCTCAGTACAAATGCGAATGGGAGCACATAGTGGACGCCATCATTCCCTCTACTCAAACAGCTGCCCAAGTAACCACCAGACGGCAATGCCGTCTCAAACCGACTCAAACCGAACTGCTAGCAAACCCCTGGTTCCAAAACAACCAACAGATCTTGATGAAAAGAGATGACCTTGCATGGAAGGGGACAAAACTCTACATCCCAGAATCCCTACATACCCTAGTTCTCCAGGAGTCATGACACCAAACCGACAGGTCACTTTGGGTTCCTAAAGACTTTACACTCAGCCCGGAGGCAGTTCTGGTGGCCTGGCATAAAGAAAGATGTGGATAGTTAGGTGAAAAGTTGCACCATCTGCACCACAATGAAGAGATGACTGGGAAAAAACCCCGGACTGCTGGAAACAGTAGCAGAGTCAACGAGGCTGTGGGAGGAGATTGCAATGGACATTATAGTAGAGTTGCCAAAAAGTGGGGAAAACACAGTGGACTGTAATAGATCTGTTCTCCAAACAGGCGCACTTCATACCCTGTAGCGGACTACCCTCAGCTCACAAGCTGGCTAAACTGTTCATGAAGCATATCTACCGATTGCATGGAGTACCTCGAAGAATTATCTCAGACAAAGGGGTCCAGTTCACGGCTAAGTTCTGGAGGGAGTTCCTGCGGTCCATTGGGTCATTTCAAGATCTTAGTTCAGCTTTTCATCTGAGCACTAATGGGGCAGCAGAGAGACTGAACACCATGATAGAGCAGGACCTGAGATGCTACGTGAAATATCAGCAGTCCAATTGGGCAGATCTTTTATCTTTTGCTGAGATCGCGTACAATAATGCTGTTCACAGGACTCATGCCATTCAAAATAGTGAGCGATATGGACTTCATCCCAATGCCTGAGTATCCAAGGGATCCCCTCTCCTCAGTCAGCTTGACTGATTGGATGTTGATGCTAAAAGCGACCTGGGAAAATGTCAAAAAGGCACTGGCTAAAGTGGCACAAATCTATAAGAAACAAGCAGATAAACACCAGCTCCACAACGGCCATTCCAGGTGGGAGAGAAGGTTTACCTCTCCATAAAATATTTGAGATTAAAACTGCCTAGCAAGAAACTGGGGCCAAAGTTTATGGGACCATTCCCCATAATAAAGATCATCAATCCAGTCACAAGGTAATTGAAACTACCTCGATTGTTGGGGAAGATACACCCAGCATTTCATAGTAGCCTCTTGAAACCTGTAATTGGATCAACTCTGAGACCACTACCCCGGGAGCCTCCAGGCCCTATGGTCATAGTGGGTAAAACCCATTATGAAGTTCAGTGGAACCAGGATTCCTTGATTCAAGGTGGCACCGGAGACAACTCCAATACTTAATCAAGTGGAAGGGCTACCCCTTTATCAGAGGCATCTTGGATAAAAAGTAGGAATATCCAGGCTGATCGTCTTATAGCGGAATTCCATGCAGAAAATCCAGGCAAGCCTGCGGGAGGAATGCATCCCTAAATTATGTACCTGTACTCAAATTGTCTTTGTGTCACACAGATCGCTTTTGGGAAGTGAGGGGAGCCAGATGTCAACTTCTAAAGCATTTCCATGACTATTATCAGGTTGACATTCAAGGAAGGATTCCATGCATACCTTCCGCCAAAGTTGGATCTCATATTTCTACATCCTAGTTCATGAATATGATCTATGATGCATGACAGAAAGGAAGAGATTGAGGGTAAAGTTCAAACCCAATTAAGCGAAAGCCAGTTTAGGTTCCACAGAAGTCCATGCAAGATGTTAGTCCTAATAAATGAATGGTTTTTGTTTTTTTAATTTTGTCTCAAGGCTCGTAAATTAATTAGGTCAGCTCTTGGGAATTTCACACTGTGATTGTAAAATGAGCAAAACTCACTTAACAAACATCTCACTTAGCAACAAATTTTGGCTCAATTGTAAGTGTATGATCTGTATGATCTGTTTTGACAGATAAGGTAGCCAACTTTTACAGTAATCAACTGCACAGGTTATCCCTAAGCCCTTCAAACATACATTACATAATCCATATTTCTAATACATTGGGTCATTTAAGTTTCAAATTGTAGGTAACATTAAGATTCATTACTGTATATTGTTTTTTTTCCTTCTGGTCTGTTCTTTTTTTTAAAAGTGGTATACATTATGTCTTGCTTATAAGAGTATTGCGGGACTTATAGTTCCAAACACCAGGGAGGCACCAGATGGGGGAAAGCCATATTAGATGATGTCTATTAGCATTGATTTTGTGAAATGAACTAAATAATTTATCACTGAATGTAATATGTTAATACTAGAATAAAGCTCCTGGTATCCTAATCTATTCTATTAATGTTTTGTCATTATTATCCTAACTGGGAGGTGTCAGATTGATGAATGCATCTTAATTTCCCCAACCACCCAAGGATTCTGAAAGTAATTTGTCTATCATCTTTGGAGAGTCTAAGAAACTGGGGAGATAAACATCTGAAGAGTAAATGTGATGTCCCTGTTCAAGGCAAAACAGTGGGAGTTCCCAGTAATTATTGACCAATGACTTTGATATCATTTCCTGGAAAATGTTAGAGCAGAAAATAAACAGCCTGTTTTTATGCAACTGGAAAGCAGTGTAATGATTGATGAGAGTCAAAATGAGTTTGTCATAAATAAATAAGGTAAGTCAAATTTTCTTCTTTGGTATAAAAACTATAGTAGAAGACAAAGGGAATACTGTAGATATAATCTCCCTCCATTTCATCTATTTAAAAAAAAGATTGTAGAACATTGTCACTGATAAATTTTTAAAATGTAATTTGAAAGTTTGAAAGTAGATCTACAAGATCTAAACTGCATTTAGATAATCAGCTTAATAGCTGTTCACCAGACTGGAAAGCAATAACCAGCAAGTGGAGTTCCATAGGAATTGGTCCTTTTATTTATTTGTTTGTTTATTTGTGTGTGTGTGTGTGTGTGTGTGTGTATAAACAGCCTGTTTTTATGCAACTGGAAAGCAGGCCAGATGCATCACGCCCAGGTCATATATATAATGTTACTGTTGCAAAGACTGTGAATGGCTTACAAAATGATAATACAAATGTTAGGGGGATAGTATTATTAATCATCTTAATTAAAGACTTAGACGAAGGGATTGAGCGACTGCTTATCAAACTGGGGGGGGGGGGGATTGGTTATATCAGACCTGGATAACAACTGTGAACACATACTGTGATTGTGGTCAAATCAGATAAGTTGGAAAAGTGGACAGAGGAATAAAATGTCTTATAAAAGTGAGAAATACACATTATATTTAGAAACAAAACATGTAGAATGTACATACAAGGTGGAAATATATGACTTGAAAATACAACCTCATAAAAGAACTTGGATGTAGCCATTAACAAAAATCATTAACATGCTGAACATGAGTTAGCAATGTGGGTCTGCTGTTAGAACTCTGAACTGCATTAGAAGACTCATCAAATTAAAGAAGCATCAAATTCTTACTGGCCTCTAATTGCAATGGTGAATCGGCACACATCTGAGAACTTTGTATTATTCTGGGCACACTTCCAGAAGGATACTGGATAGATTAGAATAGGTATAGAGAGGAGTGTTATAAGGATAAGGCAGCCACTTGAGGACATTCCCTATGAGGACAAGCTGGAAGAACTTGGGATTTTCAGTTTGAAAACAAAAACACCTAGCCATGTTCAGAACTTTAAGTGAAGATCCGGGGAAGATGTTAGTGAATCACTTTCCATGGAACTAGAAACAGAAATAAAAGCATTAAGTTGTACCTCTGGCATCAGATTCAAATGAAAGGAAACCTTCTTGATGGTAAGATCTCCACAAAAGTGGAAAATCTACCTTTGGAGATTGTAGGTTCTCCCTCTATGGAGGTTTTTTAAAAAGTACTAGACAGTCTGCATTATAAAGGGTTGGATTAGATCAGGGATGTCAAACTTGCGGCCTGCATGCCAGATGCATCACACCCAGGCCATGCCCACCCCAGCTCCAAGAAGGGGGAAAACATCATGAAATGTCACAAGACAGCAACGTGACGCAGGGCATTTATCACCCCTGGACTAGATGGTCATTGTGACATCTAGTGACTAGATGACAAATAGTTATCTGCTGTACAGGTAGAGAGGAAACCAAAATGGGAGTCCTAAAGAAATTTTGAAGATTGAAAAATAAACCAGTTGGTGATTTTGAAGTGGGCTAGGCAGTCTTGTAATCCTGAAAAACGATGGTTTACAGGAAAGATACCAGAAAAGATCACTGGAGACTGCAGATTTGATACTTTTAATGGCTCAAAATCAGAAAGAGGAAGATGAATACCAACCAGGGGTGGGTTCCTGCCAGTTCTAATCTCTTCTATAGAAGAGGTTCCACAAATCTACAGTGCTGTTTAGAACCGGTTCAAGGTCCCTCCCCCTGCCCGTCCACACATCATCAAGATGAAGAGGGAGAGGATGAATTATGGAATTGAAGCCCATAAGTATTAAAGCTGTCAAGTTTAAACACCCCTGGGTTGTTTTTTTTTAAGAATTAAGGGTGACAGCTTTAAGACTTGCAGACTTCAATGCCAGAGTTTTTGAGCCAACATTTTAATTGCTAAGCAAGAGCGTTGTTAAGTGAGTTTCACCACGTTTTAGAAGTTGCCACTCCCAGTCACATGGTTGGCAAGCCACTCCCACCCAGTCACATGGCTAGCAAACCACTCCCACCCAGTCACATGGCCAGCAAGCCACTCTCACAAAGCAGGCCACACCTACAGTAGAGGTTCTAATTTTTGAAACCCACCACTGATACCAACCCATATTAATACCCAGTTTAGTACAGTGTACTAACTTTTATGGGAAGCTGGAGAGAAAGTCTTTCCAGCCAAGAGAAATGACAGCCAGTGTAATTATTCCCTTTATTCAACTCAAAGGAGGAATCTAGAAACAGCTTTGCACTCGTTTAATCAACCTTATAGGCTGCACATATAGATAGCTTGATCAGATGTACGTAAATCATGCCTATGTTTTATTACATGATGGGCATTTATCAAAAATATTCTGGAAAGTAGAAGAATTTGAAAAATAATCTTGCTTGTTTAATTTCTTTAACAAAGCATTGCCTAAATTGTTTAACTTGCCTGAAAATGTCTTGTTTTATATTGCTAATAAAAAGATAAAGAAATTCACAAGTTTGCTCTGTATACTGTCTCTTGGATTAACTACCAACCCCCCAAAAAACCTTCATGACACTGTATGCTTGAAACTGAAACTAAATTTAACAGTAATCATTACTCTATATAATTTAAGGAAGTAATTTAAATGAGAGTTGTTTAAATCAATAACACACACACACACACACACACACACACACACACAAATTTATTACACTGGATTCAATACAGCACTGGTGATGCTATCTAGTTGGGTAATGAAACATCTATAAACAAATAGGCAAGCTCAGTGAGCACCACTGAGCTACATGTATTCTCTTTTGTTCAATACTTTCACTTAGCTTGTTACAGCATAAATATTATTTAAAACAACATAAATATTGATGAATCTGTATGTTTCCCATGCAGCAGGATATCCAACAAATATTGCTATTTTGATGTACCTCATTTTTTGTAGATGTGTCAAACAAAATTTTAGAAGTTCCAGTATCCATACCTGGGAAACATTTTGATTTGGGTTTTTTTTCTAAGTTATTCTCAGCTATACACCAAATATGAAAAACTGTGTAAAATGTTTTCAGTTTGAATGTTACAAGTCTGAAGAACATTTTTCTTATTATGTTCCAGTCCTACTCTGATCTTATCACAAGGGGTATTTCATGTTCCAAACATTTCCAATAACAATCTCTTTGGGGGCTTGAAATGTTTAAATTCAGAACGCTTTTAAAATAATATTCTACCCTTGCATCCTTTATAATTCTAGGAGGCTGTAATTGATTGCCAGCTGTGAAAATGAATGATTGAAAGTTCTTATTATTTTATGCATTATTCCCGTATTTTTGTCAGAATATTACAGTATAAGAAACTCAAGCCCTTCAATGCTCTAATAATGTTAAAGAGATACATACTTTCTGAATTTCACATGGCTCTATACATTGAAGAACAGATTCAGTTACTACATGCAGGAATTGAAATGGAAATGAAATCGCTTTGTTTTTAATTTTTATTTTAAAAACCACATTTTAACATTTCTAGAAGGATAAAGATTAATGAAAATCCACAGCGTTCTCTTTGTCTGTAAATCTGAAGGGATGTCATTATTTCCTTGAGACTATTTTTTAAATATTTTATACTGGCTTGCCATTCATAATGAAATATATCAACTGCAGGTATGTTAATACATCCCTTTTAGAAAATAAAGAAACATCATAAAACTGAATGTTTTAGATTTATTTTTCAGTCATTCTGCATTTTTCCTCTTTTACATTTTATATTTTGTTCGCTCCTTCTATAAAACTATTTAATGAATAAATTAATAATAATAATTTTACAGGATTCAACTTGAATTTCTTTTTGGAGAAATTTTGGAGAAAATTTCAAAGAATTAAGATTACTATTATATTGATATAGATGTTATATTATATTTTGCTGTATCTTTTTTTAAGGATTCTATTCATATTTTGGCATAAGTCCATTTACATACAGTTGATGCTGACTAAAAGGATACTCTATTCTTTAAAAAGAACCTGATAAGGCTGTATGAAGAATCAAAACACTTACATCACTGAAAGCAATATAAAATGAATGTTATTTCAAACTTTAGGCCACAATCGAATACACACAGTAGGTTACAAGTGCTAGTTGAAACAGAGAGACTTATTCCTGAGTAAAAATGCATAGGAGTTTTTAAACCCAACACTTTAAAATGGAAATAGCCAGCATAGTGAGTTGCAATACATCAAAATAATGAGTCATTCTACTTGTTTCAGAAGGCCATCCAACAAGAAACTATTTACTATATTCAGCCTTAGAGGCTTAAATGTTCAAGGTGAGTACAGGATTTTCTCCCAATAAATAAGATACATATTGAAAGCAGATACATATTGAAGAAAACAATTGCACAGGATGAAGCTTTAAACTAAAGAACTAGCATGTAATTTAATACCATTTTCTCTAAAAGGTCATCACTAGACTTGGTTCCCTTATAACAAAGTAAATGTGCTTAGTACAAAATAGGTGATATACTATTCATCATTTTGCCAGAAAATCTTCCAGGATAATATTAAGTTTGGTGCTGTATTGGAACTTCATCCCTGTACACTTGACAAATTCCAGGTCAACCTATGGAATTGTCACTTTTGCAACAGCTTAAGTCTTCATGAATACCAGAAATGTGTTGTATACATGCTAGGCTCCAACAATTTAGGTATGATCTGGTGTTCTGTGCCAGATGCAATTACTTTTAGCTACTGCTGAGACACCATCCTCTTAAATTCGTTGTTACAGGAGTCTTTTAGGCAACAAGACATAGTTGAAGCTGTCTATCATACTGCTTTCAACTGTTTTTGATAATAGGACTTTTGCTTTTACAGCACTTAACTGCCTTGTCCTGCCTCAACTTACCTTATTAGACCTTATGTCTCTTTATTAAATTGCTAGCATTGTTGTGAATGTCAAAGTTCTAGAGATAGAACATCATAGTTCTTTTCACATGCTTTTTTCCTAGCTGTGGCCAGTACTGATAACCAAAGTCAAGTACTAATCGATGAATAATTGGTTAATACATATGAGAACAGTACTCTGGAAGCTGTTAACCTTTTACTAAGTATAAAAATGGTCTTTGGTGCATCTGTTGCTTTCTCAAATTTTAATTCTTGTCATAACCAGTCAAACAATAAAATCAACAACAAAACCATGCTCGAAATAAATAAAAGTAAATAAAATTAGCAGTAACGTTGTAAATAATACTAGTAATAATTATTCTGATAATGATAGACAAAAAATACTAGTGCAAACAATGCACAAGTACAAACTAGAATGTTTTCATTTCTTTTTTGTTCTGAATGGAATTATAATTGCATGACTCAGAACTTGCTATAAATCTAATGTTTTGTTCTGAAAGCTGTTAAATCACTAAATCTTTCTCTGATATTTTCATGAAAGGGCTACCCATTTCTTAATTGAAAATTTTCTCTATATGTGTTTTCGAAGAATAATATGTACATTAATGATTGTAACAAGAAACTGTAGAAATATGGTCATAATATTTTGGGGTGGGATTTAATTTGAGGGAAACTGGCCTTACTTGGTGTTTATTAAGAGTTAAACTATAAAGGAATGAAATATGGTGTGTGTGTGTGTGTGTGTGTGTGTGTGTGTGTGTGTGTGTGTGTTCCACCTTATGTAGCTTGAATTTAAATTATTTACATAGGCATTAATTTAGGCTATGACCATGTTGGTCACAATGATGGAAAATATATTCCAATAAACCTAGAAGACATCATGTTAGGACCAGACTATTTCTGAGAAATAGGACACCTAAACAACAACAACAACAACAACAACAACAACATGTATGCATAGATTGCTGTAATTCTGTGCAGACGCTTCATCTGAGGAAAAATCACAGATTTGGTCAAATTTCAAGAACATATAGGAAAATAACTATTAACTATAGGATAACAGTCTATCCTATGGGACCTATAGTATAGGCACTCGCTATTAATAGGCCATTATCTCTCCCAACCAACACCTTTTCCGTCTTCCATAGTAGACAGAAAGTAGATGAAAATGACAGTAAATAAGAGTAAAGTATAATATTAGCCTCCTACTTATAATAGCACCATTTTTTTCTTCTTGCTTACTTATACATAGTAAATCCAGTTGGACTGTAGATAGTTGGACTAGTTGAACAAATATTTAGATTTAGGAAAAGTTAGATGAAATAGACCAGTAGTAGTCAACCTGGTCCCTACTGCCCACTAGCGGGCGTTCCAGCTTTCATGGTGGGCGGTAGGGGTTTTGTCCGATACTGAAGCACTTTCCTTTTTTTTAATTTAATTGACTTTAAAAAAAAATTCATAGCATTATTTAAAAACATTTTCATTAGGTTTTCATAAAATCACCATTACTGTGGAGCCAGTGTGCGGTTAGAAAATTTTACTACTAACAAAGATACAAAAGTGGGCAGTAGGTATAAAAAGGTTGACTACCCCTGAAATAGACAGTTGAAATCTAGATTGCAATTAGGACGAATAAACTATAATCGGAAAATAAAAAAACTATGTAGGAGAAGGACTGGCAGACCCAGGGGGGAAGAGTAAAAAGAGAAATCAGCCTAGAATCATTACATAGCCACAAACTAACTCCAACCCTCCTTGACTGCCATTACCATTATCCAATTATAACCAGGTACTGACCATTAGTTCAAAGATTCCTATGCATAGGCTTTTAGCAATAAATCAGTTAAATTAAGCTTTCACATGTGAACCTGGATTTCTGTACCTGACAATCTGTGAGAAGACATCTCGAAAAAGTATGCATTTTCCTTCCTCAAATCATTATCGTATTTGTCACATCTCCCCATTCCATCACCTAACACTCATGCCACTCCTTTGTTTCAGCTGCCTTTCTTAACCAGCTTACTTTGCCATCTAATTCTTTTTCTGCACATGTGCATACGAAGACATTTTTTTCCTTATTTTAATAACCTCATACAATAACTTCTCGTGTACGTGCAAATGTTAGGAACCCTTGGTATCCCAAAAATTATTTGTGTGACTGCCATTATTTGGCTAGATCTGCTTGAAAGTTAATAGAATATATAGTATTTTTAGTTTATCAAATACATTTAATGGGTAACAAAAATTATGTTTTCATGCCAAATTGGTTTTGCTTCTAACTTCTTGAAAGATTAAGAGCATAGATGTTTTAAAACGAACTAAATTATTGAAATGAACGAAAATGCTGGTATCCTCAAATTAGCATCCAAATTTAACAACTTCTCAGTAAGCTTGAAGAAATATATTTCAACAGTTAACTAAAGCACTTCATCTGCCTTGTGGTCATCAAAGCTCTAAAACTATGGAGAGTTATCACTGTGTATCATTATGAATTGTGAAAGAATCAGCGGTATCTTCAAAATACCTGAATACTGATAATGAACCAGCAGAGGGAGCATGAATCACTAATTCATGAAAGTGATATAGCATCTAGTATTAACTGTATTTAAATTGCCAAATTCAGCGCCAAGACAACAGTCATGCACAGAACTCCTAGTTATTTTTCTGATGCCTGAGTTAAACTTGTGCAATTTAAACATGTCATTTAAGTCTAAAACGTAAACATATTTTCAGAATGTAAACTGTGCAGCCTACAACTTGCTGGATTTTTATGAAAGGACAGTGTTATTAAGATTTCTACAGTGGCGAACAAGATCGATGCCAAATTCAAATTTAGCCAACTTTACTTTCCCTTTGGAAAAGCAATGCTACAAGTGTTGGAATGCAGGCAATGACAGGAAAATGTTTCATTTTAAATAGGTTATCTTATGCATGATGAATAATCAATATAAAATCAGAAAAAGGCTATTGAAGAATAAACTACATAGCAGCCTCTCTTAAACTAGGCAACGCTTCTAGAGAGCACCAGATTAGGAAAAGGCTGTGTAGAACTTTTGACTTTATACCTGATTCATGGTGATACAAGTTCTGCCCTATTTCCTCTATAAGTGCAAGTGAGTCATCATCATCTGAATTCTATTGAGCAGCTTATAATGAAATACCACTTAATACACACACACATAAAAATATTTATTTCAATGGGGTTTAAGTAATGCACAGGCAATTTTTAATCCTTAACAATACAGAATTTAGGTCAAGACCTTTGGCTAGATGTGTTCATTTCTATTACCATGTCTCTGTAATCAGTCCAGGAATGTTTCCTTGGCAGCAATATGGAAGTGTTTTGCCCCTAATTTCTTCTGGGATTTTTTTTTTTTAATTTACCAAGGCTAACCCTGGGATTTTCCAATCCTCCCATCTAAGCAGGCCAAGCCATGCTTAGTTTGCAAGCAGAAATAGGTCAGTCAGGTGCCTCTATCTATAGTCCAGTCCCAACATGAAACCATGTAGCCATTATGTTAATAACGTCCAATTTCAAATCTATTAGGAACACATTTTGTAATGCATGATTGCAATAATTAATCACATTTTCAATGTAATATTTTATTTCCCCTGGCTGAATCTAAGAAGTAACTTGAAAATTCTCTTGCTCTGCTCTCTTTTCACTCATTAAAAAAAACAAACCCTAAAGATGGATTCCTTGGAGTCAGGCATGTTTTGTTTATCCAAATGCGGGAACTATTTTTTTTTAACACATTGATCTTTGAATCTCTTTCTCTGATCCCTGAACTGGAATTTCAATTATAGTCAACTATCAAAACAAAGAATTAAGCCTGAATATTCTTTTATTTGTGCTTTATAGATAAATCCTTTTTTATTTTTTCTTATTTAATATTTGATAGGCAATCAATTGCAAATCTATATTTCATTTGTGGCATAAACTGCTTCTGTACATCTGGTTGGCTCGCCCATCATACCAGAATTATGCTTGTTTACAAATTCACCTGATATATTTTATATCTGGGGTTCAGTCTTAAAAGTAGTAGCAAAAGGAGAGAGCACAGTAGAAGGCACACATTGACTCAGGGGGAAAAAAATAACTACATTTACAGTAAGATTTCTATTTAATTTTTAAAAGACTCATAATATAATCATTCTTTGACACTGGGAAAACCATTACTCAGTTTTATATTTTGTCTGAGCTTCCAGCCAAACGTCCTTATCTTTAAAGTAAATTTACAGAACAGCACAACACATAAAATTAAACCAGATCTCACATTTTCTCTCTTGCTATTTAATAAATTCAGCTTCAGTTGTGTGCAACCTGACACTGAAAACAAATGGATTTTTGAAGTGTTGCATATAGCAGCAGAAAAACTAAACACAGGTAGTCCTCAATTTAACCACAATTGACTCCAATATTAATGTTGCTAAGTGAGTCATTTGTTAAGTGAGTTTTGTCCCATTTTACGATTTTTCTTGCCTCTGTTGTTAAATGAATATTTGCAGTTGTTAAGTTAGTAACTTACCCATTGACTTTGCTTGTCAGAAGATTACAAAAGTTTATCACATGACCCTGGGACACTGCAACTGTCATAAATATGAACCATTGGTCAAGCATCTGAATTTTGATCACATGACCATGGGGATGCAACAGAAGGAAATGTGAAAAACACTCCTAAGTCACCTTGTTCAGTGCCGTTCTAACAATCACTAAATGAACTATTATAAGTTGAGAACTACGTGTATTATTCAGTAGCTTCTCCCAATAATTATTTCTCTAAACTATCATGAAAATACTCTTTTGTGAAGTGTAGTTGGCCCTTTCTATCATGTCGTCATACACACTAATACAATATCCTACGGCATATGCTTTCATTTGAAATGCAATTGAATTTATTGATTTTCTTGTATTCTATAAGATATAAATTATTTAAACACTGAGGAAACTACTTTGGTTACTTCAGGCACATTTAACGTAATGAAACATAGTTATATTTATGTTATTAAATTTATTTCCTGATCCCTATTAATACATACTACAGATATCATAATGTGTCTGTGTGTGTCTGTGTGTGTCTGTGTCTATGTGTGTGTGTGTGTGTTGCATTTGTGCTGATAAATAAATAAAGGGAGACTAGTATAGATCTATTTCAAGCTATTTAGCTCTCATCAGCTAACCATACCCTTACTGGGAATCGAACCTGGGCTGTATTACATATCAGGCAGTTATATTAGCCACTAAGCCACAGCCTCTCTTCCTTTATCAGCTATATATATTAGTATTTAAATGTGGCACTTTGATGCATACTAGTCAAATAATTTAATATTTTATTTTATATTGTTTTTATTTATATACTTATAAATATATAAGTAATATAATAATTATTACTGTATTAAGGTAAACTAATTGTTATGATAATGAAAGAGAAAAAAGTAGATAAACATCCTGAACAATTATCTTAAATACAGAACATCTCCAAAAAACTGAAAATGTCTCTGGAAGCCTTCTTTATTCATTTAAGAAAAAGCAGCTAACTGAAATGTTAATAACACAACAAGCAACTAAGGAAAATAGAGGGCAGGTATAATAGCTGTACTGCATATAATGTGGCTGGATTATAACAAAAATAATATCTAGTTCCTAATGTAATTGGAAGAAAAAAGAAAGTTCAATTGTGAAAAGGTATATGAATTGTCGATGCATGTAATATTGGAATTAGGAAGGCAAAATTATTATTGTCAAAACAGAAATCAAAATATTGACTTACAGAATAATAGAATTGGAAGGGACCTTGGAGTTCTTCTAGTCCAACTCACTGCTTAAGCAGGAGATTCTATAAAATTCCAGACAAATGGCTGGCCTATCTCTTCTTAAAAACCTCTAGTGGTTGCTTCCATAACTTCTGAAGGCAAGCCGTTCCATTGATTCATTGTTCAAACTGATAAGAAATTTCTTTTTAATTCTAGGTTGGATCTCTCTGTATTAAATTTTCACCCATTTACTTCTTGAACTGTCCTCAGTAGCAAATAAAATAATAAATACATAAAACAAAATCTTATACTATGGGAATCAGCAATTCTAATGAACTAGATTGGATCTTGTCACATCAAACGATCTTTGCAGATAATCTACTGAAGAATAGAATCGTAGAAGAAAAAGGAGGAGTAATTATTATTAATGAAAGAGTGTCAGAGTTTGTAGTTGGATATCATCGTCCTCTTTTAATGACCCCATAATCCCTTGCAAGGTGGAGTCTAGGCAACTGAATGGAATTGAGTGTCCACATGCCCTTCCTGTCGCCAATGCGGAGGTTTTTTAGCAGATACATTCTCAGTGCTGAAAAAACCCTCCACATTGGATATAACCCTGCAAAATAATAATATGCAAAATAATAGAATGACCTCAATTTAAATTCACAGTTTGCCAATGAATGTAACAGTAATCAAAGTCTAAGCTGCAACACTGTTGCAAAAGAAGTTGAACTTGAACAATTCAATAACAATTTGACAATCTGAAAACTGACAGAAGATCAGAATGCTGGTGGAAGTAAAAGAGCACCTGAAATAATGGGAACATTTAATGCCAGAAGCAGGCGAAAATATAAAAGACTCTTCCAAAAAAATGCAGTACTTACAGGTCATACCTTCTTTCAGCTACGTGAAAGACAATTGAATGCATGGACATAGTACCTGCATGGACAGTTTGGCAATTAAATTGACAATATACCGTACTCTGCACAAAAAACAGTGAAGTCTATATTTAGTTAATAAAAACATCAATAACTTCTGATATGCTGGTGATAATACTTTAATTACTTTAATTAGAGCCGAGGTGGCGCAATGGTTAAATGCAGCACTGCAGGCTACTTCAGCTGACTGCAGTTCTGCAGTTCAGCAGTTCAAATCTCACCGGCTCAGGGTTGACTCAGCCTTTCGTCCTTCCGAGGTGGGTAAAATGAGGACCCGTATTGTTGTTGGGGGCAATATGCTGACTCTGTAAACCGCTTAGAGAGGGCTGAAAGCCCTAAGAAGCGGTATATAAGTCTAACTGCTATTGCTATTGCTATTGCTATTGCTATTACTGGAAGTAAAGTAGACTAGCGCAGAGGAGAGAGGAAAGAATGTAAAAGCCTATCTACTTAGTATTAAAAATTAAAATTATGACAACAATACTAATTTAATACAAATTAGTAATAGAAGAAATCTAGTACCATATTTATATTTCTAGATTCAAAAATTCACCAGGATGTACAGCCTGAAAGGGAAAATTGTCTGCTACTTGGAAAAGAGACTGTGACAGATATAATCAAAGTATGCAAGCACCGAGACATTACATTAAAACAATGGTACATTTTGTCAAGACTAAACTTTTCCCAGATGTAACATCTGGCAATGAAAGCTAGATCATCAGAAAGGTTGAACAAAGAAAAATGGATGCCTTTGATTTGTAAAGCTGGGAAAGATTCTTGAGAATATCTTGAATTGAAAGAACAAATAACTCAATACTACATAAAACCAAAATAATCTTTAGAGGCACCAATAACAAAACTAAGACTTATTTTGGATACACAATGTAAAACAAGTCATTGGAAAATATCTTAATGCCTTGAATAATTGAATGAAATTGAAAAAGAGGCTTTTGAAAAGACAAAACAGTCTATTATTCTCATTGATGAAGGAATCATGAGTTTGGAAGAACTCAAACAAATAGTTACACTATTGAATGTTGTTCTTTGGGGCATGAAGAATTGGAAGCAAATCAAAACAAGGTTATTTCCTGGCAGAATATTTTCTGATATTTTTCAAACAAGTACCTCTTTATAGCTCAGTAGGGCTTACAAATTATAATTTAATTAGTATGAAACATAATCAATGTTATAACCAACTAGATTTTTTTAAAGTTAAAAGGTTTTGGGTACAAACACATACACTATCAAAATTCAAATAATTTTAAAGATTAATATACAAATGAAATGTAGATTTTCATTTTGGGATCAATGGGCAAACATCTGTAAAAATCATGAAAGTTTGTTTTATAAATAACTGTAGCTTTTTATATGATAATTACAATGAAATTATTGTGCACACAAAAATGGAAAGATTTGGCAATAGCTATAATAGAGAAATAGTAAAGATTGTTTGATTAGGGAAAAGAGATTATGTATGTTTATTGTACACTGGAAAACTTCTGAACTTTTACATAAAACAAAAAAAAATGATTTATTATCTATGGCTTCTATTAGGTAGGCTAGAAAGAATAGGATCACAATGTAACTTCAGGAAAGAAATAAAACAACTGTAATTATAAATGCTGTAAAGAAAATTGGAAGTCAGTTCTTTGCAACTTTTTTCTTTTCTATTTTTCCATATATATATTTTCTTTTTTGTGCTTTACCTTTCTCTTTTAGTTTTTTTTCCTTCTTAATTTTAGTTTTGAATTAATTTTACTAGTTTTTAAAAAATTTCAGTAATATTGTACTTTAAAAAAATAGTAAGAAAGAATTTGTCTTTCTCGACACAATATTTGCCTTAATTATATTCTTATCAGTTAAACCCGTGGTTCTTGGATGCAAAATTAAGAGAACATTCAGTTGTTTTAGGATTGAAATATTTTGTCGATTTTACTTCATAGATTAATACTGTATGAGGGTTAATGACGTGTTTAAATGTCATTTTAAGGCATAAGTCACAGAGATTCTTCTCCTAGTGCCTGGAGACTATGTGGACCTGGATGGCCTCAGCTGAACACTAGCAAAACTGAGCAGCTTTGGGGTTTGGGGCCTCCTGGTTCTGGGGACCTTCCATCTTTGATTCTGGAGGGCTTGCATTGTCATAGACAGAACTGGAATGCCATCTGGAGTTCCCCCTGCACTCATGGCTCCTGCTTCAAGGGGAGATGGTAGCCATGGCTAGGAGGGCTTTTGTTCTTCAAATGTGCCCATTCCTGGATCAGGAGGCTTTGTTCATGTATTCCATAATGACCTGGTTGGATTATTATGAATGGATTCTATATGGGAATTATCTTGAAGAATTGGCATAGAGTGCAGTGGTGGGGATGCCTGCTTTTCTGTACATGTGACATGCATGCTGGCCCAGCATGCTTCTAACTATAGCTCAAGGTACTGGTGAGTCACCTTTAAAGCTTTTCATGGTGTTCTGTTACTTATGGGACCATCTATCCCTACTTGTTTCTAGTCATTTCATTCAGTCTGGCAGGAGGGTATGTTCTGGTCAGTTAGCAGGGCCAGGACAACAGCCTCTTTGGTTATGGCACCCTCTTTCTGGAATATTTTCTCTCAGGAAATTGCATTGGCCCTGTCCCTGTTGGCCTTCTGTCATGGCCCCAAATGTAGTATGGAGACTATTTCTAATCATGGCTTTCACATTTTTCTGAGTGCTGTTTTATGTTTTTTGTACATTTGGTGATATTTTTTTAATATTGTTAGCTGCCCAGAATCATGCATTTCAGATGACCATAGTTTATTTGCTTGTGACTTAGAATGTAATGCAAACTCAGCCAGTGCAGTTTGCAAACCAGGGTTTATATCTTAAGATTGTTGTGTGGACCCAGGCTCTTTTGAATCACTAAATAATTCATGGTTAAATAAACCATGTTGTAATACATGTGTACCCAAAACATAAAGTTGCAATTCAAATAAGCAGCCACAGGCAGATGGATATTGCAGATAATTTTTACATTAAGAATTATATGTTTGCTTTGCTTTACATTTACTGTGATGGCTTTCCCTCCTAATCTTGTTCTGGTACAGTTTCTTCCTTTTTTACTACTAGAAAAATCATATTTCCTTGTTTTAAACTGAAGCTTCTGGTACAAGGGTAATTGTGGCATCTCTGAGCAATTCTGATTGAAAGCTGGATATTTTTGGGGGGTTCAGAAGTAAACAATACTATCAATCTTAATCAGCATGACCAATAATAAGTGATTGGAACTGCAATTTAATAGATTGGAAAAGCTATATATTATACACTACTATTTAAGGTGGAGTTAAGTGCATCTAATACATAGGATAGGTTTTGTTTTTGGGTGGGATTTTTTTTTTTGTATAAGACAATTGTTAGTTTTTTGAGACATCAGAATTCAATGCTGATATATGCATTAAGTGCAACCTATTTTAAAGAATAGGACTATAAATCAAATAGTACTATTCCTGACAGCAGCCATTCCAAACTACCTTGTTCTCCTAACTGAACAAGACATTTTCATCTAAACAACTTGTCCTGCAATAACCAACTCACTATATTTAAAATTGTAATTTCAGTATTAGTATGTTAGTTCCAACATTTACTCTTGACAGTCCTTCCTACCCTTACCTAAGATTTTATTATTTATTAGTCTGCAATCTACTGCTATAAACTATAAAATTCCTTTCATATTTTGCAAAATGGCAATGAAAGTACCGTAAGATTGAAATAGTCATATGACCACTAAATGTTATGATATGTTTATATGCTTCATCATGTACAGAGCCTCATTTACATAACTTATTTGGTAAAAAGAGTGTTCAAGAGATATTGTCAAGTTTTTCTCCCCCAGTGGCTAGAAGTTTTGGGTGTCTGGATAGAGAAAAAGCAGATTGCAGCTCAATCCTGGCAAGATCACGTTGCTAAGGGTTCTGAAGTCCTCACATCCAGAGATCATTCCATCTCTATCTTCGCATGGGATTGCACTTCCTCAAACCCCACTGATGTAATTTGGGAGTCCTCTTGGATTCGTTTGCTGCTCACAGATCACATTGCAGCTCTGGCAGCTATTGCCTTTTGGTAAATCCATCTGATGTACCACTGATAACACATAACTAGATTGAGGGGCTCTATTCATGGCCACCCATGCCTTTGCCACCTCCTGGTTGGTTGGACTACTGCAAAGAAGCTGCCTATGAAGTTGCAACTGGTCCAGAATTCAGTGGCACGAAGCCTCATCTAATGGTTCTGTGAGCTTGCACTGACTCCCAGTGGTTTTCCAGATAAAAGTCAAGTTGCAAGGCTGTCCCTATATGGAACAGAGGCAAACTATATGCAGAACTATCTGTATACACTGATTTCTGCTTACCATGTTTGACAGCATGAGCATACTCCTGGCTCCTTTTTGAACCACTGCTTTTTTGATGGCTGTTCTCTGAAACAAATATCTCCCCCCCATGATATACAAGCCCAAACTTTGCTCACCTTTTAACATCTGCTTTTGCCCCAGGCATTTGGAGCCAACCTTTTGGTTGCTTTTATTATGACTGGTTGTTATTCTATAGTCTCTATTTCATGTTCACATTTATGCATTGAGTACATTGTCACATTACATGGGTTTTTTTCAGGTTGCGTTTTTGTTGTTGTTGTTGCACGACACTCAGAGTACCACTATTTGAGTTGGGTGGCCTTATAAAACCAGAAAATAAATCTAATGGGATTCAAGAGGCAAACCCCGAGATTCCCTGTGATTCAAATGAGCCCCTTTCAGTTGGTATTCAGAAAGTTTCAAAAACATGATTATTCTCAATAGCCAGGACATTAAGTCAGACTAGTTAGGTAGGTAAAGTCTATACATTTTCTGAAGATTATGCATTGTTGTTGTGATAGTTATAAATTAATTGTTGGGGTGTGATTATTATGATTTTAATTAATGTTATTTTATTCTTAGGAGTGCCAGTTTGGAGTAGTGGTTAAGGCATCAGGCAAGAAACTGAGATATCATGAGTTCCTGAAGGTCCCTGAAGCCTCTGGAGGGCCTCTGGGGGGGAGGCTGTTTCCGCCCTCCCCAGGCTCCTATAAAACCTCTGGAGCCTGGGGAGAGTGAAAAAAGCATGCAAAAAATGGGGGGGGGGTTGCCTCTCATGCATGCATGCGCACTGGGGGGGTTGTGCATTGCATTATGGGTGCAGCACGCCGGTGCACAACCCTCCTGTGCTTCCCCCCTAATGGCACATGAGCCAAAAAAGGTTTGCCATTGCTGCCCTAGCCCATGACTGAGTTAGGCTTAAAACATTCTTAACTGTACTTTGATGAGATGTTTCTTCATCCCAGTTCCAACACTATCTATGGTAATCTCAATTGATGGCTGGGGAATTCTGGGAATTGAAATCCAAAAGTCTTAAAGTTGTCAAAGTTGGATACCTATGATCTATACTGTAATATCTATCAGAGTTTGTACCCCGTTACCTTATAATAATATACATAATTTAAAATTATGGCTTTGGAGTGGATATGATTATACTTTTTTCAGATATCCTAACAACATTGCACCACATCTAGTAAAAAGCTGCATGGATTTTTGCAGATTGCCTTAATAGAGTCAAAGCAGAGAATGGAGCACAACCTCTAGTTCTAAATATTCTAATTACAAAGTCCCAAAACGAAGCCAGCATTTTTCTGGATAAACCAACAATATGTAATCAATATTCATATCACACAAAATAACGCCTCTTGGCTCAACATTGTGATAAGAGAAGCCTGGTAACTTTAAATGTTTGCCCTGAGCTGTTCTGACTATACCTCAGAAAGATTATAAGCACTCCATAAATACCCCAGATTAATACTGATCCCAACATCAAATCCACTTAAAGGACTTAAAGGAATACTGTGGTTCTCAAAGCTCTAACTCACTGCTTTCTTCCAAGAAAAAAACTGCTTTCTTGGAAAACCAGAAGAAACGAATTAATGAAAACATGGCAAATAATACATATTGTGCCTGATATTGGTAAGAATACCGATTGTTAAGAATTGGTAAAGGTATATTGATAAGAAAATGTCTAAAATATGACAGAAGGTGCATCTATATAATTTATTCTCTGGCTTTATATACAAAACAAACATACATAGAATTAAGGTTTCTTTTTTTAAAATCAACCCTCTTATTGTGAAAGCAGGAGCTCTCCTTCCTAAAAGAAGCATACATTACTCTAAACTATATTATAGGTTAAAGGAACTATTTCCCACTCTTCTTACAGGTTCAATCATTTATTTCATCAGTTTATATAGTGACTGGTTATTAAACAGGATTTAGTCTCAGTATGATTTTAATTAATTTTAACATTTGTAGCATGTAAAAATGTTACATGTCTTACTAAAATAAACAGTGTAGCCAACAACAAGGAGAAAAATCACAAGGACCAGCAATACAGTGTTTGGTGGACAGGAAACAAACAAAAACACATACCTCACTTATACATATCTTTATACTGGACAGGTAACAAACATTTAAGCCCACTTCCTGGGACTTCACACTGAGTAACTACATTAACTAGTACATGAATATAGTTCGTAATCCAATATAACATATTTTTTCTAGACGGAAGTCACCTCTGCATATAAGCAGTTGATTATATTTTTCTACGTTCATGCATTGTAAATATTATATATATGAATTTGCAATTGCAAAACTCTGCAATACAGATGCAAATGTTGCAACAGAGGCAGAAACTCAGTTTTAAAACCCACATACAGCAGAAATGGTAATCTTGGTCAAGGTAATCTTGGTCAAGAGTTATGATCAGCATTTTGCATTGTAAGCAATACTACTATTTGAATACATTTTAGTACATCTGCCTTAGTATACAATCTGAGCAAAAAGTTTCTTTTTAAATGATGCGGACTTGTAATAGCATGCATCATTTTAAGAGTCTTTTCCCTTTGCCTATGGAAGGGAATGCCAGCTGTAAAAAAACTTTAATACAACTACTACTGGTAACTAATTAGACATCTATCAATGAACACTTGTTGACCTATTTAATTAAACCCATTAGCTGAACAGTCCCAAAAGAGAAATATTGTTTTTATTAACTACATCACAATTATTAAGTTTAAGACGACATAATAGCCATCTCAAAAAACTTTTGCATTTAGGAGGGTGGGGGAACAAGACAGACAAACAATGTAACAAAATCCAAGAAACAAAGTACCTGAACATTTTGTGCCATGAATTCTGGTTAATAAATAGGTTTTCCGTATCTACTTAAAGACATGTGCTAATTGTAATTTCAATCATTTGTAAAAAAAATAAAATAATCAGAGATGTTCTGTTTTTGAAACAGCCTTATGGGAAGCAGTAATATAGCTAAACGCCTTTCCATCTGCAGCAAGCATTGCATTATGGAGGCTTAAAGCCATCTGAAAATAGACCCAAGGATTGAGAGCAAACTGGTTCCTGACGATCAACAAGTTTAGATGTGAAGGAGTCACAGTTCAGAAGGGTGGCCACCTGCCAATGTTTACTGACTCTCATTCGTTAGGAACTAACTCCACCTCCAAAGTCTCCAAACTCCACTCATCATACTGCCTTGCACTAGAAGACCAATTCTTTCTCCAGGACTAGAAGGAACAAAACAGCATCCTTCACACCCTTTCCCCAAACGTCTCTTCTTGGAAGCCTTCCGGATCCCTTAGCAGTAGGTGCAGTTCTGTCCACAGGCAAACCGCGGGGTTGAAAACCCTCTCCCAGAAATCATCCCTTTTTGGGATCGGGGCAAGAAATTAGGAATAAATTCCTCGAAGAAGAGACAACTTCGCCAGCCAGCCGGGGGAGGTTGCCACATAACATCTCAGCTTTTTTAAAAATATTATTATTCGCCTTTGCACACTGGCCCATAAGAGAAGAGGCAAAACTAGGAAGAGCATCAATCAAAGCACGAAAGAAACCAGCGGGGACTGGAGAGAGCGAAGGAGAAAACGCGTCTTTGTCTGAGATCATCCATAACCTCATAACTACCCAGCCAAGACCCCCCACAAAGACAGGGAGAAGCATCGGCTACCAGCCTCTTGGCTAATGCTTCGTGGTCACCTGGACTGCTTTACAGCGTTACGTGTGCCCCCCTCCACACGTCGATTAAGACGCTCCCCGTTCCTTACTTTTCATGCTGGGAGATTTCTTGCCCCTTCCCCGGCGGTGCGGACAGGGCACCCTGCTGCTGCTGCTGCTGCTGCAGAAGCACCAGCCTGCAAGTGGCCAGGTGCCGCCGGTGCTCCTCCTGGAGCCGGGCGTTCTCGTGGTACATCTTGGCCACTTGCTGCTCGAGCTCGTCTATCCGAAGCTTTTGCTTCTCCAGCAGCTCCTGCTGCGTCTCAATGATCTTGTTGAGTTCCTTGAGGTACTCCGCCGCCTTGCTCGGGTTCTCCGCCGGCGCCTCCATGGCCCGGCCAGTTCTGGTAGCCGCCACGCACCTTCAGAGGTCTGAGGCGGTCTTGGCCACAGCTCCGGGGAGGGAGGGAGGCAGCAGCAACGTCTGGGAACTCAGCTCGACCGCGGGTGTCAAAAGTCGACGACCCCAGCGCCAGTCCGGCTGTCTCTCCCCCGCAACACACACACAGTTGGAAGTCCGCTTCTCGGCTAAGGAGAGTCGACCGAGCAGTTCCTATTCCGAGCCGCCATTGCCCGCGGGGCCCTCTTGACTGCTTTTGACCCAGCCGGCCGGGCGTGTTGTTTCCTTCACCGAGAACGTCCCGCGAGTCTGGCGCGCAGGTTTCCTTCCCGCCAGCCTTTTTCCTTCTCTTCAGCGAGCCCAGGGAAAAGTCTGCCCCGGCCAGCTCCGCAACCAGTTCCCTCACCTCAACCGCCTCTCGCGTTGACTCCTCCCGCTTCCTTTCTTGTTTCGTTCTTTTTCTCCCCTCTCGTGCTCACGCAGGCGCTTTGCCCCCCCACCTCCCTCCGCAGCTTCTGTTACTGGTCTCGTTTTAAACCGCAACAGCCCCTGGATTCCGCACGTCGACAACGCGCAAGGACCGGCGCAGAGTTTGCAAAGTGTCCGCTCCGTACTGGATGTGGCGCCGCTTCTCCGGCTCGCGGGGAGGAGGGGTTTGTAGAGAAGAGTTGGTGCTGAGCAGCTGCGTAGCCGACTGATTTAAGCCGCTGGGGTTTGTTCCTGTCGCCGCGGCGTCCTCTTGGCCGCTGCTAGCCAGACGGTCAGTGCAGCCCCAGCATTTCGCTCCAACCCGCTCTCCGACACGCCATAAGTCCCTTCCCCGCCGGGCGGGGAAGAACGGCGTGTGGTGGCAGCTGCAGGACCGCTGCGAAGGCGGGAGACCGGCCAGGGAGTGACCAGCACGTGGAAGCAAGCGAGCAGCCCCGCCGCCGCCGTCCCCTCAGCCCGGCTCCCCTTTTGGGTGAGAACCGACGCAGAGCACCGCTGAACGACACCGGCATAAAGATGGGAATATCGGCTGCCGAAAACGACGCCGCCTTCCTCCGCCTCCTTTTTCTCCCACCCAGTTGCGAAGAAGGAAATAGCGAGGACGCTGAAGAGCCCGGACGCTCCGCCAGGTGAGGGGGACAGTAAGAGCTCTCTCTCTCTCTCTCTCTCAAGGTGGGTTTGCCTCCTTTTCCTTTAAGTCTCCAGCCCGCAACAAATCCGTCCGGCGGCGGAAATTTAGACTCCCAGCTGCCTTCTCCGTATCAAAGGCGTTGGTGGCAAGCTCGCAGTTAGCTCTCCGAAATGCTTAAAACATCCCACCACACAGACACACGCCGCTGAATTTACTCCGGGGATTTCAATTCAGAGAAGAAAATTGCTTTTCTAGGGGAAAAGAGGAAGGAGGAGCTGGAAGGCGGAAAGTTAAGCCCGGCTGGCACTGCCCCAACCTCTCTCAGCGCCCTTTCCCCCCCTTGGGAAAAGAGGGCAGCCGGGGCCCTTCCGAACAGCAAGGAGCAGGAGGCCCCTCCTTGTCAAGAGCCGGGGCTGTTTGCAAACATCGCCAGCCGGGCGCTCCAAGCGGCAGCTTTCTAGTCATATGGCGACTGCCAGCGCTTTGAAGAGGAAGCCGGTCTCTCCTCGAGCAGCAGAAGAGCGAGCGGCGTCCTCCCTCCAGGGGGACCTCCGCGCGAGTTGTGGGCGTGGAACCTATTGGAAAGGATCCGTGGCGGTTGACCAAAGAGACGATCAAAAGAAGGTGCCTAGAGAAATAGGGAAACCTGTAAGTTGGGGAAATGGTGGGCGGGAAGGGGAAACGGGATTTGCTTTCCTCTTTCTCGATCACTTCCCAATTGCCTTTCTCTGTTTTCCTTCCCTCTGCGTTCTGAAAAGCGCCTTGATGCCCTACGGACTGCAGGTTTTGCTGCTTCACTAGCTGTACAGAGAGTCCTCGACTTACAACAGTTCACTTAATGATCATAAAAATGACTTTTCACAGTTGCAACCTTTGCAGCATCCCCATAATTAAAATTGATCAAAATTCAGAGGCTTGGCAACTGGTTCATACATAGCACCATTGAAGCATCCTGAGGATATGTGGTTGCAATCTTCTGACAAGCAAAGTCAATGGGGAAGCCAGAGTCACTTAACAACCAGATTACTAACTTATCAACTGCAATGATTCACTTAACTGTGGCAAGGAAGGTCGTAAAATGGGGCAAAAGTCACTTAACAAATGTCTCCCCTAACAACATAAATTTTGAGCTCCATTGTAGCCATAAGTCAGGACTACCTGTACTGGTCTCTGGTTTGCAAAAAGTCGGTTTCTGTGAAACCAATCTAGGTTGAAGTTTCTTCTAATGCTTGATTTAAAAGGCAGCTTTGAGGTAAGAAGGTTATTCAGAAAAAGAAGAAACTTGAGGCTTTCGAATAAAGGAGCTAATAATGGTAAAGGTTTTCCTCTTCCCTTTTCTGCAACATCCAAGGTACTCAGAGTAGTGTAGATCCATCTAATAACAGAACTACCCTGAAACTGAAATAGGCTGCAAAAATACATTCAGTGTAACTGTGGTTAATGACTCTTCAAATTAGCTTTCCCAAGCCAAGAAAACTACAGGACTTGTTGGGGAATCGGACAATGATTGAACAGAGGGGGGAAAATACTAATATGCCAGAGAGATGTATCATTTAAAAAATACTGTAAAAAATTAGGACCTTGATCACCAAATTTTAACACTGTTGTAATTATTATTACAGAAAAAAGAGGAAGAAATCTTAGAAGTTTAAACAAATGCATCTTACTAAAAACAAATATAATACCTTGATAGATCTATGTAGCCAGCTTAATAGCTAACCAAATAAGTCTAAAATATTAAAATGATTGCCCAAATATTTGGGCAACCCAGAGTATTTGATTCTTCACCTGACTATATGGAAAAGGAGGAATGGGGAAGGAGTATTTAGCAAATATGAAAACTCTGCTGTCTGCATTTATTTATAATCTTAATAATGGGATATGGGGGGACTTTTTAGCTAGAATCTCTTGTCTTCCAATTGCACACAGGATTTTGAAATGAAGGAAAGCACAATGATAAATGACCCATGCTAGTCAAAGTACCTAATCTGAATGTTTACTTTATTTATTTATTTATTTATTTATTTAGTTAGTTAGTTAGTTAGTTAGTTAGTTAGTTAGTAGATTTATAGGCCGCCCAATCCCGGAGGACTCCGAGCGGCTTACAAAGCGAAAAGAAAAGTAATTAATAAAAAATAAAGGAAAACAATTTAAAACATCACCTATACACCCAATCTGATTGGGGCTGGACCTCAGCAGTGAGGTCAACAGCCCCAGGCCTGCTGGAATAGCCAGGTTTTAACAGCTTTTCGGAAGGCCATGAGAGTGGGCAAGGTCCGGATCTCTGGGGGTAGTTCATTCCAAAGGGCCGGAGCAGCCACAGAGAAGGCCCTCCTCCGGGGAGCCGCCAGCTGACACTGTCTGGCTGACGGCATCTGAAGGAGGCCCACTCTGTGGGATCTCACCGGCCGTTGGGAGGTATGTGGCAGTAGGCGGTCTCGCAGGTATACTGGTCCTAAGCCATGTAGGGCTTTAAAGGTAATAACCAGCACCTTGAATTGTGTCTGGAGACCAATAGGAAGCCAGTGCAGCTCGCGGAGGATAGGTGTAACGTGGGTGTATCTTGGTACACCCAATATCACTCGCGCGGCTGCGTTCTGGACTAGTTGCAGTCTCCGAACACTTTTCAGGGGCAGCCCCATGTAGAGCGCATTACAGTAGTCCAGTCTTGAGGTGACGAGGGCGTGAGTGACCGTTTGAAGTGCCTCCCGATCCAAATAGGGTCGCAACTGATGCATCAGGTGAACCTGGTCACAGCCGACAGATGGTGTTCCAATGTCAGCTGTGGATCCAGGAGGATCCCCAAGTTGTGGGCCCTCTCTGAGGAGTGTAAATTCTCACCCCTCAGGATTAAGGATGGACTATCTGGACTGTCCTTTGGGGACAGCATCCACAGCCACTCAGTCTTGTCAGGATTGAGTGCAAGTTTGTTCACTCCCATCCAGATCCTGACAACTTCCAAGCATCGGCACATCACGTCCGCCGCTACACTGAGCTGGCACAGGGCGGAGAGATACAATTGCGTATCATCCGCATATTGATGGTATTTAACCCTGTACTGTCGAATTATCTCACCCAGCAGCTTCATGTAGATGTTAAAACCACATTTAAGGGGCCTAGGGGTCGACCTTTGCCCCCAACCAACACCAACTGCGACCTGTCGGAGAGGTAAGAGGAGAACCACCGTAAAATGGTGCCTCCCACTCCTACCTCTTCCAGCCGTCGCAGAAAGATACCATGGTCGATGGTATCGAAGGCTGCTGAGAGGTCAAGGAGCACTAGGATAGAGGAGTGTCCCCTATTCCTGGCCTGCCAGAGATCATCGGTCAGTGCAACCAAAACGGTTTCTGTACCCAGGCCTGAAATCAGACTGAAAGGAATCTAGGTAATCTGCTCCATTCAAGGACCGTCAGAGTTGAAGCGCCACCACCTTCTCGACAACCTTCCCCCAAAGAGGAAGGATGGAGACAGGACAGTAGTTCTTAAGAATAGCTGGGTCCAGAGAAGGCTTCTTGAGGAGGGGTCTTACCACTGCTTTCTTCAAAGGTTGCGGGAAAGATCCCTCCTGTAAAGACGTGTTCATAATCATCTGGAGCCAGCCTCGTGTTACCTCTCTGCTGGTTGAGGCCAGCCAGGAGGGGCACGGGTCCAGTAAACAGGTGGAGGCACTCATCGCTCCCATGGCCTTGTCCACTTCCTCAGGAGTGACAGGCTCAAACTCATTCCAGGTAATCTGATCAAGACTCTCCCTCGGCATCTCCGCTGGTACTGCCCAAGTGGAGTCCAGGTCTGCCCGAATCTGAGTGATTTTATCTGACAGAAACTGAACAAACTCCTCAGCCCTTCCCTGTAGGGGTTCCCCCGCATCCTCACCCTTCAAGAGGGAGCGGGTTACCCTAAACAGGGCGGCTGGGCGAGATTCTTCGGATGCAATAAGAGCGGAAAAATGTACACATTTTGCCGCCCGTATCGCCACTAAATAAGTCCTAATGAAGGCTCTTAATAGTGTTTGGTCAGATTCGGGGTTACTAGCCCTCCAGCGTCGCTCTAGGCGTCTCTTTTGGCGCTTCATCTCCCAGAGTTCCTCGGTGAACCAAGGTGCCCTCCTGGATCCACTGCCGCGGAGAGGCCTCAAAGGCGCAATCCGATCCAGTGCCTCAGCCGCTGCAGCATTCCAGGCAGCGACCCACATTTCTATTTTAAGGCTATGAGTAAGACACAGTGGATATTGTTCAGCTTTCCTCAACCTTTTGCTTCCTTTATTGTCTAGCCTGATTAGGAGTTCTGGAGAAGGTCTATAGAGATTCTCAAGTCATCCAGGTCATGGTTGCCCAAAGGTGCTTTTTTAGGAGGCAACTGGACTTTCTTGTTTTTTTTCTTCAAATGTCTTCAAAAGAAAAAAAAATGATGTCCATTTGCCTCGTGAAAAAGCACCTGGGGGACAGTTCTGGACAACTTAACACTTCAAAGAATATTTTGGGCCATTTTCTTTTGCTTAATATAGAGCTTGAAACTATATATTTGTATATGGATGGCTAGTTTGTAGCTCAGGTGTACCATTGAAATTTAGTCAATATCTTAGAAGGAAACCTACAATCCTTTGGTACTAAATTTCATATTTCTGCCCAAAGACCCTTTTTGTCCTTGAGATCCATAGCAAACCAACACACATTCTTCCTGGTGTATCCTTTACAAATAAATAAGCAGGGTATGCTTTTTTGTTAATTAAATCAGCTTTAGAGGAAATCCAGAAAAGATTATTCTCACTTAAAGAAACTCTAACCCACTTTATTGCATTCTTGTGTTAGCTGAAAACCAGGTCCTTGTTCCAGCCCAAATACCTCATCTGATTGGCTGGAACCCCCTTCCTTAGCCAGGCTCTTATCAGAACTTCCAGAAGAATTGTTTTAAAATAAGTTTTCTCCAGTGTTTTTACTTATTAGAAGAGTGTCTTATAGGAATGTTACAAGGTCATCCACACATTTTAAATCACCAAGAATATATAGTGGTTGAACCAATTTTTTAAAAAAAAGCTTTTACAGGTATTCCTCATTTACAAGTATCTTGTTTATCAAATGTTTGCATTTATGACAGTGATGAAAAAGCAACTTTATGACCAATCCCCATATTTATGACTTCCACGGGTTGTAAAGCAAAAAAAAAAAAAAAGCTAAAGATTATAAGCACAATTAAGGTTTCATTTAGTAGCTGCTTCGCTGAATGACCAAGTAGATGGTCCCAAGTGTCACTAAGTGTGGGCTGCCTGTATCACTGTACTTGCTACTCTTCCTCGCCCCCTTTTTTCTATCTTTTCCTTTAAATACAGAGAAGATAATAGGTAGAAATAAATGTAGCTATATATACTGTATATTCTAATTTGTATTGTGTTTTATTATTTATTTCTATACACTTTTGGAACTAAAAGCTCCATTCATTCATATACTCATGCATACCTATCCAATTCAGAATTGAGTTTCAGAACAATCAAAGGGGCTTTTCTGTCATGCGTCTTTTTCTATGATGGCTTTGAAGAAGTGAAGTTTTCATGTAATACTTTCCAACAAGGTTTGATCCAGTGATGAAATTCAGTTTTTTAAACTGTGGTTCTGTGGGCATGGCTTGATGGGCCAGGCAGGAGAAGGATACTGCAAAATCCCCATTCCCTTCCCACTCCTGTGGGAAGGATATTGCAAAATCTCCATTCAGAGGCCAGCCAGAGGCAGTGTTTGCCGGTTCTCTGAACTACTCAAAATTTCTGCTACCGGTTCTCCAGAACCTGCTGAATTTCATCCCTGGTTTGATCAGTTTATCAGAGATTAGCTAGTTACAGTTTGGCCTTTTTCTTGCACCACCTGATATTTTTCCAGTTCAGTGTCATTGCTTCACCCAGTTCAAATGGAATAATCTGTTGTTTTGACAACTATAGCTAATATCTTCTTCAAAATCTACATTCTCGTACTTTTTTCAAGAGGTATAATTTGAAAGCTTCCTAAGAAAACCTTTCTGCTTCCATGTCCTCCTCTAGAAGGATCTCGTGTATATTTATCTTTCATATACATCTGTTTATATAAATTCTATAATACTATAGTATTTCTCTAAATCATGGTATTACACCATGATTGGCATTATATGCTAGTAATAATATACTAGCATTAACATACTGATTCATGTTTAATTAATTATGTTATTATATCTTAATGTCTGTGCAATGGCTCAGCAGTTAAAGATGCTGAGCTTGTCAGTTGGAAAGCTGACAGCACAGGTTTGAGACCCGAGTTCTGACCGATGTGTGAGCTCCAATCCTCGCTCCAGCTCCTGCCTACTATCAGTTTGAAAGTATGCAGATGCAAGTATATAAATAGGTACTACTTCAGTGGGAAAATAACAGCATTCAGTGTGCCTTGGTGTATAGTCATGCTGGCCACATGATCACAAAATGTCTTCGGACAATGCTGCTCCCTCAGGTAAGAAACAGAGATGAGCACTGCGCTATAGAGCCAAGGTGGCGCAGTGGTTAAATGCAGCACTGCAGGCTACTGCTAGATCAGCAAGTCAGCGGTTCAAATCTCACCGGCTCAGGGTTGACTCAGCCTTCCATCCTTCCGAGGTGGGTAAAATGAGGACCCAGATTGTTGGGGGCAATATGCTGACTCTCTGTAAACCGCTTAGAAAGGCCTGAAAGGCCTATGAAGCGGTATATAAGTCTACTGCTATTGCTATTGCTATAGAGTCAGACACAACTGGACCTTTTTCTTTATATATGTTATATTCCAACATTATATAGATCTTTAGGCTTTTTCTTTTGTAGATTTTGTGGTACAAGTGTGATTAATTTGATTAATTCTGGTTCATAAATATATCATGGTATAATTTTGCATTAGTGTAATAAAACGGTTTGGAAGGTCTTGTGCCTGTCTGAAAGATAATTTATAATTCTAGCAAATAGATATTGATGAAATAATATCTTCTTTTAAAACTGTTATTTTTTGGCAAGTCTC
Source organism: Thamnophis sirtalis (assembly GCF_051295495.1). Taxonomy (NCBI): domain Eukaryota; kingdom Metazoa; phylum Chordata; class Lepidosauria; order Squamata; family Natricidae; genus Thamnophis; species Thamnophis sirtalis. The sequence goes on along the minus strand of NW_028261383.1, from coordinate 69,954,441 downwards.
CTATGCCTCTCACAACCTTGTTTGGTTGTAAGAAACTGGTTGCAGATTCAAATACATCATATTTGTTGTTCAGTATTAAGGCTTTTTTTTTATGAAAAAGGAATTCAATACCAGATACCTGTTAAGAGCTTTCTTCTACAACTGCCTCCCTTTTTTTCTTCCTGATGATATAAATACTTTCACATAATTGTATATATTGTATGTCAACTCCCAAAGCATCCCTGGCCTGCTCTCGAGTTGCCATAGGAAAATGGGGATGGGAAACCGATGAAACAGCATGGCAGCAAAAGACAGATACACATTCCAGACTTTTCTCTCTCAAGGCTGTATCCCAAGGTTACTTATAGCAGCCGGAGGGGAGTGATCTTTACAACCTGCAAAATTGCCCTGTTGGTGAATGTGATTGATGACACAACCTGGGAGGAGGGGGAAACAGGGTCATGACTGAGGCCGTACATTATGTGGGGACAGAGCTGGCTTCACTTGGGAACATGCCGACATGAAGCTCCTAATAAATAACTGGATTTATCACAAAACTTCTTTCTTAAAAATGATAGTTTCTGCAAAGCAGAGAGAAAAGACTGTTATGAATATCGGTTTGAAAATTCGCTAAAAATGCTCATTTTTTGGTAGATGCCCCAGTGCCCTGTCTGAAGTCCTTAGAGAGAGAAATCACAATTTTTCCCAAGAGCTTTAAACAGTTTTCTCACTTTGTTGTACCAGATGAATTAAAAAAGCTTACCAACCAGGAGGGAGAGAAAGCATATTTATGGCATCAATACCACATTCAGGCTTTGTATAGCCAAAGCCAATTGCGAGTTCTTTTTGAATAGAGTGACAGCGAATTGACTTTGCCTAGTTGTACCAATAGGGAAATTTTAGCTGAAGCTTGCCTTTAAAAAAAAAAGAGCTTAAAATATTGTATCTGATTACTTCTAGAAAGATATATCTTACCAGATATTCTGATTCTCTGAAAATGCAAAGATTAATTCTTAAATAAAGTAGTTGTTTACAAATATTCATCATGATAGTTTTTATTTATATCATAAGAATAGCGTCAAAGAAACCATGCAAAGAATGTTTGGCCTGCAAACAACAACAACAACAACACACACACACATACACACACAAATTAAAAATATGTTTACACATTGTGTTTATTGGAAGACATGGTCTGGAAGAACTAAGAATTCTCCTACAGAACTTTTTGATTCTTTGAAGGAATATTACATACTTTGAAACCACAATATTTTTCAGCTCGATCCTTCCAAACATCGATCTAGCTTGCAATGTCTCAGCCCCACTAGGTAGAGAAAATCATGAAAACCAAATAAAGTCTAAATGTATTTTTTAAAATTAAGTTTGGTTATAATAACAGAACCTGAAAGTTTGATTTGTACTATATCTCCTCTTCCTTTTTAGTGAATTAGGAAGTTATCTGCCTTTCCCCAGGAAACAGGTTTTGCACGTCTTCATCAAAATTAGCTTTTAATTTCTATAGATGATGCTAGACTTTCATAATCAAATATTGGAAGTTTTGTCATTTGTGAAAACATACATATTGCCCCCAAACCAAAATGCCATATTTTAATTTCATGGAATACATACATACATACATACATACATACATACATACATACATACATACATACATACATACATACATACTCTCTCCCTCTCCCTCTCCCTCTCCCTCTCCCTCTCCCTCTCCCTCTCCCTCTCTCTCTCTCTCTCTCACACACACACACACACACAGCAAACAGATACTGAATTGATCTGGACATTATCAATAATAATAACTTCTGATTGACCCCAATCTTTTAATGATATAGTTATGACTTTTGTTTTTGTTTTTCTAAAAAAATTTTATAGGATAGTGGCTGGCATGAGTTAATTTAACATTGTGTGAACAGTTACTTTTAAACCATTCTCAACTATTTCCTAAGGATGCCCAATAATTCCATTAGAAAATCTTTAGTTCTAATTTAATGGTATGGAAAAAAAGGCATTGCTGCCATATTTTTAAAAATGTCATATTCTGTAATGTTTATCATTCAGAACTTCCATGGTAAACAATATGTTCTTTTTTTGTTTATGGGAAATACAATTTCATCTGCTTGATTATACCAGTTGCTCTTTTTTATACTTTTAGTATAATAAATTAATTAAAAGTTATAGAAGATTTTCTATAAGTTATATGGCTTGGAAGTATTGATCACAAGTTATAGATGGTTGCACTATAGTCTTACAATATATTCAGTGTTACATTTTACTCCGTAGGTGCATCAGAGTTTTACTTGGAATGCTACCTGTGGCAGAAATGAGACAGATTATTTTCTTTCCCACTTTTTGCTCTTCTAGCTTCCAGCAAGAGTTCCCAGAAGAGTTGAACAGGTTTCCAGCAGAGGGAATGGAGGGAGAGATGAGGAAAAAAATGAACACAAATTTATTGCCAATGAAAATGCTATTAGGTTGGAAGGTGAATCCAATCTATAATGTCATGGTTATTGTTTTATTTTTAGCACTTCTCTAAACCTAGCTTCATAAAACACGCTAGGAGATAATATGGTTTCTTGATATAACCTAGTATTATGTGAACCCAGGCATTCTAATTTGTAAATCATGGCTTTTAGCTTAGCATGGAATGTGCAATCTATAGCACACAAGTGGTTAATACCTGGTTAAACAACTAGCAGTCAAGCACAGCATATAACACAGTCTAATAGTTTGTAATATTAAGTTTATTTTTACAAATATCAATTTATTGCAGAATTTAAAGAAAAAAAATAAGTAGATAGCAATAGCAATATAGCAGTAGACTTATATACCGCTTCATAGGCCTTTCAGGCCTCTCTAAGCGGTTTACAGAGAGTCAGCATATTGCCCCCAACAATCTGGGTCCTCATTTTACCCACCTCGGAAGGATGGAAGGCTGAGTCAACCCTGAGCCGGTGAGATTTGAACCGCTGACCTGCTGATCTAGCAGTAGCCTGCAGTGCTGCATTTAACCACTGCGCCACCTTGATAGAAGACAGGGTCCATATTTTAGCTTATAAAACTGCTCCAAACAAAAGGGGACTTCATCAACAATTGATATAGGAGATATCTTTCCAGAAGAAAATTATGGGAGCACTTCACTCACTGACAATGAGAGGAGAAGAATAAGAAGATACCTCACAATGTTAGAACTCAAAACTGCCCTAGAACCAAATAAATATGCTGAAAAAAGACAATGCTAATATATCACAGAGGCGATACAATTGCTATTTATAGAAGATAAAGAAAGAAAGTGGAAAATTATGGCTTTCACCGGCTCTTACTGCTATCATCCAAATGAAAAGAAGAAGAAAATATGGTTTTCCAAAAGACGACTGCAGATCTTTCAAAGGCCAATAGAAAAAGGCTCTTGTCTATAAATCCCTATCATAGTTGAGGACACTAAACTTGGTGGGCCCAGGGGGAGGTATCCTTACCTGATGTGTGACCGTTAAGGATTTGAGTTCTTGTATTAGCTGAGTTCTTGTATTAGCTGAGACCAGAGTGCTGGTAGTGACTCTTATTATCTGCAGGTCCTTGATGGCTCTCAAGACCCTGGTCCTCAGATAACCTGATGTAAGATTCTTTGGTTGAAACTGGGTTCTAAAGAATAGTTAGGATTGGTTGTACTATCTTCTAGTACATTATCTTCTCTGCTGCTTATTCATTCGTGCTTGAGCTCTGGATTCCATTGCTGGATTGACAATAGAGTGTCTGAGTCTATGGGTGCTCAGAGAATTCAGTTTGCTACCTGGTAGCATTAAATCCAGGTAGAAATCTATAGCACTCCATGCATATAACCCAATCAACATGTGTATCCAGTACAAGCTTCCATGACAACCATGGACCTACAACAAGTCATCAGTGGCCTAATGCACACCAGTGCCATACATTACATTTAGTGTCCATCCCAGACAATTAATGGCCTGAATGGAATTTTAGATGGAGTTTGCAGTTTTTCCCAAGAATCTGATGGGTGGCATGGCTGAAAACTTGATTGTTGCCTGGAAAGAGTGGGTGGGTGGAGCTGCAGATCACCTCAGCCCTTTGTGGCTTCTTCCTGTTTGCTGTTCATGAGAAGATCTTGCTTTACTGAAGACCTCTAGAAGAATTGCTAAAAATAAACGCCTGGAGCTTTGTTGCAGGAACACTCAGAACATACCTGAATAAAAACAGATAAGAGCCCGCCCCTAGGCTTACTTTATGACAAAAAAGAACAGTAAAAGATCAACACTTCTTTGTTCTTATTATAGCCCTAATAAGACATCCAGCAGCTGTTTTTAGGGTGGCCATGTTTCTTATTGCTAGGAAGAAACTCTGGACCATTTACAGGGCCACTTTGAGAATATTCAATATTTTGGCAGATTAGGCACTCTGATCTGTGCTGAATTGAATGTTAACTGGCAGGTCAAGTCTGATTGAGTTACAAGAAACACCGTCTGGTTTGGGATAAATTGGAAGTAGTGATTATCAACAAAGTGCTGTTAGTTCAGCACTACGTCCTGGATCCAGCCCCTTCCTAGCTCATTATGACAGGCTGGCAGACAGTCAAGAAGTGGTGATGGTTTCTTTTGGGGTGAGGGTGCTTATTGGAAGATGTTAAGAACAAAAAGGGGTTTTAAATATTTTCTTCAAAACAAAAGGAAGATACAAGAATCAGTGTACCAGCTGCTCAGTGAAAGATCATAGAATTCTAAGTGATCACAAGCTGAATATGAGTCAGCAGTGTGACAGGGCTGATAAAGTGGCAAATTTACGCTGCACTAATATAAAGATATTTTCTAATTCATGACAAGTAATGCCATTCCACTACATTTTGCATCAGTCAGCAACTGTGACCTGTTCTGGATGTCAGAATGAGTCAGGAAAACTCAAAACAAGTGCAAGTGCAAAAAAAAAGCAATGGAGATGGATTCAAAAGACTAGAAAATAAATATGACAAAAAGATTGAGATACTAGAATAGGTGCAGCCTTGAGAAAATGTGATTGTGGGGAGACTACTAATGCTTTTCAAATATTCAAAGGAGTATCATACAGAAGATGGTCAGTGTAACTTTGTTATCTTCCCAGCATTCGGGACATAGAATCATGCTTCATGTTACAAGAAGGCATGTTCTGGTATTTTGAAGGAAAATTAGCTCATGGTAAAAATAGTTCCATCATGAAACCAATTATCAAAGGCAATTGCAGGGTTCCCTTCACTGAGTCTGTTCAGACAGGCAGAAAAGCCATTGGAAATGTTTTAATTTTCATTCCAGCACTGAGCAGGGATTGGACTCAGTGACCTAAATGGCCCATTGAAAATACCTTCCATAACTAGAAGAGTTAATTCAGGGCTTGCAGTCACACTCAGTAAACATTGAGATGGAATGGAAATCTAAGTGGTTACCTTCTCCTTCTTCTTTCTTCAAAGTACTTTAATTGGAGTAATATCTTGGTGAAATTACTATATGAGGGTTTGAGAATTCCTAATAGTAATTATTGTCAAAGAACAAAAGCAGGTGGAAAATGTAGGATAAAGTGGGATACAATTTTTTGTTATAATATATAGGTGGAATAATGGAAAAATGTGTGGCTGAAAGAATTAAAATTTATATTATATTATAATCTTAAACATAATTTTTATAAATGATGTACCCTTGGTATATGTGATCAGAGAGAAAAACCTTCCATATATAAAAGTGCTTCAAATTTGTTGGCAATGTGAATAAGAAAGGGCATTTTATCACGCTTGCTGGCCATGCAAAGCTAGAAAATTCTAGATTCAAATACATGCACTGGATCAGAAGATTTTAAAGGTTTACTTATTTATTTTATTAAATTTATATGCCACCATTCTCAATCAGAAAAGCATTTGTTAACTCTAATTTACTCTGTACTCTGTATTATATACCATACATAATAACTATTAATATTAGACGTAGTAACCTCAAAGATCAATATGTAATTAAAACCAGAGGTTATAATAATTTTACTCAGAAGGTACCTGAGTAACTTTGTCAGTCACACTCTCTCTCTTTGTAGACTTGGAAATAAAACAAACGAACAAAAAAATCTATTTACACAGAACAAGCATGGTAAATTAATTGTGCAGTGGATTGATTCAAGCTGGTGATAACACCAGTTCAAATAACTATTTGCAAGTATTTCCAGTTTCCTGTTAGATATCTTTGTATCTAAGCCTTGAAAAAGGGTAGATAATGTTTATTATAACAAAATCAAGCTCCAGGAACTTAATTATAAATTTCTGAACTTGCTGTTCATGATATTTGAATTCTACCATGTTTGAGTTGGAGCAGATAAATCATTATGATATTAAGGAGGGTTTGTTTTTTGTCTTTTTGCTTGGCCCATTGTGTATTCATACTGTGTATTCATGGACTTAAATTTAAAATCTACGATGGAGTATGATAAGTGACATCCTGCACTCAATATTACACTGCAGATTGCTTTTGTGTAAAAATCTAACCAATATAAAAATCTTGCCTTAATTATTCACTTTCTCTCATACCTCTAAAGTCAAAACTCATTTTGTGGTCCCTGGACATCATCACTAATTCTTTTTTGTGCTTCCTTTTTGTTTGACAGGAAGTGATCTGATTATGCCCCATTACCTTAAAACATTTGATTTTCTATCAATATTTGTGAATGGCTCTCACTTCATAGAATTTTGAGAAAGGAAACCAGGAAATGACTCAATCATTAAATCTAATAAAGTACCATATGGTAGAGAACTAAATTGTAATCCAATATTGTGCATTAAGGAAATTTGATGCAACATATCTCTAGCATACTGCACTGGGATTTAATTATATGAATCTGTTAAAAATAACATTGCTGTTATGGCCACTTTTTTCTAGTATGTCAAGAAAAACAATATCCTCTGCTATATAAGGAGCTACTCAAACAGAAACTAAAATGAAAATTGGCCCTTCAATAAGGAATGACATAGATGATGTCCACATGGAATTACGTATCAATGTCCCAACAAAAGGACATAAAGCATATGCTTTAAGTACTTAGACAAGACAATATAATTGCTAGTTAAATTCCATTTTAAAACTATAAACATATATTTGTGGATTGCTTTTCACCGATTGGACATCTCCACCTGCTTATATTTTTGAAGTGAGGACTCCAAGATAAATTCTCAGTTTCTTTATGGAAATATTATAAGATGGATTCTTTAGCATGGTTGTGGTATTGATGCAATGGGAAACATTATTCCCAGAGACAAGATGGAAAAAAATGTTTCTTAATGGAATTGTTCATGAGAAGTACAGATTAATTTTTTGCACCTGGTAATATGAAATGAATGTATGCTTACATAAGAGTTCCTTGACCTTTATTCCAACAAATCTCTCACAATCTGGAATGGATGTTTATGGTAATGTTATGCTGCTGCCCTGGCTTCTGGCACCATTTAGTTACTTCAGGGACTATTTCCCTCTGGTCAGATTGCCTTCTCTTTAAATGTCTTCTGGTGCTGTCTGCTTAAAACATCAATGTCTGCTTTGCAACATAATGCTTCTTGCTTCCCTTTGACAGCTTTCAGATTTTCTACCAACAAGGTTTTCACTTCAGAGCTTTATTCCCTTCTTAACCTATTGCCAAATGTCCATTGTAAAAAACTGTCAGTCTAAAATCTCTCCCCATAGCAACCATAACTAAAGCTGTTGCCAAGACCTAAGCCAAATATCAGTTAAAAAAATTTTTTTAAGGCAAACATTTTGCCTATTTCACTGCATTATAGCCTGGGATAGACTGTACAAAAAATACTGTGAAATGTAAAGTGGCAACTATAAATATTGTGTTCTTTTGGAGTTCTGCTTTTGATTCAATGTAATGATCTGGGTCTCACGTTATAAAGGAAATTCCTGTTTGTTTAAGCTGTTTAATTAGTCCCACTGGAATTCATTACATAGCCTCACCAAAATAAATTAATTCAGATGGAAAAATTGATAAGGATAAAAAGGAATGAAATTTCAACACGACACATAATAACATAAACAAGTTAGGCTGATGTCTCATACATGCACACTCATAAATCACAGGCATTCCTTGATTTTAGTTCACAGTTGCAGACTGAATAAAAGGTTGATTCAGAGCAAATTCAGATTATGGATGAATGTTCTGTGACCCACGGTTTCTAGCTATCCAATGATTAATATTGGAAACTCAGAAATGGTTGCCATTTGTTAAACCAGATAGAATAAAATTTGTAGGCCAGAAGCATGCAGAGTTTTCAGAGGCAGAAATTTCCAAACTCTGATTTTAAAACAATAATTTTGTCTGGATAAAATTTGATGGCATCGATAGGCAATATCAGTTATCTCTAAATTGAGAAACAGATAAATATACTTCACTTAAAGTACTGTGATTGCATCCTAGAATGTGCTGATCTTCAAATATAAATCTTTAGGAAGAGGACTTTGCTGAAGCAAAACTGAAGTGTCCCTATAGATTGTAGAATAAAGAGCAGAGCAGCTGTGTTCTTTGCTTAGTTTGTGGAAAGTAGTTTATGCTCACAGGCAGATATTGTTTCCTTCAAGGTTAAATCATATTTTCTCTATGTTAGGTCCATCAGCATTTGCAGCGGACGTTTAATAGCAATAGCAATAGTACTTATATACTGCTTCGTAGGGCTTTACAGACCTCTCTAAGCGGTTTACAGAGTTGTCCCCAACAATCTCAGAAGAATGGAAGGTTTAGTTAACCTTAAGCAGTTCAGGATCGAACTCCTGGCAGTGGACAGAGTTAGCTTGCAATACTGCATTCTAACCGCTGAACCACCACAGCTCTTTAAAAATGCAGGATGGTAGCCATAGAGCATAATTGGATCCCACTTCCTTACAAGTGTCAGTCTTATGTAAAAAATGGGCTTCAATCACACCCCAGAATGATTGTCTTGCTTTTTTTGACACACACTCCTGGGATGCTAGTGGTTGAATTCACTCAGATACAGGGTTGAAATATACTGAAACAATGTGGCTGGTTTAAGTTCAGCTTTGAAACAGGGCAAAGGTAGCTATTCTGGTTTATAAACCATAATTTATGGTCACCGTAGGCAACTTAAAGCCCTATCACCCCCCCTCTCTCTCACACACACACAACACAACACACACACAGACCCTCTCTTGCCCTATTTTATTAGACAGCTTTTAAGAACTGGCTGTGGTTTCTCAGCTTTTTGAGGATGGCAGTAGTTTGGATTGCCTTAAAATTGAGAGGAAATCACGATAGTGTGGAAATCCTGCAGGAGATAATATAAGAAATGCATATCGTCAAGGAGTTCTAGTCCAGTTTTCATTTTAAACATGATATTGCAGCAAAAAAATGCCTACCTTGGATTTAATAAATCCATCTGAGATGAAGTAGGCAAATGATACACTAGTAATATTAATAATATTTGAAGATGAGATCTCACCATGCTCTTCAGTAGATGCCCCCAATTGCCTTTTATGCAATACTGTGAATCATTCTATTGTTCAATATTTGCCAACTACAATTTTCATATGTTGAATACCCACTTGGGGTAAAATAAAAGCAGGAAAATACTTTCACTGAACTTCAGTTGTTTCAGTGTGTATTGTCAAATATAAAGGACACATGGCATCAATGTGATTATATTACTCAAGAAGAGTTTCTAACAAAGAAAATTATGTTGGGTTGCTAGGTGCAGTGCTACTTTAAAATCCTATATATATATATATATATATATATATATATATATATATATATATATATATATATATATATATATATATATATATATATATATATATATATATATTATATATATATATATATATATATATATGTTTTTACTTTAAGTATATATATATATACTTGATTGAACTAATTGATATATATATCAATTAGTTGGAAGCCAGACAAATATATAGAGCCAATCTGGCTTAATGGTTAAGGAGCTGGACTAGAAACCAAAGATTGTTAGTCCTAGGTCTTCCTTAGGCACACAAACCAGCTGGTCTTTGGACCAGTCTCTCTCCCAATCCCAGTCCATTTTACAAGGAAAATAGGAGTCAGGATCATTTTGCATGCCATCTGGAGTCCTACAAAATAAGGACGGTATATCAACCTACTCATAAATTAATTGAATACTATCTAAGACTACAGTTGTAAAATTCCTTTTCCCTATTTAAGATATGTTCTTCAATACTCATTAGGTTAATTTGCAGGACCACTCTTGGAAGATCCAGCTTAACAGTATGAGGATACTGTAGGGCCCTACTGTAAATCTTCATACTGTTAAGCTGGATCTTCCAAGAGTGGTCCTGCAAATTAACCTAATGAGTATATCCATGTCTTTGGCTCAATCTAGATTCTAGAAGGTATTAAGGGAGTTAATGTGCAATGTGTAGAATAGTGTATGATAGGGGTGTCAAACTCAAGGCCTGGGGGCCAGATCTGTCCCATGGGGTGCTTAGATCTGACCTGGAGGGCCACCCTGGAAACAGCCCATTTTTGCTGACAGAGGACTCGGACCACCACAGGCACCCCTGACATGAGTTACGTATAGCTGGCCACCCCCACTCTGCCTCTCAAGGTCAAACACAACGCTGATGCGGCCATCAATGAAATTGAGTTTGACACCCCTGGCATATAATTTGAGAATGGGGATGGCAAAGGAAAGTGATTTCAGTCAGAATTTAAATAAAACCTGAGAAAACATGGATTCAATATCAATTTATTCAATCCAAGATATGGTTTTGGCCTTTGGCATCTATGTCCAGAAGAAGTCTATGCCCATCTATGTCTCTTACTTTAAGGTGTAAGAGCAATATTAGCCTTGCCATAAATTGCCTGGTGATTTCCCCCCTAGATTTGTAAATAAATATCTGAAGGGGGGAAAAAAACCAGAAAATGAAAAGCAAGCAATAAAACACATTCAATCTATACTGGTCTGCCCTTTTATCAAGTACTAGAGAAAATTAGGTTTAGTTTGGCCTCCTGGCCAGGCAAAATTCTTTTTCCCTCTCACTTCTCAGATGTTAGAAGAGGATCCAGAATAACAATGCATTTGTGTGTACAGATTTCCATTGTTATGCAGAATTTCTATTGCATTTCTGAAGAAATATAATTCATCTGTAAAAGTGCCAAAAAGAAATCAAAATGATGAGGGGCATACAGAAATGCAGCTTTGTGAAGGGATAATGGAGGTGGGTTTATGTAATTATGGTTGGGGTACAGAAAAAAGATAGTTTGGCTCCAGATGGCATTTGCTCTCTATAAATGTAAGAGAGGACTATTCTACTTACTTCTGGACATCCCACTTTCTTAGCCATGTTGAGAAACCATGCTGAGTCTGATTTCCCTTCCTGGTATATTTAATAATTTGTTTGAAAATAATGAGATAAAGAGATGGGAAACTGAGCAACATGAAAGTATATGGGAAATTACAGTGCAGCCGATTAAATGGATGGGGTAAGGAAAACACTCTGGACGATATAGAATATTTCAGTCTAAAGAAAATAGTATCATCTTACCTTGGAAAAAAAATCAATTTGATAGAAAGCTTTTAGGCTTTATCCTATTTTGAACAAGTATTGGCTAACATAATCAGTAAATAGTGTTTTAATTTCAATTTTACAAATATATTGTACAAACTAACTTTTTTAAAAAAATAATTCTTGACAATTTTTAACATTATTCATATGCCCTCAGCAGCTTTTGTTTGCTATATTATAACTCTTTCATCTCAGATAGAGAGTGAATTACTTAAAACTCCAAATGTTTTATGCAAACTTCTACAACAGCAGATTTTGCAATTCATGAAAATGCTTCTTTCCCAATGACTGTAACTGGATCCAATTCAGTTCTGCACCTGAATAGAACTGCAGTGACAGCAGAAGAGGTTGTTGCATTGTTTAGTTTAATATTATGTATATTTTTCTGTCTCCAAAACTGCTGTTTTAAAACAAGACTGAATAATTGATATATGTTTGATGCCTAAAAAAGAAGCTCATGTTTTAAAAGGAAATCTCTGCTACTACCACAATATACATTTCAGGTTTTGGGGACTAATATAGATATATTCAAATGGTACACATATTCAGAAATAAATGTCATTTGTACTTAGAATGAATACATTGTAAAATATATGCCATTAACTATAGAATATAGTTTTGTATGAAAACTTCAAACAAAAGTTTAAAATGGAAAATGAAACTTGACATTTATCTTCCCATAGACTACTGCAGGAGTTTCAAACTGGCAGCCTATAGGCTGGATGTGTTACATGCAGGCCAGGCCCACCCCATCCCCATGAAGGGGAAAAACACCATGATGGCAACATGACGCCTTGAGTTTGACACCCGTGGACTAGTGTTATACATAGAATAACTTAATCGGTACAATATCCTAATTCAAAAGGCAGAATAGGCTTAATTTAATGTTCAAATTCAAACCATTAACTGTGACTAAAAATTGGTGTCAAAGCTACATATGTTTTCTGAACTCTAGGGAATTGTCTAATTGACTCCTTTGGTCCTCCAGTTATAGATCAGAAAAGAAGTGGTCATAAAATGAATGCATTCTATTTGCACACTCTCCCATATGCTTCAATGGGATAATTTTAGAATAGCAAAGAGTTCCACTAGAAAAGCAGCAAACCTTGGTGAAAGGAGGAGAAATTGTTATAGGATTTGAACAAAAAACAGGATTACTCCAAAAATATTGAAGAAGAAGAAATGTTACAGAACTAAGGAAGAACTTACCTGAATCTCATAAAAAATATGGTTGAAATTAAAGGTAGAATAGAAGAAAGATTTGCCAAGATGAAAGAGAAAAAGAGAGAAGAAAACAACCGAACAATCTGTAAATCGATAGAAGTAAAAGAAGATAAAGTGGAAATTCTAGAATCAAGACATAAATAATAAGCAGAAATGAGCTCTAACTGAATGAAAATGAAATCAAGCTACTAGCACATAACAACAAGATGATCAACTGCTTTTTAATTATTTCTTGAGGAAAAAGTTAGTTGCTGTTCAGCATCTGGTGGGAAAGAGTTTTGATATTTCAGGAAATATTTTAAAGGATATGACCAGCATTGGAAGTGGTTTTATAGCTGTCAAGTCAATCAAGGAGGCAAAAGGCTAGTACAGTGAAGAAGATATTTTAGTATGTGGTTGTATGAAGAAGTTGAACTGCAGGTTAGGGACTGAAAATAAACAAGCCAATATTGTAATGCCTTTAGATAAATCAATTGCACAGATATTGTACACAGTTGTATATCATTGTGGTTACTGCATTTAAAAAAAGCTTGAAAGCTTGTCAAAGGAGACAATCAAAATATCCAGTGGCCTTGCCTATCTTTATTATGAGAAAAAGAATGGTTGGGACACTTTAGCTTAGGAAACAAGATGTCTAAGGGGTAACATAACATGATTGAAATGTATAAACATATGTGTCATGGATAAGCTGTACAGAGAAAATATTTTCTTCCAGGGGCCATCCAGTGAAATTTATTGGAAGATTTAAAACAGAAAAAGGAAGCATTTCTTCATGTAGCACATAGTTAACTATGCAGCTTATTACAATGGTTGATGGACGCTTACTAGCCTCATTTTAAAAGGGATATGGAGGACAAAGGTAACAAGGAATATTGGTCATTTAAAATTCAGTGGTGTTTCCAGGTTCAATTTAAGGTATCTGAAGAGCAGTTACCGGTGAACAATAATGGGAGATGATACTTCTTTCCTGTTTATAGATACACCAAAGGTGGTTGGTCCCTGTGAGAAACAACATGCTGAATTAAAATCAGTCTTGGACTGATCCAGCAGGGTTAAGGTTATGTCTGAAAGTGTTGTATACCTGGAATAATAATCTTGATTTTTATAATGAGTTTATGAAGAATACAAATGAATTGGAGTGCCAGGTAGAAAGAGCTTAAAACAACCTGCTGTATGATAAATTGTCTGAAATAATAGCTTAAATTGACTTTGCTCCATTTGAAGAAAATACGAGCACCTATTGTGAGCTGATATGAAAAGAAAATGCTGTAAGATTCCCATTATGTCTCTGGAATGTTGCATTCTAGTTGTCATACCTAACAAGATTTATATTTTAGTTTAGTAGCTGAATCATCAGTGTTAAATGCTGGCATGAAGGAATATGATGTAGAGTAGAAAAAATGTATTAATAAGCTGGTGGCTGTGAAACTACTGAAGAAAGAGCTACTAGAACTGGGGAAAATATCCCATGCTTCTTTTCAAAAGCAGTATAGATAAAAGATACTGGAAATCTAGATCTAATGCAAAATGAAGATACTTTTAATCATTTGATTCTCAGCAGAGTTAAATTATTGCTCAAGTTTAAACAAACACATAGTAATACCAATAGCACTTTGAATTGTATACAGCTCCATGGTGCTTTACAGCACTTTCTGGATGATTCACAATGTCAGTATATTGCTCCCAACAATTTGGGGCCTGATTTTACCAACCTGGGAGGATGGAAACCTGAGTCAACCTAGAGCCAATCAGGATCAAATACAGGCTGTGGCAGAGTTAGCCTGCAATACTGCAACCACTGTGGCATCAGGGCTCACAAACAAGCTAACAAACAAATGCATGTTCTCCAAATCCATTTATCCAAAAAATCATCATAATTTTGACTAAAAGCTTGCAAAGAAAGTCTTGTTCTCAATGATGATTATCAATCAATTCCTAAAAATAAAAATTAAGTCCTTTTCATAGGCTTTTTTTTTTACTACACCATTCACAGACTGCATTTACTAGAGTTCTGCAATGTCTTGGATTCTTTTTTCTAAAGATCTTTTAGAGGGTGTAGAAATGTGAATATAGGATCTGTCTTTTCCTGGAATCATACAGCTGCGACAATATTTTGTCTGTTTTTCTCAAGTTTTTCCTCATTTCATTTCCTCCATAGAATTAGTTTATTCAAGGACTCACTTAAGTTTACTTCTCTTCCCTTCTCAGTCTCAGATCAGCAGTAAAACACCCCACTGGTTTTTAAGGTATCTTTTTCACCCATTTAAATTCATTTCCTTCCCTTCTTATCAGCCAGTTCTGAAGATTGCATTTGTTCAGTCCTCAAAGCAAGACAATTTTCAAAGTACTTGTGTTTACAATGAACCAAACAGATTGTGAAATGTCTGAGAATGAAGACATAGCAAGATCTTTCTGTCACTTGTTCTGGCAAAAACAATGGGTTTTTCCCCCTCTCTAGTTCCTGGATGATTTTAGGTTCAGTTGAATGTGGCAGAAACACTCAAAAAACAAGATGAAAAATTGAATGAATGAATTGGTCAGCTTAAAGGCAATGAATTTGCATAATCATACAACATTGTGATATTTTCTGCCACAGAGATGGACAAACATATTGACATGAGCTTCAGAATAATCACAGAAGGAAGGAGTAATGCTGTGTTAATTTGGATGTGTATTATGCTGCAGGCTCTATTTATCTGTATATTATCTGCACTACAGGCTTGGATAAGAAAGAATCTTTGGAAAAAAGATTATCTAAGGCCACGAGTAATAATAAATAATACTTACGCAACACTTGAAATTTTAAAGCAATTTCGTAAACAATTGAGCTAATCCATTCAACAAACATATAAAAAAGAAAAGTATGATGTGTATATAAGCACAGAAAACACACAGCATCACCACATATAATGTTTGTGCATCATTATAATTGTTTTTAGTGACATTTAGAGCCACATTTGGTATTGTGTAAGAGCAGCTGAGATTACTAATCACTTGCAATAGTGCTTACTTGCAGAAAAGGTAAGGAGAAGATATATTAAATGGCAGTCCTTGAACAACCTTGTGACTGCAAGCTATCATGTCCAGACTTGAAATGTTGGCACTAAAATTCAGAGTTCATCATAAGACTTCGGTAAGCTTTTAAAGGAATATAGCAATATTTTGGGAAAACATGTGAAAACTATGGCCTGTTTATTTAGCGTATGGCATCTCATACATGGACTAGCAACACACATCATCATTTCACTAGATTAGTGATAGACAATGAAATATAAATGTTAAAAAAATCTATGTTCAAATTCCAGTGTCTAGACCATCTAATCATCGAAGTGCAGCATTGTTCATATTAAAAATACCAGATACTGGGCCAGAATATGCCCTCAGCTTACAGCTGATCACAATGTGATCTACAGTTTGACATGGCATTCCACAGTCACACAGAGAGGAGGATACTATGCTCATTTATACAGAAAGTCTCTGCAGACACTGTATGCAGTGTAAATCCTATTCAGGATTGACCATTGCTGATGTAGTAGTTCAAAGCCTGGCACCTTTTTTGTGGAGTCATTTGTATGTCTTTCTATGTCTGGGTATTTGGCTTGATCTAACCTGCAGGTTAGTGCAGGAAATGTCAATAAGGTTCATTGACTTCAATTCCTATAGCATCTGTAATACCAATCTCTAGGGTTATTTATGTTTCCAATGGATGCTGTGCTTCAATAATAGTTCAAATAAAGCCCCCATATCAACTGTTGAAGAAAAGAAATGCAACCGTGTTGTTTCTAAGAGTTAAAAAAGGGATGATGTTGGTTCACTTTATTTCCTAACAGCCTCCATCATCTCATGAAACAACTACCTGAGGCTGCAGAATTTTGATGTATTTTTAATTGGGAGAATATATAAATGTTGTAGAATGGAATAAATTAACCCTTGTCCTCTGTGGTCCGGGGAAAAACCTTTTGCCACAGAATTCATCCCTGGTGCCCAAAAGGATGGGGGCTGTAGCTATATTATGCTTATTTTAATTGTGATGCTTCTCACACAGATAAATACAATTTATATATATTCACATCTATATCCTAGCCTTTTTGAGGTTTTGAATAGTGTAGAATTAGTTTTCTAAAATTGAGAAAAAAGAAACAAGAAAAAAAACAAATATCGAGAATACATTGCATTTACTGGGAATTTCTTGGTAGAGAATACAAACCAACAGCAGATGTCTGTTATCTCAATAGTAGTCATAGAATGTATTCATTCTTACTGCCCAGAACCAAAATTTATAATGACAAAGTCTTGGGTTTGGGTCAATTTAGTCTTACTGATTCAATAGGGCTTACATGACTTTATCTACACAGATTGATTTCAAAATAGTTTTCTAAGAGTTAAAAAAGGGATGATGTTGGTTCACTTTATTTCCTAATAGCCTCCATCATCTCATGAAACAACTACCTGAGGCTGCAGTGATGAGCAATTCTTTTGTTGAACTCATATTTTCTCTTTGATTCAAGAAAGTGAATTTCAGGGATCCATTAGGCAGGTGTATCAAACACACCTTCAGTAGTGTAGTTAGTATTTGTGGTGGTTAAGTAGACTTATAGAAAGCAATAGCAATAAATGGTAATGCGTGTTGCTTCATTTATTTTCAAAAGCCAGGCAGCCTACAAGAGATCTACTTGCTTAGTCTGCAGATTGACTCTTTAAATTTATCCCATTCTACAACATTTATATATTCTCCCAATTAAAAATACATCAAAATTCTGATCCAGTAGTATCACTCAATGGTCATTCAGTGATTGACTTCTCTGGAAGTTCCACAGAAGATAGTCTGGACATCTACATTTTTTGTATTACCTGGGAAAGCTGCACTAACAAATACTGAATTGAGTGGGATTTTTGTTTTGGTTTTGACAGAAACCCTGGAAAACACTGATCTGTGGATCAAATATATCTCATGAGCAATGTTCCCTCTAATTTTTTTTCAGTGTGAGCAGAAAAGTATAGTGTTTGAGCGGCATATTTTCATGCCTGAGCACCTGAATTTTTTTCACAGATGTCACCTAAGACAACAACGAAATCAATATTATTTGAAACTCAAAGTTATGTTTATTCAAGGTACCCACTTAATTAAAAGTGTTATATAATATCAGTATCACTTAACAACGCTCCTGCTTAGCAACCAAAATGTTGGCTCAAAAACTCTGGCATTGAAGCATGCAAGTCTTAAAGCTGTCAAGTTACAAGACCCTTGCACCCCTAACCCTTTAGAAAAAAACTCCCAGGGGTCTTCAAACCTGACAGCTTTAAGACTTATGGACTTCAACTCCCAGAATTCCTCCTCCAGTCATGTTGGCTCAGAAACTCTGGTATTGAAGCATGCAAGTGTTAAAGCTGTCAAGTTACAAGACCCTCACACCCCTAACCCTTTAGAAAAAACCCCCCAGGGGTCTTCAAACCTGACAGCTTTAAAACTTGTGGACTTCAACTCCCAGAATTCCTCCTCCAGTCACGTTGGCTCAGAAACTCTGGCATTGAAGCATGCAAGTTTTATCATCTGAAAAGCAGAATCAGGATTTCCTAACCACTCAAATAATAAGCAAGCTATATTAAGCAATCCTTCCCACTGTACATTTTAAAACCGTAAAAAATTCCACTTAATTCACTTATCTGCAAGAATCCTCCTAATCAGAAAGGGGCCAGTTGCTTACAGGGAAGCCACTGGATCTCCTCTCCCTTGCCCAGCCCTGCAGAAGCTAAAAGGTTTTTATTGACTTGCAACAGCCACAAGCATTATGGAATGAGGGATGAAACATTTCTGGGCCAACCAGTCACTGGATTAGAAACTTCCTGTTCCTTATTTACTTTCCTGTGGTCAGGTGGAGAATTTCATTTAGAGAAGAAAGGGAATAACCCTTTCTGGCCCTCTTTCTGTAGCTCCTAGTAGTTGCATCTCTTGCTAAGCTAGGAGGAGCCGCCGCAAGGGCACCACATTTACCTCTGTCACTGCCTCATCCTCTGCCGTGCTTTTGAGAAGACATGAGGGCTTTTTTTCCTGCTCCCGCCCCCTCTGCCGCCTTCCTATTGGCTCCCGTGGCTTCATTGCTCCTCAAAAGCAGTGCTGTTGGAGGAGGAGGAGGCAGCACGGGCTTTGGGGGTTTATTTCAGCCGCAGCGCCAGGCGCAAGTGGCTAGGATTGGCCGCCCACAAAGGACCTCCCCGGGCTTGCTTTGCTGAACACGGGGGCGACTGACACTAGTTTGAGCGGCCGTGGCCTGCACAAACTACCGTCAGTTGCTCCATGCTCATCAAAACAAGTCTGGGGTGGTCCTTTGCGGGTGGCCAGTTCTAGCCGCTTGCAAAGGACTTCCCCACGTTTGCTTTGACAGAAATCACTGCACGGCAGTTAGAAACTGCTGCGTGGGGTTTTCTTGCCATGTGCGCGGCCACGCAGCCGCGCACCTTAGAGGGAACAGTGCTCATGAGCATTCCCTATTTAGACAATTGAAACCAAAGTGGAGTCATTCCGTTTTTCTTTCACTGAAATTTCTCAAGGCAAAATAATGAAATTCATGGAGGAAGGGATGCTAGCAAGTCAGGGATTTAATGGAAAATGAAAAATTCTCTCTCTGGATAAGAGTACTGATACCTATCTCAATGTCAAACAAGTACATTTTTATTTTATGTAAACACAGAAATAAGTTGTATTACTTATTTATAGTTATAGAAGTATGTTTCATTACTACACGTGGGTATAACAAGATCCAGAGATACTCTGAACAAATGAGGCTATCCGGTGTCTTCTGCCCTTAGCGATTGTGGTGACATGCAGGCAACAACGCATATGTATACCTGTCCTTTGTGTCCTGATCAGTGCACACTTGAGGATGTGATGGCAGCAGTACAGAATGCAATGAATATTTCTAGTTTCTGGGTAAGAACTGTTTAATTTGCATATATTTTAATCTTGAATTTTATAGTTTAAATTTTATGGCTTATAGGGCAGTGGTCCCCAACCCATGGTCTGTGGACTTCCACTAGTTCAAGGCACACCAGCATCCAGGCCACACAAACAAATGACACCCCATCCAAAGGATGCAGGCAGCACACAAACCCTTGTCCTCTGTGGTCCGGGGAAAAACCTTTTGCCACAGAATTCATCCCTGGTGCCCAAAAGGATGGGGGCTGATGGTATATTATGCTTATTTTAATTGTGATGCTTCTGACACAGATAAATACAACTTATATATATTCACATCTATATCCCACCCTTTTTGAGGTTTTGAATAGTGTAGAATTAGTTTTCTAAAATTGAGAAAAAAGAAACAGGAAAAAAAACAAATATCGAGAATACATTGCATTTACTGGGAATTTCTTGGTAGAGAATACAAACCAACAGCAGATGTCTGTTATCTCAATAGTAGTCATAGAATGTATTCATTCTTATAAAAGAAAATTGCACCTTACTGCCCAGAACCAAAATTTATAATGACAAAGTCTTGGGTTTGGGTCAATTTATTCTTATTGATTCAATAGGGCTTACATGAATTTATCTACACAGATTGATTCCAAAATAGTTTTCCTGCTTCAGTGACTTCTACATAAATATTAGGAAACTAGTTTAATGTATTTGTGCAACTGTTGTAATTCATTATTGTGGAAAGTGGCCCCCAAAAGAGTTGGATACTTTGGGAAGTCCCAGTGCAAGGCTATTTTAATAGAGATATTGCACCACCACCATGACCCTGGATTTAAATTATAATACAAGACTGAGGTGGTAATCAGCTGGTTCTGACCAGTTCTGGTGAAACAGTTGTGGAAATTTTAAGTAGTTCAGAGAACTGGCAAATACCACCTGTGGCTGGCCCTGCCCCATCTGTTCTCTGCCTCCCGAGTCCCAGTTTTTTGGATGGATCTTCTTTTGTTGCCCTGCACAGGAGAACGAAGCTGGAAAGCAGGTTAGTGGAGTGGGGTGGGAATAGGGATTTTGCAGTATCCTTTCCCTGCCATGCTACCAAGCCATGCCCCCAGAACTGGTAGTAAAAAATTTGAATCCTTCCACTAGTGCAAGATGCATTTTAGAACTTGTTTAATATTACAATACTGTCTATTTGCGGTGATGTTGCTCTTTTATTTTTGACTAGTCTCTAGTTTATTGCAGCAAAGCTGTGTTTTCCTTTAACATATTACAGCTTTATATGTTTTCAGTATACATATTTGTATGCATCTGTTCAGTAGTTTGCAAAAAAAGAGAGAGATTTCTATGAATTAAATCCTGAGAAGATTGATTATAGTACATGGATATGTACAAACATAGATTCTGAACTGAAAAGTTAATGTGGCTGAATGCTAATATTGGGGATTGGGTTAACTACATTTTCCCCAAGGTGGTAGTTCCAAGAGCCACGGTGGTGCAGTGATTAGAGTGCAGCACTGCAGGCTACTTCTACGGACTGCTGGCTGCCTGTAATTTGGCAGATCAAATCTCACCACGCTAAAGGTTGACTCAGCCTTCCATCCTTCCAAGGTGGGTGAAATGAAGACCCAAATTATTGAGGGCAATGTGCTGATTCTGTAAACCACTTAGAGAGGGCTGTAAAGCACTGTAAAGTGATATATAAGTCTAAGTGCTGTTGCTATTGCAACATTTAGAATATCAGACAGCATAGGTGGCAGCTCTCCAACACACCTGGATAACAGAACATTAGAGAAGGTTATACAAAACATAACTGGATTCTCATAGAAAGTGTCACAATAGAAAACAAATTGATTGATTGATTGATTGATTGTAGGAAGATTTGTTGATTATGTGCTATCAGGACAGTGGTTACTATTAGAGGCCACAAAGATATTTTTTTTCTACAAGGATCTAGTTCCAACCAGAGGAATCTGGTTCCAATCTGGTTCTTCCAGCCTTCAGTGGTAATGGAGTCCATCTACCTTGCTGATGTAATGGAGTGCATCTACCTTGCTGCTGGTTTTCTCTTATCTGCTTCTCTCTGTTCTGCTCTCTCATTCCCCCCTCTCCTTTTACCCATGTCCTTCCCTCTCTCCCCCATTCTGTTTCCCAACATTATTGACCTCTCCAGAAAGCTAATGTGTCTGAAGTATAATAATTTGAACCTAGTAATTTATGCTTTGAATGTGAACTCTGGGTTGAATTGTTTAATGACACATATCTTCATTTTAATTCCTTGTGTGTCGAATCACACTACACCAATAAATAATTCCTATTATATTCCTATTCCCATTCCCATTCCCATTCCCTGTTCTGTTCTATTCTATTCTATTCTATTCCATTATCTGTAATATTCCCAGGAGTCTTCTTCAACACCAAAGTTCAAAAGTGTCAATACCCTTTCTAGTCATTTCTTCAAATTCCAGACTATAGTTAAGAATAGATCTTTAAACTATGAAAAATGGAATAATATCTTGGTAAAGTTATTCATGACTATGCAAAAACTGGTTAGGCCTTAAGGCAATTCTAGAAAAATATATGCTATTTTTGATCGAATAGACTTGATGGTAGGGTAAATACAATTCATGATTTTAACTTGATTCATTTTCTAATGAAAATTTATGTAGCTGGTTTGTAGGTAATTTAGCTGCTTAGGTAGTCACAGTTTTAAATTTATACAGAACCAGCTATAACTTATGACAGTGTATTAGAAGACTTGTTTTTGTAACTATATCAGCTATTTGGATATTACTAGTATTCTGGCTGAAATTGGTCATTATTGGTTAACTGTAAAAATGCAATTGTTATGCAATTGAGAAGTGCAGACTGTGAGAAAATATTGTAGATTGTGCTTTTTTTGCATGACAAATAGGGGATTCTGTTCATAGCACGTGCAAGATCCTTTTCTTTCTCATTCCAAATTCAACCGATTCATATTTAAAGCTAGCATAAACCTCCATCCTTCTTCAGAGCTTTTCAGGCTTATTTTGTTATTGCTAAGGCACTTATCCATAAATAGAAATGTGAAAATGAGTTATTTGTTTCTTTAGAGTATGCCATATCTGCCTTTTATTCATTCTCCAAAGCTGCAATCATCTGGGTCAGCATAATCATTTCCATGGCAACCATTGATGAAGATACATATCTTTTATCTTTCTGAAAAGACTAAAAAATATCCATGCAGGAAAAATGTTCTTACTCTGTTTTAAAGTTTGTTATCCAATCATCAAACATAAAAGTGAGATGAAGAAGCCATAGCACAATTAGGAGACAAATTATGCAGTTTGTGAGTATAGCACAATTAATTCAGCATTTGGTGGAGGCTTCTTTTTAATATCTAATGCAAAAACACTGCCCAGGAAAAAAAGGAATGATTTGAAAAGGAGCACTTGGTGTGTATGTTTATATTATTAATTTTTTCCATACCTGCTGCACCTATTTGTTCTAACTGCATATTTTAAAATTGTTCTAAAGCTTCCAATGTTTTTACTTGCATTATCAGTCCATGGCTAATGTTACTTTTCCTTGGTAACAATTGAAGGAAGCTGGGAGGAGAATAGGAAAATTCTACAATGAAAGTCCAACATTTGGAATCACATATCTGCCTAAAGATTGAGATAACTTATTTTGTTATTGTTAAAGTCTGTATTTTCCTTTCATCTGCCATCATTTCAACAGAAATTTTACCATTTGATAATCATACTTTTATTTGCTGATGATTATGAGAAAATGACATTTGGAAAATGAGATTGAATAGTATTGTTCATCTTGAAAAGATTAAGGGTGACATACAGAACTTTAGCAAACCTGGATTATATAATTTTATTTGTTGTGGCATTCTCATTGAATCACATCTGAGTATTGTGTATTGTTCTGAGTATTGTAACATGAGCAATGTTGTTCATGTAATGTCATCTTGATTGATATAGGTAGTTCAGTTTGATCAATTTATTTGGAAGTAACGTCTACATGGTTCAAAAAAATATTTATTCCCATAGAAATATTTCTCATAGAAATATGAATGGAATTGTTTGCTATTTCCATATTACCTTTGCTCCATCCACCTTCAAATAGTAGAATAAAGTAACTTTCTTCCAAACTGGAAGAGATGTTTTGCCTTATAGAATCTGTACCCTAAGAGAAAATGCAGCAATAATCCTTTTCTTTTAATGTAAAAGGTTTAAAAATATATAAATAACTGAGCTGTCAAGCTATAGGACATAAATAAGCCAATTTAAATTAATCTCACAGATAAATATTTTTAAAATCAATTACACTGTCTATTATGTCTGAATGGGTATTTTGAGAATGATGTTAAGTAGGATTTTAATAGCAAATCTTCAAAGGAGTGTTTGGATTTGATAAAGCATTGATTGAATCACCTCACTGAAACAGATTTGTAAATAAAGTGGGAGACCCACTTCTGGACAGGAAATCACATCAGATGGCTGCGAAGAACTTCACAATCACATTGAATGGCTTTCTCCTCTTCTGGAGTTGTTATAGTTAATGTAGAATGTTGCAACTCCTGTGTATGTGAGAACCCTGGGTGAGGGTTGCATCGCTTGATAGGTTCTGTGGGAATGACCTGAGGAAATGACAGATAGGCAGATAACAAGGTGATAAAACTATCGAATGTGCCGAGTGGCAAGACTTACATTGCTTTAGGCTTCATTTGCTTTCTCACCTCTCAATGTCTTTACTGCAGCCAAACACAAGTTTTCACTTTAGCATTCCATCAGCACATGAGAGAAAGTATATTTCTGTGCTAGCCCTGTCAACACAAGTTATAGTTCAGTTCTGCTCTCAGCATTTAGAATACAAGCTCATGGTGATGATTCCACTATATAGTAGACTCCTGAACCAAATCTTACTTCCAAAACTTTAAGGAGTTTAAGTCTCTCAAGGAATTAAAGGATGCCAGGATAAAAATTCAGATGCAGTGGTCCAAACATTTACTGTATTTTAAAAGCAGGGATGAGGAGATTATATTTAACCCTCTGTGCCTTACTCACCTCTTGAGTTTTTGCTTCTACTGTTTCTACAGACTACTGGGGTTTTGCCATCCACTTTGATCAGATGAATAATATTCATCTTCATCTTCTCTTTGTCTTCTTCCCATGGTGCTCTGGGCATCTCATTTGGCATTTCATCTCCTCAGTTCCTCAGAAAACCAAAGTGCTTATACACAGTGAGAGTCTACAGAGCAGCATCTAGTCCAAGGTGTTTGTCATATGCTTGTTCCAAGTAGCAGCCATCAGATTCTCAGGTGAAATTCCAAGTTTTGATTATTCCATTAATCACCTGGGCAAGACTGATCTAACAGGAACTATCCATTTCCTGTTTTTGTGTGTATGTGTGTGTGTTGGGGGGAGGTAGAACCAGTAATCCAAAAAGCAATCAGAATGATCTGAACATAGCCAAGGATTGATGTCCAGATGATATCACAATTGCTCAGGATGCAATTCTGGATTCTCAATGATTTATGACAGGTCCCTAGTTGCTACAGTGGTAATGAACTTCTGGGCGGTCCCAGAATGACACAACTTGGAGCAGACTGAAGACGCCAAGAAATATAAACCTTGTACAGCACCAAGTCTGTGACAGAATCCGAGAACTCAGGAAGTTACTAACAGGAGGCCCATAGACCAATAACAAACTTGACTGCTCCCTAGAACCTAACTTCAACTGAAAGGACCCAAACTTGGTTATTTGCAGAGCAGAGTTCTGAAAGCCATTAAATTCTCCCCTGTCTATATTCCTTGTAGAGGAGTGAAGGCTCCTGACTAGCAGTCCAATTTGTAATTGGACTGCTATCAATTTGTATTCTTTAAGTATTCTTTTTAATGACATGTTTCGCACTGAAATAATGTCTGACTTTCAAAGGTTTGTGTGGGCTTCTAACTATACCAAAAGCTACAGAAGGCCCCTTTTCTTTTTAAACAACTGCCTCACAAGCTTTCCCCTCAGTATTGCAGCATCTTGCTACAGAAAACATCAGAGCCTTTGAAAGAAGCAAACTACTGTTATTTTATAGGAATGTAAGAAAATAATAAAAGTTTATTGAAATACAGATAAGAGACCATGATACGTTGGATTTGTGATATTATGAAGAATTCAGCTGCCAAGTAAGATGGCGTCTTGACTTTTTCTTTCATTAAAAAATTATGAGAAAAATATATGTTCAATTCCATTATGAAGTGTAAAGCAATAATATAATATCTTTATTGTGCACCTTTACCAAAATATGATAGAGATGAAAAAAGTTACCCAATTCAGTTCAATAATATTAATTCACAGCTTAACTTCCAAAACAGTTAGGTTATAGCTGCCTGCCTGCCTGCCTATAACTGTCTCCCTGTCTGTCTGTCTGTCTGTCTAACATACTTTCATAATTGAAATTAAAAAGCACATGCTGGGAAATACCAGCCTTAAAGCCAGAATAAAGTAACTAGATCCCGCACTAGCTCTTCTTGTCCAAAGGTATTTAACTGTCTTTTCAATATCATCAAGCTTTCACAGAAATGAAGGAGGAAGTTCACTCCAAAGTCATGAGGCCAAGTCCATGAAAGCCCAGAGTCATTCTGCTCCTGGAATGAGGAACAGAAGGATGAGCCTGCTCAAAGGAAGAGAAGGGCTGTAAAGAGAAATAAGGGCAGACAAATATTGGGGATTTTGCGACTGGAGGGCTGTTATACAAGATCCAGTTGTTTGAAGACTCTACTTAAATTAGGAGCCTGTAAAGAACCCTGTGAATAAATGGAAGAGTGTGGAAGCCCCAGAACAGCCTAAATATTATTGTTCTCAACTAGAATCAGGAAACAGAAATTAGGAATACTCACTAGAGAATAAATGCAGTAATCTAAGCAAGAAGCAACCAGAGCTCTTACCCATAAAGCCATGGTTTTGTTCATCAAAAACACCTAAATCCTATAAACAAAGGCTGTTTGCAGCCTTTGTTGGAAAATCAATTAATAAACAGTGCAGCTGATGATCAGTTAAAACCCCAAACTGTGTATCGAGGTAATCAGGATAATTCAGGAGACTAGACACAATTGGAGAAAACACAATAGATAATGAGGCAGACATTTCAGCTAAAACAAGACATACACCATCATATCTAGCACAATTTTTGCTTTGACAAGTATATTTGTGGCAAAGTTGAGATGTAACTTTAATAATAAATTAGGAAAATGCAGGACTTCAATTGTAAAAAATACAACTTGTCTAATTCCAGTTATTTCAAGAGTTATTTCTAGATATGGCCATTGTAGCTTTAAAAGTAAATTTCAAATCTTGAGATAGAAAGCTCATTGCCCTTAGCCTGATTCTAAGGTCAAATAAATAAGGAATAATTAGATGGCAAGGTATACTGTACGTGTTGTTTGTTTTCTAACAGCAGTTCTATTGGTGCATGAAATAGTACTCCATAAATGAATGCTCCATAAAATTTTCATTTTGTGGCCATAACTTATCTGAAAAGTTTGCTTCAGTCAATGAAAGTTATCAAGACACAGCTGAATTTCATTCCAAGCATATTTCGAACATGAGAGAAAAAAAGTTATTATAATATAATACATTATTCAATATAAAATTGGAGGGTGTCGTAATTCTTTTGTTTTTATTTACTTTTTTCTGAGCATAAGAAAAGCAGGCAACACAGAATTACAGTGTTATTATTCCTGCTGAGCGAGAACAGATTGCATTCAGCTATGAGGATATTTCAGTTTTCATCACCGCTGCTAGTTTTTAATATATCCTGTCAAAAAGAAGCTAATTGAGCATTGCTGTAGGTGGAGGCAGAAGTACCTACATCCTTCTATGAGATCAAAATATTTGTTTTCTGTTATTTCCTGAAATGTTCACACTATCCATTGTCAATAATGTTCCAATTGACATGAAATTAGAGTAGTTTTAGAACATTCATTTAATGATTTAAATAATGTGACACAATGAATCTCCGGGAAGAGGTTGCAAATCTCCATTAAAATCCTTATTACCACCCATTCAGTGTACTTACTTTAAAATGTAATGCCTATGTATAAAATTATCTTTTTATTATTTGGTTTAATTGCAGTATAAACACTGTAAATGGAAAAGCCCTTATCTTTGTCCATATCTCTGCCTGCACTTATGAAAATCCTTTGCAGTGATTAGGGGGCCACCTAGAACCTTTTGGAGGTGACAAAAGAGAAGGGGGTGGCTCAAAAATCTCATGCATTACGTCTTCATGTGGGGAGATAGGGACCACAAATCCTTTACACTTCTAAGAATAAAGCTTCACATTTTCTTTAAAATAATATCACATGTTAAGATTATGTCTTAAATGTAGCTGGATTATCCTACATTTTATTTCAAATCATAACACAAACATAATTTTGAAGAGCGATAACCTTGTTTAGGATAAGATCTAAGGAAATAGCTCCTAGATATCAAATGAAAAAAGAACATTTCCCATGTACGTCAATGTTTTTCCATCTTTTCCCTTTAATTGTTTTGGCAGCAAGAATATCTGCCTGAATTTACCAGGCCTCCCTGATAAATTTTCCTTCTGCTTTGCTGATTCTGCTTGAGCTTAGACAGCGGATTCTTAGACTGGAAGTACATTATTACTGCCAAAGGGGTAATTAGGGCATATCCTGGGGGTAATGGAGCAATTTGTAATTGTTTGTTTATGAGTAAAAAAAATCCTGTTTGGGGGATGCTTGTGTAATCCAACAAAGTCTGTTTTTCTTTTGTTTCAGTGAGGATGATGACATTATTAATGACATTATTGAAACATGGAGAAAGGGGTAATTGGGTAAAATAATATAAGTACCATGGGCTTAAACTGGTATTAATATCAGTTATGTCCATTTGTCCAAAAGCAGACTCTGAATGTTTGATTAAGCTTAAAATACAGTTGTTGTTATTTCTGGTATGTATTAAACTTGTGAAGAGGTTTTTGAGAAGAAACAAAGGGAAAATGATAAATTAACTTCTGCAAACTATTTGAAAGGATTAAAGATTTTTAATTTGTTGCTATTTCTGCTAGCTCTTTATGAATTTTTCTGGACTGAATTAAAATGACCAAGCTTTAAAGATAAGAGGTAAGATAGGAAAGAAGAATTTTTTGTTATATTTTTAAAGAAAATGATAAGTTACTGTGTTAAAAGTAAAGGAATATGAAATGGACTTGATTAAGGTTAAAATATATATGTTTGCTATTTCTGATAACTTTTAATGGACTTTTGCTTATTAAGATTGAGTAATAAGACTTTATAATTTGTTTACTGATAAGAGATGAGAAATGAGGAGGAAACATCTTCTCTGAAGTATTAGAAAATGCAGTAAGGTACTGAAATTGTGCTCACCTTAATGAAGTGGAAAGTCATTTCTTAATACATTTTTTCTTAAATATTTTCTTTCTTTTTCCCCTTTTCTCTTTTTACCTACATTTTTTCCTGTGCCTTTCATCACTACACCAAAATGGCTGTCCTGTAAATTATGCCCTAATAATTTCCTTTCTAGACTATAGCAACAAAGTAATCCTGAAACTTGAATTAATGCAAAATGTTGCTGCAAAGAGTATTTACCAGAATTGAGTGGCATATACTCAATTCCTTATGGGTCCCAAATTAAGCAGTTGGTATTAATTTATTAAGCTTCTTATGTCTGGAATCACAGAAACTGAAAGGATACTTGTTCATGTATGTTCCTTCTAATCTCCCTTTGAAGGACCTACTCTAGGTATCTCTAATGGTGAGGCCCAGCAAGTGGTTTCCCAGGGTTTCAGCATCCTGAGAATTGAGCTTTTTTAGTGGCAGCCCCTCGTTTTGGAATGAGGTAGGAATTGTGCCATTCTTATTAACATTTCAGGGCTAGGCAAAGATAAGTTCGTTCTCCTAAATCTTCCAATAATATATTAATTTGGTTTTGATTTTCAGTAATTTTAACAGTAAACTGCTTCAAAATGGCTTTTCATGGGAGGTGAAAGCAACTATTTTAAGTAAATAAAAATGAAATTACAGCGATTCACCTACCAGTACTTCCCAGTCAGACTGTTGAGCCCCTCTGCAGCTGTGCTAGACCAACCAAGTAAGAACAATATAGGTTTCAGAGAGGGATCTTTAATGCTAGTCTGGGAAAATGCAGAATCTTGGAAATGTTAAGAGGAATTTTGCAGCCTTGCTTACAATAAGTTAATAAAGGCAAGTCCTTTGAATATTCTGAGATGTTTTCTCCATGTTCCTCCTCATCTCCAAGGGGTCATTTCTGAGATATACAGTTATCTGATTTGTCCACCATCTCTTCTTTCCCAGCTTCCCCACAATCTTTCACAAAGGCAGAAGTCGTCTTATGTTAATAATGGCTTCTGTCCACCCTTCCTTCCTTCCTAGGAAAAATGTCAGCGTTCATTGTCTAATTGAGGGTTTTTTTTCAACCTTGATAATTGTGAGGCTGGTTGTGGAATTCTGGGAGTTGAATTCCACCAATCTCATAATTGCTGGACATGAGAACCATTAGTTTAGTGGGTGCTCCAGTTATCAGTGGATTGGAAGTTTGAAAGAAAAGAAAAGAAAAGAAAGCCAATAATATTGCCAATAACATTGCCAATAACATTGAAATAGCATAGAATCAAATATCCCATGTTGTTCTTTGTGTTCATGGGACAATATTTTGGAACTTGTGGTGTTGACTAGCCCCACTTTGGAACTCTTGCTACGTTTCCTCCTAATAGTGCCAAAGTTTTATGCAGTTCATAAGGGGACTTTATCTTGTTTGAGAACAATCTTGTGTTGGATCATCTTTTAAAAAAATCATGTTTAATATTTTAATGCATTTATATATGCTGGAATTTTCCAGAAGAAAACTTTCTCCCTTTTGTGCCCTGCTAGGAATTGCTTTCATTTGCTCTAACTCATTTGCATTCTTATTCATACCTTCTCACAAATATAATATATAAATCAAACAACTTCATATTGTTTCAAACTTCAAGTGAAACATCCTGCCTCCTGGAGTCATGGGTGTTCCATACCAGATATTTTCAAACAAAGGTTGGAGAATCATTTGTCTGGAATGATCTGAAGACTTCTACCCCGTGCAGAGAATTGGTTGTATGATCTATAAATTAATACATAACACCGGTAACAAGACAGAGATGTTTAGTATATGCTGTATATGTTAGTATTCCTGCCATGTATATATTTTTTTCATATTGAGTTTTAATTTATGTATTTCTTTTTTTGAAAAAGGTAACTCCATCTGCTGCTGTCACAGAGATTAATTGCCTACGAAAAAGAATTTTTTAAATGTATGATAAGTGCCACTCCTTTCTCAGCTATCTTTAATAACTAGCAAATGTGTTAAAAAAATTTTGAAAAGCTGATGGTAAGGTGAATGACTTTTTCTTAAATGAATTGCATTTAAATGTCCCTCCCCCCTCCGCAAATATCTTTAAAAACAAATTGTGACAAATAGCAATCTGTTGTACATGACTCATTTGAAGACAAACTAGATTGCAATAGCCACAGTAAAATGATAATTGCTAAATTATTTCTTCCTCTGCAATGTCTAATAAAATAGACATAATGTTACATAATTTTTCTTTCTTCCCCCTCTTCTATCATTGATGGTCACATGTCAGATAACTTTTCTTAAGGACTATAAAAAGGAAGTAATTTTTTAAAATTTACTTTAAAATGTTAAAAATTAGTGATATTCTTAGTTTAAAAGTCCTATAGAGATATTTCTATAAGCTAATGTTGTAAGTTAACTCACTTTACCTATATATGTTGTGGCCCAAGTAGCACTATCTAAACATGTTTCTAGTTTTTTTTCTGAATCTATTAAAGCATCATACAGGTTGGACATCAGGTAAAAATTGTGGACTGTACATACTGTCAACTTGTGGAAAAAAATGCCACATGACACAGTGAATGAACTTAAAGAGTTCCTCAAACAAAGGCTAAGTGGTTAGGGTTAAGTGTTTGGAAGCCATATATTTTCATTTGATGGCTCCAGCTGTTTTAATGGTGCTCATGTTTGATCAGCCTCAGATAATTCTTGGCTTGATGTCTCCTGAAGCTGACATCCTGGAGTAACTTCAGAGTCAAGGTTTTGGGCCATGACAATCAGTGGGGCTTCACTTGTTGAGAAAAACTGACATCCTAAACACATTTCTGATTCATGTATGAATTGCTGTGAGTTTTGAGGGAAGGGGAACTGGAAGTAGAATTTGAAGCTGTCTTACACTTTTTTCCTGAGTGAATTGAATTTATTTACTTAATTATTTTTCACATTTTTCAACCATCAATCCCCCTCAGAGGAAGACTCTAGGCGTTATACACTAAAATATTAAAATAGCTTATAAAAATAAAAAATTACAAACTTAGAATGTAAAAGGACACAAGAATGATTAAAATCTGTTAAAAATTAATTGAAAATGTGAAGGAAGGGATATCAGGGCACCAACAAACCCCACAGCTGTGTGCTGCTCTGAGCTTCCCACCCAAGGCTGCAGAGCCATGTTTTAACTCCTTTTCAGAAGACCAGGACAGTGGGGGGCCTTTCTCACTTCCAGGGGCAGGATATTCTACAGGGTGGGGAAAACAGCAGAGAAGGCTCTCTTCCTAGACCCCACCAGTATTTAACTGATGAGGTCCCATTGAAAAGAATGGGGTGTCCTCCAACTTCCCTGAGTCTTCACACCTGTGCTCTCCAAGCAGAAATTAGGTGTCCAATTCAGTCATTCCAGTCTATGGAGATGCCACACTATCAGCCCCACCACCACTGCAAAGATCCTGCAGAAGAAGAACAGTCTGGACAACCATGGGATCTGGCAGGGTGAGAGCTTTTGCTGTGACCCAGCATAACAGATATTGCGCCCTTGCTGACCCTAATGGGGACACTAAAGAGACAGGTCAAGGTAGTTGTGATAATGATGACTCAAATAAGCAGGGGATCGTGGTCCAAAATGAAGAACTTACTTCAGAAAGGAGAAATGGGGAACCAGATATCACACATCAGCCGCACAAGAAGAGCAAGGTATGCAAAAAGAGAAGTCACCTTCTGGTTGCTTATTCAATCATAAGGGATGTAAATTTAGGAAAGGATATGAAAGTTTTAAAAGAGGTCAGGTGTCTGCCAGGTGCTACTGCCAGCAGAGACAAGAGGTGTATTCTTAAGATAGTCAAGAATGCAAGTAAGGTCTGTGATGTTGATGCTATTATACATCTTGGCACAAATGATCTGTCCCAAAAAGATGTACTTTCTGTGAAGAATGATTTCCAGAGCTTGAGGTATGAACTTAGTAGTATAGGTTGTAGGCTTATCTTTTCAGAGGTTTTACCAGTATATAAGGAACAAAAAGGGAAGGGCCAGTGTGTAGCAGAGTTTAATGTGTGGCTAAAGGAGTGGTGTAAAGGGAAGGCTTTGGTTTTATTAGTCATGATGTCTGCAGCTGGTCCAATGAAAAACTGTACAAAAGAGATGGTTTGCACCCATCCAAGAAAGGGACTGACTTACTTGGCATTAAATTCACAGATTTTCTGGATAAACATTTAAACTAAATAGCGGGGACAGAGAATTAATGGATATAGAACATTTCTGTTCCCAGCAATCTAAAATTCATAGGGTTATCAGTACATGTAACACAGATGTTTGTGCAGGTAAGATTATCACTCCTGCTGTCAAGCAATACCAAGCATTTAATAGTGAGTGCCATACCATGTGCATGAATCATACAAGTGGCAAGAAAATAGGGGCAGTCAGGCATAACACAGGTTATGTAGACAGTAAACACAGGGTCAATCAAAATGGACTCAAATGTCTATATACCAATGCACAGAGTATGAGGAATAAACAGGGCGAATTAGAAATTCAAGTAAAAGATATTGTTGCCATTACAGAAATTTGGTGGGATGAAACTGACAAATAAATACAGCTGGAAGGATTTAATTTATTTAAAAGAAATAGACCAAATAAAAGAGGAGGTGGAGTTGCACTATATATAAGAAATAATTACTTCTCTATAGAAATAGAGCACAACAATGATGAAAACTATCTTGAATGCATTTGGGTTAATATTAAAGGTTGGGGGAGGCATTGCCATAGGTCTGTACTACAGGCCACCCAACCAAACAGAGGAAGTAGATGAACTTTTTGCTAGTCAGCTAACTAAGGTATGTAGGAAGCACACCACAATAGTAGTGGGGGATTTTAACTACCCTGACATCAACTGGGAAACAAACTCTGCACCAAGTGGAAGATCCAACAGGTTCCTAACAAACCTAGCAGACAACTTTGTTTCCCAAAAAAGTAGAGAAGGGAACAAGGGGATCAGCCATATTGGACCTAATTCTCACTAACAGAGAGGAAATGATAGAAGATGTTGAAGCCACAGGAACCCTGGGGACAAGTCACCATGCAATATTGGAATTCAACATTATGCAAACATAAATAGTAGAACAAAGTGAAACTAGAGTCTTGGACTTTAAGAGAGCAAATTTCAATAAACTTAGAGCTTGAGAAAAATTACATGGATGAGAATCCTCAAGGGGAAAACAACCCAAGAAGCTTGGGAAATTTTGAAAAATGAGATCACAAAAGCCCAGTCTAGCACAATACCAACGAAGAAGAAAAATAACAGCTCCCAAAAGAAACCAGCATGGCTGCGTAAAGAACTCTCTGACAAATTGAAAGACAAAAAAGATAAGTATAAAAAGTGGAAAGGGGGGGGGGACATAACTAAGGCAGAATATCAGCAAATAGCCCAAGCATGTAAAGATGAAGTGAGGAAAGCTAAGGCTCACAATGAAGAAAGGTTTGCCACAAAAGTAAAAATAACAAAAAAAGCTTCTTCCAACATGTTAAAAACAAGAGAACAGTTAAGGAAACAATTGGTCCATTGCTTGGAGAAAGTGGCAAGAAGGTGATAAGCAACAGGGAGAAAGCAGAACTATTTAACTCATATTTTGCATCTATCTTTACACAAAGGGATAAAACAGTCCAACCTATCAAAAAGAGCACCACAAAAATCAGATTAGGAACACAAATTGAAATGGGGAAGAAAATGGTAAGTGAGCACCTGTCTACGCTATACGAGTACAAATCACCAGGATCGGATGGATTACACCCCAGGGTTCTGAAGGAACTGGCAGACGAGATCTCCGAACCACTGAACTATATCTTTCAGAGATCCTGGAACACCAGGGAACTACCAGAGGACTGAAAAAGAGATGAAGTGATTCCCATCTTCAAAAAAGGGAAAAAAACACATCCAGGAAACTACAGACCTATCAGCCTGACCTCAATATCAGGAAAGATCCTGGAAAAAATAATCAAGCAACGAATTAGCGAACACCTAGAAGCAAACAAAGTAATAGCCAAAAGCCAACATGGGTTTGTCAAAAACAGATCATGCCAGACTAATCTTATTGCATTCTTTGACAAAGTGACAAAATTAGTGGACCAGAGAAATGCCATCAATATAGTTTACTTAGACTTCAGTAAGGCATTTGATAAGGTAGACCATAACCTACTATTAGATAAAGTTGAAAAATGTGGGTTGGACAGCATCACCACCAGATGGATTCGTAACTGGCTGACCAACCGCACTCAACGTGTAGTCCTCAATGGAACTGCATCTTCATGGAGGAAAGAATGCAGTGGAGTACCCCATGGCTCTGCTTTGGGCCCAGTACTTTTCAACATCTTTTATAAATTATTTGGATGAGGGAATAAATGGGGAACTCATCAAATTTGCAGATGACACCAAGCTGGCAGGAATAGCCAACATTCCAGAAGATAGGCTAAAGATACAAAAGGATCTTGACAAATTTGAACATTGGGTACTATCTAATAAAATGAAATTCAATGGTGAAAAGAATAAGGTTCTACATTTAGGCAAGAAAAACGAAATGCACAGGTACAGTATAGGTGGTACCTTGCCTACAGCAGTAACTGTGAAAGAGATCTTGGAGTCCTAGTGGACAACCATTTAAATATGAGCGAGCAGTGTGCAGCAGCTGCCAAAAAAGCCAACACAGTTCTAGGCTGCATAAACAGAGGGATAGAATCAAGATCATGTGAAATGTTAATACCACTTTATAATGCTTTGGTAAGGCCACACTTGGAATACTGCATTCAGTTTTGGTCACCACGATGTAGAAAAGATGTGGAGACTCTAGAAAGAGTGCAGAGAAGAGCAACAAAGATGATTAGGGAACTGGAGACTAAAACATGAAGAACGGTTGCAGGAACTGGGTATGTCTAGTTAAATAGAAAGAAGGACTAGGGGAGACATGATAGCAGTGTTCCAATATCTCAGGGGTTGCCACAAAGAAGAGGGAGTCAAACTATTTTCCAAGGCACCTGAGGGCAGAACAAGAAGCAATGGGTGGAAACTAATCAAGGAGAGAAGCAACTTGGAACTGAGGAGAACAGTTAGAACGATTAATCAGTAGAACAGCTTGCCTCCAGAAGTTGCGAATGCCCCAACACTGGAAGTCTTTAAGAATATGTTGGATAGCCAGTTGTCTGGAATGGTATAGGGTTTCCTGCCTAGGCAGGGGGTTGGACTAGAAGACCTCCAGAGTCCCTTCCAACTCTGCTATTGTATTATTGTATTGTACCTCCGAGTTTTGGGTCGGCATTTGGGGCTCAGGACCTTGAACAGCACCCCGGAGTTTGGGGCAGCTGGTTGAAGTTTTTAAAGAGGATTCAGGTTAATGTCAGGGTTCCAAGTAACACTCTGAATGAAAGAGGATTCTGGGGCTTGAGGTTCCTGAAAGTTCCATTTTATTAGAGATATCATATTGGCACATCTGGGAAAACCCAAATCTGAAAGCTTCCAAGTTTTCCCCACCCAAATGAAAGTTCAAGTCCCTGCCCAGCACCCATGGACCATTTAATCAGGTGGTCCAATCAGGAACCATCCAAACAGGAGATGCCTCCCAATCACATCACTCAAGGTGCAGGGCAAGATGTCCTTGACTCTCTGAGAAAGGAATGTTACTTTGACTATATCTCTCACACTCCATATAATCCCCCCTTTCAATTTCCCACAGCATTAAATGTGGCAGGCCTGAATGCCCAATGCAAAAGATGACTTCCAGGCCTAACAAGAGAGTCTGCAGCTGATGAGGGTCCAAATAATACATTCAGGAATATAAACAAATGTTTTTTTCTAGACTTACAGATGTTTCTCCTAGTGCTTAAAAGACTGTTATTCATAATAAATTAGCAAAGTAATTAAAAATCACTGTATTTATACATTTATGTTTGTGAAACAAGGTCATATAGAAAAAATTGATTGCTTATGTGAAGCAGAATTAATTCAAGAGTAAAAGGATGACACTGTTGAGAAGCTAAAGCTTTTCAAAGGCAATTGCCGAATCAGGCTACTTAACAAGTTCCTAACTTTGCTTTTTTGAAAAGACTTCAGTCTCTGAAAGATGATTATAGGAGAAAACAAAATGAGGAAATAGGAAAAAGGACAAAAAAAAAAGATCTGAGGAGCAGGACATTTCTAAAGAACGTATCTCCAAAGAATATAACAATTTCAAAAGAATTCTGAAAGTTTCCTCAGAATTCTTGATCCTGTTGGAATATCCCCCAGGTTTTAATCAATAGCCTTTGATGGTAAACTTGACCTTCAAAGTTTCATTTTCATATGGAATACGTGAGACTATCTTGAAAAGATCCATTAGCACAATCTCTTTGTTTTTATGCTGATTTTTTTTACATTTTAAGCCTTAAACAACCATATTCTACTTTTCTGAAAGAATACTCCTACTATATTTACACATGAAATTGCCTGATGTGGTTTTCACTGTATTTGCCATCTGGAGCATAGTAGAAACTCTGCTTGTGTGTGTTTGTGTCTTATACTTCCCTATCCTGATACGTTTCCTTGATGGCTGCTTTACTGGGCTTTTAAATAGTATTTACAAGTTGTTTGCTTTGGGTGGGGTTGTCAGTTAATTAGGTTTAATATCAAGTTTTTAAAAGTATCTTATATTCTTTGTATTGTATTTATTCAGTTTTTGATTATTAATTGTATTTTACATATCACGATCAACATCTTAGAAAACTTTGCTTTGCAACAAGGTTGACTCAGCCTTCCATCCTTCCGAGGTGGGTAAAATGAGTACCCAGATTGTTGGGGATAATATGCTGACTCTGTAAACTGTTTAGAGAGGGCTGGAAAGCACTGTTAAGCAGTATATAAGGGATGTTGCTGTTGCTATTTCAGGGAGGTTCAGGGGAGGGTGTGTGAAGGTGTAAGGGGCTGTGTAAGGTGCCACACTTGCCGGCAGGATGCACAAGGATGCAAATGGGTGTAGTGTGAGTCATAAAAAGTGCACACGGGTGCAAGGAGATGTGTAAGAAGCATGGATTAGAAAGAATGGGTGAGAGGTGTGCAGGGAAGCCAGCAGGGAAGGTTAGAAATGTCAATCACATGATTGCTGGGTGCTCTAACTGGTCCTAAGCACAAACTGAACCCCAAGCATAGGAATACCATTAGTTTCTCTTATAACAAGAAATATACAAGAAACTTACTTTCCAGCATCATACATTTCTTAGTGATGTGTTTAAGAACAAATATCTGCTTTGAATTGTCCATGTTCAATGTGAAACCACTTCATAAATTATGTTTGTTATCTCTTAGATCCTTTTAAATTAGATTTCTTCTAAACACCTTCTCAACTAATTAAATTAAGCTCCCTTGAGTCTTTGCATTCATTGTTGTTACACTTCCTTTTGTACAAAGCAACAATAGTACTCAAGCAAACATTAAGTGCAGATGTAGTTTTCAAACTCATTAAATAAAGCTTCATTCATATTTAACATGTCTTCGGTTTTATTATCTACTTCTGTCTCACTATGTGTGAACATACAGCATTTATTTTTTCATTTTCTGAGGATGGGACATACTAATGCTCATATAATATTAATTTCAATTCTATTTGTCAACAGTAAGATCCCTATATAAATCTATCCTGTACCTCTTCTAGTATTTTCTCACGTCAGTTTTATTCCAAGTCATTTCATTACTTTTAATTCATGTGACAAGGGCTTTTTTGATTTCTTAGAAGACAGTATAAAAACATCTCTTTTTTGTCTTGTTTTACTTTCACTTTTTCAAATCTAACTTTGCAAATGTAAATAAGTATATAATGTAAATAACTATGAACAACTAGGCAGGAAAATCAAAGAGCTAAGGACCATAGTTGATGTTCTCATCTGTACTCCAATGGAAAAATCAACATCCAATGGGCTTCAAATAAATTAACAATCGGTTCTCTGCCCTAATGATCAGCTGGATAGATGTGGCTGGGTGGTCATGTGACTGAGTGGGTATGGCCAACTTGATGCCACTCATGTCGAGGGGTGCTTAGCCTTGCCCGATCTCTCATGACCATGGGAATGCTCCTGCTTTAACCTAGGCTTCCCCAAAAAGCATGAGGCAGAGTCCTGGTTCCGACAAAACCCCTTTTATTAAATGAATGGGAATTCCTCTCATTCCCATTCAGCAAGGCCTGGCAAACAGTCTTTCAAAGGAATATTTATGACTACAGACCTTATCAATCTTGGAAAGCTGCCATGTAAATATTTTACAAATAGGGTGCTGTGCAAGGAAAGACTGGGCACAGAGTCTCTGAGATTCATGGACAGATCTTCACACTCCTGAAACAAATCTAACAATAGAACGAATGAATTGTTTCCTGCAAAAGCCGATTTCCCTTTCACTCCTCTTTTATTTCCTATGAGAGGGGCCAATCACCTTCCACCTGTGACCTTACTCCCAAGTCTACCCTGATTTCTGAGTTGTTCTTTTCTTCTTGCAGCTCTGCGTATGCGCACACTGGGAACAGGCTGTAGCTGTTCTTCTGCCTCACTGCTATCTAGCTCAGGAGGCACCTAATTACTGCCAGATGGCCTCCAACACAGAGCCCTTGTCCGAGCTTTCCCCAGCCTCTAGGACTGGCCCCTGCTCTTCCCCAACCTCCTCACTGTCCAACACTTCTGCCAGCTTCACTGGCCACTGGTGGGCCACAACATCTGCAACAGTTGCAAGTGTGAAAAAGTCATAAAGACACTTTTTTTAAGTGCCATTGTAACTTCAAATGTTCACTAAATGAACAGTTGTAAGTCAAGGATTACTGTACAAAAATACAAAAAGTTTCTTTGCTTGCAAAAAGCTGCCCTAAATACCAATTATTAGATTAGAAATAGGGGAATAAACACTGAAGATCAATGAGTCACAGCTATCATGGAAACCTAAACCATATTGTCTCAATATCTTCCTTTCCCTCAGCAAAACCTGCAACCCAGAGTTACAAATCAGGGTGCCAGAGCAAATTGAAGAATTAAAATAGTTAAAATAAAAATTCTTGCTCATAAAGGGAAACCCTTTAGCAGAGAGCTCATTTAAGCCCTCCAGAAATTGGGTGGGCATGTTTGGGCTACAAAATGCCAAGCTAAAGAGACAAATTAACAAATTAACATCTTGAGTGATGGCTAATCCCATTCTCTCTTTGTTCAGACAGGGAATTTTTGCCTATGAATATAGCTATCTATTTCTTTATCTCTAAAGTGCTGACATCTGCTATTAAGGAAGGTGGGGTCTGCTTTCTCCCTCTAAGAAAACATGTTTCTCCATTTTTCATCCAGGAAAATATATTCTTATTTTTAATATTTCTCAAAATATTTCATTCTTCTAGGAGAGGGGTGGGTGCTAAGTTTCTACAATTGGTGCCATGTTACTATCCCATATTATCATGAGAGCAAACTACAACAAACTAGAAGGAGGATCCACTTATTATCAGTGAGCAATCATGTAGTTGGCCATTCCAAAGCAATGCAAGAAACTCCTGTCCCAAAGGCGCTTTTTCAAGCAGCAACTGGACTTTCTGGAACCCAAGAATGTCCAGTTGCCTCTTTAAAAAAGCACCTTTGGGACAACCATGATCTGGACTCCCCATAGACAAGAGACACCTGTGCTCAGTGAACTGACAAAGAACCCATTAGATCCATTTGCACCACTTAAAGATACCAGCTGGTCTCACTCACTTTGCAAGATACCCTAAGGTAATCATCCAGATTT
This sequence comes from Thamnophis sirtalis, assembly GCF_051295495.1. Lineage (NCBI taxonomy): Eukaryota > Metazoa > Chordata > Lepidosauria > Squamata > Natricidae > Thamnophis > Thamnophis sirtalis. Next base: position 69,913,607 of record NW_028261383.1, on the reverse strand, counting down.
AAAGAAAAATCACATTTAAAGGCAGTAAAAAAAATCAGAAAACCAAGTTTGCATCCTGCCTCTCAGCCATTTCTTCAATGGCTACACCAATAGTTCTGTAAATAGCTGTTCAATCCCCCAGGAATAAAAGTGCCACAAAAGACTCCAGGTGGGGCACTCCAGAGAAGCTCAGCTACAACAGAAAGTCTGGGCATACTGCCAAGAACTATTAAGACTATTAAAGGCAGTTTCTGAAAACACTTAAAGCACCAGGGGTGGCAATTAAGGTAAGGATTAGGCTAGAAATACAGGTACACTAAAATCTTTCCTTCCTGTGTTCCTTGCAGGATTAGGCCCAGAAAGTGGGAAAATATTTCTTCCAACAACCGGTTCTTCCAACTGCTCAGAAAATTAACATTTGGTTCGGGAGAACCGGTGGGAGTTGGCAGGAACACACCACTGGGCACAGTCTCCTCCAATGGAGAAGTCTAGAAGTAAATTACTAGCTCTAGAGACAGTGCTGTAGCAAGAACTTTGGATTCCTAGACCATGGGTTACGTTACCTACAGGAAGGACTTCTGTCAGGGAATGGACTACATTTCCTACAAAGAACCAGGAAGAATATGTTTGAAAAACAATTGGCTTATTCAAAGGGCTTTAAACTAAAACTGAAAAGGGAGGAAGATGAATCTTTAGGAAACAGAAACTCCAAACATAAAACCCCATAATAACTAACTGGACAACAAGGAAGGGAGTGGTGAGAAAGAAGGAGAACTCAGGTATAAAATGGAAAAAGTAGGAAGCAAAGGCAAGATTGGCCAAAAAGGGCCCAAATGCCTATAAAACTCAAAGTATGGGGAATGAACAGGATGAACTTGAAATCCTAGTACATGAGGGCAGGTATCTTATTGTGTCCCTCACTGAAATTGATATACTGGAATCCATGATTTGAATGTGCTGCTAGAAGAACATACACTGTTCAAAAAACCTAGACTCAGCAAAAGAGGAGTAGTTGTATCATTATACCACTACAGAAATACACAGTACCATGACGAAAATCTTCTCAAACATATTTGAATGAAAATTAGAGGGAAAAGATATGACATGGCTATAGGTGTATACTATAGGCCACTCAATCAAGCAGAGAAGATAGATGAACATTTTGCTAACAACCACTACAGTAATGGGAGCTTTAACTAGCCTTTTTAAACTTCTTGATTAGGAGACATGAGTAATCTGTCTAGATGTAACTTAATTGGTTGCATCTAGCCAGCTAGATGCTAACCATCATACCAGTTATGTTATATAAGACTCCATCTGGCCTTACCAGTTTAGCTTTTTTCTTCCCTATGGAAAAATCTGTATATGAAACCTACTCTCAGGTCCTACTTAGTAGCTTATTATAATTTACTATAATGAAGTGTGATTTGGTCTCTGACCTGTCTTCTTTCTTGTGAGGCACAAAGCAATATGCCCTCCAGGGAGCCATCACAATTCCATCCACTTGACTGAGGTTCCTTATTTAATTCCAGAATTTTTTTTCATTTGCATCAGCATTTGGTTAAGTTTTTTTTCAAAGTTTTTTTAAAAATTTCAATTGATTTAGCAAAGCAAGTAATAAAATGGGGAAAAATCATTCTTTGTAACTTCTGTATTTTTCCTCTAAATATATTGTACAATATATTATTCTCATGTTTGTAGCAATAATTCCCTTATACATGTTTTTTCATTCCTTCATTTCACCAAGTACCCTTTTTCATTAGCACAAATCCACATATTTCTGTGGCAATCTGAAGCATAATTCATTCCACTCCTTCCCAAGCTTTATTCATATCCCCTTTCCTTATTTTAACTTTTAACTTTCTTTAAGGAGAATCATCTATTTGTTTTTAATATATGTTTTTTTTTCTTTTTGCAGGCCTATTATTCTCAATTTTGTTTCAGTTATTGCTTTTTCTTCCATATTCATTACTGACACTTTCATATAATACACTCATTATACAGAGAAGCTCTTCTTATCTTTGTGTCCTCAGTAATAGTTTTTGATTAATTTTTAGCCATATATATTATGTGCTCTAACAGGCTTGTGCTTGTTTTCAAAACAGACCATGTATTCAAAACATAACTTTTTCATAGCAGATATTCCCCAATTGTCGTTTTATTCATTCTCTGGTCTCCAAATATTTTGGAGCTTCCCTTATTCCTAAACATCAATTCATGTGTTCAAACAGAATTATTTTTCTCATGCATTGATATAGTTAGATATTATTATCATTCAGAAGTGGGGAGAAAATAACATGCAATGTGATTATTTTTAGATTCACCAGCAACAATATAGATGACATAAATTCATAGCTTTTGAGGTCCATTTTAGTCCTTCGCTCATAATTAAACTCATACCTTTGCTTGCATGCATTTATTCATCATGCCCACTGTACAAGATAGCAATAGCACTTAGACTTATATACACTTCATAGTGCTTTTACAGCCCTCTCTAAGCAGTTTACAGAGTCAGCATATTACCCCCAAGAATCTGGGTCTTCATTTTGCCCACCTCGGAGGGATGGAAGGCTGAGTCAACCTTCAGCTGGTGAGATTTGAACTGCTGAACTGCAACTAGCAGTCAGCTGATGTAGCTTGCAGTACTGCACTCTAACCACTGCACCACCTCAGCTCTGATCAGACCATTTATCCACAACTATTACATTCTTCCCCTTTGGAGTTAACTTATATATCACAAGTTGATTGGTTTTTTGACTTTATAATAATTAATGGATGCACACTACTCTTATTTGCATTGGAAATTTCTGGGCACTGGGGGATACCAATAAATGGGCCCATGAATCTTTACCACATTACCATGGTGGTGTAATATACTGTATAGATGACCCTGGGGAATGAGGGGAAGAGATGCTGCTTAGGAAACAATCAGACAAGATAAGGAGGATCCCCAGTGGCTTAACAATCAGAGAAAGAAACTTAGTAGTGATCCACTTTAATTTGTTAAAAGTGGCAGTGGGACGTTTGTACGTTCAGGCTTGTAAGATTCTATTAACGTAGCCTTACAATAAAGTAGAATTAGCTCATCTAGTCATGTTTCCTGCCTGGTTTGCCCAGGAGAGCTGACAGTTGGTTGTCTTTTCCCATAACTCTTTCTAGTAAGAGAAAGGAAAAAATGGAGTTGGTTACTAGTCAGTTATACTTATACAGCATGCCATAGTGATAAAAAAAAAATCAATGCTAGTCAATATGGGTCCATTTTGGCCAGTTGTTACAAATGTATTTTGAGGCAAAATTTAAATCCAGTCATGCTAATCTATATAAGCTAATATCTCTAACTGAAAGATATTTTTTCAAGTCAACATACCATCATGACAATTTGATTTCTTTTGCCCCCTTTTTTTAGTTTGAGGCTTCACTGCCTACCCAAGTAGCTTTGTCAGTCTGAGTGAGTTGGTTAGAGGAACCAAAGTGGTTTCCTTTCTCATTTAATCTGAATAGTCTTCTTAGGAGTGTAGGCATTTCAAACCAAAAAGAAAGAAAAGAAAAGTGCAATATGCCATGACTCAAGTTCCAGACAACTCTAGCTGGATGACTGGAATCTTCATCAACCTACTATTGCTTGCAGCTCATCAACTATGAAGTACATATTCAAAATAGCAGAAAATATGATTTTCCAAGAACATGAAGCAAAATTGCTAAGTAAATGCTCTTAGAATAATTGTGTTAGCAGACTTATGGTGTTTATGGTGTAGTGTTGCATTAGGTGTAGAACAACATTGTGTCGGTAGTTTCGGTAATAGTTTCGGTAATAGGATGCCATGAGAATAGAACATTGACATTGAAAATTGGAGGAAACTGGGATATAATCATATATTATTATCATCACAAATAGGTGAGCAAAACCAGCTTCCTAGCATAAGAAACTGGTCACCTCTATCTTCATATCCAAAAAACATTACCTTGACACAATGTTGTAAATTTCCACAACTCCTGTCAGTAATTACTGAGCCTATTGAAAGAAATCCACCAGTGGGACTGTCATATTTTTCTCTCCTCGGGTCATGATAAAATGTATCTTAATCCAAAGTCTCTTGCAGTTTCACAAGGAGGATGTTTTTGTAAAGTTAATGCTTGACATGTCACCTTGGAGGTGGCAAACACATTAACTTTATTGTTAAAGAAATTAAGCCCTTCTTCTTTCTAAAGTTCTGGCACAATGAAGCAAGCAATATAAATAGTTTTGGGAGAACTACCAGTATATCAGGCACACCATGTCAAAGTAACACAAAAAAAGAATCGCTTCTTGACAGCTGAATTTATTTATGGCTTCTGGTCATTTAAATTATCATTCAGTGCAGTCTGAAATCCCAAATCTTATTGCACCTCACAGCCATACTGAATTTCATTGGGGTATGATGCAGTGAAGTCTAAGTGGAATAATAACTTTTGTAATCATTTGCAGAATAACGTTGCAGCAAACTGCAGTCCTACTGTGTGCTAATGCCTTTTTTCCCCCTTTACACTTATATTCTCCTTGAGAAACCCTTTTAAATACTGTCTGCTGTTACTTTTTCCAGTGGCCTTTGTGAAAGTGTGTGTACAAATGGGGAGAGGGATGAAACAGGCCAATGATGGAATAATTGATTAGTTTTATATGTTTGTGCTTATTAGTTTATTGTTGTCTACCACTTTAACTTTATTGTCCAAAAAGTACATGTTATTTAAATTGGGCAACAAAGAGTTTGCTTCATGGCTCATACCTTTGAGGGGGCTGACCTGAGGGACAGGCACAGTTGTAGCAGTTATCTTGCTTACCTGTGTAGAGAATATTGCTGCCTTAGCAGCAGCAACAGCTGTAGCAACAGCAATGGTGCAAGACTGCCCAGAATCAAAAGAGAACTGCAATCTGAAGAGAAGCTAATGGCAACTGCTGTAGTTTTCAGGGGTGAATGCCAACATTAGAAAAAAAGCTTTGAGGGAAAGAAGAGCCCTTTCCAATCTCCCTCAAGTCTGCTGTAGGGGAAGAGAGAGGAAGAGGAAGAAGAAGGTGCTGGCTGCCATGACAGCAGCTACCATGGCAGCAAGTGCTATCCGGGTACTTGTGATGGCATTTGGGAATAACTTTGAAAGACAGGAGGAAGACTCTGCAACCAAAGCAACTCTCTGATAAAAGGGAGAACACAAGTGGGGAGGAAACATGGGAAGCTTTTCAGAAAGGGTCTTTTGGAAAGTAAAAAGAGAGGAAGAAATACTTCAATACTTCAGACTAAGATTCTGTTTAATGTTCCTCACAGTAGTGTTGGTGTTCCTGGTTGTCCTTCTTGTCTGGACTATCTTGAAGAGCTAAGAATATTCTGGAAAGAATAAGTCCTTTCATTTGTTCTACATTGACTTACTTGACTTAAGTCTTTAGCGTCGGTACGGCATCGCCAATCCCTTCGCTGTAGAGTCGCATGCATCCCGAATCAACGGGATCCATGATTCTAGGCTGAGTACTACTTGAGCTCGCCGGGCCCAAGAGTCGACAGAGCCCCTTCTGTTGGAAAACGGTGGGCACCTCAAGAAGGCAGGGGTTGTCTTGATAATGAGAGGCTATATTTTGCGCGTCAATTATCCTTGCCCACCGTTCTACATCAAGTTGATGACATACCAGGAGCACCCAGGGAGCTTAGCTTTAGCAGTGGAAATGACTTAGGTGTATTCCATATCCAGCCAGGTGGAAGCTGTGGTGGTGGGGGAGTAACAACTAATTCTCGAGAAGATGATCTAAACTGGGTAGATAACAGTTATCCAGGTGGGTAAACTATTATCAAAACCTTGGCTGAAGCTAATCATAAGTTCTCAGAACACTCTATATTCTTTGCTTTGTAACAAGTAAAAATTAAATGACTTTAACTTTTCTTTAATTGAAATGTATTTTAAAACTTATAAGATGAGTGGGGATGATCTCAGCCACTCCCGTGTGCTGTCAGCATTACTCAATTTCTAATATTTAAAAAAAGTAGTGACAATTGTGTGGAAGTGTTCTAGGAAGATTTCTGTTTTAAGAAGTCCAGAAATCTGCCATGGTTGAGGATGCCAACTTGATATTTTTTTAAAAACCTCCTCCTTGCAGTTAACCCTGACAGTACTACAAATAAAGTTCTTGAAAACATATAATAAGCCTTTTCTGTTGCAGCACTTCAGTTATAAAATTCTTTCTGGAAAATGAGACCATCACCATTATTTACATATTTTTGGTAGACAAGAAGATCATTTTTATTTTACCTGACTTTCAAAGTTTCTTAAGTATGATACCGAATGATAATTTTGTCACGGGCTCTAGTGTTCTAATCTAGTTTAGTGTGCTACTAAGTGAAAGCTGGATGGTGTGATGATTTAATCGATTCAGAGCTGTCTTGAAAATTATACTCCAAGTACACTCATCAATAATTACTCATCAAATTGATGAGAGGAATCTTCTACTTGATTAATGATTTTGAATAATATAATTCAAAACTATGATAGATCAGTAAATTGGATAAATGGCTGAAAGTAACTGAAAGCAGTACAGAAGTATTCTGGAAACAAATGTCATATATAAATACAGAATGGGGATAGCAGGCTTGGTAAAAATTGGTAATAATTTGTATAAGAGGTAAAGATAGTGTTAATCAAATTTGCAAATACGATATTATGTGAAATAGCTAATAGTATAGAAGCAGAAATTCAATTCATAATTGTGACAGATTAGATAAAAGGCTGAAAGTAGCTGAATGAAGTGCAGTTATTCACTTAGGAAGCAAAAACCAGATACCAGTATATAGGTATAAGATGGGTATTTTGGGCTTGGAACAGAACAATGTCAGGTAAGTTGGCAATGGAATACGATTGTGGACATGCTGTGATGCTGCTGTAAAAATCAAAAGCAGTATTAGGCTATCTCACACAAATATAATCTTCAAGTGAAGGAAAGGAATGGTTCCACTCTAGCCTGCATTTGTCAGTCCCATCTATGTTTAGTGTACTATGTTTAGTTCTAAACTTAAAGGCACCACTCTTCAAGATTTTTTATTTAGAAAAAAAATAATATATTTACATAATGGCAACAAAGACTACCAGCAGACTAGGACCAGGGGTGGGTTTCAACTGGTTCGCGGCGGTCCCCGCGAACCGGTTGGTCAGCGAACCCGGAAGTAAGTAACTTCCGGGAACGGCGAAGGGCCCACCCGCCCGCCTGTGCTCCTTACCGGTCTTTGAAGGCTTCTGCGCTTCCACGCAGGCACATGGCACATACAGCGCCTGCGCAATTCTCCGCAAGCAGCTGGATGGCACATACAGCACCTGTGCGAGTCTCCGCGAGCAGCTGGAGCATCGCGCAGGCGCTAAGACACATGTGTGAACTGCGCGCGTGCACGAGGATGCCGCCGGCCCCGTTCCAACCGAACCGGTTGGAACGGGATTAGCAACCCACCCCTGACTAGGACCTATGAAGAGAAATTGAAGGAGCAAATGTTTGGCTTTCAGAAAAGATGACTGGAAGGGAGAATATGAAAGGATGTTGAATAAACTCAAAACCTCATTCCAAAATACAGAATATAGCATAACACATTTGTTACTGGAAGGCAGGACAGGTAACTTCCTTATATTGGATGAAATAACTATGTGTCTGAGATGCTTTAATTTGGATTCCTGCATTGAGGAATCCTGGCCTTTTCCAATGATCTTTTCCAACACACTGATCCTATAATTGTGTAGGAATTATAGTATGATGGAAAAGTATAAAAACAGACAAAAGGTAAATGCGCTATGAAGTCAGAAGTAATCATAAAGTACTTTATCCAGTGGGAAGCTTATTGTCAACCCCCGAGAAACAATGAGTGTTCAGCAGGTCATCTTGGGGTTGCCATTCAGGGGGAAAAAGCTTGGGAAATGTGAGTTTTTCCTTCACATGTAGATGCAAAGTTGTTCTGACCCCCCTTTTGGCTCATTCACAAATGACAGTCAGACAGAACTTCAAAGGAAATATCTTTATCAGTCCTGGCTCAAGCTGCCTGCGAGCCCAAAATAAACGTAGATAAAGTCTCTGGCAAAAAGTTACACAGCAAATGCAAAAACAAAAAGTTCTTACAGCAAACCAGGTTTACAGAAAGCAACTCACTTATCCAAGTCCCTCTTTGAATCAGGTTTACAGAAAGCAAATCACTTATCCAAGTGCCTCTCACGAACAACTAACCACAACCGATGAACGACCTTGACTTCTGCAACTAAGGCGTGGCATCATCCGTCTTTTATCTGCAGAAGATGACCCTAACGAGCAACAGCTGCTCATTATTCCAGCATCCCTACTCAACTCATAGCAAGCTTCTGCTGAGTCACAACACAAAATGAAGCTGTAATTGATCACTGGAACTCAGAGAAAGGCTGGAGGAAAAGGTGGCTGGATTTCTGGTTTGTGGTGGACCCTGGAATGGGATGGAGAAGGGACTGGTGTATTTGAGCCAAGAGCATATCAGTTCATTCAAAGGTGACGTAAGATCTGAGCTTGGGGAAGGATAATGTGGGAAACAGAATGAGAGCTGAAGGGTCCTGAGCCTTAGAATACAGTCAGCTGATGGCTACACATGAGCGAAGGAGAATTGGTTTGAGATAAAGGTAAAATGTATTACCAAAGGATTCTCCAAGAATCTGAAACAGATCTACTGCTATGTACTACATGTATAATGGATTACAGTCTTCTACAACTTCCACAACTACCTGTATAATGGGATTGTGAAGGTAAAAGCAATTTAGAAGAATGGAGAAGAAAAAAATCTAGAATTTGAAGAACTAGAGCCAGGAACAACCCCAGAAACTATATGTTTTCTGAACTTAGGTTATCAAAGAAGTACAAAGCACTTAAAACTAAAAAAAGTGTAAAGGTTTATAGGAACAATCAGGAACATAGTTTAAGATAGGGATAAGAGTGGCATTAACAGTTTAGGTTAGTAAAGTGAAAGAGAGACGTATATGTATCTCTAAAAATAGTAAATAGAATCCATTGAACATGAAGCTTCTACTTACTCTTTTGACCTGTCAGTGTCTGAATCATCCTAAATCAACCTTTTGATTCTTTGGCTGCTTTAATCATTTGCATTTGAGATTTTCGATAGTTGTTTCTCTCTGATTAGAAGAAATGATTCATTGCTTTTTTACATAGTACACTCACTCGTATGATTCTGTAACTATGGTAAACTGTCCTCTATTTTGTTCCTAGTAGAAAGAAAATACAAAGCATTCATTGTTATGCTTTCCTCATTCTATAAAGACAAAGCTTTCCCTTTTTCTTAAAGACGAAGTTATGTAAGCTAATACAAATAATTCTCTTGACATTAAAGACAACTCTAATGGTTCTATTTATACTATTGTATGTGAAATCATTTTGGTTGCTTCAAAGGAAGTCTAATGCTCAGAGCTGCCAGCAATCTGGGTGACATTTCTTGACCTGGGAAGGCTACCGGGCTTGCATATTCCTTATAGGAGAAGCAATTATCCATTTTGATAATGTAACCTTTAGCCAAATCAATAGAAGAGGACTTGGTCCCCATCCCAATGGTAGTTCCTATGTAACCATTTAAATCTATCTCACCACAGGAACACACACACACAGAGACAGACAGACAGACAGACAGACAGACACACACACACACACCAGAAGTGAATGTCATGCAAATGAAAATATATTGGGTATTAGGATATCCTCTATTTTTTTCCACCTCTTTGTGCCCTGATACTCTGCTCTGGATCTTTGGGGATTATGTGAGAGAGAAATCAATCATTTCCTGTTTCATCAGCACAGATTTCTTCCACTGACAGAATGTACCACTCAATTAGTTTCTCTGGATGTCTTAAAAATTTAACTCTATAAAAACAAGACAAAGTAGTGAGTAGGTTATTTTTGGTCTCCTAAAACCACAACAGAACCATATACTAATAATTTACCATACTTATTACTAAGTAATCATTTTGAAGTGGCAATGTTTGCAACTGTATTATAATTGTTTTTAAATTGTTTTATGGTGGTTGACTGTCCAGAGTCACTTGCTTGATGTGAGTGGCTATAGAAATTGAATGAATGAAAAAAATAAAACAAGTGAAAGCAGAGAACATTAATATTTTGTGATCTGTACCATCAATGTTACATAGAGATACAGAGGTGACATTAGCAACTGGACAAAAGAAGGAGGCTTGCTAGCTCACTGTTTTGCTTGACTTTGTGAGCATCACTTGCATTAGGATGAGACAATTTGGAAACAGCAGCAGAACTATTCTTACCCCTGAGGATATCACATTGATAGCAATTCTTGAGAATGAAGTAGTCAAGTAACACCTGCATAAAAATAATTCATATATTCTCTCTGCTTTGAGAATTGTTAGAATTATCAATTCTACCACTTTTAAACTCATGCAAAATACAACGTCCTATTTTAGTAATATGCAGTTATCTACCCTGTATACACTACTATAATATGCAATAATACACACTTTTCTCCATGTTCACTCTTTCCATCATCCATAGTCCACAGAGAAACCTCTAGGACAGATTTCTGGATGGTGCAAAGTAAGAGAGAGGAAGACAATAAGTGTTGGATTAGCCTTTTATTAGCAAAATTAATACTTAGACTATGTTTCTGTACAACTGCAGCAATCTAGCCCTTCTCTTGTTCTGGCTCAAACTATCCTCAGTTGACCTCTTTAACATCTTCTACATGTAAAATGGGTGGAATTCAATATTTTAGAGTTGGATACTCTGTGGCATATGCCTGGTTGCTTGAGTTACCTTTTATATTGTTTATTTAAATATGTAACACAACCTACACTTCAACATTATAATAAACAGAAGTCAGTGAAATAAGTAAATTGTGAATTAAAGTATCTTTAAAACAAGTTTGTTAAACTTGGCAACTTTAAGAAGGGAGGATTTCAACTCTTGCTAGGGATTTTTGTGAGTTGAAGTCCACACCTCAAGTTTCTAAGGAAAATTAAAGTTTTCAAACCAAACCAGATACCCATGTTAGGGCTAAGACCTCTCCTACAATCTCCAAGTCTTCTCATGTTCTTATTAATAGATGTTGGTCCATGGAAAGCAAACTCAATACGGTTTATTACAAACTTGTGATAGACTTCTTTTCCAAGACGGTCCCCTTATTCTATGTTCAGTATTGTTGTCACAAATGAAATTGTGCCGTTGCTGTTCTTGAAACACATCAATTTCTTGAGTATGTCATCTCAGACCAACTCATAGTACAGCGAAACCCTTTTTGCCTCAGAGGCCTGGGGACACAATGAAATGATGCAACTCTGCACTTAAAAAATAAAAGCATTCAGCTAATTTAAAAAAGCTAGCTGGACGAGGAAAAGAAAATAGAAACTAAGAAAAATGTTTTTTGCAATTTTTTTTAGATCTAAGCAGAACTCTTCATCACTCTGCTATTTTAATATTGATAGTGAAGGAAAGATCTTAGAAACTCTTAAAGATCAGACCAGTTAATGCCTCAGCTGTGAAGACATTTCCTCCTCTGTGGTGTGGGTGAAGTGCTGCTGTTTGCTAAAGAAATGGATCCATCTGAAACAGATAAAGGTGCATAAGAGAAAGATTTTCAGACCATAGCAGAAAACATACCATGGGTCGAAATTGTGATAGGAACAGAGGTGGTATTCAGCTGGTTCAGACTGCTTCTGGGGTACAGGTAGCAGAAATTTTGAACAATTCGGAGAACTGGCAAATATCGCCTCTGGCTGCCCCCCCCCCCAGGCCCTGCTGTTCCCTATCCTATATTCCCTTGTTTTTTAGCAGAGCAGATTGCCATACCTCAGCTGAGCTAAAAAACAGCTCAGCTCACCAGTGCTGACACCGAGGGCAGTCTTTGAGTGCTGTGTATGCGCACAAAGTGCTCTCTCATAGAACCGGTAGAAAAGATTTGGAATCCCACCACTGGATAGAAAGGGAGTGAGTAAGAGGCTGGCACTGTCACTTTCAAGAAATGATGGATATCTCCTTCTGATGATAGGGACAGATAAGTTTGAGTTCTACTTCAAATGAATTTTACATAAGGCTGCCTATTAAATTCCATAAAAGTTCTTATTTTTTTTTACTTTACTTATGCCTTCCTTTCATATCAGATCTGCATATTTTATGGTGAACTTTTCTATAAATCCATTTGTTTTCAGAACATACTACTTCTAACACCTATTTCAATTTTTCCTAAAAGTCTTACATCAATAGGAATAATCCATTAAGTATGCAAGAACAATGTGGTGAACATTCATAGTGTCTTATGGTCCTGGAATTAAATTAGGGATCAAACAAGTCAGACTTCTTCCCCTTGTAAACTTACCAGAAAAACATGGTTGTCAACTATTTGAAGTTATCATGTCAGTGAAGAATGGCAGTCCACAAATTTAGCATTACTTGGGAAAAAGCCAGGTCTTTGGTGCTTTTTGGAAGGCCAGGAGGAAAGAGAACTCCTGAATTTGGGATTACAATGACAACTGGGACTGCCCAGATTGCCATTGCTAGGGAAATGTGATTATAAGATATCCTACTTTATGACCAATTGCTGCCGTAACTCAAGGACTACCTATATTTCTGCATACAAAATGGTATGCTGTTGTGAGAGTCCTTGGCGGTTATAATTAATTAAAGAAGCCATTCTGACTCTGTTTTTCTACAAGTCTGGCTTTGGTTTTTTTAACCAACTTTTGTTATAGCAAATCTCTGCTGCTGTGACACATGTATAGTAGGCAGCCTGAATCTCAGCAGCTACTGGGAGCAACACATTTTTGCATTACACTTGGGCCCAGAGGTATTGAAGCTTGAGTGGCATAAACTTAAATAAATATTAATCTGTGTGAAATGCTAAATGAGTGTTCTATGTCAGTGACTAGTTGCTTCTGATATAAGAAAAGTTGCTTCTGATATTGAAAATAATGTATTTATTTATTGTAAATAATTGTGTAAAGCTCTCAAATGTACTGTTTTAGAAAAAGAGGGATAAATGTTTCTTATCTTTATATATCTACATCTTTCATTTCCATAGCTAAGTCTCAAAATTTCCTTCATAAGAAAGCTGGTCTAGATTTTTACTCTCTTTGGTTTGGAAACTGATTCTAGCTCTTCAAGCATGGTGACCATTAATCCCAATGGGATGGTAGATTGTTGGGCTTCTGGCATTATCTGAGCTTGGTTTTCTTCTTAGAGATACTTCATTATGTCATCATCATCAATGCTCTGATGTATGCACTAGAAGCGAGGTTTGTTGGCAGTTTGTATATGATAGGAGCTTGGTTTTACCAACTTTGTGTGGATTTGGGCAGGATGAGTGTTATGTTATTTGGTGAATCTTTTGAGCACTGAGTGCCGAAATGGTAGCGCTTGCATCAGTGGTGGGTTTCCAATTTTTTTTACTATCGCTTCACTTGTGCACGTGCAACACTTCTGCACATGCACAGAAGTGTCCGGGTTAAACTGGGAGCAATCCACCTCTGGCGTGCAGCATGTAGGGGAGCATCGGAAATCAGAAGAGCAGCTCCCTGGGACATATGCATGGGAGTGCTGGAAACCGGAAGAGCATGCACGTGACTGGAAGCTGAGCTTCCAGTCACCTGGTCTTCTGGCTTCTGGCACACATGCCCACATGAAGGCCAGCTGGCATGCATGTATCATATGCCAGAAACTGGAAACTCAGCTTCCTGGCACATGCATGCAGCATGCATGCCAGGGAGCTCTTCTTCCTATTTCTGGTGCTTCAATGCATGTGAAGACTAGCTGGCCAGTGCACATGTGCACACCGGAACCCAGAACAGCAATGGGTGATGGCTGGTGTGCCCAGAGAGATGGCTCTGCATGTCACATCTGGCACCAATGTCATAGGATTGCCATCACTTGGGTGCTAGTTCCTGGTTATCTGGATGTAACCTAATGGCTGTATGATAGAGAGGATTTACCCTGGGGTCTTTGATCTTTCCTTGACTTTTGGTTGTTACTATTCAATGGTTTATAAATGGAATGTATTCCTGTATGTCTATCAAGGACTAATTAAACAGAATGGCCAGCTTCTAAGAACTTTCTTGCTTTATTAGATTTTGCTTAAATCTAAAAGAGTGCTTTCTAACATCAGCAACTTTAATGTCTGTGAACTTCTAGAATTATTGGTGATGGCCATGCTGCTAAGGAATTCTGGGAGTTGAAGGTCACATCTTAAGAATTGCCATAATTGGGAAACATTGCCTCCAATTGAAATGGTGGTGTCTTCATTTTGTGGAATGAATGTTCATATGTCAGTTGATGGTGATGGATGTGTTCTGCTAATTTTCTACCTATTTATTCTACATAGGGATCTTTGCAGTCCTTACACTGGGATAAATGACTCCTGTTTTGCCTTTGGCTATTGGATCTTTGAGTATGCTTAGGATCTTTGGATGTATGGTTTTTTTGTTGGTTTGTGGAGGAAGATGAGGGAAGGGATTGCAATAATCTATTAGTGGTTTCTGAGATGTTTCTGATGTGTGGAATGTGTCCTGTGACAATTATGCTGTGATTGATTGTGTGTATACAGATAATTTTATAAAATTGCATGGATATCCATTGTACTGGAAGACTATCATATGTGTAATCTGCTTTTTGGCGTTCTGGCTGACTGCAAAGCATGTTTGCTCTTCTGTACAAAGTTCTTATGCAACTTTTCTTGTGTGCTTTTGGTTTGGTCAATGTGAGTTTACTTAAAAGTATTTTGACATTGTTTTCTCTGCTGGGGATAATGTCCAGGAACAGCTGAAATTTTTGCTTCTACTAATTAACAACTCTTTGCCAAACCTATTCAAAATATGAATATAGTACATGTCAATCATAGGATCTATGAAATAAATGATTGCACAATTAGATTCAATTTGTAAATAGCATACAGTCCAAAGCCTTAAACTGCAAGTGTCATCCCATAATAATCTCATCCTTACTGTCCTTGTGAGCCAAGGCTAGGAGATACTGGGGGCTTCAGTGCAGTCTATAGTTTGATTCAGTTTTAGAGATTTGGGGAAATGAATCTATGACTTTCCAGATTAGATGCCAGGGATTCTGTTCATCCAAACCTTTGTATTTTGCAAGACAGAAAAGTAACCTGAATGAAATTGAGATGTTCTTTTTACTACTGAGTTGAAACAAGTTTCATTCCATTCCATTTAGTAATGCTGAGTAGGACACTATCCAGTTTTGGGATGAAAGATCATCAAGACTTTCAGAGCTCTTCCTTCTCAATTTTGCAGTCCTGGACATGACACAGAACAGGAAAATAGCTGAAAGGCAAGAAATAGCATCAATCTGTTCCTCCGCTTGATATAGTTTTAGTAAATGCTTGCTGCCTTGACTAAGCTTTATCGTTTAGTTCAGGCTCTAAATCCTTCTTGACAGTTATGAAATATTTGCCAAAGGGTTAGAATGAAATTGTATACACCAATTTAACCATTCTAAGTGGATGAAAACATAAATCCAAGGAGGACTTTGATTTCAGAGAATCTCAGAGCTCCACTGATCCTGGATGAATTTAGATTGAGAAAAGATACGAGAAGTTCACTCTATTAGTCGTGGATGGTAACTGTTCCATTGTTACCTTTCTAAAGATCATGAATTAATTCTGGTCCGGCATTGTTCTTGATCCCATGCTAGCTGTAACTCAGTAAACACTCAGTTTTATTACCATGACATTCTTAGGCCTTTAAGGAAGGGATTCTTTCAAAGACAGATGTTACAATTTGACTGTGATAATATATTATTTTGATGTAATCCCGGCTAATATATCTTTTGTAATTCTTTTTTAAAAAATATTTTTTAATTAAATAAACATTAAAACATTGTACATAGAGCGACCTTTCTGGCTTTGTCATTTCCATACATATTTTAACATTACAACAAATACAGTTTCTACTTATTGTACGTAGCTTCTTTGATCTTATAAGCACATCCCTTATCCTCCTTTGTATATTTGTCTATGTATTATCCAGTCCCAATTTTGCAAATCCTTAGTATATTCTGCTCCAACTCCTTTTCCTCATTTCCAACCATTGATACATTTTGTTCCAAATTTCATAATATATTTTGTAATTCTGATGTATTTTCTTTGTAATGATAAATATCCTAATAGGGAAGAGCTGTTTTTCAGTTCACTGTGATTTTAAATGTCTTTTTTAGAAAGTGTGACAGGATGATGTTTTACTGTACACTGCAGGGGAAAATTATTAATTTATATTTTAATTTATATTTTGCTATAGCTTATCTACATCAAATGTACTTTCTAGCTGGAATTCCACCCACCTTGCATTAGATGCTCCACAAGGTATTACTTTGAGCATTGATATACATTAAAATTGAGAGACTATAGTAATAAAGTTGTATTAGTTTATAATTAAAATACATGGCTCTGTGAGAGCAGAGTCAATGACTGAAACGGAAAGAAGAGCCAGTGAATGAATTGGCTTCCTGAAGTTCTCTCTGGATTAAGGAAAGAACCCAGGATTGCCCACAATGCTTGCTTCAGATGCTCCCCATGATAAAACAGTAAAAAGTGGTTTCCAGCAGGTTTTAGAGCTTTGGAAGTCAGGACAAACAATTTTGCTCAAACTGTGGTTTGGAACATTCAAAGAGCCACAAGACTTGACCATTTCCTTTCTTAATCAATTTTATTTGAAAGGGCTTGTAAATTGCTGTATGAATATTTAAAAACCTTCAGAAAGACATGTTTTATTATCCCAACGGATTTTCGTTCAGTTCTCAGCAAAAGAAGTCTCATGTAAATTTAAATATTTAAGGGAAACCTTTTGTTTTTAAAACAAAATAAATAGGCAGCAAAGGGGTGATTAGTACGTTGATTTTAGAAAATTTTAAAATGAACTAACAGGGCAAATTGACTGGATATAAGATTATGAAAAAATCATAAGAATACTTCTTGTGGTTTGTTTAAATCCTATTAAAAATACATGAAGATTTTTAAATTAAGAATAAGAAACCTTTTCCTGGGAAAATGTGAATTAGAGAAAAACATGATAACAGGAGACTTTGATGGCTGGTTACTAGAGGCAACCAGAAAGAACTGAAAATTAAACTTTAAAAAGACCCATGTACAGAATTGAGAAAAGCATTTTAACTCTTAAAAGAATTCAAAGATATTTGGCAACAATATACTCAAGAGCTCCCCTCCCCCTCTTCAGATTGTTAGTATGAATATGGCTTCAAAAGAGACTACAAATACTAGGATTAAGTGTTGAAGATGTTAACCTAGGGCTGGGGAGGTCTAGGCTTAAATGCATCCTCAGATTTGGAAATATATTAGGAAACTTTTGGCCAAACCTTGAAGTTTGAAGTTTGAAGTTTCATTTTATTTATATGCCGCCCTATTCCCTAAAAGGGACTCAGGGCGGCGAACAACTCCAACGGGAAGGGGAACATGCAATACAAAATAGACATTTAAAATAACCAACAACCACACCTGTCGAGAGGGGAAGGGAGCTCATCAACCCCAGGCCTCCCGGCACAGCCAGGTCTTAACGGCTTTTCGGAAAGCCAAGAGAGAGGTGAGGGTCCGAATCTCCACGGGGAGTTCGTTCCAAAGGGCTGGAGCTGCAACAGAGAAGGCCCTCCCCCAGGTCATAGCCAGATGGCATTGGCTGGTGGATGGAACCCGGAGGAGGCCGACCCTGTGTGATCTAATGGGTCTTTGGGAGGTAATTGGCAGCAGGCGGTCTCTCAAGTACCCAGGTCCAATACCACGAAGGGCTTTATAAGTAATAACTAGCACCTTGAAGTGTATCTGGAGACCGATTGGAAGCCAGTGCAGCTCGCGGAGGATAGGTGTAACGTGGGTGTATCGAGGTACACCGACAATCACTCGCGCGGCTGCATTCTGGACAAGTTGAAGTCTCCGAATGCTCTTCAAGGGCTGCCCCATGTAAAGCGCATTGCAGTAGTCACTCAGCTGAATTTACTTCAGGGATTTGCTGTTGTAGGAAGATCTCCATGTAAATTACTTTCAATTCCAGGAGAAAAAGCAGGATACCAATCTAAAAATAAACATAAATGTGAATTGGAATTCTTGAAAGTTTTAGAAATACAATAAGAGAAACAGAAATGAATTGGTGCTAGCATAGTTGTGATACAGCATGGGTTGCACAGGTAAACCCACCAGTGGCTGGCCAGGTTAGGTGGTCTTAATAGAATGGACCTTATAGATTCATTTTAGTTTGGCCTTTTACTCCAGTGCCCTGGAGTCCCAAAGTTGACTTTTAACTTCCTCATATTACAAATAGGGCTGAACAGTGTGGCAAGACTCTGTAAAGGAGGGGCACAGGAAGCCAGGCGTGGGGGAGAGATACAACAGAGAAGTTGCAGAAAACTGTTGGTATGAATATCTGCTTTTGTATTTTTCCAAGATGTACTTCCCTGTTCTGAACAGGGGTTTTTACGTTTTGTATGAATACGCCTCTTTAAACACCCTCTGATTGACGAAGTTTGATTAAAGGTATAAAATCACTGCCCTGGGCGTAGCCAGGGCAGTTCAGATGTTGGTGTGTGAACACGCTGAACTCGATGCATCCAATAAACCTGTTTCTCTTCCTTCGTGGTCTCAAGTCCTGATCTTTCGTAAGTAGATTACAAACCACAATCTGCTGCAACAGTTGAAGATAGAAAGGTTCATATTTAGTGAATTTGAAGTTTGTTGCAGTGTAACCTTACCACAAATGTATTTCGTTACTTTGATGTGAACATACATGTAGACTATAGATTGTGCACTATGCTGCTTCTATAGGAACTGAATAGCTAAAGTACTGAATGCGTTTAGTTATTCTGCATGTATGTCAATTTTTCATACCCCATTTATTGCACATTATTAAAACTTTGGCTAGGTAAAACTCCTCAAGGAAATGACTTTTCTTTCCCTAGGTATTAGTACCCTTCAGATATTGTCATAACAATTGAGTATAATGAAAGTTGATGTCAAGTACCTCTGGCACGAAGCCTGCACTAGAGGTCAAATCTGAATGTGGGATCAGATCTGTTGTATCTCTGGGACCCAGGCACTTTTAACATGTGAAAGCAACTTACATTGCACAGCATGCCATTTTTCTCAGATCTTCTATTAGTGTATGCTTTTAACTAGCAATGTGTTCAACTGTATTTTTGTAATATCTTTGCCGAAGTTGGCTTTCAAATCAGAGAATGACTGCAGAATAACTAATACTGCAGTATATGTTTGGTGTGCGTGAAGTCTGACTAAAAGAAAGTTACAAGCATGCTTCTGTTTTTTATCTGTGAAATGTCATTCTTTGTAGATATAACCATTTATGTCAAAGAATCAAATTCTAATAACCATGCATCATGAGCTGCAAGGTTTGTGTGGGAAGTGTAAGAGAAAAATAAGTGACAAATCACAGAAAGCAATGAGTTAGTTCCATGGTCCCTAAAATGGTTGGGGTGTAGTTGAAGAATATCAAAAGAAAATTGTATCTGGTAAGATGTGTTCTATCAGTAATTATTATTTTTTCTTGAGAGCATATAACGACCCTTCAGAGGTACTTATTTTACACTGTTCTAGCTGACCACACAGCTCAAGAGAACTTATGTGCAATTCTTTTGTTGAGTTTATTATAAAAACACTGAAATTGAAGAGTGCATGTGTTTGGTAAGAAAAAAACCCTGTACATTGTGATATATTGTATGTGTGTTTGTGTATAGACACCGTGGTCATCAACCACCCACAGCACCAGTAAGTGAATGTGATGCATTGTGATTTGAGAAAAGCAACATGTCAGCTTTCACTAATAGCAAAGGAAAAATGGAACCTGATTAAGACACTTTGTAAAGCAACACGTACAAAATCAACACAATACAGATTTAACTCAGGAATCCTGATAAAGCAGCTTTTGTTTCCCAAAATATTGAAGACAGGCAAGACAGGTTTTAAGATACCAGACAATTGAGAAATACTATTTGTTTCTATTGGACTGTATGTGACAATCTGTTTGCTGATACAACTTAATGTGGAGAACTCCACCAAACTAAGGAACTATTTAGAGAAAGGTTTAATTACCAATGTGTTTTGCCAAGATACTACTTTTAAAAAACAATTACTCTAGCTAGTTACAGTATCTATACTCTCCATCCCATACCACCAATCTGCTGGGAATTTTAAGTATACAGTGCATAAATGACAGCCAGTTTAGTAAAATGGTTAGACAGCATGCTAGAAACTGGGGTGCTTTAGGCCTGCTTGTGCATAAAGCCAACTGGGTGACTTTAGATCAGTCATATTCTTCCAGCCCTAGGAAGAAGATATAGGCAAGTATGTTGTCAAAAACCTGCAATAAATCAGAGCTAATAGTTGCCAGGAACCATGGGCCACTCAAATATACCCATGCACATATAAAATGAATAGTGGTCTGGGTAAAAGGCAATAATCAATGCCATTTCTGTACTTTGGTCAGTTGGAAACATGGTAATTGGCGCATCATTTTATCGGTACCATATTTTGAGCAAGGAAAATTAAAGACAACTGCAGAACAGCTTCAAACTAGTTTTGAAAAAGTCTAGAGTAGTTGCTATGTCTGCGTGACGTCATAGCAGTGTTCCAGTATCTCAGGGGCTGCCACATAAGAGAAACTCAAGTTATTCTCCAAAGCACCTGAAGGCAGGAGAACTAAGGATAAATTTCCTGACAGAACAATTAATCAATGGAACAACTTGCCTCCAGAAGTTGTG
Organism: Thamnophis sirtalis; assembly: GCF_051295495.1. NCBI lineage: Eukaryota > Metazoa > Chordata > Lepidosauria > Squamata > Natricidae > Thamnophis > Thamnophis sirtalis. The sequence continues at coordinate 69,892,864 of NW_028261383.1, read as the reverse complement.
AATGCTCCAACACTGGAAGTTTTTAAAGAGAGATTGGACAACCATTTATCTGAAATGACACAGGATTTTCTGCCTGAACAGGGGGTTGAACCAGAAGACCTCCAAGGTCCGTTCCTATCCTTATTCTTATTCCATTCTATATTATTGTTTTCTATTCCTTTCCATTCCACTCCATCCTATTCTTATTCCTATTCTATTCTTCCCTGGTTTATTTTCTGTGAAATGATAGATTATTAAAATGTGAATACTGTCTCAAGAATTTCAAACAATACAACAGTGACACCACATAGTCTGTTTCTTATGCTCATTTTTAAGCCAGTCTTCTATTTAGGATACTTTCATTCATGTAAATACAATATTTGGAAAGATGGAGAGGAAAAGAACACCCATCAGCAAGGGCATTTCAGCAATATATTAGAAGATGTGAAGAACCATGTTGGGAACAGATTTTCCTACAGAATAATTTACCTATAATCAAACCCAGTATTAATATATTTAATAATTAAAACATAACAACCTTAAAGCAATTTATTTGTTAAAAAAAATCTTTTTATTTGTACATGTCAGAAATATAGAAAAAATGGCTAATCTTTTAAAATAATAAACAGTCAAAATCTTTATAAACACTGTTTTAATTTCTATGAAATGTCTTCATAGTTCTGTGTTCATATAGTCCATCTATACATCCACAATTAAGCAGACTCAAAATCACAATTCTTACAGTGTTAGAATAACAGAACATGACCAACTGGAGGGTGCAGTTATAGTGGCAACCCAGGCTCATCTGTGTGGAAAGTTCTTACCAAGTGATACGGAAGATCTGGATCGGCTGGCACCATTTTGTAATATGCTCAATCCATATTTTATTGCTAAAAGAGTTTATCACTTATAATCTCACAGCTGAAAACTGGTTCCCCTCACCACACATATGCTTCTGAGCTGATGTGAGTACCAGGTAGATGACTAGGTTTGCCATCCTTTTGTGAACCTATCCAAGGTTATTCCACAACACTTTTCAGAATCTTATGCTAAATAATGCAAAAAAAAAGAAATGATAACAGACTGTTTTATACTACAAATAAATATGTTTAGAATATTCACTTGGAATAGATTTTTCAGTTGTAATCATATAATTGTAACAGCTATGTCTGAAAAAAGGGTTCTTTGTACTTCATAGGCAGTATTGTTTCCTAGTAGATTAATATTTACAGTGACCCATTCTTCGGCCCTATAGACTGGTGATGTATTGGTTTTTCTTTCTTTCCTTTTTTTTGTAATTCTAGAAAAAAGTAAGCCTTTGTGGAACATAGTTTTTTAAGTCACGTTTTTGACTTGGTTTGCACTGATTTTTGAAATTATTTACTGCTGTAACTTTTAGCATCTGTAGTTATATTGCTGCAGCCAATCAATGGATGGAAATATGCAAAAAGTGAACAGACTCTGACAACAGTAGCTGAGGAAAAAGGCTTATAAAAATAATGTTCATACTTAAAGCGGCTGGCTTCCGAAAAGCAAATTTTGTCTGCATACTCGTACGTGTTCTGATTTAAGACCTAATATAATTCCTATTGTTGAGGATAATTAGATCGCTTAGTATTAATTGTACCAGCTATATAAGTCATCAGGATATCTATACACGTGTTAAACTCCTTTCTGAAATGAGCAATAACTCTGATTTCGGTGGAAAAGGTAGCATTCACATTAACTCAGTAGTGCAAAGATAAAGTTCCCTGATCCAAGTTATGTTTGCAAGTCATCAGTTGGCATATGGAAAGTCTGCTGAGGTATAAAACATATAAAATGCATTCTTCTCTTTGTTAGGCTAACAATATTTTTTTTAAGAAAAAATGATTAAAATAACTTTTTTAAAAAAATGCACTTTGCTATAATAAAGGATTTCTTTAACAAAAGATTGTGCAGTATCACCTTATCAAAACTATATTTCAATAATTTTATGGAGGAACCCCCCCTTCTCACATACACATATGGTACCTCTCTAAATACCTACCTACCCTTCTTTTGTTATGGTACATATATAAATAGGTAACATAGCTATTACAGCATAACTACTTCCTAAAACCAGCAACTTCAAATGCTGGTACTAAATAGTGCAACAAAAGTATCAGTGCAGAACATTTTTATCCCTGAGCCTCAAAAAAATAAAATAATATAATCTGAATTCAAACTAACACATTTTTTCTTTTGTGTTGGGGTTTATCCTTTCATTATGTCACTGATATCAAGCCTTCTTATAAAATCATAAAATCATTATTTCTACACAGATGCCACACATGTATAGCAATTCGAAATCCTAACTGAAATTAACTGAAGCAGGAAAGCAAGCAGAGTGGCTTGACATAGGTACTGACTGAATTTTCTTCCCCTTAAGGTTGTCATAAATCTAAAGGAAATCTTTATAAACAAAAGTGTTATGCATTATGCTTCAAATGTCCATATTACTTAAAATCTAAGCATATTTTTTTGTCAAAAACATTTTCATTGTGAAGAATATGGCGGACTCCATAATCTGTTAGGAGAACTCTTTTGAGGACTTGAAGATACAGGGCTGAAGGGAGTTGTAGGAGTAAGAGGAGATCCAGTATCTGAAAATAAGCAGAATGATGAATATGCATCAAAAATGCTCAACGTAACTGACTGTGATGTCTGGTTCAGAGCAATTAAAATGTAGATATACAGAAAAATCATGCCACTGCAGTCCCTGGATAAACACCCACCAAACTTTACACTAAATTGCAAATTAAATATGTTTTTAATTTGGAGAAAATTAAAATGTGCAAGGCCTGATCTAAAGCATATTTAGTGTTCAAACTGGAACAATTTAATGATTTTGTGCTAACAATTGTCCTCCACAATGTGACCTCTGCACCCAAGATCTGCTTGAAGCAAACAGCATTTATCAAGGGTCAATGGCTTATTTGGATCAGACATCCACAGCTTTTACCTTTCCCAAAGTGAAGCAGACAGATAAAGCTAACTGTTCAAATGTGGGATTGGTATTATCCATTTAGGCCTTCAGGAAACTAGAAGCAAGCAGCCACTGAGAAAGTATGACAAAGTGGGAGCCCACAGTAGGCAATGCTCGTGGTATACATGTATACATATATTCTGTGCTATATTTTGATACTATTCTATTTTATTTCAGCATCCCACCAGAGGTATGTATGATGCACACTCTCTTGAGTATTCAGAAGGCCCTTAAAAGGTGTGTCTGTTCCCAGGTCTCAGTTTGGAGTGTTGAACCCTGTTGTGTTTTCTAATTGTTATGGCCGCTTTTTAATCTGCAATGCTGGGTTTTCTTATTACAACAATAACAATTATAATAAAATCTATAACAAAATCAATTTAAATAGCAATAGTAAGCAGAAGATCTCTTTTCATCATATGCTTACTACCTTTACTGAAAGCTCTACCATTTACAAGTCGAGAGGATTTAGGTCCCCATTTGGCTCTCATTTGTTTTCCTCTTTTCCGTGTACCAATTTAATGTCATCATCAATTAAGTTTAGAGTTGTACAGTGGTGAGATTCAAACTTTTTAGTACTGGTTCTGTGGGCGTGGCTTGGTGGGTGTGGCAGGGGAAGGATACTGCAAAATTCCCATTTCCTCCCAGTCAGCTGGGACTCAAGAGGCAGAGAATAGATGGGGCCAGTCAGAGGTTGTATCTACCGGTTCTCCGAACTACTCAAAATTTTTGCTACTGGTTCTCCAGAACTGGTCAGAACCTGCTGAATGCCACCTTTAGAACTGTACGTGATGATAATACAGTTTCTTTAATTGTCTTGTACAGTACAACTATAGCATTCATCTCCAACTTTAGATGCATTATTATTAATTACCATGTTCCTTATAGCACAAAGCTTAATGAATATCATGCTTACGTGGTCTTTGAGGACTAGTCTTTGTGATAAAAGCTGGATGTATTTGCTGTTCGTTTGACGACAAAAGAGTATAGTGCACTAAAATACATAATGGAACAAATATATAAACTTGGTTCTATTTAAAATTACTAATTCTTTTTTTTTAATCTGAAAGTAAATACTTCAAATATCAGTTGATATTCTTACCTATAATCATAACAGCCATTCCAGCCAAAAGTGCAAAAGCCGTAAAAAAAATAACTTGATAGGAATCAAGAAAGTGTTGGAATAAACTTGTATTATCTGAAAAAATAGGAAGTGTTGATTTTAGTGTATAAATTAGACTCCAGGTTTATGTTTTTTTGCTTTAATTTATTACTTTTTCTCATACATTTTTATCTAATTTGAACAAATCCAATCTAATCCTACATTTTCAAACAATGTTCAGAACTCAATACTGTAAGAAACAATTGAATCTGTATGAATAGTGAACCAATATGTTGAAAAATCATTCTGTAATAATATCTCTATGTCAACAACAGGTTACTAGTAAAATTACAAATATTAGCAAGTGAATATAGCACATTGGTTATGGTGCTGATGAGACCAAGGATCAGTTTACTCTCAATCATTTTAGCTTACTGGCTGAATTTGAATTAGTTACTCTTTCTTAGTCTCTACTAAGAGCCACGGTGGCATGGTGGTTAGAATGCAGTACTGCAGGCTAGTTCTGCTGACTGCCTGCAATTTGATAGTTCGAATCTCACCAGGCTCAAGGTTGACTTAGCTTTCCATCCTTCTGAGGTTGGTAAAATGACCCAGATTATTGGGGGCAGTATGCTGACTCTGTAAACTGCTTAGACAGGGCTGTAAAGCACTGTGAAGTGGTATTTAAGTCTAAGTGCTATCGCTATACTATCTCATTGGATTTTTGTGGTGGGGAAGACCTGGAGGAGAGAGTACTATGAATGCAGCCTTGACCCTCTTAGCAGAAAATGGAATATAACAAATACATGAACCATATAACTTTGTACATAAAATATATCAATCCAATTATAAAACAAAATCTCAGAATACATGAATATTTTAGAGGAATAAGAGCTTACATTTCATTGGCAGAGTTCTGTCAGACACATAAGTAACTGTCACAGGGATAGCAAGAGACTGGTCCGTCATCGGGCTGGATATAGTAAGTACAGCATTTAAATTTGTTTTACTTGCAATTTCTGGGTCTGATAAACTCACAGTGTAGATTACATAACTAGGCAAGCCATAGGATCTGTCTTTCTCAAAAACTACCATCAGAGGTGAGCTGGATCTCACCTGTAAGATAAATATTTGGTATCATTTACCAAAAGCATAGTTTCTCCCTCAAGTCATATATGACACACTATTTCAAAGAATTGAATAAAATATGTCATTTAATTTCTGATTTATTTGCAAATTGCACACTTTGCCTAAATTTGATCATTTTGAATGGAATTTTTCATTTTGGTATGATGCAGTTTTTCTTTTAGCAAAAGTTCATTATTGAATATTGATTGTTTACCTGGGATAATTAAACTGCTAGGGACAATTAACTAATTACACATATAAAGTTTGACTTTGTCTTTTATTTTCAAAGCTTTTAAACAGAACTAACAGTAAATCTGTGTTAGATGACCTAGAATCATCAAATAACATGAAATCAAAAGAGAAGGAATTTACTTTTTTTATTAATATAGGGCAATCATCTTATATTTGAATTCTAGATGGTTAACAACAATCAACAAAATCAATCTAATAATACCTCTGCAAACCAAGTGGGAAAGAATTAAAATAATCATAATACAATAACAGAGGCACCATATAATAGATTCAACACATAAACCACACTTATAGTGAAATATTAAATAATGAGATGAAAGCTAGAAGCCAAATTATTTAATGAATGTTTTGATCTTTAGTGTCATCTCTAGATGAATAGAATACATCTCAAAGAATTGGCAAATTTAATTTTTGTTCAAAGGCAGGCAATATGAATAAGTTATTACTTTTTAAAGTCTGGTTTCTATCCGTGGCCAAAATCCAATTTGCTTTAAATTTTTCATCACAGCTAAAATATTCATATGCTTTATTCATTTAATCAATTTACTACCATTTATATCTCAACCAGCTCTAGAGATTCTCACTCGAGAGACTACTAGGTGGTTAGTATTTAAATAAAAATCCATTAACAAACCAACAAACATATTGACATAAGTAGGAAAAACACAAAGGTTCCACTGTGTAGCTCCCCATTATTTTAAAGGGCCATTTTAAAATGATAACACAAGTCAGCTTCACAAAAGTTAAAGGAGAAATTATGTTGAAACTTACTTCAAGATTTTTAAGAACTTCAGCAGCTCCAAAGATCTTCACGTCAGAACTTGTGTAATGATTAGTTAGGATAAATTCAGTTTGATTAGCATAGAATCCTGGATTAAATGGCACTTCAGTGCTAATTTGCTCTAAGGAATGGCTGCCTTGGAGAGAAGGTGTGATGGTGATGGCAGTTTTGCTCATGGTGAGTTGTTTTAGCTGTTTGTCGGCTAGTCTGAGTATTCTGATGGAACAAGTATACTGTCCTTATAAAATAAGACCAAACTGAATGTTAACATCTTTCTACTTTTTCATTTGTAGATTATTTTATTGCTGAACGTTCTTCATGCTAGTGCTAAGCCTGGTCACTTAGAGGTAAGTGGCAATTTTAATGATGATTGGACAGCATTGGTAGGCACCACAAACAATATTATATTTACAGTATAATTGCTAGATGACCCTATGCATTCACAGTGGGAGAAACGGGGCAGAAGGTGACAAATGACATGACTTACATAGTTGCATCAAAATCATGATACAATTACATGATGTCAATTTGATAACATTATATTTGTCATAATGCTGGCACCATTGTGGTTTCTTATCATTCTGCTGCAGATAACAAATGGGACAATATGCATTTTTTAAAATTTCATTGAAAGATTTTTTTCAATATGCATTTTTTAAAATTTATTTTAAGCAATAATGAAACAAATGGATGTTTGTCAAGATTAGTTATTAGACTTGATACCAATTCCAGCACTGCCTTATTATTAACAAACTGATCTGGCATATTTCTATCTTTATTTTTTCAGGCTGCTCATAATTACTTACTTTATTTACTGTTTGAATTATTTTTTGCTCTTTCAACTAATGATATTTTATTAAATTAACAGGAGAAATAGCAGAAGATATGTATCAGGAATTCAAGAGTGATTCTGAGATTCTCAACATATAAAGTAGGTATAGGTATAGGTATAGGTATTTTATTTGTATGCCGCCCTTTTCCCTGGGGGGACTCAGGGCGGCTCACAGTTCAAAGGGAGGGAGTCTACTATGAATTCCTCTTATAGTGTAAATTAAACATTGTAGTAATTTATAAAGCCAGCAACAACTACTAACCATTTACATGGCTATGTATAGGAAAGTTGAAGCAATTTTGCTGGAAAAAATGCAAATTGTCCACCGAAGGAAATAAGTTTAACTAAACCTGGATTTCTAATTGGAAAGGATCAATTTCTGTGCCAAATCTTTATTTTATGCAGAACTAAGAAATAAGTTCAATTAAGTGGAAAGCATTTTCAAGGCTTACAACCTTTTAAAGATTTTTAATATACTATATCAATATGATGAGTCACAAGTTGCTGAACTTTTTCTAGTTTAAAAGATTATGCAAATTCCTGAAAGACAGGTCTATGAGTAAACATTGCCCATTATAGTCAACTGAAAACAAGCAATGCAGCAAACTCTGAATATTCTCAGTTTTTCTTCTCATAAGATTCTCAATCTAATGACCACCATTAGAATTCATTGTTGTATTCTTACTACAGCTCTGTCCATTTATCTTACCTAAAGCTGTATCAAACATGGGTTCAGCTGCAACAATTTCAGAAGCTTGGAAATCAAATACATTGTTGTTGAAATTAAGCTGACAGTTGATCATAGATTGGGGTTTCATTTTTTCAATTACTTCAATTTGGGCACTTGAACATTCTCCTAAGAAAAATTGAATAATAGAATTGATAAATAACAGTTCCACAGAAAGTAGACATAACATATATATTATTTGAATGTCATGAATGTCATATATATATATATATATATATATAGATAGATAGATAGATAGATAGATAGATAGATAGATAGATAGAGAGATAGAGATAGAGATAGAGATAGAGATAGAGATAGAGATAGAGATAGATAGATAGATAGATAGATAGATAGATAGATAGATAGATAGATAGATAGATAGATAGATAGATAGATATATCAATATTCTAGACTGCACACTAGATACCCACTGGATACCCACTGGTATCCTTTTATTAAAACAATATATTTCATGTGCAGACAGAATTTAAAACATTATATATATTATATGGCACTTTATTTGAATAAAATTGTTTAGTTCAGACCTGCATGTTTGCATCTAATTGGGGTAAATTGTATTAATGATATAGAAATACAATTTGCATTCTTCATTTTTTTAAAAAAAAAATTGTTTCATTTTTATATATGATCTTATTAATCTTGTTTTTTTATTTTGCAGTTTGATAATGTCTAATGGCTAATGAACAATAAACTATTGAAAAATTATAAAAGAAAAATCTATTCAAGAATAAGCTGTACCAAGAAATGTAATATCATGCAGGGGTTTCAGAATTTTTAAAAAGTGCCATTGATTAGAGCACTAACACTTAAATGGACAAGCGTTCTTTCCTGTGTTCAAAGCACTTAATAAAAAAACTTTTATAACAATATTTGTTGAAAATGAATTATGTATAAAGCATTGCCAGGTGATAGGTCATACTGAATGACATGTAATCTCACTTTATTTAAACTAAGGATAAAGACATAGTAATCAAGAAGTTTGAGTATTCCATGGAGGTCTCATTAATGTGTTTTTCAAAGGTTGTCAAGAAGATAAATTGTGTCATTTATTATTGAATTGTAATGGGACATTAGTTCTTCTGAAAATATATTCAATAGATCAGAAACTGCTGAGTGTTCTGCAATGTGCTGTTGAAATATACGTACTTATAAATCATTCAGCATTTGTTATGCCACAAAAGATATTATTTATGTCACAAATTGAAACATAATTTGAGTATATCAAGGTTGAATTTAGCCAGGGCATATACCCTTAGACTTTATCTGTATCAAGCAAGTATGTGGCTCAGTACAGCTACCAAGCAGTTATGCAGAATAATAAAAAAATAGACAAAATTAGGCATTATTGTAAATGTAAGCTTAAGTTTAATAAGTATACCTTTCAAATTTTTACTTCTATCTCCAATTTGAAGTATAACTTTTGAAGTATCCTGAAGATTTGTTTTCATTTCACTTATATGTGTTACCACAATCTTTTTAGGTTCGTTAATTAACACCTAAAGGGGAAAAGAAATCACATAATACTCAGTGACAATTGTTTGGATGGATCTAATTTTCTCTTGAGTTTAGAGATCATAAAATCTGGCCTCTTGGGTATTTTCTGAATTAGCCTGCATCTCACTTTAATCTCAGTGGTATATAAATTTAAACACGCTGTCTTATTATTTACTTTAAACATTTAAAAAACTTTTAATCAAACAAATCATATTTATCATATAACAATAAAACATTTACAACAACAAGAACACATGTGAGAGACACTGTCTCTCACACAAAGGATTGCCTGTACAAATGCTTGCAGTTTTTTTGCCATGATTTTCATAAGTAGCTTGCCACTGCCTCCTTCCTAGGGCTAAGAGAGAGTCGCTGGCACAAGGTCACCCAGCTGGCTTGGGCCTCATAATCTCCTGGTTTCTAGTCTGGTGCCTTAACCACTACAGGAAACTAACTGTATTTTATATCTTAAAACATTCTAATTTGTACTGCTGTTGACTTCTGTTCAGTTTTCAGCTATGTTGAAATAACTAAGGATAATAGTATAAGCTAGTAGTTCTTAAACTTCTTGACTCGATTATCTCTTTTCCTATTGTTGGATTGGATTACTTATAGTATTGTCTGAATTAATCTCACCAACACCTCCCTCTCAGATTGTTGTTTTAGACAAGCATTTCAGCAAAGGCAGTCCCAAACTGGATCATTGACTCACAAACAAGCAATTATAAATTGCTGCATTACTCCAAGGTTATCCCTGGTTTCCCCCTTGAGCATAATTATCCCTGTTTAAGAACCACTGGCATAAACATTAATTTCTTACAATTTCCAATATCTCGTGCTCTATGCCTGTTTTTAACATATCAACTCTTATACTATCTGTCCTAATACACTTTTCTCTCTCACACAAAATCAGAATTTGAAAGACATAACTACAATACTGTTGGATATATGATTTCGAGTCATCCTCGATTTAGTGCCACAGCTAAGTCCAAAATTTCCATTAGTAAGCCAAGTTGTTAAAAGAGATGCACCCCATTTTTTGCCACAGTTGTTGTGATCACTGCACTGGTTAAACAAATCAGTTGTTAAACAGATCTAGTTACTTTCATTGACTGAGGAGGTTACAAATAGTGATCACATGACCCAGGACAGTGCATCAATTATCATGTGAACATGGGGATGATTTGAAAACCAGTCATGTGACACTTTTTTCACTGCCATTGGAAATTTGGTCATTAAATGAATGGTTGTAGATCAAGAAGTACCTGTAGTATGTTCTATACAGACCATGAGCTTTATTTTCTATTTAGATTCCATCAAAGGAATTTTGTAACAAAATATATAGTTTTCTCTTTCAAATAGGGTTTATGTTACGGTCGTAGATTATGGTCAGGTCTTTTTCCAGATGGGCTCTTGCTGATTCATCTCCTACTGTTTTAATTTTGTATAATAAGACTGACTCTGAAGCAAGTAAAAGATAATTTTCAGCAATTATGTCATCACCTTAAAAACTGGTAGAACCAGTCCCAAATTCTTCCAAGGCTTTTGACTTCCAACTGGATCCAATAAGCATTTCAAGTAGATCTTCCTAACATGCTCACTACCCTGAAGAGGTGATGTGCATCTATTAATCCAAACTTAACTGGATGATAAGCCATTCATGAGAATGGGAAATGGCATGTATTTCCACTCATAAAGCACCATGCCAATTAAAACAAAACAGCAAATTGAATAATTTGGATAAATCCATATTTGTTCTGACTATTTCAAACAAACCAGCTTCAAAGTTGTTAAGTTCTCAGTGTAGGTGGTCTCCAACAAAAATTAAAGGAAAGTTTAGTCAGGGATTTTGGTATGCTAATGAATTAGCAATATATTTACAGTCTCAAGATGCAGATGCTCACACTTAATATGAAACAATTCTGTCACAGGAATTATTCTTATGGATCACAACTAAATTTCTCCACATGCCTCCTCCAGTCAGATTTCTTAACAAAAATTAGGTTGGAAGAAATGCAGGTTATCTATGGTGCTGAGCCATTCCTTAAGCCTGGAATCCAATTAGGATGCCTTCAACTTTTAATCTTTTCCTGTAACATCTTCCTGCCAATATTAAATCTTCTATTTCTTAAAACTACTATCTGCCATTCTAGATTCCATAAAACAGACCCTCCCTGCCTGTCCTCAATACAGCAACATGAACTTTTAATAGATCAAAAGGACATCATTTTCCCACTAAAACAAAGAACATCAATACAGGAAATCTCTCAGGAACCATTATCTTACCATTCCTCATATACGCTGCCTTTAAGTGACAACCAAGTTCTAATTTTGAGTCCTACTTCCTTTGGTCCACTTTTCATCAGGTGGCCAAAGTGAGATCTAAACTCCTCTCCTAGTAATTCCTGGTTCCCACCTAATAGCAAATCTAGTCCCTGCACACATATTGAAATACCTTTATTAGGGTGTTCAGCCCTTTGCATCTTTTGGCTCCAAAGTGGTTCTTTCTTGAAGTGACACCTCCATTGAGGTTGCAACCCAAGTCATTCTGCCTTAAGCAGCCCTCTTAAAGAAACAGCAAATAATAGCTGGCTACCAAACATTCCCACGGAGTGGCCCTGAACTGGTTCTGAGCTGGCAAGCAATAACACTTCTGTTTCAATCTCCTGTTTAGTTCCACTGGCTCATTCTATGCAGATGAAGTGACCTATGTTTTGCTGGTTGATGTTTTGGGAGTTACTGATGCAGAAATATGAAAGATCCATGCCATGAATCCAGGTACATTCTCTACAGAGTTGTCAGGAATTGTTTGATCTGTGACTATTGTGGCTTACTCTGCACAGATTGATCCAATTTGTGATTTCACATTGGCTTTTGGTGGGTCCCAAATTAATATTAATGATCCATTCCTCTGACTTATTGCTGTGTCATCATGGTGGCAGCAAAAATCATTGCCATCTATGATTAATGGGACTTCTAGAAATCATGAGGTTCAACAAAGAAGGATGATGTCTCTTCAAAGTATTCATTGCAATTCTTTGATTATAAATGATTATTTCTTTTTTTTATTTTAGGAGCTATAGCTTCTTTGGCAAGAGCCAATAATGAATAATTTTGAAGTATTTGCTGTTATAAAATAATACAGCTTACAGGGTGGCATAAATATTTCAGTTATAAGATAACATAAAAACTCTAAATATACAATAAAATAAAAGTGTAATAATGAGGAATTTCAGAAGTGACTTACCTCTCTATATGTCTTACACAACCCAGATACGTCATAATATATTATAACACTTCCAGAGTTCCTTGCTACAGCCACTCCAGCTTTTGAATCAATCTGAAGGATACTGTCTGAAGAAGAACTCCATGTTCCTGTTAAACCTATAAAAAAGAATATTTGTAAAAATAATCATACTGCAACTGCCAATCTTAAGAGAGTTATTTTCTACAAATGTAGTATCTATCATGCGTATATACATGTTTTTAATAAAAAATAAATGTTTGTAATATATTATTTTTCTACTTTTATAAATTCAGTGGTAGCATTATGAATATTCTTATAAAATTGAATAAGATATTCATAAATGCAGATATCACATTACAAAAATCTATCTTTTAGAATAGAGCTAATCTGCTCTCCACAGTGAAGTTGAAGTATTCACAGAATAGTAGTTCAGCATCTGCATCATACCTATGTCTTTATTATTGTGCTATGGCCTAATAAAAGACCTGTATCTGCCCTACTGGAATTATCCAGCATCCTAGGAAAAATACCTTCAATCCATTGTTTTAGCCAGCATGTCAAATCTGTCACGTTGAACAAAAGACTGCTTTGCTTGTAATGACTGTGGCATTAATATTTATTTGAGGGTCTGCTTCTTTCTGATTATGTCTACCTATGTCCAGCAGAAGGAGTATGAAACAGGTCCCAATTACTAATGAATTATATCTTGCAGAATATATTGGGAGAAATATCTTTTCTCTCATGGCAGCTACCTTCTGGAACATCATTTTCCCTGAGGTAAAATTGTCTCTTTATGCCTTTTAGCCCACCTTACCAGAAAGCCCTTTAAATGTAGCTATATCAGCAGGTGTGGGAACCTGACAAAATGAAGAACTTGTGAGGTGGCTACACTATAATAAATCAAGATGCTGTCTCCTAGTCTTGTTAGTTAGTGCTTTTTATTTTTTCATAATAGTAGTCTTCCTTCTGAAAGCAGTATTTTTGTACACAGAAACATTTTTTCTTCTGATAAGCTGACATGTTTTAGACTTCCAACTTTCTCCCTACTATGCTCAGTCTGTGCTACTGCTGCTATACTTTCAGACTCAGATACGAGACTGTGAGATCCAATCATGTGCAACCCTTTATTTGCTTACATCTATTAGACATAATTTGCTAGATGAAAGCTAAAAACTTCTAATTTAATATCACTGGAGTGACTGTAGGATATGTCGTCTTCGAACCTCCGAACCTCTTTCCATCTCATCCCTTCTAGCTTGGGACCACACATTCTCTTTACCTGGGTCTCCCTCTGGGAAAGCTCTGAGTTGGCCAAATCCTCCCTCACTGCTATTCCAAATGCACAATCAATAACACAGATTGAGCAATGAGGGCATAGAATACCTTTCAAATAAGAAATCCAGTTGGGCAACGCTAAGTCTTGCTTTCATTCATATTTTCATATCTGTGTATCAGTTCTTACATCAATTTTACAGAGGTTTTTAAAACAAGGATCAGCAAAATATCCTTAGTATTCATAAAGGGATGCATTACCAAATATAAAAGCTGTTTCCTATTTCTTTCACACACCATTTGTATTGTATTAAATTCCAATATATTTGTATATATTATATATGGTTATTTTGAATATGTGCCTTGTGTGCAAACACAAAAAGTTTCCATGAGTCTTTTTTTTATTCTCCATTAATGCCAATTATTATTCAAATCATCTTACCGTCTTGGTTTACCAGTGAGGAGGTTAAACATATGACATCACCTACAATAATATCGATGAGCTCAGCGGAGATGGCATGTTGGACAGGAAGAGGGACGTAGTCTGCAATATTGTGTTCTGCATCCCAAACCTTAAGCAAACTTAGTCCAATGTTCATTGTTCGAAGTACCAAAGTATTGTTAGTGGTCCCTTTCCCAACCTGTAAAAAATCATCTCTGTAGACAAAAACAATTAATTAAAATAAATAATAAATTAAATATATAAATTATTATTAACAGTCAAGAGAACAGAAGTGTGGGAATGTCATAGATCAGGGCTGTCAAACTCCCGGCCTGCGGGCCAGATGCATCATGAACTGGCCACACCCAAGCCTGGTTTAGCAAAGGGGGGAAAAGTCCAGATACATCATGTGACGCTGCCGTGACACCATGAGTTTGACATCCCTGCCATAGATACAAGAGGATGAAAAGTTAGATCACTTGTCTATTGTGGTTTGGAAATGCTTTTCATTCATTCTCAGTAGGCCAGTTTTTAATTCCAGTATGTATTATATAGAAATTCAGCACACTATTACAGAATGTTTACTGTGTATATATATATATATATACACATTATATATATTTAAAGTCACAACCCCTGGTATGCCCAAATATGGGAGGAAGGTCACACTTCCATTCTCTGTCCTTCGGCTCGTCACAAGAGACCATCCAGACAGAAACCCAATATTTTTTACTGTTGCCTTTTTGTTACATTTGTTATATTTGTGCTGATAAATAAATAAAGGGAGACTAGTATAGATCTATTTCAAGCTATTTAGCTCTCATAAGCTAGGTTCGATTCCCAGTAAGGGTATGGCTAGCTGATGAGAGCTAAATAGCTTGAAATAGATCTATACTAGTCTCCCTTTATTTATTTATCAGCACAAATATAACAAATTATATATATATATATATATATATATATATATATATATGTGTGTGTGTGTGTGTGTGTGTGTGTGTGTGTGTGTGTGTCCCCTATATATATAGGATCAAATATCAGCCATGTATTAATTGCTTGTTTGGGCCACTTACAGGTTGTTTGTCTAGGTCCACTTACAAATGTCTGATACACTTGATCATATGTGCTTTTCTTGAAGGTAGTATAAAACAAATGGGATTTATTCCAGCTAAATGACTTTAATTACTATTAAAAGAAACTGGCATAAGTTTTAAACACATAATGCTGATGCATTTACAGGCTTATGCAAATAATTTTGAAAAGATGCTTTGAAGTGCACAGTAGTCTGAATATAACATTTGCCTACAACTCTTGAAAGTAGCACTAGCATCCTGCAGCTGCCCTTGTAGTTGACAAGTGGCCCTAGGTAAACACGTGGCTGATTTAAATCCTTCAATGACAAGTGCTACATTTATTTCCCCATATTCCAAAAGCACCTTTCTGAGAATAAACGTAACACACTGTCTGGTATATATTTTCCACCTACCAATCTTGTAGGCCCCATGTACCCTATCAATATGTTAACTGTAAACTACATTCCATCAGTTTCTTAATCCAATTCATGGATGTTGGCCAACAGCAATACATTAGTACATACACCATTCTATTGATATATATCAAGCACCTGACAATCAAACTAACATCAGATATCATAAATGATATTAAGAATGTTCTCTTTCACTGTGCATCTTCACATCTGAAAGGCTTTAGTAATGTTTGCATAATTTATGATAATCAAGTGCTAATCAAATTACCTGTTGACTGCAAAGTGAAGCATGGAATTTTGTGAATGGAAAGTATCACCATAATTGTCATGGAAGTGGATAGTCAAACTCAAAGTGATGCCCAATGGTAATGCCAGTAAAGGTTCATGATTTTTTGTATGGAAAATTGGGTTCATGGATATTCTCAGGTAGGAAATAGGAGCTACCTGCATGACACGATCAATAAAAAAATTGAAGGGGAAATCAGTTTTCCCATTGCTCAAAATACACATAAGCCGTTATATTGTATGTGATTATCTGGATTACTTTCTACCCTACTAATAAACATGCTTTTGATCTTACTGCATTGTTTGGGATTTTAACTGTGTCTCCCAGAAATATGAGCTGATTGAAGCCAGTCCAATTTTTCTGACTGATGTGGCAAAAAGGCACATCCTTTATTTAGAACCCAGGGCAAAAATATATTTCCTACTTTTGGCAGGATAATAACAATCACCATTGCAAATAGTTATACTATTTGGTGCCTTTTTATAACACTTAAACTCAAGTGCCTGAAATAGTTGCCTGATACTATCCAACTGCTTCATTTTTCCATATTTTAACCACTTAGGGATGGTTACTCAAGCAGAACTCTTCAGTTTCTTCTATTGCTATCTTCCCCAAACTCTATAGAGAATAACATCCATATTAATTGCACTAAACTCTTAAGTCAAGGGAGTTGTAAGTGTTTTATGAAAGGTCAACTTTGCTTGAAGATCTGAAAGACCAGGTTAGGGACAGATTAAGGACAAAAATTTGTCTCTTTGGTTGCTAAGAGTCAACACGATCTTATGGCAAGTAATGAATCAATGAATTAATGAATGAATCCATCAATCAATCAACATCATGCAATTATATTTTTCTAAACACTGCTCTTCACTACCACATTATGTATTTTGCAAAGTTAATATCAGAGAATAAAATGAAAACAGTACTTTGTCATTCTATTTAAGTGATTCAAAGCTTCAATTTTTTTCTTGAGCTGGAATAGTGGAAATTTTAATTTTAAATATAGCAAAATGCCTTGAGCAAGTTAGCATTCTATTCTCATTGAAAAGAACTGAAACATAGTACCTTGACAGCGACAACAAGTGTCTGGTTGATTCCAAATGATTCTTGGGAAATTATTTCTATTGTTGATAGTCCAATGTGAGAATGAGAACTAAGATAACCACTTTCATCAATTTCTACCACAGGAGCCTTGTCTTGACTATCCAGTACACGGTAAGTTAGAGAAGCCGCTCCATCCCTTGATTTTTAAATAAATAAAAAATAAGCAAATAAGCAGGCAGGCTATAGATCTCTGAAACTCAAATTCAAAGGGTAACTATACAAGATACATTCCTATTTCTTAACACATTGTCTTGTTCTTACAGCATATACCTCCAAAACATTTTTAGAATCTAAGATGGATTTGAAATTTATTTATTCATTTAGTAAACATATTATTTAGTAAATATATTATTTCTGTGCTACCAGATTCAAATATTGGGAATTTACCAAGCATAATTTGAAACACACACAGTACAGTACCAAGTCTCCTTGTAATCTACTTTATCTGAGGGTCTTTCTCCATTTCCGTCTAAACACCATATTAATGTGTCCTGGAAATCTCTTTATTTTGCTACATATAAATGACTTTGCCTTATTTTGTCCCCGAATCCATAAATGTGGCCATCCTTATTTCTCTTGATTTTAATGTTCCCCGTTAATTTAGGAGCAATCAGCAACTTTATAATGAGATGTAATACTGGGTATCAGCTTCTCTGACTTCAAAAAAGATTGGATCAATACATGGAAATCAAGAGGATAGGAGTTTGCCTGGAGACATGTGAAAACAGATTACTGGTCTAAATCAAGGGTCTCAAACTCAAGACCTGGGGGCTGGAACCGGCCCACAGAGTGCTTAGATCCTGTTAGGGCCACCCTGGAAACAGCAAAACCAGCCTGCAGTGCCTCTGCCAGCAAAAAAGGAGCTTGGAGCACTGCATGTGGCCCTCCCGAGCTCTATTTCTCAGAGGATTGCAGGAGGTTATTTCAGCCGAAAATGGAGCTTTGGGAGCCTGTGGTCTTTGGCAGAGTGCTTGGTGCATGGGCCACCACAGGCACCCTCGTCACAAGTGATGTTGAGCCAGCCATGCCCACCTAAGTCCCCCCTCCCCCGATCAAACACAACATTGATGTGGCCCACAATGAAATTGAGTTTGATACCCTCGGTTTAGATGGACCTAATCCAGCAGAATACTTCTTATGTAATTATGTCCAAGAGAGGATATTCTAATGCTTGTGGGTGATTATTTGTTACTGGAATAGTCTAGTAACTCTGAGGTGGAGAGAACTTGAGTCTACTACAGACATGGCTATTCCTGGGGACCTTTGTTTTGGCACCAAACTGTTTTTGCTCCAGGCAGGAAGAACTGGGCAGAGCTGCCAGATGCCGAGGCTTTTGTAACTAATCAGCAGCTGATTGGTTTGTTTACTTACCTGTTTGTTTGAACTTTAAAAAAGGAGTTTGTTGACATTAATATCTGCCCTAAATCTATTCCCAGAAGAACTAGTTTCTCAAATACCTAGAAAACAAATATTAGATAAGTTATCATATAAATAGGTATTAGTGTTATATTTAAAATACTTACATGATGAAGTATGGAATGCACTAAGGCATTTATTTTAAAATGAAACACACACACACACATATAAATACACACACCTCTGCAGAGATTTAATTCAGAATTACAAGGGACAAATATATATACTAGGTTTGCAGGAAAATATCTCCTAAATCATGATTAACTTCCCAAATTGTATAAGTTACAAAGTTTAGCAAAAAAAAATGTTTTTCTTTCAAATGATGCACAGAGTTATTAGCAAGCAGTTCTGGAAACCAGAGTCCCCATCTTTGGCAACAGTCTGAGAAACATATTGGGCAAAGAAAAGAAAACAATATGTGGGGTTTTTTTTGCATATCACCTACTTTCTAATATTTATTCTTGGAAAATGTAGAAGCAGACTAATGCTTAAGTGAATCTGTTAGTTTCCTTATATTGTGTATACCTTAAACCTTCATTTGAGCTAAATAGTGAGATAACATTCAACACAATAAAAACGATCCCACTTTGTTTTTATTTTAGATGTTACATAGGCATGGAAAGGCAACAGTGTGTATCTCTGCAGAGTAGAATGAGATGCATGTCATTCCCTGGTGGGAATTGTGAGATTCTCTGGGAATAAACTAGAAAGTATGCACAACAGGCTAAAGCATTATCCACCAACTTAGAACTTCCCAGATATATCAAGGCTTTGTCCTGGCAATGAACTCTGGAAATTGCATAGATGAAAAGTGCTGGACTAGAAGTGGTGAATTAAAGGAATTTCACTTCCAGATTACTTTATGAAGACAAATTTGATCAATGGAATGTATTAACAACACTATGAACTTTGCAAGATATACCTCCAAAATGAAACATCAACATCCAAATAATTAGTACTTGGGAAAGATTAAATAGGAAGGAAAATAGCTAAATTGAATCTGACTCAACATTATTCCAGTTGTATTGCCCCTATTCACTGCAAAAATGCTTCTTACTATCAGAATGACTTACAGACATCATTTTAAAATCCCAGGTGTATATATAAAGTCATTTTCAAACCACATGTACCCACTAGGCAGAATGCAAAGTGGTACCATTTAAACATTTAGGTATACTTATTTATAAAAGCTTCTAACGTTGTGATCCTGCTTGCAAATAATTGTGTCTGAATATGGTGGTGTTTCTATGCAAATATATACATATAAGCTTATACAGCTCTTTCACTTTTAACTATTTTTGACACATACTGTAGCTGTTGTTATTCTGACCATAGATGCAATCTTGGTATTTTATATATGTATCAACATATATAAACATATTTATTAAGCTTAATTCCCAGGCTTGTCATGATGTCAAAAGGTAATTACTAAGTAAAGATCTGTATGAGAAGTCCAGGTTACCCCACTGCCTGCTATCAGAAGAAAGAACATTCAATTTTTATTCTGTATTTGGTGTCGTTTTGTTCAAGTCTTACTGGGATAAGAATTGGATTGGTAATTGCCTGATATGCAAAATGCATTCTTTAAAATAATTATATTTAAACTTTTGAACATATTTAAGACCTGAAACTATTCTGCTCGTTCCCCTCCATACCCCTTCCTAAA
The DNA here is from genome assembly GCF_051295495.1 of Thamnophis sirtalis. Classification (NCBI taxonomy): domain Eukaryota; kingdom Metazoa; phylum Chordata; class Lepidosauria; order Squamata; family Natricidae; genus Thamnophis; species Thamnophis sirtalis. The sequence continues at coordinate 69,872,622 of NW_028261383.1, read as the reverse complement.
GTAACTACGTGCTTTAAGAAACTGTTAATTATTATGCATCCAGGAGAAACATTATTCCATCTAGATAATTCACATGCATATGACTCAAAGCTGTGATGATGTGCACTAATTGTTCAGTTGATAGAAATCATTCAGAATATATTTAATCTTTATAGCCAACTTTAATTATTCAAGTTCTTTAGCTCTCAGAAAATGCCATTCATTTATTTCAGAGTAATTTTAAACACAATTGCTTCTAATTAGATTCAATGAAATCAATGAAGTTACATTACAGAAACTCTGTTAAATATAATTTGACTACTTTCTTAACAGAGCTCACAATAGATAGTTTGTTTTAAAATGGGAAAGTTATTGCTGATCTTATTGCATTAACTATGAAAATCTGAAACATTGCTCTGATACCGAATGATTAAACTCTTCTCTGTGTCTCCCCTCTATCAAAAGAAACTAAAATTCAGTATCAAAAGAAGTAAAATTCAATTTTATAAATTGCATTTTTTTTACTTAATTTTATCTGCATTTCCCCAAATCTGACAGAAAGACAAGGAAAGACAGCTAACTATCACTAGATATATAGCTCTTCTGGCTTTTGATATTAGATTAGATATGCTTCTCAGTTTCTCACTGAAACAAACCAAAGGTTTCAGACTTTCATGGCAATGCAGGTAGTCTTTGACTTACAGCCATTCCTTCAGTGACCATTCACTTTTCATATTATTCATATGACTATTTTTCATATGACCATTGGAGCATCCCCCTGGTCACGTGATCAAAATTTAGGCGTTTGGCAACAGACATATATTTATGAGAGTCGCTCTGTCCTGGGGGTCACGCGATCACCATTTGTAACTTTTCCAATCTGCTTCCAACAAGCAAACTCACTGGGGGAAGTTTAGTAACCGCACATTTCACTTAACAACTGCAGTGATTTGCTTAATTACTGTGGCAAAAAATGTCGCAAATGGGGCAAAACTCACTTAACGACCATGCTTGCTTAGCAGTGGAAATTTTGGGCTCAATTGTGGTGATAGGTCAAGGACCACTGGTACTAATTTGATGAGCAATAGCAATGTGCATGCTTTCTTCCTGCGTTATGCAAATTTATGAATCCATTCAGTCCTTCATTTGTGGAACAGACACACAAACGTCTCTTTTTTCATATGGATTTTAGCAGCCTTCTGTAAACAGCTACCAATGTTTCAACTACAGGACTGCCGATGTGTTACCTGTATTTGAATTTCATCTGTCAATTCTTTTGCCATGTGAGAGAACTGTCCAGCTGAAGGATCAAGGACTTTCACAACAACCTTCAGCCCTGTTTTCCCTTTCCCTTTGCCATAAACATCCACCGCAAAATTATTTTCCGCCGAAAGCTGAAGGGAAGCCTGTAAGGAAAAAAATGTTAATTAAGGTAATGGTGGACTTCCATTCACTATCTCAAGGCTGGTACTCTCCCTTTTTATTAAAAAAGAATAGTCTTCCAATGTTTTGTGGGCTGACAAAAGAGGTTTATTAGAAACCCCAGAATGCACATATAAGAATCACAGAATCGAAAGGAGCTTCTTGCTAATGTAGGAAAATCCTTATTAAAGAAACTTTTAGGGTTACAGCTGGAGGTATTATTCACAAATTTCTCCTTTCTGTTATATTTTTGTCGGTGGCAGTTTCAACACTTTGAGATGCCAAGGTGGAGAAGATTGTTTTAAAACAAACCAGAGACAATGTTTTATATATCCACTGCTGAAGAAGACATTTTTCCCCAAACCACACTCTATGAAACATTAATTCCAGTAAAGTTGTAAAAAATTTAAATCATAATATGGAATTAGCATTTACCTCATTGAATCTTGACTTGACATCCAAGATATCCCTCGTAGTGACAGACCAATAAAACCTTAAGCCTGGCACCGCATTTCCAAATGAAAAAGGGGTCTGATTGCCAGCAATGCCCATCACGTATACCGGCATCTGAGAAAAAAAAGAAAGACTAACTTAAGGAAGGGGACGCGGTGGCTCTGTGGCTAAGACACTGAGCTTGTCGATCAGAAAGGTCGACAAGGTTTGAATCCCTAGCGCTGCGTAATGGAGTGAGCTCCCGTTACTTGTCACAGCTTCTGCCAACCTAGCAGTTCAAAAGCATGTAAAAACGCAAGTAGAAAAATAGGAACCACTTTTGGTGGGAAGGTAACAGTGTTCCATGCGCCTTCGGCATTTAGTCATGGTGGCCAGATGACCACGGATACGTCTTCGGACAGTGCTGGCTTTGAAATGGAGATGAGCACTGCCCCTTAAGAGTCGGGAATGACTAGCACATATGTGTGAGGGGAACTTTACCTTTTTAACAAGGAAATTTTTTCTCCTTTTCAAGGGATATGACATTTTTTTTTAAAAAGAAAAGATTAAAATTAGGTGAGTATTAAAGTGCTACACTGAAGGTCAATCATATTTGACTATTGCAGCAGAAGCAACCACAGCAGAAATGTTTGACTTTGATTTACCTGAGTTCCAGTTTTCATTCGAGTAATAGGAGCATGGATTCTGACAGCTTCAAGCTGAATTACCTCAACTTCAACTTTATCCTAAAGGGAACATCAAAAAGCATTATACCGATTCAATTAATTGTGCTGTATGTCTGCATTTTCATTCATATTTGTTGCCATTCACCATCTGAATCTAAACATTAGAAACACCAATAATTATTTATTCAAAGCCAGCTAGCTTTACAGTATCAATATATGGCACACAAGATGACCTACAAAAAATTCAAAATTACAAAAATTGAAACTGGCTCAAATCAACCAGCTGACTAAATAATAATATAAAAAATAATAAACACAAATTATATAACACAAAAAATGAAGAGAACAACCATGAGAATCAAATAATTTATTCTAAGCTATTCTATGCCTCATATAGGTAAATGCCATTTTTTTCCTCTAGGATCTTGGGAAATAATTTCCTTTCTGAAATTAAAGTAGAAGCACCTTGTATTGTTAATCTAAAGGATGAAATTTGATTAGCAGTTTCAGTCTAACTTTTAATTTTTATAGCTCATTTCTGCATTGAATTAGAAAAACAGTAAAAGATTTACAGCCTAAATGAGATACAACACATAATGGATGAAATTGCAGACGTGATATATAAATCAGGACAATAAAAAACTCAATGACAGATCAAAGCCATGTGAGCATGTGAAATCTTTGCTCATCAAAATCTAGCCAAACAAAGCAATACATAAAGAGGATTTATTTGAAAAGTATATTTAAAACTGGGTAACAGTTTCATGAATACAAGCTTGTTTAGAGTTTTCTATTTGTATTTAGCAGCAATGATCGTAAAAAATATTTATGGTTTTTAAAAATGTGTACATTTTGTACATAATCGTTGCACATGGTTAATGTTGCATTGTGAAAACATAAAATCTATGAGAATTAATTATTTATCATACTGCTAATAACAGTGCCAATAATCAGTTCTGAAGTTCTCAGAACAAATTACAAAGTTATTAAAAAAGAGGAAAAAGGAAAAATCAAATAAAAATAAGAGTGCCTCTTGTCCATGCTCCTGGAACATATATACTAGTTTGGTACAATTTATTATGGTTCTATACTTTAGTGATTTAGTATAGAAAGTCACAAGTGAAACTAGTAAAACAAATAATATGTCGTCTAATATAAAACAAGACTGCATAAATAAAACCCAGCACTAACTGATATACAGTTCTGGTAGTCCTTGCTTAATAACAATTCCTTCAGTGACCATTCAAAATGATAACAATATTGAATAAGTGATAGATACAACCAAATCTTGAAGATATGGCCACCACTGCCATCCATTCATCCATGAAAAGATTCGCTTAAGCATCCTTATCCTAAACTGTCATTTTAAGAGTTAATAGTAGCTTAATATCAAATCTGGATAGGGATCCAGCCCAGATTAAAAAGCACATTTTTGAATTGATCGTGTCTACCTTTTCTTCTGATTGGCACTAAGGCTTTGAGCCCAGTGATGAATCCACCAGTCCCATGTCTCTGAGCTCATGGTGTCCCACTGATTAAGTACTGTATTTGTAAATAGCCTACATATGGCACATCTACCAACTATTAACTGGAATCCATTCTTCATTTTAAAATGATAAGAGATGCTTAAAAAACTTTTCATAAGCCTACCCTTCAGCTCAGAGGTATTATATATACATGTATCAAGATGTTACCTGGGATGCAACCACAACCTTGCCAGCTTCTGTGTGAACTGCTTGAACCATTCCCAGTATGGTACTGTTGCCCACAGCTTTGCCAGTTATAAAGCCACTGTTGTTTACGGAAGCAATGCTGGGATCGTGGATGGAAAAGATTATGTTGAACTGAGGCTGCGGCCCTCCCTCAGAAGTAATCTGTGGTTAGTTATTTAAAAAAATAAGAATTACTTTCTCATTTGTTCTCGATTTATAGATTGAATAAGATCTAGTAACCGGTACTTATATTCTAATAATACAACAGATGCAAACTGAGGTTGCTAGTCAGGGGTGGGATCCTATCAGTTTAACAACCGGTTCGCTGAGTGTGCATTTCACAACACTTACATTACTCCTTGGGAAAGAAAACAGATGAGGCGCGGCAATCTACTCTGCCACACGGTTCAACTGAGAAGATAAAGGCAGGTAAAGTGCAGGAGTAGGCCCACTTGGTGCTCCCAGCTGATTTTCGGAGCTACCGGTTCAAACCAGTAGAATCCCACCCCTATTGCTAGTGATACAAAGCTCTTTGTCATTACATTGTTCTTTAAGGAGGACAGAAGAGGAAAAGGCAGATTATTAAGCATATAATTCACCCCCGCCCAACTGTATGGTTTCTAGGCTCCAGTCCTTCCCCTCCCATACACATTCAAAGTTACCAAGGTCTTGGACATGTGTGGAATTATGCATGTGTACCAGTAGTGGGTTTCAAAACATTTTAAAACCTCTTCTGTAGGTGTGGCCTACTTTGTGGGAGTGGCTTGCCTGCCATATGACTGGGTGGAGTGGCTTGCCAGCCATGTGACTGGATGGGCGTGGTCAACTTGTAAAATGTGGTGAAACTCACTTAACAATGCTCTTGCTTAGCAACCAAAATGTTGGCTCAGGAACTCTGGCACTGAAGGGTGCAATTCTTAAAGTTTTCAAGTTACAAGACCCTTACACCCCTAACCCTTTAGAAAAAAACCCAGGGGTGTTCAAACTTGACAGCTTTAAGACTTGTGGACTTCAACTCCCAGAATTCCTCCTCTCGCTCTTCATCTTGATGATGTGCGGATGGGCGGGAAGAGGGAGCTGGAACTAGTTCTAAACGGCACTGTAGATTTGTGGAACCTCTTCTATAGAAGAGGTTAGAACTGGCAGGAACCCACCCCTGATGTGTACAGTAAGTAGACTTTTATGTGATGCACTGAAAAGTGAGGATGAGTATAAAAAATGCTTGTATTTTTCTTTTATTTACCTGGATAAATGCTTTCAAGATCAAAATTATTTGTTAGCTTTCTCTTATGACTTTTCTTTCCTTGCAACATTCCAATTTACAGATAGTCCCCAACAACTTCAATTGGGACCAGCAACTCTGTGGCTAACCGAGCTGGTTGTAAACTGAAATGCCACGTGACTACACCAACTTTCATTTCAGTTGAGTCACCCTCCATCGTTAGTGTGAAATCACATGTGACTTGTGACTTATTGCTGGCTTCCCCGCTGACTTTTCTTGTCAGAAGCTAGGTCTAAAGGCCACAAAGGGCAATCATATGATGCCACAACCATTATAAATACGTGCTGACTGCCAAGTGTCTGAATAGTGATCATGTGACCGCAGGAGCACTGTGACAACCACAACTTTGAGGACTGGTCATAAGTCTCCTTTTTTAGTGCTACCCTAACTTCTAACAGTTGCTGAACTAGTGGTAGATAAGTGAGGATTACCTATAATTATTGAATAGTTATGAATGAAAAATGTTTGCCACATTTTTTTAAGTTTGATGTGTGTTGACTCTGAGGATAAGGCAGCTAAAAGTCTAGAAATGATGATGATTTTTTTAGTTCTAACATTGCCTTCTAGTCATCCTCATCAAGAAATTGCTTTCTACTAAATATTCAGTTTAAGAATTCTGGAAGTTATAGTAGCCAAAGATTTGGAAATTACCAAATTGGGTAAAGTTGCAATGCTAATTGATGGAAAACTACACATTGAGGAATAAGGTTAAGATTACTTTCTATTCATGCAACCCTAATGTCCCTTATGGAAATAATTAGTTCAGCATAATAATTTAAAAACAACTTACTTGAATCACTGCACCTATGAGTAGAGTGACTTTTTTTGGTATCAATTTAAAAGGAGGAAATACCTAGAAGTAGAACAAGAATTTATTTTTAATTATAAAGTTAAAATTCAATTATTTGGAACAATAAAATGAATTTAGTACGTTCTTGCTCCACGTGTTTCTTTACAATTTTTCTTTTTAGAGTGGCTTTATTTTATCCTTTTAAACTTCTGCCCTCAAAGCAGATTGCCATTCCCCTCTTCTGCCTGATATTATTTTTCTCTTAAATTTTCCTTGAGAAGCATTTTAGTATTTCCCCACTCTTGCTTGTGAATGTGTTCTGCCAATTCCACTCCTTGTTGTCATCCTTTCTTTCATTTTAAAATTATTTTATTATCTAACAATTACCCTTATTCTATTACAATAACCTTGGAACTAGAACATTTTCATGGCATTTACCTTATTAATCCCCAGCTTTTTTTTGAACTATTATCTCAAGTGCATTTTCCCCTACTTTCCGCTTGTCCTCTCCACCCTCATCACTGCCTAACGTTTAGTCTCATTCCCTCCTTTGTTTGGATAAGTGCAAAGAAAGCAAAAGAATCATCCAGGCTCTGATACTTACTAACATCATTAGTAACCTCTTTCCTGATTTAACAAGCTAAGTGCAGAGCATTACCACATCCAGATTTCTGCCTAATGATACTGATATTTGTCCATTAAAATAATTTTGCTTTCAGTTTTTAAAATCATTTTGAGTGACGAGCTTTTCTGGCTGAGAAGCATGATTATAAAAAGTCACCCTAAAAGCATGCATAGCTAACAATGAATATATTTACTTCAATCTGCTGTGGAACTGAATAGATCTTTTCACCATATCTGTCAGTGACAACTCCTGTAACACTGGTTTGACCTATGGCCATGCCTTGCACAAGAAAAACAGCTGTGTATTCATCAGGAGTTTCACCAAGGGCTCTGCAATAATAAAATGTATGAATTAGTAGACATCTGAATGTGCCTTTAGAAGCACTAAAGAGCAATTGCCTCAATTGAATCTAATGCAGAGTTTTCAGTTGTGTCCATTTGCAATGATGAGCTGATAACATAGTGAGAAATATCAATAAGGCTATGCGATGAGCTATATGAAATAATGTAAGACATGGGAAAAGATAACCAAAAATATATAGGACGCCCTTGCTTAATAGCCACAATTTGGACTTGCAACTGTGTTGTTAAGTGAGACATGTGACTGTGATGGACTTATGACCTGAGTTCCATTGTGGTTAAGCAAATTATTGTGTGATTCTTAAGCAATACATTGCTTGACTGTGTTTTGTGATTTTCCTGCCAGCTTCTCTATCAACTCGGCTTGTCAGAAGCCAGCTGTGAAGCACTGAAATGATCATCATGTGATCATGGACTGTAGTGACAGTCATAAATATCCACTGTTTTATTTCTACAGTACTTAAAACAAAGTATAACAAATGAACATAAGCACTTACTTTAAGGAAATAATCTGAGATGCTGCTTTTAGAGTTAAGTCCATGAATTTGAAGTTTTTACTGTGAAAGTATTTCTTGGAAGCATCCAGCACTCTGACATAGGCTTTAACATTTTTGCCAATTTCTACCTATAATACATATTTACAGAGTTTTGCATTTCAATTCAAACAATACATTCTGTTTATCTGTAGCTTAAAATATTGTGCACCACAATCAGTCTAATAATACAGAATGACTGCAATCAAAGTGATTTCACTATTTCTTAGCAACTATAGATTGCAATCAAACTTGCTTCTATGTCAGCTTTCTTAGATGTACTTAGATTATATCTACACCATTCACAGCCAGTATAATCCCCCGTTACCATTCTAGAATAAGATGTGGAATAAGCCAAGGCTGGGAAAGAGGTTGCTATGCAGCTCCCAAGCCATAATGTGATAGCTCTTTGTTATTTTTAAACTCAAGGCAGAGAACATAGGAATACAACTTCCTTCTCCTATTTTGTCCACAGCAGTAACCCTCAGGTGAGGTGAGCTGAGATGGAGTGACTGGTCCAAAGTCACCCAACTAGCTTTCATAGCTAAGGTGGGACTAGATATTACCAGTCTCCTGGTTTGTAGTCTGGTAACCACTAGACCAAACTAGGTGTACATACTAATTGAACTTCTGAACTGCATTTAGTTTAGTTACCTTAGACTTATCAAATAGACTGCTTATGTTAAGACAAAGCCTATTGGTTGCTTGCTGTTCCCAAACCATACCCTAAAACTCTGATTGCATCACTGAAATTTGGCAGCATAATGGCAATTTTTGGTAATTATAGTTCCCCTCCCTTCCCTTTTCTTTTATAGAAATAAGAGTAGAGGGATGCCTATTTATGGAGATTTTCAATTCTCCAGGTCAGAAAAGGTCCTTTTCAAAAAGCAAGTGGACTTTCTTGGTCTTTTTTCCTCTTCAGTCTTGACTGAATTGTGAGGGATGCAATAGCAATAGCAATAGCAGTTAGACTTATATACCGCTTGATAGGGCTTTCAGCCCTCTCTAAGCGGTTTACAGAGTCAGCATATTGCCTCCAACAATCCGGGTCCTCATTTTACCCACCTCGGAAGGATGGAAGGCTGAGTCAACCCTGAGCCGGTGAGATGTGAACAGCCGAACTGCTGAACTAGCAGTCAGCTGAAGTAGCCTGCATTACAGCATTCTAACCACTGCGCCACCTCGGCTCCTTAAGCCTTTTTGATAAAACCATTCCCATTCCCTTTTTTAAATGAACTCTAAATTGTATGAACAAAATTCAGGTTATTTTGCAGAGGTTAGGGGAGGAAAAAAATGAATTAAATCTGCTTCTAAGAGACCTTCAACTTTCATCTCCAAACTTAAGTGTACCCATATCTAACCCCCTCTGCCCAAATATGTTAGATTGTTAGAATTGGCTATTATGTTGTGGGATAGGAAACAAACTGCTCAAGTTGCATGAGCTTCTTATCCCCATGTTCAAACAATAAGACTTGCCAACATTTATGAGATTTCTGACTTAGTTGTGGAGAAAAAAAGCCATTAACACTGCTTTCATTTGCAACATACACACCCCTAATTAAGTATAGATCTGTTACATATTTTTAGACGCCTTAGAAAAGTCTTTGTTGCTTATCAGTAGAACAGAATATGATCTAGAAGTATTCAGAGTGCTCTCTGCTGAGCTTGGTTGTTGTTTTCTTGCCAACTTTCATTACCAAACTAGATAACATCATAAGCTGGTAGTGAAATGTCTGCAGGAAAACAACCAAGCTCAGAGAGCACCAAGGACCCCACAGTTCAACCTTGAGCTACAAATATTCTCTTCTATCGACGCTCTTAAATATATTCCTTGGAGCAAAATAAATCATAAATGAAACTCCAACTACTTGCCTATAATGAATTAATCTTGAAGAATCTTTGAACAGAATATTTTATTGCCACAGTAAACAGTGTAGCAAACCATTCATTTAGAACTGAATACTAACCTTATCAACAATTCCAACATATACTTCTTGTATATTAGAAACATATACGTCAGTTTTAGCAATGGTGGAAGAGGCAAGGCACAAGTCATGTATCATTACAGATACTGACCCTGGATATAAGGGATATATCTAAAATAAGGAGAAGAAAATGGAATCAAATGTTCTTGATTAGTTATTGTGACTATTCTTTATTTAAAGCTATTGTGCTTTAAGGAAATAACAAATGGTAAATAACAGTGACAAAAGAAAATTGGGTAGTTAAGATTAAGGAGGACATTTTTCCACAGAAGGAGATGTTCTTTCCAAATGAAGTTTTAAAATACAGTATATTGGAGGAATCTAATTTCACTGAGACAATAGAAACGGCCTGCAGGTAACAACTGCATTCAGGTGCCTCTAATGCAACTATTAGCCTCCAGTCTTGTATTCCTTTTTTGGAAACAGGAAGAAAAAAAGCAAAACACAAATCTTAGAGAGGATAAATAAGCCCATAAAAGAGAGTATAGAGACTGAATTTAAGGAAAAAAGAAAGAATCTGTACTGCTGAGTATTTTATTCTTAATGACACCACATAAATTGATGGCAGTTTATGTTCCTGAACAACAATTTCACAATTCAGTGAAAACTTTTAATCGCACTGGCTTTTTGTCATATCTCACAAGGTATTACAATTTTCTGTAATGTCTTCAACCCGTTTCTTTTAGCTTTGGCTGTCACTATATTTGAGCTCACACATTTTTTGAAACCATCTAAAGCAGATAGCCTATGAAAGTTTGACACTTTGTAAAGGGTTTAGTCTAATTTCATTACCTAGACTCAGGGAACTTCAAATGCCATACAAAGCAATGAGATTTATCAATTGATTTAGCTTTACAATATTTCTTATTTCATGCTGCAAAATATATTATCTCCTAGAGCTGTTCACATCAGTAGGGACAAGGCTGTTCTCTGTCTTCAAATTTAAAACTCCCACAACTCATCCACATGTAAAGGAAGTTATATAAACAAGGAAGGAAAAACATGAAAGGACAGAAATTAATCTGATGAATGTCAGACTGAATTGTAAATTGTTAGTTAATTAATTGGTGTTTACTCAATATGAAAATAGTCACACTCAAGACAGAATTATACTGTGCTGAATATGTCTAGCTTGAGCACTATACAAAATATAGTGAAGGCCCATCAGACGCTTAAGAGACTGCCCCCATTCACTCCCAATGGATATTTTATGTGTGTGTGTGTGTGTGTGTGTGTGTGTGTGTGTGTGTGTGTGTGCTTTCAAGTCAAGTCTTGACTGGCAATTGCTGGCATAAGGCCATACAGTTTTCTTGGCAACATTTTGGAAGGTGGTTTGCCATTCTCTTCTTTCTAGGGCTAAGACTGTGTGACTGGCCCAAAGTTACAAAGTTAGCTGGTTTCATGCCCTAGGCAGGACTAAAATTTAAATTCTCCTATTTTCTAGCCTGGTACCAACTAGAAGTAGCCTGTTACTTTATCAATAGCAATAGCACTGAGACTTCTATACTGTTTCATAGTGCTTTACAGCCCCCTTTAAGCAGTTGACAGAGTCAGCATATTGACTCCAACAATCTGGGCCCCCATTTTACCAGCCTTGAGAAGGATAAAAGGCTGAGTCAACTGTGAACTTGTCAGGATTGAACTGCTGCCCTGCAATACTGCATTCTAACCACTGTGCCACCATAGCTCCTTTAAGAATGTTTTTCATAGAGCTTTTTTTGGAACAAAGCAGAACAGACTTACTTCTTACTATCCGGTCATAATCAGGATGTGGCGGATTCTTATTCCATGATTTCTGTAAGTCTTTGTATTTCTAAGATCACTTGATTTAAAATTCTCCTGAAACTCTTTACAAAAACCAGAGGATTTTCAATGGTTTTTTTTTCTCAAAAGAAGAAATAAATTATTTGCATTATATATACTTACCAGAGCAATGTCTTTACCTTCTTCATATACTATTTTAACAATGTCAACAACACTGGTATTAATAAAAAAATATCCAGATCCCCCATTAATAATCAGTTCGGCCTGTGAAGAAAAGCACATTTTAGAAAATTCACACTGAGATATCATTTATTATCCATGTTTCTCAGAAAATAAGACTGGGTCTTATTTTATTTTGGGCCCCAAAATAAATACTAGGGCTTATTTTCAGGGGATGTCTTCCCTCCACCACCACCCCAATGTATGAGATGCCCATTTCTTCTGGTTGCTTGTGGCAGGGCATCAGGCTGTGTGGCAAACTGGTACCACTGCTGTGAGGCAGGGGGATATGGAGCTGCTCCACATGCATGCACTAGCTTACCTCAGGCCCCCCTCATCAAGGCCATCCATGCCCCAACACCTGCTTCATCTTACAGCCACAGCTCCAACATACTATTCCGCCTCCTGCTCTGTTGCGGCCATGAGCAAACAGAAGAGTGGTCCAGGAGCCATGTGGGCTCCTGCTAGATATGGCTACTGGTGCTGATGCCACAAGGCAGGTGAATGGCCTGGCTGCGGAGGCCCTGAGGTAAGCTGATGTGTGGTGTGTGGGGCAGTTCCACTACCCCCCCACCCCACCTCATGGCTTCCAGACGAAATGGGCCACCGCACAGACTCTTATGTAGGGCATATTTTGGGGGTAGGGCTTATATTAGGCAGATGCTTAAAACATGCTGGGGTTTATTTTTGGGATAGGTACACACATACCAATACAAACACACAGACCTACCTTAACTGCCTGATGATTATAAATAGTCACTTCTTTAGGACTCATTTTAACATCTTTCACAAGTATTAGTTCAATACCTGCATTTACAGGTAAAAGAGCTTCATACTGTAAAGAGTAAGCAAAAAAACAAAGCAAAATAGATATTGAAGATGATAACAAAATGGAAGAATGATTTATAAAAATAAGCTAGAATGGTACCATTGACTAGAACTAGGGAGACTTGTATTCATTTCCACCCTCAACATAGAAGCCCACTGACTAACTCTGTACCAGTAACTCTTCCTTAACCCAACCTATTTCACATATTTTTGCTGAGGGAAAAATAGGAGGAAGAGGTTTGGATATCAGCCTGAATCCTGGCGAAAAGGCAAGATATAATTAACAAATTAAAAAATAATAAAAGGAACCATTCTGAAAAATGTTGATTCTAGAATGTGTGGTTCTAGTAACAAGTTCAGCATTCCCAGACCTTTATTTTAAAAAAACATGCATTTGTATATTTATATTTATGAATGCCAATGTATTTTGATATGCTGTCCAGAATAATCCAACCATCATTTTATCATCAAAACAAGCTGCATTCATCAACAATTTGATGTTTTCAGTATTTGATTTCAATGATAGGGGAGACAGGCAGCATATCAATTTATAAATTATTATTTTTAAAAAAAATAATTTCTCTAATTACTATTATAATTATTTCCTACTAAAGTAAACTAACAATCATCTGCATTTAGATGAATTAGATTAAATATAAATTTTGACCTTGGAAATACTAAAACGTCTATTATTTGTGTGTTTGTAAACATATAACAGCTCCATTCCACAAAAATACAAATAACAGAGAAACTGTATGTCAACAGTAGAAAATAAGCTTTGCATGCAAAGTGTTCCAAGTTTAAGATCTGGAAAAATCATTTTCACTGTCAACAGTACCGAGTAACATGAGCTAGTCACCTGACTATTATAAGGTTCTTTTCAAATTTTTGCTATGAAAGTTTATATATAGCATAACAATGAAGTTAGAATGTAGAATGGATTTGGAGTTATCAATTCAAGTTTACTCTACAGTCCTCTTCATTAATTTGTGACATATAGGATAGAAGTCCTATAATTATAATTCACATATATTGGAATTTATTTTCTACTGTTCTTAAAGAAAAAAATTATAATAAGCAGGAACTGGCTGTTGAAATGTTAACTAATGATGATCTACAGTAACTGTTTTCCAAACTTAGTATTTTCAGTGTTCCCCCCCCCCCTTGCTCCAACTTGGGGTGTGCAACTAGGGCCATGCATAAGTGCACCAGCATGCCTAACATCCCTGTCCTACTGTCCCCATTTATTTGTACCTATTTCCTGTGTTCTTATTCATGTTTATTCTTATTCCTGTTATCTTGAACATGAGTGACAAACTAAATAAATAAAATAAAATAAGAATATGGATAGAGTTCTTTTCAGTATAATTTCTTGAAAAATTAGACATGCCAATACATTTAAGGAAAATATATGCTACTGCTTAGAGGCATAATATTACTGAGTCTTCAGTAACAAATGTTACACCTTACCTTACTTCTACAATACCTCTTATCCCTTGTATTCAAACTTAAATGCACTAAATATAATTTTAAAAGTATGTAAATATTAAGTCTGCAGGATCCAATCTGGTTTGGTCACCCAAAGTGACTTATGATCATTTTTCACATGTACATTGGAGAAGTCCCATTATCACATGATCAAAATTTAGACTCTTAGCAACTGACTCATATTTATGACAGTTGCAGGGCCCTGGAGTCCTGTGATCACCTTTTGCGACCTTCTGGCGAGCAAAGTCAATGGGGAAGCCAATTTCACTTAACAACTGAGTTACTAACTTAACAACTGCAATGATTCACTTAACAACTGTCATAAAATCGGGCAAAAGTCATTTAACAACTCACTTAGCAACATAAATTTTGGGCTCAATTATGGTCTTAAGTCAAGGATTATACTGCTTATGGTTAACTCTTAATACTATAAACAGTCAGTTTTTTTGACAACTGAGCCTTCTTCAGGTTAAACCTGCATTTACAGCAAAATATGTAAAGAACAATTTAGAGCAGTGTTTCTCAACCTTGGCCACTTTAAATGGCGTGGACTTCAACTGCCAGAATTCCTCAGACAGCACAGCTGGTTTGGAATTCTGGGAGTTGAAGTCCACACTGTTCAGAGGGGTCAAGGTTGAGAAACACTGATTTAGAGGCTACCAGAAAGAATAATGAGGAGGAAGGGGAGGATGAATTTCAAAACTAGAAAATCCATTTTAATATTTTGTTTTACTTTTATGGGTCAAAGTTATAATGCTTTAGAATGATGGTAAAATACAGTATATTAATATTGTATTAGGAAATGGAAATAGAAGATATATCTTATTGGGGCAGTAATCTGAGGAAAAAAAGGTATTACCGGTTTCTTTACTTCATTATTAATCAAATGAATATGCTGATAGCCAACTGCAGTAGCTGATATTATTGTTGCTCCTGGTTTATGATGAACTAAAACGGTTTGCAGACCTAAAGAAGGGCAGAGAAAATTGGAAAAAGCAGTGTGTACTCCTGAATAAACCATCAGAATACAGGACCATAGCAATAAAGTAGCCTTCAAAGTTACACAGCCCACCCCCTCCCCTCCCATTTTTTAATATCCTTAGAAAAATATGACACTTCTTTCAAATAGCTTCCTGTGTCTGGTATTCCATCACTACCAAAGGTTGGTAGTAATGGAATAACTAGTATTAGCATCACAAGGAAACTGTCTGAATATTTTAAAAAAACATGCGGGAACATTACCTTGCATTTTCTTTTGACTGTTTGCATGATCTTTCATAGACAGTTCCATGGGCATCCTGGCCTCTATGCTAGCTAGTAAATGGTCTGTTGATTCCCAGGTTATAGTAAGAGAACTAAAATTGTCAAATTTATTCCCCTGATGATCATAAACATCTAGCTTCAATACTGGGTTGCGGAAAATTGAAATAGGGACCTAGAAGATAATTATTTTGTTTATAAATATGAAAAATATCTTTAAAGACACACATGAATCTGAGCGCAAAAAGATAATGCACAAGATTAAAAACAGGCCATATTCTACTATATTGAACAAACTAAATATTTCAACAGGATTTTGGAATGTAGCTATAGGAAAGGCAGCTGTAGAAAGGCAGCTTTCCAATGCTGCTGATTTAATACAATTGAATACAACTATATGTGTTGATACAATTGTTACCCCAGATCTTGTGAATAGGATTTTGACAAAAGCTAACCCCGTTCAAAAGTATTATGGTGGTGTATGACCAAATCATTTTTCTGAAGGCAAGTTCATGAAGTTGCTTCTCTCGATCCTTAATCTCCCAGGGTATTTTTTACCAACATAGTTTTTCTTCTCAAGAGCAATTGGGAGCCTTCTAACCAAAGCATTGGACAAAACCATTATTTCCAAAATATGTATTTTATTCTGGGCTCTTCTGTAAGCAATTTTTATAAAAATGCTAGAAGTGGGAATTAGCATTGTATCAGCTTCTTCTCTGTCCGCTCTGTTCTCAGTAAAAATGCATTGAATTAGACAGATTAGGGATAATGGTGGGCACCAAGAGAAGTATTTAGTGTTACCATATTGTCTTCCCCCAATTCATACCTACCCCTTGTTTGTCCTGATGAAGAAAGGGACAGGAAACATCCATTTCAGGATCTGTAGATACAAGTGCCAAGGAAAACTGAGAAGGAGTGGCACAAATCAAAGTCACATCAACTGACTCAACAGCTGGAAAAGGGTTCGTTACAGTGGGCTTGTTGCCTATTGTTAGGGAAATTACCTGCATAAAAATTGGTGAGAATAAATAATAATAATAAAAAGTTTGTACATGGAAAAACACTTCTTTTTTATGCAATACTGTTTAAGACAGATCATTAAGGTTGAGTATTTGTTTTAGTAATAGCCTGAAATGTTGACAAATAAAGTTATATCATTCTGACATTTATTTTCAAAAGCAGTCCTAGTCCATTACCAGAGTGCAACTTTATTGCTCTTTTACCAACTTTAACACCACAAAATAAAATTACGTTTTTAGGATTTTGAAACAGATGGCTGATCTTTATGAAGACAAGGGACATGTGCACTTATAAGTGACTGCTTCAAGAAACGCTAACTTATTACTGTATTTTAATGATAGAATGTCTTAGGGGCAGAATATTCTCATATTTACTGTTTATTCCAAGTAAATTTAGATTATATAAATACTCGAGTTAGAATTTTCCATATGGTGCTGTTGCACAAAATGCATTAACAATACTTTAAGTTTAATGCAGCAGAATGAGAATGTTATGAAACTATTTGCTTCAGTATTTATTTTAATTGTTGTATTCAGGCTTAATACTTGACTTCTATCATCACAATTTGTTGAATGAACTATACTAGCCCGCTAAATTGTTAATACCGTGTTTCCCCCAAATTATGACATGTCCTGATAATAAGACCTGATAATAAGACCATGCCATATTTTTTCTGTGGGCAGAAATATACTCCCTCCCCCAATAATAAGCCCACTGGACAACCTCCCCCTCCAGCCAGGCAGAGCGCCACTCACCAATCTAGCGATATCACAAAGGCGCAAAGCCGTAGGAGCCGGGGGAGGGGGGCAAAGGTGCTCACATTGCTTGATGCCTTTGGGATACTGCTAGTTTGGTGGGTAACACTGTGCCCAGATGGAGCGGGGGGTTGTTGGGCAGTTGCTCTCATGAGCAGCTGCCTGGCAGCGCCTCTTTCCAGCCAGGCAGAGCACTACTCACCGACCCAGTAATATCCCAAAGGCACTAAGCCGTATGATGCTCTGCCCGGCTAGAAAAAGATGTTGCGGGAGCACTTGTTCTGCCTCTAGCTCATTTGCCTCCCTGCCTCACCATGCCCAACTTTCCCTGCAGGACTGGGCCAGGGCGCCACTGCATCTCTGCTGCTACTGTGGCCCCACTGCCACTGCGGCCCTGCTGCCACCATGCTCCAAGCATAACCGGCTTCCAAACTCCAGAGATCTGCTGCCGAGTCTTCTAACAGCAGCCATTCTGGGACTATGTTCTATGGTTGTGGGCTGGCTGTTGGAAGACTCTGGTACAGAGTCTGGCTGGAAAGGAGCATTGCCGGGTGGCTGCTCATGAGCATGGTCACCTTATGGTGGCTTTGTTGTGCTGCTGCAACAGCGCAACACAGCCATTTGCCCCTGAAGCTGTGCCCAGCTCTTTGGGTGCCCGCTCACAAGAGAACAGCCACCCAGCAATCCCAAACCAATAACCCCCTCCCCCAATAAGGCCCAAGCAAAATTTGGAGGGGGGGACGAAAGAAAGTAAGACCCTGTCTTATTTTCATAGAAACACGGTAATAAGAGAGCTTAATTTTTCAGGAATAAAATCTTATTGATGCTACGTTTCCAGATTCTATTAAAGCTAAAGATCATGTGCTCAGCTAATCATTAGCTTATTCTATTAGATTTTATCCTTAAACGGTGGAAGTGATAGTTATGGATCACTAAGAAACAATGAATGTCAGGTTAAAAAATGTATTACTCTTACAACAATATAAGGTTAGATTATCACTGATAATGATAAGATTCTACAATCTTGGGTTATTGTGGTTTTATAATCCAACTGCAACAGCAGGGGAAATGGTTTTTGAGGGCCTGTTACTTCAAAAAGTTAAGAGACTATAGTTCATATGAAAGTCTTATCCCTTTAGAATGTATGCCTATATTTTCCTCCTACCCCAAATCTAAAGTCCTGCTCAATTGCTTCATAACAGTAGGGATGTTCCTGGAAGAGCTGAGTAAAGAACTCTAGGAGTGAGTGGCAAGAGTATTCCCAGCACTCAAGGCATGAAAGCAATCCAGCTGCCCAACTGAAGCAAGCAGATATTTATATTAGGCAGAAATGATGTAAGAAGATGCTGAAGGAGGGTGATCATTTTACTGATAATGGCAAGCACATCCTTTCATAATGCATAGGAAGATGCAATGATAAAGATCTCCTGTATTTTACCAGGAAAATCTAATAGACAGAAAGATTAAGAAATTGATTGTGTAATCCAGCGGGTGCTCTTCTCAGATTTGAAGGCACTCAAAATGATACTGAGAAAGAATTGAGAATCTTCTGGGGGTTAAACGTCTTATGTTATGGCTACATTTAGGTCTTTTGGCTGTCTAGCTACTGACGTTGACATGGAAGAAAAGAAAATCTAAAGCTGGGAGAAGAAATGTGAACATTGGAAAGCCAGCCTAGTGAAAGATAAAATATCAGATAGACAGTAAAAATTGCCAAGAAAAGAAAAGCCAAGCCAAGAAAGATAAAGATCTCAGGAAGAAACTTAACAAAGCATTTCAGAGAACTGTTAGAAAAGACAAGAAGCACTATTACAATGACATTTGTAAAAATATTGAAGATTGAGATAGACAAACAAGGAAAATTTTCCTCCAAAAAATCTGTGAACTTTTAAAGAAGTTCAACCTTCAAATTGCTATGCCAGACAATAGTATTTGATTCAAAGAAGGCCAAAGAAAGATGGAAGGGATATAAACATATACAGATAATTATATTCTGTAAAGTAGAAATGTCAATATCTGAAGTAGCTTAAAACAGCCCTCAACCCGTGGCTGCACAAGCAGTGGGTGAGCATGCTCGCATGCGCAGATCCACTTACACAAGCAGCTGGTACTCGCACTTGTATGCGAAGCTCCATTTATGT
Organism: Thamnophis sirtalis; assembly: GCF_051295495.1. Lineage (NCBI taxonomy): Eukaryota > Metazoa > Chordata > Lepidosauria > Squamata > Natricidae > Thamnophis > Thamnophis sirtalis. The sequence goes on along the minus strand of NW_028261383.1, from coordinate 69,853,342 downwards.
GAATGGTATGGCTGCGCACCTGCTGTTTATGCAAATGGAACTGCATGCACAAGCACGCACAACCACCACTCGCACAGCCCAGAACTATTTCCCCTCCCCCGACTTGGCTGGACTAAAAAACTGGAAAGCTTGGGGACTGCTACCTGAAAAGAAGATACTTAGAAGACAGAGAACTTACAAGTACCTATAGTACTAGATGGTTAGATAAGCACTATGGTCATTAACAATAAGAAGGTTGTAAGAATTAATGTAATGTTAACAGAAATATGGCAAACAGCTGAAGATACTCTAAAGGTTCTAATCAAGCGATGTCAGCAGATCTAGAGAACGACACAGTGACTAACAGATCAGTCCATATAGTACTCTTAAATTCCTATTTGCAGTAATTAGTACCCAAAAAGAAAATTTAAGAGTGTATGGAAACTATCATGCAACATCCTTGATGTCACACAATAGCAAAACAATATTTAGGCTCATCTAAAAAGCCTTTTAATCCTACATGGAAAGAGAAATGCCAGATGTTCAATCTGGTTTAAAAAATGCTGATGCTGGATAATTGAAAAAAAAAATCAATTGAGCAAAAAAAGTTAATTTGTGCTTCGGTAATCGCAGAAATATCTGTGACTGTATAAACTGTGTCAGGAGATAGAATGTGAGAAGGAAAACTGGATCCTGGAATTTCTTATTGTATTCATTGTATGTTCTGTATACCCAGAACACAGTTCATGGTAGAATATGGCAAAATAGACTAGCTCAAGGTTAGTAATGGAGTGAGATAAGGCCGCATATTCTTTTCTTGTTTATTCAGTCTGCATGCCAAATATGTATATTGAGAGTCTGTGGATTTAAGAAGATAAGCATGGTTTTAAAATTGGAGGAACAAATATCAAGAATGCACTATGCTGATAGAAAAATTCCAATAGATAGGGTAGAAATATGTTAATGCTTTTAAACTTTGGTCTTGGAAAAGACTCTTCAGAATATTATAGACATTCAGATATTATGGTTCAGATATTATGGAATATTATGTGAAGAAAACAAACTAATCTTTGAACAAATCAAGTCACATTTTTTACTAAAGGCTCAAATGACCAGACTCCAATATTTTACACATATGAAGATTCATGAGATATCATAATGCTGGTAAAGGTAAAGGCAAAGAAGAATTCTTATAAGTTAAGTAGAATCAGTATGCATAAGGATCAACAAATGATTCATGCATTCAAATGTCATAATAGTTATGACTACCCTACGCAAGGTAACTATTGAAAGTCTTATTTCTTATATTGACTGTTAAAATAAACCATCTCAATTCCTCTCACCTAAAAATCCAGCAAACTTTAGAATCAAAATTTGTTTCACTCACATGATCCCCGAGGGCTTTGCAAGTTGCTCTAGCCCAATGCTGGAAAGAATTCCTAGATGTAGGTGGTCCTAGTAAATGTAAGCCAACATTCTCTGGATGTTCCGTATTGGTATCTCTGAAGAACTTAGTTGGCTCTTGAATCCATGGTCTGGGTCCACCTTCAAAGAGGATATCTTTAGAAGAACCCAAAGTTACCAAAGCAGCAGAAATAGGATCAATAATCTAGGAGAGAAAGTGATAACACTTCAGATCATGAGAATATTATCAGTAATCTCATCATATATGGATAGAAATTAATGCGTGCGGTAGCTCAGTGGCTAAGACGCCGAGCTTGTCAATCAGAAAGGTTGGCAGTTTGGCGGTTCAAATATCTAGTGCTGGGTAACAGAGTAAACTCCTGTTACTTGCCCCAGCTTCTGCCAACCTAACAGTTCAAAAGCATGTAAAAATGCAAGTAGAAAAATAGGAACCATCTTTGGTGTGAAGGTAACAGCGTTCTGTGTGCCTTCAGCATTTAGTCATGCCAGTCACATGACCATAGAGACGTCTTCGGACAGTGCTGTCTCTTTGGCTTTGAAACCGAGATGAGCACTGCCACCTACAGTCGGGAATGACTAGCACATATGTGTGAGGGGAACCTTCACCTTTATATATATATATCACATGTGTGTACAGTAGGTTATATATATTATATCATGAAGTCAGCAGGACCCCAAAATTGTGCACCTGATCTTTCTGAGGCAGTGCAATTCCCATCTAGAACAAGAAATGGAAGATCCCCAGAACCAGGAGACTCCAAAATCCAGAGCCACTCAAATTTTACTAGATTTGAGTTGAAGCATATTGTTCCCCAGCCGGGCCCATGTAGCCTTCAGACACTAAGACTTCCAAAATATCAGTCAAATAGCCTGGGGTGGAGATTCATAACTGAGTATCATCTGCATATTGATGAGACCGACCTTGAACTGGTGGATGATTCCACCTAGTGGCTTCATGTAGATGTTAAACAAAAAAAGATATCATACTAAGCTGTGCAGAATGCTACATAGCATGGACTATTGGCTGGAAGTCTCTTCCTCCTATCAACAGAAACTTGGCTGGCCTTGGAGGAAGGAAGACAACCAGCGTAGTAGAGTGCTGGTTAACCCCAACTACTAGAGCCGAAAGATGCCATGCAAAGCTGCTAAGAGATCATGGTGCTTTATTTATTAGTAGTGCAGCTACTCCATTTGAAGGATTAGAAGCAGATGCTCCAGTTTGCTTCAGAGCGGCATTTTGATATCAGCACACACACACTAAAAAAAAACCCCACAAACCACCCTCTGAAATATTTTCATATTGAATAACCTAGAAGGGTTTTGGTTGTTTCCAATGTTTTCCTGATCGCCAACACTAATAATCAGATACTTTTGGGGCATGCTCAATTGTTTTCTTTAGCATTCTACTGTACAACACTTGGGCAAGGAATACCCCCGCCCAGTAATAGATTTAGCAACCTGAATGCAGAAAAGAATCACATGAGGGGAAATTCCAGCTTGTTTTGTTATCTTGTTTCACCTTTCTATATATAATATTATTTTTAATTAATTTTCTTTGAATATTCTGTGCTCAAATTAATGGTAGTTATATTTTTTTAATATTTTTTTAGCTACTTTCAATAAACTTAATCTTTCTAGTGTTTCCTGCAAACAATATTCCAGACATATATAAATAGCAGCATTTGATGATGCACAACTTCATAAAATAAGGGACAAATAGCCATAAAAGCAGACAGCTGTTTCAAGTGGAGTAGCTTAAACTGCAGGACCTGGTGTGAACTTGCCTTTAGTTTTATTAAGTTCCAATCAAGAGCTGTTATAATTGTTTTTAAATATCATTAACATTTTGATATAGTTATACACAGTAGAAACCAGTCAGTGTCCTGGTTGTGTTTGACCTCAGGGGACCGGGGTGGGCATGACCAGCTCAATGTCACTCATTGAGGTTCCGTTTTCAGCTAGACTTATGTAGCCCTCTATCAGCAAAAATGGAGACTTAGGGGCCACACAAGGCCTGCCCGGTCTCCATTTTTGGCCATCTGTGGCCACACACGGCACACCTGGTCTCCGTTTTTGGCCGTGATAGCTTCCTGCATCCTTCTGGCAGCAAAAACAGAGCTTGGGGAGGCCGTGTGTGGTTCTCCCAAGCTCTGTTTTTACTGGCAAAGACATCACGGGCTGGTCCTTCACTGTTTCCAGGATGTCCCTGCATTCCATATCTAAGCACCCCGTGGGCTGGATCTGGCCCGCAGGCCTTGAGTTTGACACTACTGAAATAGAAACTTCCATAATCTAATGTTTCAGGTTCCTTTAATTCCAAGTTAAAGATCGGCCACTATATTTGTTTAGTTCACATTGTCTTAAATTAGTTCATATTATATAATCAACATGTATTGAGGAAAGAATTTATTAGAATGAGAAAGAAAGCTTTATTAAACTAAGGCTTACTTTTATTGGCAGATAGGCTGCTATGATAATACTGGCACTGAGGTGAATATGGTCATGGGTATAACTAACAACTAGTGAGGAATACCCTTGGGTTTCAGCTTTAACTCTGATCCCACTGCAGTATTCAGGAGTTGGCTGAAGTCTCCCTGTTTAAAAAAAAGAGCACAAAAATTAACATTTACACTACTCTTTTAGATGTTTAGTTTTAAAACTTGCCCATGCTGATAAATATACTATTACAAGTCAATGTACTAATAAAACAAATAAACAAAAGGCAAAATAGCCAGTTACAGAGAATAAAGTAGAACCTCTGTCAAAAATGATACTGGGTTCAATTTGTCTGGTTAACATGATGTAATGATCATGCTTACAAACTGATGAAATAAGAGGTAAATGAGAACATTCCAATGACAGATCAACAGCAAGGTGCATATGAACACTCCGTCTTGTCTAAAACATTTGTGGAAATGATGTCATTGATTTTTCTTGGAAGCTTCTAAATAGGAATTTTGAAAGGTATCTTGAACAGAAAGAGATCCCCTATATTGTGCTGCCCTCTGTGCCAATAAAATCTGCTCTGGATGGTAGGGACATTCCTGGAGCAGGTTTTGGAAAGATAGAGAGGCCTGCAGGACGAATAATAACAAGATAAATTTTCCTTCTTCAAATGCACAGGCACTCTTAGAACTCTGCCTCTAACCAAAGATTATTTTACTTGTCTCTAAAAAATTTCCTGATGTTAAAATAAATATGCAGAGTCCTTATTTCAGCCCCCCTCTCCCATATATTGGGATAGAGAAAACAAAAAGTTATTCCTGGTCTGATATGACTTCTAGTTTTATTTGAAAAAGTAACATTTGCCTAAAAGTTTTCAGAAATATTAAACTATATTAAATATTAGGTGACAAAGGGTCAGAAACAAAATCTGTAGGAAAATGTTCATCCCCAGTCTAAGTGGATAAGTTATTTAAACCTACGAGAGATATTTTATGAATTACTATAACATAGAATCATTTTTGTTTTGCATCTTAGACAAATTTTATCCACCTCATTGATGCATGCTTAATTATGAGATAAATGTATAAACTATAACATTAAACATTTAAAAGCATTTTCTATCAATAAAAGAAACTATTACTATATCAGGAAGGGAATTTGTCCATTTATTTAAAAAATAAATTTTATTTTAAGTTACCTTGAAATGGATTGAACACATCCTGATTTTCAATGTTGACAACTAAATCAAATTGTGAGCAGTCACTTAGAGTGACCACCTCATTGGTTTCCTTGTCCATTAAACCAATAATCTTCAGAGGCAGCTCCAGGATCTCTCCCACATGTGCTTCAACTGGACAAGGTGTGAATTTCATATCACTGGGTTCTATCACATAGACCTATGAGACAAAAATAAAATAAGACATGAGATAAAGACTGAGATGCAAATCTTGAACTAGAATTTAGAAACAAACAAAACCTAATCTAATTAAAATAAATTTCATTTTAATTGCTTAAACATTGATGGCATACGCTCATAGGTTGATTTATTGATTTGGAAGTAGCCTATTTCACGCTGTCAATTGTACTAAATCACTTTGTGTCTAATATCTGTATTAGACAATATCTGGATGGTGCCCATCTTCATTATTTTGCTTCAAACCAAACAGTTCAGAAAGCCCTGGCTTGTAAAATAATTATACAGCAAGATTGGTTTATGAGTGGCAACTTACAACATATTGTAAAGTGCAATAAATAGCGTATTTTCTGTGGCATCTGTATAAAACTGTTACCTCAAATACAGGATTAAACCAACACTTGATTTGCATTTATTTCTTTATTATTGATAAAGAAAACATCACAGATGGATGGTAACATTTCATAACAACCACAGGATCAAAGATTTTCATTTGGCATGTCTAATTTTCGAAGCCATCTGCTTACTGCTTCAGGTTAAATTGTAGACCATATGGTATGGTGTTAAAATTGTAATCCTTGTGGAACTTATACACTACTTGCATAATCTGATAATCAAGGTCAGCGGGCAGATGCTTTGTTCAAGCAGAAAATGCAAAGTGTGAGCAATTTAAAATCTTAAACTGAAGATGTTAGTTTAATTTAATATTTGTTCCTTACAAATTCAATTGGGGTAAAGTGCACTCTATTGCTATGTGCTCTGAATCCTGAGTCTGAAAGTAGACTTTTAATTAAACACATCATTTCTGAACCTTCTGGAAAGAAGTCACATTTGCTGAAAGTTTTGGAAGCAACACTCATTTATTTGAAATTTAGGAGAGGATTGAATATAATATTTCAGTACTCATAAAGTACATGTGCAGTTGACCTGGGGTTGTGCAGAAAGCATGGCATTATTGATCAGCCATTACATTCACCTGCAACTTCTGAATCTGAGGCAGACGTTTATAAAATACATTATTTGAGATAAGAGTAGATAATTTGATGGGTCATTCTTCTCTCCAAGTAAGATTTCAGGTAAGTCCTTTTATAGGCTTGGGCTTGGATTTGAATTCTTGGACATGATATTTCACATCCTATGCTCAGTTTTTTAAAAAAATCTATCCTTGTTCTCAACAGTATGACATTTTGTATGAAGTCTGATTCTGAAATACTTACATTTACCTGTAGTTTTAAAATATTCAGATTAGACTAATGTTCTTTACCCTACATAAATAGTTCATCTAAGAAATTAAACTGCCAAGGACAAGTTTCATCAGTTAGGAACTTTCCTACTTCTTGGTGCTACAAGAAGTATCATAAACCTTCTCTGCAGTTCAGAAGGTACCGCTTACAAAATTAATATTCTTTACCTTCATTTCCCCATGGTGTAAAGGATTCTGAACATCTCTGGCATGGATGACACTGATACCAATTGCATTCCCAGTTGTCATTACTCCTTTAATTGTAATTGAAGCAACATTTTGCTGAGATGAGGTCCAAGTAAAATTTCCGCTTCCACCATAAGCCTAGGTTTATAAAAGAAAAGCAAATTAAAACATTGGTGTCATGGTTCCAAGTAATAACTCCACAGAAAGAAAAACTATGAGGCAGGCATATTCCTCAAAGAACAATTTTATTGGAGATATCACATTGGTAGAAACTGGTGAAAACCAACTCTGAAAGTTCCCATGGTTTTCACCTGATTAAAAACTGAAAGTTCCCCCTTTCTCCAAACAATCAGTCACATTGTCCATGAAGATGCTGGCTGGTTGCATGATTACTGGAATCCTCCTCTCTACAGCCACCTGTTGGACTGTCCTTGGTTCCCACAAGAAGCTATTTTGTTTTGGCTACAAAACTCCCATCTAACTATGTTCCCTCTCCCTCTCCCTTCTTCGCATTGTGGCAACCCTCTGTGGGAAGCCTCTGAAATGGCCCCAGCCAGGTTTGCTTCTGAGTTGACAATTAGCTTGATTAATCATTTTTAAAATATATTTGTTAATTATTTAACTCAAATTAAAGAGAATACTTTGGGGTTAGAATGCAGTATTGCAGGCTAATTCTGCCCATTGCCAGGAGTTCAGCCTTAATGGGTTAAAGGTTGACTTGGCCTTCCATCCTTGGTAATTGTTGGGAGCAATACACTGACTCTGTAAACTGCTTAGAGTGGACAATAAAGCACTATAAAGTGACATATAAGTCTAAGTGCTATTGCTACACAAATACTCATTTCTTTCTGAGCATGTATCAAAACAACACACATTACTGCAGTATAATGCTATTTTTCTTTTTATCAGAGGCTGTGCTTGTTGATACATCTAAAATCTATAGTAGAATCAGCCTAGGTATCACATTGTCACCAAATATGTTGGATAATCTGAGAGACTTCAGTAATTAACAATATCTGTAGTCCACATATTGCTTCCTAGGCCAGGACATAAAAGAGGTGATAGGAATGTCACAATTTTAGAAGCTGATTAGTTTTACATTAAAACCTGGAGGCAGCCAACTGAATTATTTTGTCTCACTGCAACTATTGTGTCTACTGCTGAAAGTGTTTCCTAATGACAGAAATTATTTGGAAGTATAAATGCCAAAGGGGAACACAGCACATAGAAAAAGAAGAAACTTGATTTTCTTCCTAATATACTATCTTTATTTTATCCCTAAGGAAAGACTAAGCTACATATATGCATGGCTATTGAAATTAATCAGAAGTTAGTCACTGATAACAATAAAGAGTAACTGCATTTATTAGGATTTCCAGAGAGACTTGAATAGTTCTACACAATAGTATCCTCAGTATTTCCTAAGGTCCTGTATCATAGTTTTCAAAGACCATCAATAAAAGAAAATTTACTTCTTTTCAGTTTTTCTAGGCTGAAAAAGAAAATGCAATTTTTTTTGCTCCATGCTATAGCCCATGAATACAGAAGGATGGATTTGCTTGCGAATTAAGCAGCAGGATAGCTCTTTCTGCTGCAGCTATCAGAGATCTTTACCATCTGTTTAAATTCTGTAGTAGCATACAAATCTAGTCTGAAAAGCATCTAGTAGAATCAACCTAGGTATCACATTGCCAATATGAATATACAATCTGCATCAATAATGATAATGGACAATAATAAAATATCTTCATATCTTTTGCTAGCATGACTCCACCTCCAACATCCTTCCTACCATTCCTTTCTAATGCTCCACCTATTTCTTCCATATGGAGGGCCATATGTGCGGAAGGGCTGCACATGAAGACTAATTTGTCATGGAATTATTCTCAGCGACATTAAGTTACATAAAACAAAGCACAGTAAAAAACCAAGTGTGGAGGTTCTGTTTTAAATATAAACTTTATCCTTTCTCTTCTTAATTAATATAACATGCTACATCTAAAACAATAATGATGATCAAAATTTCATTATTTGCCAGAAAACTGCATTAATCAGATCTTTCTACAGGTAACTTTTTCATCATAATGACTGATCCTGCTTCTAGCACTAGTAGCTGAAACAGGAATAAAATATGATCTTTGAAGTTATTTTAGAATAAATTAAGTCTAGCACCAAATCCAATACTCTGTTCCCATAAGCAAGGTTTTTCATAGATACTAAGATGCTTAAAGTACACTTCTTAATACACATTATTTAAAAGACTCCTTCTGAATTTGTCTAATTGCCAGTCCCGTTACAATAAGTCACCAGGGTAATAATAATGATCTACTATGGAATTCTTGGTGCTCTTGCTTGCAGACATTTCATTAACTGACCAAATAACATTATCAGTGCTAATGAGTGTGGAATTTGCTGTGTTTATATGCAACAACTTGCCCTACCAATGGGCATCTGTTGTTTTCTGTTTGGTAACTGCTTGAGATATTTTCTGCTTGATTATCTCCTTAGTGATTCCTTAATTGGGGTACTGTTTTCTATTTGATTGTTTGTCAGATATTAATCCCTGCTTATCTGGATGTTAACTATTGAAGATGTGTTTTGTTGCCTCCTTAAATTTTTTTTAATATCTCTTTTCAATAGTCTGCAAATGTAGTTTATCTCTATGTGACTATTGATGGCAGATTTGTTTGAGTGTCAAGCTTCTAGAAATTTCTTAGTGTTTTTAGATTTAGTTTGGTCTAGGATGCTCTGTTTCCCAGTTGAATGTATGAGTTTATCATGATTCCCAATATGATTAGGTTTGTGTTATGAGATGAAAGCATTTTCATCATGTCTTCTGACAGCTAGTTGGTGCTCATGGATGTGCTCTGCTAGTCTTCTGCCTTCCTTTCCTCCATAGTAGCTCTTACAGGGCTTACACTCTATTTTGTAGTTAACTCTTGTATTATTCTTTTGGAGCTGCTGGGTCTTTAAACTTACTCAGAATGTTTTGCAGGGATTTAATTGGTTTGTGTACTATGGTGATACAATGGTGGTTGTAGCAGGTTGGTTGGTTGTTTCTGAGCTGATTCTGATGTATGGTTGTATTCTCTTTGTCATAGTTGAGTTGGTTGGGTTGTAGTGGTTTCAGCAGTCGGGCACTTTTTGGTAAAGTTATATTGATATCCATTGTTGGAATATATTGTATAGGCAGGGTTTTTTCCCCTCTAATTCTAGATTGCTACAATGCATTTGTGCTTATCTGATTTACATTACAACAATGCAAGTACAGTAAACAATACCCTCCTGTTCTGCCTCATGATGGTGGAGAACTGGTCCTGGAAGGAATGATTGAAGAATGCTGGGAGTTATGTCCAAAGAACATATTTTCATCATATATTTCCCTCAGATGTGAAAATAGCTAAACCAAGCGGGTACCTATATTATGAAGCTGTGATATAGGAAAATGCCAGGTGCAGTTGATCACTTTAGTAAGAGTGGCAGAGGCATCAATTCATACTGTGTGGAAAAAGACATTGATAAACCACTGCTGTCTTTTTATCAAGAAAACCACATGGATAGAAAATATTAAATGATTGACAGTATTATGCTGGATGATAGTCCTCTCAGGTCAGATGGCACGCAACATGCTATTGAGGAGAAGCTGAGGATTATTTTGGAATGCTAATAGTGTTTATGTTGGATTAAAATCTTTTTATCTAGTTGCTGATGTTGCCATACAGGGGGGGGGGGGAAATCTGAAGCTGCAATGAAAGAATTAAGGTGTGAAGTATGAACATTGTAAATCTCTACAGTGAAAAATGACATGAACTCTCTTATTTCCATTAAGGTCATCTTCTGTACTCTCTACATGAATCCAGAGTTCTCACTTACGGCACAAAGGACATATTATGTGGAAAATTTAACTCTCTGGAGATGGCTGTAATGTTGGGGAAGATGGAAGGAAAGAAAAGAGTATGACAAAGGTTGATTCATTTACAATGGATTCACTGCTGGAAGACCTGGAGGGCTAGATTCAGGACAGATTATTATGGAGAACATCTATGTGATGACTAAAGATTGAGCTGACTTGATGGCACATTATCAATCAATCGAACAAACAATTGAAGATCTAAAACGGCACAAGCTGTCTGAAAATCAAAAATAATGTTCTATCCAAATTGCAGAAAAACATAGTTTAGTAGTTTTTCCTCCTAAGGAAATTACCATATTCATTCTTCCTGTCCTTCCCTTATGCATTTCTACAGTGTTATGTACATTTTAAGGTGGAATCAACCACCTTATTTTAATTTTTTTGTAAATATCATCAATATAAAAATTACAACTAATAACAGCTACAAGCCATGGCCAATTAGAAGAACTGGTTGATGTGAAAATGGCTAAATTCCTATTAATGAACTTTATATGTAATTCTGAAGTGCAAAAGTTCAACCGATTTTCACTGAAGCTTTCAAGAATTCAGTGCAAAGCAATATTATAGAATTTACTTAGAAATAAATGAGGCTTTAATTACTGGGCTTATTCCCAGCTATTAATTATCCAGAACTGCATAGTCTTATTCAAGATTATTTTTTTACATCTTTAATTAGATAGACTAACTAGAAAAGAATCACCAACTTCTGTATCAACCAGCTTGGCACTTTTTAAAAAGCATGTTTCACATAGATATATCTGTTTTGAAGAAAATAATTTCAGTCATGCCAAAGGATAAATCTTTCTAAACAATTTGAAGACTTTACAACTTTAATTGAGCTAACTTTGAAAAAAAAATCCTTGCATAACAGAACTTTCTTGAAGAAAAGCATGTCTGTGAAAAAAAATATTCTTTAAATGGAAGAAACATGAAAAGTACAAAAGAGATGGCATGGCTGAAAGAATATATAAATAAAGCACAATATTATAACAATATTTGGGATATAATACATATGTAGATTTAGGGAACCAATAAGTACTTAAGCAAGTACTTTTTTTAAATTGTCATTTGTTCTTATTTTTTTTGTCATTTTTATATTTGAAATTTCTATTAAAATTTCTCATTTGCAACTATACACAAGTTTTAAAAGATTTCTAAATTGTAAGGTAAAGTAAAATGAAGCTTTTAAGAACAAATGTGGGAAACAACAAATAAATAATAGCAAAACTGTTTTTCCCAATAGAAACAAGATTATGGCCATCAAAGTTAATAGCATATACTAGAACAGTAATGGATCCAATTGCTAAGCTTGCTGTATTCTACTTTTAGATGGCTTCAATACCTACCAGGATTCTGTATTGATAGGCTCCTGCTTTTGCTTGCCATGGAAAGGTCAAAATGCTTGGTTGAAGAACAATGGGAGCATAGATATCTACTTCTTGTTGATTTTGTGCAGGGACAGAAAATGTGTGAACACCTCCATCCTAATAAAATGAATATACATTAAGTAAACATTTTACTTCAATATTCTTTAAAACCTATTTTTATTGGATCAGATGCAGCATGCAGAGAAGCATAGGGCTCCTCCAGACACTTTGTCCTCCCTTTCTGTCCTACACCAACCAAGAACATTAACCTTCATTTATAAGAGGGTTCCACAAGAAGAACTTGATTCCTAGAGATTGCTGTCTTCTGTCAGGTCACAAGAACCTTTTGGAGGGTCTGTCATAACTCCAAACGGTCACTAGGTGATTGGTTATAAGTTGAGGACTACCATATTGGTTCCAAATGTGCAAATGAAACTGGCCAAGATTTCACCTTCAAAAAAAAAAGTGTTTTTTCTATCAGGACAACCTGGTTTACCCAAATACGGGAAGGAGAATACTGCTTCCCTTTTGCCTTTTGCCTTTCAGATCGCAGGCTGTCGCTTTCACAACAAACTATTTTACATTACATTTATATTTACCTTTATTTATTTATTGATAAATATAAATGTAACACCTTCAAAAAAAGTTGGGGGTAGATTTTCCTGTGTGGAATGGGGAGAACGCCATCCACCACGGAACTACTATATTTTAATGGGAACTATACAAATACTGTTTTACACTTTAGTAATGTATAATAAATTATTTATGCACATGTAAAACAAAGTAGAATTATTTTTAACCTTGTTTTTCCCCAGATTGCTAAAGAAACCACTACAAATATAATTATATCCTGAAATAAAGTATTTGCTACATGTTGGTGAGAGGCAGAGGAAATGCCTAATAAATAAATGAGCATAATATCCAGTTTGTCTCAGTATATAAAACTTATTCTTGTTTATCTGAAAGTTCTAATTTCAACAATTTCACTTCTTTATAATCCATTTTGAAATGTAATATATTACAAATTGTAATTCTAACAAAATTCATGAGAATAGTTTTCATATGAAGTATTTTTATTGGATTATATTTTAAATTTAAACAAGTAAATTGGCTAAATGTGGTAATAATTAATAAAGTTGTTTACTTAGTAACTAGATAAGGTTTACAAAAAGCCACTTTTATTTCAAGCATCATACCTGATCTACAATAGATGTTAGTTTAGCAGTAAGAACGATATGCCCTTCTTTTCTTGCTTTTACATAGTGATATGAACCATTCAGAGAGGACCTCATAACTTCAAAATATTCTTTTGGGAAGTACACATCAATTCTGATGTTCTGAAATTTAAAAAGGAATTATCATCAAACACATTTCTTAATAGAAATACCATTAATATATTCTGATGGCAGAAGAAAAATATGTGCTCAGGTTTTTGCTTTTTTTTAAAAAAAGCTGTCAGTTGGAATCAATCTTTCTAGTTTGTCACTTTTTTCAAAACAAATTGCATTAGGTATGTTGCATTTCCAAAAGGAAATCAAAAATGAAAAAAAGGGTAGTTGTGCAAGTTCTGTAATGATTACCATGCTGCTTTTTAAGGTATTTGCAGTTAATCTTTTTAATGATTTGCTCTATGATTTCCCAAATATTGACATTCGATCACTATTGAATCCCTCTTTGGAAGATCAAACAATATTTCCCCTTCTTCAATCATCCATGATCTAAGGTTTCTCAAGACAATAAAAAGTGTAGTAAAGAAAGTAAAAATATGGCAAATGTACAACCATTCCAACATCTAAAATAAAAAAACCTAATTAACTGCTATAATGTTCAACATAAGATCACGTTGCCTAAACCAGACCTTTTAAGAACTGCATAGAAGCACACTAAGAAATTGGGATTTTTTTACAGAACAAATCTCCTTGTAAAAAGCTTGTGCCCTATAGTTTTATTCAAAGACTTTTCATTAGTACTTTACTTCAATATACATATGCGTAAATTTGTTGTCAATTCAAAACAAAGGCAGTAAGAATAAACGCCAGTGTGTTATAGCTGCTTAAAAGGTGTGGACTTCTGCTTTCTATAGATGATCTCTGATCTTAATTTTCCTAGAAAATTTTACTGTTTCCATAAAAGAATGTCAAACTGCTGTTAAAAATGCAGCAGGAAAGGCCAATTTTAAAAAAGTAGCAAAAAATTACTTAAGAGCAAAGAGATAGTTTGAGGGTGGGGATTAAAAGTAATAAGTTATTTCTCATCATTTGAACTAATACCGGTTTCTTTGTTCACATGTTGTCTGTGTTCTGTTTTCACTCTAATCTTAATAGTATTCCTGACTGAAATTTCTCATCCTTATCATTATACTGTATACCTAATGTGATTTTTCAGAAAAATGCTTATTTATGTTTTCCTTACCTCAGATAAATACACCTTATTGCTTGATTTGTCATACACTTCAATAGTGATTTCATAGAACCTCTCAGTTTCCAGCACCCATCTCTCACCAGGATGAATTGAAAATCCTGCACAGCAAAAGCACTGAAAGTCGTAGAGTTACAGAATACTCACCTGATCAAAACACATCAGAGTGGCATAAAGTGTGATTTTATATAAACTTTTCCATAAGGAAATATTTCAAAACCTTGCTGTCCATCAGAAAATTATTTTCCCAATTAAAAATTCAGTAATATATATGATTCAGTAATCACATATTTCCATTTCAATGCTTGGAAATACGCAATTATTGACTGCATTTTTAATTGGGAAAATAACTTTCTGATGAATAGTAAGATAAATTGGACTAGAACTGAAATGGGAATGGGCTGGTCACATAGCAAAAAGAACTGATGGCAGATGGATTAAGGCAGTCATAGAATGGATCCCAGTTGATAAAAAGCATCCATGAAAGAGACATAAAACAAGATAGATAGACGACATCAGCAAGTATTGTGGGCCCAACTCACAAGGAAAGGTCAGGGCTTTATTCTGCAGTGGATAGACAATGGCTAAAATGATGATGATGATGATGAATCACATGTAAGGGTTGTGTAGCCACTTCAAAGAACTTTGAAGAAGTGGGTTAAAGATAGAAACAAGGATGGAACAAAGATAATATTGATTGCACTTTTGGAATATCTCTGTAATTTATGATGTCCAAAATATGCAATGATAAGAACATATAATATCTGAGTTACGGCCTCCTTCCTCTGAAGAATGTAACAATGTGAGCAGTCAATTTAATAATAGTAATAATAAAATAGCATGAACTGCTGAAATCATAAAAAGGACAAAGTAATAGGAAAGGAAGAAACTAAAGTGTTCTGGCACATTAGAATTCAAACAGACAAGTACCTGTCACATAATACCCCAGACTTAACAATTATTAATAAGAAGGGCAAAAAGTCTGGATAGGTAACATGACAGTACCTGGAGACAGGAGAATATAAAGGAAAGAACTGTAGAAAATCACAAAACACAAAGATATGCAAATAGACATAAAGCAATTGTGGAAAAAGAAATTAAAGATGGTATAAGGAGTATAATATCAACAGGAGCCCTGGATGTATTTCCAAAACATCTGGAGCACTACTCAAACACCATCAATGTTGACAAAACAGCCATCAGACAATTTTATAAGGCAGATTTAACACCATCAAATAACATCTGCCATTCCCCAGGTCATTGGGAAGGTCTCCATAGGTGTACAAAAATGCCAATCCACTCTAAACATCTGGCTGACTGTGCAACCAATATTATTTCTATGTCACACGGCTCCCAGCAAATCTACAAATTTATTAAGTACATGACAATATAAGTATACATTTTATATGGAATTAATTAGCTTTGGTTATTAAAACATTGCATGAAGTTGTTTATTTCCAAAGTCAATTAGCATTGTGTACTAACCTAAGTATCCTGGGTCCACAACAAAAAGGGTGCCATTTGGTAATTTAGAAGCCCCTTGCATAGATACACTTATAAATCAGTTAAGGATCCAAAAGTTAGACAATGATAACAAATTAATATTAATTGTTATATGAGTAAAATCTATGAAGTACCTAATTTTGAACATTATAAAGAATCGAAGAAGTCACACTGAAAATTCTGTTACATTAATACCTATTATATTCTTTGCTGTTTGAACAAGTCAAGAGTATTGCTACTTAATGAGAAGCAGTGCTAGTATAGAATATCGTGGAAAGGTAGTGGCCTTTAGTTTTGCCGAATGGGTCACGACGAAGGGCCTGGGACGGAAGAGGCTAGGGGCCTATTGGCCAAGGAGAACAGCTAGGGTCGTATCAGCAGAGGAGAAATGATAGTGGTTAATGGCTGGGGGCAGAACCCTGGTGGCAAACAAGGGGCTGCAAAGGGTACGATGTGAACAATTCAATTCCATGGACTCTAAACACAGGGTGGCTAGTTCAATGATAATTCATTGTGCATAATATGAAAAATCACACACAAAAAAGGATATTTTTGTGGGAAAGTACAAGATTTGCTTGTCCCCGCTGCAATGCAGTAACTGTGCATGTGGCCTGATCCAATCTGGCAATTGGCCAGGCGGTATCTCCCCCAGAGCTGAGTGTGTTGTTCTGAAGTTGTAGCTCATACTGATCAGAAGGCATGATTAGTTCTGTCCAAAATGCAAGACAACATTAAGAAAAAATCAAAGGAAATACTTCCAAATACTCCCCCCCCCCAAAAAAAGAAACACACACAATGCTTTTGTGCTCCTCAAAATATTTTTAAAAGAAAAACACAGCATAGAAATGTTTGCTTTGTACTATAAAGTATCACTTTACCTATTTACTTATAAAGAGTCAAGAGTACAAAGTTACATAAAAAGGCAACAGAACAGTAACAAATTTTCTTATGGCTAAAATCCTCACTACTAAAGCTTTAGGAAGATAAAAATAAATGTATTCACATCTTTTTTAAAAAAAACCTTTCATTATGATTACATTGCTATTTTTTTTGGTGTTGGCTTTCTGCTCCCCAAAGCAAATCTTTCCATCCTTTGGCACATATTAATGAGTTCATCTCAGTTTTCAGATATAACAGAGCCAAAGTAAATAACAGATGCTAACTGGTGAAGTGAAGATGACCTGCCGTGGTTTTATTAATAAACTAGGAAAATATAAATATAACTTTTATATGAATATTTTATCAATGGATATGAATTCAATCAAATTGGTTGTATTTTAAATCAATGGAAAATATTTGTGTGATGAATTATTTCTCCCACTGATTTAAAGGTAAATTAAGTTACCCTAATCTGAATTAGTCAATATTACCTGTATTTTTATATGAGGCCTATTAAATTTGAAGTAAATTTATATTATGGCATTTCATTACATCATCCTGAAATCATCCAGTGATATTACATCTTTATATTCTATTCTATATAGAATTATTTATCTTTTATAAAAAGGCTTTTCAACATCATCCCCATCATCCTCACTTATAGTTTATATAAAATTTCATATTATCAATCTAGTATATATAAATGCTTTACTATCATTATTGATCATTTATTTGACTACAGCTATTATTACTTTATCTTATACATAATACTCAAAGTTTAACTACATTTAACTAAATTTTATTGTGACATTTCATTTCATCATCCTGTATCCTTCCAGAATTAGTGCAGTCCAATATCTCTTGCCATTTGTAGAATCTGTATTCTAAGTGTTTTCTTGATAAGTCTTATGTGGACTTCTCTTGACAACTTGTTCATTGGATATCTTAAAAAGAATTCAAAACCCTCCATCTATTTCTTTCATCTGCTTGAGTTTTGTTATCACTGGTGCTTCTGCCAAAATTACTTTCATTGTTTCTGCCAAATCTTCTCCCCTTTCTTCATCTATGTTTTGACATCTGAGATAGAGTTGCAGTTCATCGATCTCTCCTTTCCGTATTCCGCACTTATCATTTTCCTCCACACTCGATTTGCTGTCAATGTCAACAATTTTCTTATCACTTTCATATGTATCTGTAATTTTTTTGAACTTCTGTCCTCAAATTTCATCGTTGTTTTAGAAGTATTCTCAACTCTTCCATCCGTACTTTCTGTATTTTGATATTTTGATCTATAAATTCAAGACTCTTTTCAATTCTCTCTGTAGTTATTAAGAGTTTTTGAATTTCTAACATAATGTTTTGCAATGTTAGTTCCTTTTCTTCTTCATATAGTGCCATTTTTCCAAGTTATAAAAACTGCCACTAAAACATCCAAGGCTTTTGCTAGGTTTCAAACAAATTCAGTGAAGTTTTTTCCACTGACCCTTTCAGTAAACCAAGCTGATAGCTTTGTAATATCAGATGTTGCCAAGCCTCTAGCCACTAGATGACAGTGTTACATCTTTTCTCTCTGTTTTTGGCTCTCTAAACTCTGAACTCTGGAAACAGTTTTTCTCCGGAAAAGAAAGAAAAAAAATGTTTAAAGATTACGATCCGGCTGAGCCTTGCAAAGAAAGAGGCTTTTTTTTTAATCCACAAACACAAAAAAATGGGAAAAGTATAGAGGAAGAAGGGGGAAAAAAGACCAGTCCAGTTTAAAAGTAGGAGGCATTTGTAAAAAGTCCGTCCATAAAAAACAAACAAAATTAAAGTGAAAATGATAACACGATAGTTTTAAACCAGGGTAAATTCGCCACTTGTTTCCTTCTGTCTTCAGTTTTATTTTAACTCTGAGTCTTTTGGGTTTTCTCTTCTCTAATAATAAAGATGTTTCTCACCATTTCAACACACTGTCTCTCCTGTGCTGCTTCCATTTCAGAGGCTTGTCCCAACCTTTTGTAGCCATATTGGCTGCTTCTCTTGTAGCTGGCAAAAAGAGCTTTTTCCTGGATCAATCAGGGGCTTTGCAATGCCACTGAGATCAGCAGGACATGCCCTTTACTATCACCATTCCTTCAGAATGGTTTAGATCAAAAAAGGATCGTCCAGCAACAGAGATATTTACAGCAATCCTGGAGCCCCAAGATTGCATGTCGTGTCATAGCGACATAATATAATAATAGCTATGCTTAATGGAAGTTTAACAATTATAATAATTTGTATAAATGTACATTAGATTGATGATACTAATAATGGAAAAAACATGGAATTTAAAATTATTAGAGAATGTTATTAATGCTAAAATAATAATGATTTAGAATAGGATACAAAAATTCTTTATTATCGGATATATTGAAGATGATATAATGAATCATTATAAATGGATACATATTTAGAATACCTTGTTTAAAATGGTGAAACAATAATGATAATTAAACAAATAAAGTACAATAATAATGTCTACAAAGATATTTGATTGGCAATAAGTGATATTTGATAAAGCTCAAGTGATGACTATGGAAAGGACAGAGAAAGATTTTATAACCAATCGACACACTGTATGTAGTTGAAGAGGTTCTTTATGTTATATGTTTTGCGTGTTTATGTTTGTTTGAAAATAAAAATTTTATTAAAGAAAAAAATATTACCTGTATTTTTAATTTTGTCTCAGAAGTACTAAATCTTGAAAATGGGTTTAGGTTTCTTAACATTAATTCATTGATTATATTTCTTAATATTTTTTTCCACTTAGCATATCTACTTGTAATTTATCCTTTAAGGAAGTTAAACTTGAGAGAGAATCAAGAACCATAAAAACTGAGTCCAAATAGCAATTGAGTGAAACATTTTAAATTTTGTTTTACAACCAAGTTGATATTTTTAAACCAAATGCTATAAAAGATGTTGCTGGCTTTCTCAAAACAAAACAATCTCTCTTGACCTCATACAAGCTCCTTTGAATAGAGGGGCGAAAAGCAATTGAACATTACAGTATCAAAAAGAATTATTGAGATCATATAGGAACTGAAGTATGAAAATGTTGCTTCACTGACTCTTTAGAAAAATAGGCCAATAACATGGTAGAAATTTAATTCCAAGCCAGAATATACAGTTCAGATGTGGCTTTGTGTTACCTAATTTCAGTGGTGGGATTCAAAATTTCTACCGGTTCTGTGGGCATGGCATGGTGGATGTGGCATGGCACGATGGGCATGGCAGGGAAAGGTTACTGCAAAATTCCCATTCCCTCCCAATCAGCTGGGACTCGGGAGGCAGAGAATAGATGGGGGCAGGGCCAGTCAGAGGTGGTATTTACTGGTTCTCCAAACTACTCAAAATTTCCGCTACCGGTTCTCCAGAACTGATCAGAACCTATTGAATACCACCTCTGCCTAATTTTTTAAGGCAACCCTTTACTATCCTAAGTAACAAAGATACAATTAATACAATGTTCCTGTTATTTTTGTCTGTCTTCTCTCTCCCCTACCCATTCCCCATATACACAATGGACTGACATTTTCAGGAATTTACTCAAGTTCATATGATGAAATTTAATTGAAACAATCTTTTAACTCTCAAAATGTGTTGACCAAATATGTGTTAAACTAATTATTAAAGGACACAGGAATCTATTGGAGCAATGACTTGTGGACCCTGTTATGACTTTATTAACTGAAACATAGTTGCACCATTATATAGATCTGCAGGAAATATATGTAAAATATTATACCTGGACAAAAAGACATACCTGTCATTTTCCCTCGCCTAATTTTCATGACTTTATATTGTACTGACATTCCTACTAGTAGGTAGACATCATAAGCAGGGTTTAAAATGATGTTTTCCAAAGTAAACAATCTGACTTCAGCACCAGGCACATTCTGTTGGTTAAAAGAAGAATTTAATTTAAAGATACAATCATACACACATTTTTAAATACCAGTATGTAATATTTATAAATAAATTCATGAAATGTGAATTTTTAAAATGCAAAGCTGCATGCGAGGTTACTACTTTATTACTACTACTATAAAGTTACTGCTTTAATCAAGAGTAAGATCAGCTCCTATGATATTTTGGGAATAAATATTTTAAAAAATGGAATTAAAAAATTCTGCTGTATGCTTTGCATGGCACAATGATTATAAACTGAAGATTTCTAATTCCTTATTATAACACATCAGTGTGTGTTTTTTGCAAAATACAACATGTCATAAATGTATGAACTGTTCAAATAAGAACAGTTATAATAATAATCATCATCACTCATTATTATATGTTGGCCTATTATTGTAATAATGATTGAGTAGATGTAGTCATTATATTTAGAATAGAATAGAATAGCATAGCATAGAATAATAACTTTATTGTCACTTTGAATTTACACTAATTGGCATACATTAAAATGAAATTTTGTTGCACACAGCTCTCAAAGGGTCACTATCCTTTGTGAGTTCTTTCAATGCAATTGTGGAACCTGATGAAGAATGGGGTAATTTGGGCATTTTTTAAAATTCATTTAGGGGTGAAGATCATCTCTATTTGTTCCAGTAGTGATGGCTTTCCAGAAATAAACACAAGTCTTCCAGAGTAATTTTTTAAAAACTCAGCTTTAGAGTTTAAATGTTTTATTCTGGATGCTTATATGTCTTTATGATGTAACGGTTTCACACCTGCAGTGGAATTTTAAAAAAAATTACATTACAAAATACAACACAAATGAAACAAAAAGGCAACAGTAAAAATATTGGGTTTCTGTCTGGATGGTCTCTTGTGACGAGCCGATGGACAGAGAATGGAAGTAGTGATCTTCCTCCCATGTTTGGGCATACCTAAACTCTAAATAGATACCTTTCACCCTGGCTTGGCTGATAAGGAGTCGAACTCTGTGACTTAGTGGTTAACACATCTGCCTAAGATGCAATACAGCACAGGTTCGAATTCTAGTAAGGGTATGGCTAGCTGATGAGAGCTAAATAGCTTGAAATAGATTTATACTAGTCTCCCTTTATTTATTTATCAGCACAAAATACAACACAAATGTAACAAAAAGGCAACAGTAAAAATATTGGGTTTCTGTCTGGATGGTCTCTTGTGACGAGCCGATGGACAGAGAATGGAAGTAGTGATCTTCCTCCCATATTTGGACATGCCGGGGGTTGTATGTGTGTATGTGTATGTGTGTGTGTATATATATATATATAGTTTTGTCATGTTCTCATCATGAGCCAAATAATAATAAATAAATATAAGTTATAACTCTAATGGGTATCACTTTAGTATCATCAAAGGATTGTAATCATAAAAGAAGAAAAATATTGGTTGGAAAATGACTATGTTAAATGTAGCACCTAGAAGTAACTTACCTTATACACAGTTTCCTCTATTCTTGCTTTGAGTTTTGAACTCCCTGTTTTCATTCCAGATACTAAAACAATATCTCCTTGTTTTGCAACTTTCTCCATCTCTAATATATATGAAGGTGGTGTATATGTTGATTCAGAAAATTTCAAAATTCTGTTAAAAATGTTAATTTAGATATTAATATTATTTCTTTTTAAGGTTGATAAAGCAGTTTCTTGCAGAAACTATAATGATAAATAAACATTGTACAAAGCACAATAGAATAAAATATAATATAAATGCAAGCAGTAACGAACATTAATGAAATTGATTTTTTTTCTACTATAGCTGAAATATTTCAGAAAAGCTTGGTTTAAGTATTCCACAAAAGGCTATAAGAATGTGGCCATCTTTACCTCAAGTAACTGTGTTCCAAAAGAAGGGAGGAAACTCACCTGAATGACCCCTCTTGTCATACCTGCTGATAAAATGGGACTTTCAGTTGGCACTCTTTTCATCTGGGTTGGATAGGCAGAATATACTAGATACCTGGTTCCAAATCATGTGGTCATTATGGACAGCTGTTTTAATACTTTTAAGTTATATTACACTATCTTGTGTGTTATGTATCTACCTACAACCTAACAGATGTGGAAGGCTCCTTGGTGTTTCTTAAAATTCTTTTGAATATTACTTCAGGAGGAAGATGAATAGGAAAGGGAGAAATATAGTTTAAAAATTGTTCAAAACCCAAGTTATTTTATATGTGGATCATATTTAAAATCATGTCCACAGACCCAAAGTAATTTAGAAATAATCAAATGGAGTTTAAAGTTCAGAGTGGCTGATATTACATTTATCTGGTAATTTTCTGGAATTGTTGATGAAAGTTTCAAAGATGCCGGCTTTACTTAAGAATTTCTACTCATTGCTAGCTGACTTCCAAATAATAACTCCATAAATCCAATCTGATCTGAATGATGGCATCACGCTTCCCAAATGTCTAAATATCCAATACTCTCAATGCCGTTACCAAAATATTTCTTTTATAATAACTAGCTTTTAACTTTCATTTATTCATCTTTTTATCCAATTTAATTCTAATACAACTCTTCTGATATTTTTGCTTTTTTTAAAGTGTATGTTAGCTAAAAAAAACATTGTGTCCTTATGAGCTGATACTCTGCCAAGATTATTTATTAAATTATAAAATTGTATAAATGTAATATGGTGGTAACTAACAGTACTTATTTTAAAATACAACTAAAACTTCTCCAAAACTACTAGAGGCACAATAAAACATCAGAAGGTTGAAAGGAGAAATACCCAAACAGTGGTTAACAAAATATCCAAACAGCATTTAAACCAGATAAAGCTAAAGATGAAGCTAAAACATTTTTAAAAGCATTTCTCAAAACCATAAACGTTTGTCTCTTCTATAAGGAGAATGTAAAAATCCAATGGAATTTTACAAAATTTTGTACAGCTAATAACCATGAACCTGATTCAAGATAGATGCATGAATAATGGGAAGGTCAATAGAGACTCCCAATTTTGCTAATTGGTTTTGTAACAATTTGCTTGGCTCTGGCTGGAGCATCTGTTTTGATCTTATCTGGAACAAGATCCACTGACTATAGTCATTAATGCATCTCTCAACTAGACTATTGTAATTTGCTTTAACAGGATTGCCCTTGAAATAGAATACTCTACAGAATGTTTTTATCTATCTGATAATGGGACAAAATTATTATTGTCATATTTCACTGGTAATATATAAGTTGAACTGACTACCAGTATTTTTCTAGGTTCTATCCAGGTGCTTGTTAACACTTATAAAGCCCTATATGGTTTAGGATCTTCAAAACATTTATTCAGAATTGAATCTGCCCACTCAATAAGTCTAAATAAAGTCCCTATTGAGATAGCTGCTACAACTCTACAATAATACAATAAAAATCAATAAATACAAAAAACCAGAAATGAATAGAGTGGAGTTAGATCTCATAATTATGGCATAGAATACTATTTCCCCAAAGCTTTAACATGCTTCCAAAAGATAATGATAGCTACTTCTGCAGATAAGGTATTTTACAAGAGGGGAGCTCCTGCAGAGAATGCCACTTCTATGCTGCCTCCATCAAATGTGCATACTGTGAGTGTGTCTGTGTGTGTCTGTGTGTGTGTGTGTGTCTGTGTGTGTGTGTGTCTGTGTCTGTGTGTTTGTGTGCGTGTGTCTAGAATGACTTTTTAAAATTACAGATAATTCTTTATAGTGCTTCTTGGTCTTACAATTTTCAACATAAGCATATACCAACTGGACAAGTTTGAATACTTGGCGTGAAAGCAACAGTCTAGCACTATTAGTTAGAACTAGATAGATGAGACAAGTATATTCTCAAGAAAGGTCCGTAGTTTGTTTTCAAAAACTCTTTGGCAAGCCATCCCCAAATATCCATCCCATGTAGGAACTGCAATTAATTACAAGTGTGAATTGGTAACATCAGCTATAATTAGAGTAGTTAACTGGCCTTTAATAAAATGTTCAAATATTCAAAACATATGGAGGCAAGTAAGAGTACAGTCAAATATAGTGGGAATCTGGGAATGCATCTGTAGAACTCTAGAAAAATCAATATTTCCTCCATACCTTTTAAACAAATATTCTTGTTTAAAAGGACTATATCGGGGTAAATTAAAATCTCTAGTTTACTGCAATCAGAACTGAAGAAGCTTCTTCAATGAGAAGCAAAATGCCTTCAAGGAGAAAACAAGGACAGTCCAGTTGTTTTTTGAAAAAGCACCTTTGAGTATTACCATGAACAGATCTGCATGACAGCAAAAGTTGTGGGTAGCTAAAATAGAAGAAAAAATGTAGGGAAAGAAGAAAGAGAGAATAAGACTGAGTTTTAATCTTTATGTAGGTAAAGGGCAAAAGAAGAAGAAACCACAAGTATGGGAAATAGCTCACCATTTACAAACGCTCTAGCCATTTAACTAAAATCTACATTTATGTACATATGAACAGCTGAATAAATTAAACTTACTGTAGTGCATTATGGAAATCTGAGAATTCATTAGTTTCAGAGCTTTTCACAATGGTCCACTCAAAAGCAAGTCCTGCCAATGTGCTAAAAGTGTTTCCTTTAAATAATGGAACATCAAAACAGTTAGAATGTAAAGACAACTTTCCTTCATTTGTCAAACTATCTGCACAACGACAATATTTTGGAATTACAAGGAAAATAAAGCAGAACTGCACAAACATAAAGTGATTGGATAAACTCATTTCAGGAGCAGTTGGCAACATGACTAAGTGTAATGACCTGGGGAAAGAGGAATAGAGGCAGAACACAATTCATTTATCTAATAGAAAATACAAATTCATATTAAATATTCTATAAATATAATACAAGAAGTAAAATATTGCTATAAATGTAATAAATGTATATACATCAGATACATAACATGAAATTTGATTTTTTTTAAATGAAAAGATTTAAAATGGCAACTAGAGAAAATTAGAAAGGGAAGGGAAACTATCTTCTTTTAGTAATACCGTCAATGCCTCATTAACCACAGAAAGTGAAATTGCAACTGATTATTTGCAAGCACATTTTCTATTCAATAGACACAATACGTAAATGATCCCAATCTGACTGCAAACACCAAATGATCAAATATCACGATCCAATGCATATATCCCTCTGCAACATACATTTGGCTTTTCAAATCCTAGCAATATCCCTATTACTGATAACAGTGATACAGAAAGTGCATTTACTCTAAAAATAAATGTTCCTTGATATTCGTCACAGTTCTGATTCATGAAACAAATGAGATGCCTCAAGATAGCTTATTTGCAAAAAAAGAATTATCTCTACATAATTGCATAATGTTTTTGAACTTCATACAAACATCTCAACACAAGTTCCCATAATAAATCTTAGCAAACTTCAAATCTCTGGTTTTTTCATGATATAAAACCATCATCCTTCAACTTTGTTTGGAATAAAACATATAGAATTTCTACCCTGGAGTTCTGGAAGTTAGTTTTCCTATATATGGATGACATTTACAAATGTTCACTATGTGTACTTCCTGACTTTAAGTAAAAAGAATTTAACATTATTAATATTTAATAATATAGTACAAGAGTGCCAACCTTGGTTATTTTAAGAGCTTTGAACTTCAACTCCCAGAATTATCCAACCAGCAGACCACAAGTCCCAGAATTACCCATCCTGCATGGTTGTCTGGGGTATTATGCGATTTGAAGTCTGCAGGTCTTAAAGTTACCAAGGTTGGGTGCCTCTCATATAGTGTATCATGGAGAAAAGAGATTTCAATAAGTAAGTGTAATGGACAAGGTTGTATAATGATAGTTCACTGTTTTCATGGTGTATTTTTTAACGCTACGAAAGTAAGGCAAATTTTCTTAAAGTATTATTGAAATCTAAACAAAAGCAAAAATACAATATGAAATCATGCACATGAAAGAGCAAAGTACTATCATTCTATGGATTAAAATGTTGAATCCGTGATAGATTGGATACCTTCGGAATCTCGGGCTTGAATTTTCAGCTGCAGTGGTGAATCCTCAAGATATAATTCCTTTGTTGTAGATACTATGTGAATAGTATGAATAACATCAACTATAGCATCACAGCGAAGGACCTGGCCAGTCACTTGATGAAAAAGAAGAAAACATTGTTACTAATTCAGTGAACACTGAACTTTAATACAGTGACCAGTTTAGCACAGCATTCTGTAACACAGTACCTCTAGATGGTCAGGACCAGTGGTGGGTTCCTACTGGTTTGCCCAAGTTTGGCCAAACCTATAGTAGTTTGGCGGACGGGACGCTGGAACCGGCAGCAACCCAGACCTACCAGACCCCCGAACCAGTTCTCCCGGCAGTGCCATAGGCACCACCATCTTGTTTTTTGCTTCTGCGTATGCACAGAGTAATTTTTGTTGTACTAAATCTGCGTGCGCAGCACACATCAATTGCACAGGTGTGCACAGTGCATTCCTGAGCAAACCGGCAGTAGTTTCTGCCAGAACCCACCCCTGGTTAGGACTATGACTATGACCTACCATGCTGTGCAGGAATTTTGTCCAGAATTACTAGATAAGAGTAATCTTATCCCAAAGGTGCTTTTTCAAGAGGCAAGTGGACTTTCTTGTTTTTTCTTTGAAGACTTTCCACTTTTCATCCAAGAAGCTTCTTCAGTTCTGACAGGATAGTGGGGAATGAAGCTTCTAGGATGAGAAAAGCACCCTTGGGACAACCATGGTGCTTGGATAACTGAGAATCTCTATAGACCTTTAGCAATATAATTTGGGATGAACACCTTTTGAATGGTGTGGGAGTAGGAATGGATTTCCAGAGAAAAATTGCAGACTACAGGAACCAGGAGCACTACTCAGGTGACCCTGATGACACATAAATCTCCAAGTGCTTTAACGACCCTCTAAAAGGATGCAAATAACCAGCTGTCTGCAAGGAATATAAATCCTTCCATTCTCCACCATCCAATCAGAGCTGAAGAAGCTTCTTCGATGAGAAGCAAAACGTCTTCAAAGGAAAAGCAAGAAAGTCCAGTTGCCTCTTGAAAAAGCACCTTTGGGAAAACCATGATCTGGATGGCTGAGAATCTCTACAGACTTTAAGTGTGCCAATTCCTTCACTGCCCTGTGGGTTTATAATCTTACAGTTCAACAAACTGAACTGGAGTATGCAGGAGAGTGTAGGTAGTCTGGCTCCTTCAAAACTGCTTCCAGATGCATTTTGATGCACGAGCATGCACACAATTGGAAATCACTGACAAAGCAACCACAGATCCATGTCATTTTTACAGTTCAAAGGGGGCACTTCATACACGCTGTTACATGTACAGCACTGAATCTATCTTAACTTGGCCAAATTTCCATCCCACAGGAATCATGGGTCCCAGATTTTGAATACATTCTGAAAATTAGCCCATTTGAAGTGTGTTGACTCAAAAATGGCTGCTCTATGATTCAGCATTTTATCCAAACGGTTGCAAATAATCAAACAGACACAAGAGTTTTAGTAGTATATAGATGTAGAAATCCTGTAAGTGCTTAAAATTTAGTCCTAATAAAATATTATAGAAGAAAGAGACAGTACTTACAAACATCTTCAGCCAAAATAATACTTGTAAGCCGTGTTATTTGTGATGATCTGGCTTGAATAGTAGCCTTATGTGAACAATGATGTTTATCTTGATCTATAGCATCTATGCTAGCAACTTCTGGTCTGGTGGAAGACCTATTTAAAAATATTAAAAATATTACAGTTATAAACCAATTATAACTGCTGAAACTCTTTGTATTTTAGTCTTTATAGCGAAGAGTTTTAGAAATTGAAAATAGTGAGAACAGCTATTAGGGCTGGAACTAAGAAAGCAATCAGTTGTCATTTCCCCCCTATTAAGCAATGGATTAGTGAAACAAGATGTGACCGTTTTTCATGTTCAGTTAACAACTGTAACTGTAACTTTTCTGATGCTTTGTGATGCAGCTTTGGAAAAGTGATTTGTGCAAAGTTATGCAACGTTAATGAAATTGGTATAACAAGTCGTCTTCACTTAACGAACACAATTAGATGGGAACCTCTGTTGCTAAGCAATGTATTGCAAATGTCATGTGACCACAATATATTTTCTGATGTTAGCTCCAGCTCTAGTCATTAAAGAAATCACTGTGGGTTAAATGTGATGTCATGCAACTGCAAATTGCAACTTGGTGTGCTTGCTTCCCCCATTGTGTTCGGTTGAAACTGGCTGTGAAGGTCGCAATAGCGATCACATGAGAGTGGCATGTTATGACTATTGTAAATATATGCTGCTTGCCTAATGCCTGAATCAAAATTCTATGGCCATGGGGTTGTTGCAATGGCTACAACTTTGAGGACAAGTTACTAAGTCTTCTTTTACAGAACTATTGCAACTTTGAATAGCTGCTGAATGTCGGTAAGCGAGAACTACCTGCATTGCTATGCACAAAATTAAAAACTATTTTGTTTCCTAAAGAACAAAACAACCCTACTTGAAACTCTCTGTAAAGTCATTTCAAATTTAGTCTGTTCTGATGAAACAACACTTGAAATAGCTTTAGGTTATGCATTTCATCAGAGCAAAATTCAAAAAATGGTTTCAAGCATTCCCACCATAAGAAAGAATAGGAACAATTAGCTGCCCCTCCTTTCTTTTTCATTTCAGAAACACACAAAAATGAAATTTATGCTAAGTACTATCGAATATATAGTCCTCGACTTACAACAGTTCATTTAGTGACTGTTCAAAGTTACAGCGGCACTGAAAAAAGTGACTTTTGACTGTTTTTCACACTTATAGCTTGCAGCATCCCTATGATCAAAATCTGAATACTGGCCTTTATTTATAATGGTTGAATTGTCCTGAGGTCGTGTGATCACCTTTTGTGACCATCTGACAAGCAAAATCACTTAATAATTATGTTACTAATTTAATAACTGCAGTGATTCACTTAACA
The DNA here is from genome assembly GCF_051295495.1 of Thamnophis sirtalis. Lineage (NCBI taxonomy): Eukaryota > Metazoa > Chordata > Lepidosauria > Squamata > Natricidae > Thamnophis > Thamnophis sirtalis. Next base: position 69,823,646 of record NW_028261383.1, on the reverse strand, counting down.
ACTGTGGCAAGAAAGGTCGTAAAATAGGGTAAAACTCACTTAACAACTGCCTTGCTTAGCAATGGAAATTTTGGGCTCAATTGTGATCATAAGTTAAGGACTACCTGTAATAATAAATTCCCATAGATTTTCTCACACACTGAACATTCTGTTTAATTTATAATCTTATCAAATTCCTGCTCCTTTCTGTCTTTAACTGAGATTTTCTTTATTTCAGTATATAAATATTAATTCTCGGCCAATAGACTAACAAAGAAATAGACTACCTAACTGCTTCAATATTTCTTTCATTACAGGTTTCCACAATAACAATTTTATTCTTTTTCAAAGATTTCTCTGGAACTATACCTATTCATTTCACAAATTTAAACAGAATAGACGTGTTTTATTATTAAGTGAATCTGTTTAACAAGCAAGGACAGCAAAAGTAGCTATGTTAATTTGCCAATTAGAATTGGCTCTGCTTGTAGAATTGTAGTGGTTCTGAGTACAAAACATGGCTGCTAATGCTTAATACCACTAACATTACAATGACAAAAAATGTGTGATGACCCAGGACAAGGCAAAGGTCATCACACCAGCTGAGAGTTCAAACTCCCTTTTAATGCTCCAAATTTCCCCCCAAAGGCTCCCAGATTTTTGGCAAGTCCCAGAGTAATCCACACATACACACATATCACTGGAGGCATTCAGCCAGTTCGCACCTATTCGGGAGAACTGGTTGTTAACTTTCTAAGTAGTCCGGAGAACCGGTTGTTGGAAGAAATCTCCATTTGTTTTTTCCCACTTTACAGGGTTAATCCTGTAAGGAAGGCAGGAGGGAAACATTCTGGTGTCATTTCTAGCCTCATCTTTATTGCCCTGCTTACAGAAACTGCATCTCCAGTTAACCTTTATGACATTGGAACCGCTAAGGCGAAATGCCCATGGACGTGAGTGACCAGCCCACCCAGTCACATGACCACTGAGCCATGCCTACCCAGCTGGTCATTAAGGCAGAGAACCAGTTGTTAAATTATTTGAATCCCACCGCTGACACACATGTGGCAGCCTCTGGCTGCCCCTAATCCAGCAAAACAAGGGAACAGGGAAATGAATCCATGAAACAAGGAACAAACAACTAGTCCATGAAACAAGGAACAAGCAATGAATCCACAAAGTATGGAACAAGGTACTGACTCCACAGTCAGGAAGAAACAAGCAGTCCTGCAAACTCCAAATATCTGTACCTGCACACCAAGGTCTACCAATTCTCTACCTCTCCCCTCAGCCTCTCCTTAAATCTCAGTCACAGGTGAGCCTTGTGAAGAGGGGTGGGACGCTCTCTTCCTGACTTCTCTGGTCAGTCTGCTCTCTTCTCACCTTCTCTCTACTCTCAGTGCTCGGGGATCAGGAAGGGGTGGTCCTTGCTCATTACCTGAGCTCCATTGCTCCTCATGTCTACTGCTTTCCCTCTCTCGGTCATCCTGCCCCCATTCCTCCCTGCTTACAAGCCATCCCAATCCTGAGGGGACCCTGGGCTCCCTTCGCCTGCTCCTTCCCACATTCTTCTGAAGCCAACGAAGCCGCCCACTCAATCTCTATTGGCTCCAGCTCTGGCTCGTCCTCCTCTGCAGATTCAGGCTCCGATGGGTACATGACAAAATGAATGTCCATTATGGCTCAACAAACCAACCCAATCATCATAGTTTTTTCCATGTTAAAATGCAACTTAAAGTTAAAATTAACACAAGAAAGGGTACAGAATGATTCCTGAATTTAAAAAAACACACACCAAACCAACATTACACTAGTGAGCTTTAGAATTACTCAGCAGCATTTGCATGTGAACATGATATATGCAAATACTACCTATCTGCAAAATAAATCATAGCACAACATACTTGCAATCCATATAAATTCTAATTTCCCTATAGCAATTAAGAAGATAACAATAATAGGCAGGCTGGAGCCAAGAACCACAGTCTTTTGCCTAGTCATGTTCTTAGCTTTTCTTCCTTTCTTCTTAACATCTTATTCCTGTATGACCTCATTCAGGCAAAGCAATAATAGCAGGGACATGATGCTCCCTGGTTCTTTATTAGCTTGGGTGGAAGTAGTTTGGAAAAGCAACCTAATCTTACGCCTCAAAGTAACCATCTAATCACATTGCTCGCAATAATTGGGATGCTCCAAATGATGCTATTCAAAACAGGCACATTTTGTTTCACACTCAGAACAATCTCTAAAGATGCTTTTCTTCAGCCAATCAAGTTGCTGATTTTATTATTTTGGGTTTTTTTTTAATTTATATGTCGGCTTTTAAAAAAATTGCCTTAATCTTATACCAGAATAGTAAAATAGCATATAAATCAAATAAATGACAGAAAAATTTTGTTCTCACAAAGCAAAACATTTGAAACATGTTTTGTGTCATGCCAGAATATTGAAGGCAGCCATTTCAAGATCAGAACATTTTGAATTGTAATTTTCTGCACATTTAAGCATTTTAACATAAGAATAGTTTTCACAGCAAGAAGTAATAGCTCTATTTAATTCTGCATTGATCAGACCCCACTTCAATTATTGTATCTATTTCTGAGCACTACCCACAAGTTCCACAGATGGGTCAGAGGAGGAGAAGCCAAGTTATATGAATAAGGATGGAAACAGGTGAAAAAGTTTTCATAGAAAGGAGTGCAGGGAGGGTGGGGAGTGGGGTGGGGTATGACAGAACTGTTCATATACCAGGGGTGTGTGTGTCACAGACAAGATGCTTATGATATGTGCTCCATCATTGCAGAGAACATGACAATGGATTTGAGTTACAGGAAGGATTAGAAAACGTTCTGAACATTAAGAACAATTTGAAAACCAATTATCTATATGAGCGGTCAGAAATGTTTTAATTTAAATTCTTGCATTGGGCAGGAGGTTTGATTTCATGGCCTAAACAACTATTTCCAATGTTATAATTCTGTCCCTAGTATAAACAGTCCTGATATTTACTGTGAAAGCCAATTTACAGCTAGTCTTTGCTTAACAATCCTAATTCGGATTGGAAGTTGAAGTGGTCATTAGGTAAAATACCATGTGACTGTACTATTTAGTGGTAGCAATTCCTGTAGTCCCAGTTCATTAGGCCAGGACCTCATACTTCCCCTGTTCTGTCATGATCACTCCCACTTCAATTCCTCAAATTCAGCTACCTCCAGTTCGGCCGAGTAAGTAGTAACTTGGCCGCACACGCACCGAATTGGTTCTATCGGCAGCACCGTAGGTGCCACTATCTTGTTTTTTGCTTCTGCACATTTACAGAAGCCATTTTTTACTTTTGCACATGCGCGCACCTGAAGTGCATCCCTGAGCGGACCAGCAGTGTAAAGAAGCCGGAACCCACCCCTGATCTCTGCCCACTTGGTCACCCTGAATTCTACTACTGCCTATGCCAGCTGACCTTCACCCTCTTCTTCCCTCTGCTGATGAGGCATACCTCGCTGTGAGCCAAGGTGGCGCAGTGGTTAAATGCAGCACTGCAGGCTACTGCTAGATCAGCAGGTCAGCGGTTCAAATCTCACCGGCTCAGGGTTGACTCAGCCTTCCATCCTTCCGAGGTGGGTAAAATGAGGACCCAGATTGTTGGGGGCAATATGCTGACTCTCTGTAAACCGCTTAGAGAGGCCTGAAAGGCCTATGAAGCGGTATATAAGTCTACTGCTATTGCTATTGCTGTGGCTGAGGCTGTACCCTTTCATAGGCCTTGTGCAGCCTTCTTGAAGGAGAACAGACTTTCTGGCAGTGAAGGTCAACAGAGATCAGTGAGAGGATGGCAGGGATAGTGATGGTGGAATACAAGCCAAAAGGGCAGAGACCAGAGGAGAAAGGTGGGTAGGGGCAGTTAAATTTAAAAAGCTGCAGTTGTAAATGTGGAGGCTTCCTGTGATGACCCAGGGCAAGGGCACAGACATAACACAAAAAGCTGGCAGTTCAAACCAGCCCTTTAGTACTCCAAATCTCCCCCAAACAAACTTCAAACAGCCTCTGGTTGTAATTAGTCCAACCAGGCACTGTCTGCACCAAGGCTACACAGCAGTAAATTCCAAATGTATTTAGCAAAACAAAAGCAAAGCAAGGAGTTCAGGTAGCAAAAGATCCAGATAATGTCCAGAATGCCAACCAGGAATGCAAGGACTCTTGGCAAGTTCAAGCATCGGCACACAACACTTCAGGAACTCAGCATTTGTTCCTGACAAATGTCCCTCCCCACAGTGTCTCCTTAAGACTCATTCCCCAAGTATGTCCATCAAAATCTTGATCCCACCCCCCTGCATCCGGCCTGTGGGCCGCCAGTTTAACACACCTGGTCTATATAGTTAAATTAATGCTTATATAATGGCTATTGAATCCCTTCTTCAAAGCCATGTTGGAGGTGCTGGAGGGAAGGGAAGGTGAGACAGACTCATTTTCCCTATTTGCTTGCCAAGAATATCCAATTAGTGTTTCAGACAAATAATCCTTTCATTTTTGTTCATTTGATAATTGTAGATAAAGATAAATGGCAGAATGTGAGGGTGACACAACAGAATTAATTGCCAAAGATTGTTTCAGTTCAATCAAGTGTTAAGTTAACTAGTAGTATCCTGTAGGTTTGTAAGACTCAAGTTTTCTAATAAACAATACACTTCTTAATATTGTTTCACACACTATGACACTTAAAAAACTCTTAAGTATAAAATATTTTCCATGTTTAAGGGGCCTGTATTTGGAATCTGCTGGAAAGGGCTTTGTCTGTGTGACTGCCTCTGAAGGCAATCTGCTGAGAAGCTAATGGGCTTCCTTGTATAGTTGGTTGGTCACGGTGAGAATAAACTGTTAGATCAGCTGGGCTGTGAGCCTGATCCAGAAGGGCACTGCATATATTCTTCAGTTCTAAGGAACTGAAGAAACTAAATGTTTTCAAAGGAAAAAGAAACAAAGTCCAGTTGCCTTTTGGAAAAGCACCTTTGCGATAAAACAAAAGAGGCCAACAAAATAAGGATAAAACCATTTGCTTCTTGAATGAGAACTGAAGAACTGAAAAGCCCCTGTGATAAGCAAATAGGGAAGATCTTTGTTTCCCTATTTGCTGACCCAGATGGGTGATAGCCAGGTAGGAACTGGAGAGATAGAAGAAAGAGAGGATGAAGGGGAGGAAAGGCTGTAGGACAGTGACGGCTAACCTTTTTGCCTTCGTATGCTGAAAGGGTGTGTGCATGTGCCCACACCCATAATGCAATGCATGTGTGACCCCCTGTGCCCACCCTGCGCATGAGCACATGATTCCCGTGCCCGGTTTGGGCCTAGCAGGCCTCCCTGAATTCTCCTGGGACCGAAAATGGGGCACGGGGGAAACACCCTCCCTTCCCCATGCATATGATCCCCTCTCCACACATATGTGCCCCACCCCCTCTCAGTGGAGCTGAGCTGGGGGTATGGCTCACATGTCCACAGAGAGGGATCCAGGTGCCACATGTGGCATGTGTGCCATTGGTTCGCCATCACGGCTGTAGGACATTGGAAAAAATGTTGGTTAGGTGTACCTGTAATTGAATCCTGTTTGAGTGCTGCTTTTGACATTGGGTGATTGGGAATGGGACTGGATAGCTAAGGAGGGCAAAGGTGAAAGGAAGAATCGCAATGGTAGGCAGTGAAAATAGGCAGGAATACTTGCATTTCAAGAGAAGAGAGATTGCACAAAATTTTGAATCTTCCAAATATCAGATCTGTATATAATGAATCTAACCTTATTCGCAATGAAATCATGGCACGCTCACTTGACATACATCACCGAAACTTGGCTGTATGATCAAAAGGAGATATCTCTCACCAAGATCTGCATGTACTGGCAGAAAATAGTGATGTAATATACCATTTTACATTGGTTCCATTCCTACCTGAGTGGATTCAATTGGAAGTGACAGTGAAAGAAAGTTTAACATTCCGTTAGGTTACTCCAGAGTTCAACATGTCTCCTGTGTTGCATAATATCTAAATGCATAAATGGAAGAAGTCATCTGAAGGCTTGGGGGTGAGACATCTTCATTATGCTCATGATACTTACCTAATAGTCCTATCCTACAACCTAGCTGTTCGAAAGCATATAAAAATGCAAGTAGAAAAATAGGAACCACCTTTGGTGGGAAGGTAACAGCGTTCCGTGCACCTTCTGCATTTAGTCATGCCGGCCACATGACCATGGAGATGTCTTCGGACAGCAATAGCTCTTCGGCTTTGAAACGGAGATGAGCACCACCCCCTAGAGTCAGCACATATGTGTGAGGGGAACCTTTACCTTTTTAACGATATGATTTGTTCAATTTTTATTTATATGAATCCAGTCAGTTATAAATGGTTCAACGAACTACAGTTTAGCAAAGTATGTCTTAGTCCTAAATGTGAATTCAGATAAAGTAAAATGAATCCTACCATCTATAAGTCTTTCTCGCCAGCAACTATTTTACAGTCCTGATGTTTTGAAGGACAGATGGCATGTGAAATGAATGCATTTATACCTATTTAGAACTGAAGAAAGCAGACTTCTATATGCATCAAGATTAAGGATTCCTAATAAAATAAGCCCAAAGTACCTCTCATACAGATTTAGACTTGTGATAGATATTTGACAAGAAATGTTATTTTAATCGTATCCTCTGTAAATGTCTTGTGTGCCTGATCAGTTGGCAAAACCAGTTCACTTTCAATATCTTACGCACAATAAAAATGTATTTGCATTATAAAAATGGACTGGTAGACTTCACTATTACATACTTTCATCAGGGAATAAATTCCATTGAACATTCAAGACTTATTTCTAAATTAACATACTGATGAATGATTAAAGTGTTTTGGCTGCAGCCTTAATACATTCCATAGTCTTAAAAATGCAAGAATCATCTATACATCATGTCTATTTTAAAACATAGTTTGCATACTTGGGGAGGGTGGAAGGATCGCGCTCAGAAATTCAAAATACTGATCTAGAGAACAAAATAGCTAGAGTCAAAGAGAATAAATAAACTTATTGTGGTGGAATGAAGGTGAATATACACGTCCTAGGACAGTGATAGCTAACCTTTTTGTCATCACATGCCAGCACGCGTGTGCATGCCCATACCCATAATGCAACGCATACATGACACCCCCTGCACCCCACCTCCTGCACATGCACATGCAACCCCATATGTATATGCGTGTGACCCCCCCTGTGCCGCATTTTGGTCCTAACAGTTCTCTCTGAAGGGACAATGGGAATATAAATCTAGATTCATAAATCTAAATTATTGGAAACCACTTGCCAAAATATATTTTCAAGAGCCTAACCTCATTTGGACATAAACATCAAGTGTTCTCCTTTGAATGTATTTATAAAAATCTCCATTAGAATATGATATATATGAATCTTCTGAAATACATATAAAATTTAATAACATTTTTATTTAGATAAATGTTGTAATACAAAATTTACTTTGCAAATCATGCACTAAACATAACGTTTAGCTGCATCCAGACACATGTTACTTAAAAATAACCCTCGTTGTACAATCCTCAAACTGGAAGACTGAAAAATCTAATGCCATGTGATGCAAGTAGATAATTATACTCATGGCACATCCGCAAATTTCTCATTTCAAATCTGTAATGCAGACTTTCAGATAGTATTAATGATTAGCAATCCTGGAGAATATGTATGCATGTATGTATGTGTGCATTTATAACCCTATATGCAGTCAGGCTGCTTTTTCAACAGACTCTACAGGACAGAACCACACAGTACAAATGAAAATGCAAAGCAGCCTACTTTAGTAACTGAAAATAAAACCCTTGTTCTCAAAAGTTTATTTCCGTTCCTTGCTTTACACATAGAGTTTGAGATTAAATAGAGGTCGGATGCAATAGTTCTTCCTGTTCTATTGGTTTCTACTCTACATGAAAAGGGAACCACTTTCAAACACCACATACAGAGAATTCTGAAGCAAGACACAAGTTAATTTTCAGATGTCTTACTACTATGTAGTAAATGAATGTAATGATTCTGTGAGATTAGTGCTTTACACAGAGAGAAGATTAATGCAATAGTTACACTAGCAACAAAATTAGAAACCTAGAGGAACAAAATTAGAAACCTAGGGGAAAACATATTTCTAATTACTGAGGCTTTTGAAGAAAAATACATATCCATTACAAGTTAAAAGGTTTAAATTCTAAAACAATGTTGTTGTTTTAAATGTAGCAATTTTAAACTTGGAAACTTCTGAAGTAATAGATTTTTTCCTGGAAACTAGTTAACTGGAACACATTTACAACTGAAAATATCTTTCATTCCTTCCAACCATTTTCCACCAACTTTCACTACTCTTAAATCTAGCTCAGGCATGTCCAACCTTTTGGTTTGCTCTGGGCCGCATATAAAATATATGACATAGTTAATGGATATAAATTTAAAAAATTCATTTATTTGGGGGAGTTGAGGGGGGGGTCTTGTGGTGCCTTATTACTAGCTATCTAAGAATGCATGCAGTCTGCAAGCTGCAGGCTGGACATACCTGATCTAGATTCTTCTTTTAAATCTATATAAAAACCATATTATTGTAAGAAGTCAAAAGATAAAAATAATGGCAAGTATATACGTATATAATGTAACTCTCATTAACCTCTTTAAAAGAAGTTTAAATATGTATGTATGTATGTATGTATGTATGTATGTATGTATGTATATATATATATATATATATATATATATATATATATATATATATATATATATATATATATATATATACATACATATATACATACATATATACATACATATATATATATACACACACACACATATACATATATGCATACACATACATATATACACACATATATATTATACACACATATATATTATACACACACATACACATGCTTGAAAATACTCACAAATTGAATTAATCCTAACACCTGTTCGCATTTTTAAAGTCTGTTGACTTAACTGATCCTAATTAAACTTCCTGAATTCTCTAAATATCCTCAGGTGACAGTTTCTTTAAAAAATCTTTTGCAATGAGATATCAATTGCTTAACTTTGGCTGAATATGCAGTATCATGACTGTTAATTATATAAGAATTTTAAGATTCAATTTCAGTAATTGCCCAGATAAATGTTTATCTGCTCTAACTTATAAACATGCATATTTTTTACCAAAGGGATTGGTTCTCTGGTAGATCATTATTTTACAAGAAATTAACCCACTAATGCAATCATATTGATTGTACTGTGAATTCAGGGCAAATGAGCAATAACATGTAGCCAATATAGGTAGTCTAATGGCACTGCTAAATGTGTCTTATGATCGGTTTTCACAATTATTACCTTTGCCACATCCCCATGATCATGTAATTAAAATTCAGATACTTGGCAACTGGTTCAAAATTATGCTGTGGTCCAAGGCCATGTGACTTTTCGACAAGCAATGAAAATGAGGAAGCCAGATTCACTTAACAACAGGGTTACTAACTTATCAACTGCAGTGACTCACTTAACAACTGTGGCAAGAAAAGTTGTAAAATGGAAAAAAACTTACTTAACAAATGTCTCACTTAACAATAGAAATTTTGAGCTGAATCATGGTCATAAATCGACTACTTGCAATACAAGACTGCTGGTACTCAGCAGGAACTATCACCAACATTATATATGGGCAGATAGCACATCAAAAGTCAGTTGTCCAACAGTTCTAATGGGAGAAAATTCTGAACACTATTGTTAAGATAGTTGTCAACATCTCATAAGCACTAGGATAGTTGAATTCTGAAAAGTGATTTGGAGCACACATGCTGTTATCTCTAGAAATCAAGCATGTCTTTTGTGGCATTGTGCAGCTACTTCCTTTTTAAGAAGCTGATGATAGGTACAACTTGGGTTTTTTCTTCACAGTCCAAATCATCTTTTCTCCTTCAAATCTGGATCATTGCACAGCCACATTGAGCACTGTTCTGCTGTACAGATGTGATTAGGTCAGTCAGTCATGGATGGTTAACTGCTTAAACATGCAAGCATTATTAGATTACAGTATCAGGGTTCTAAATCAAAGGAACAGCTTGCAGGAACAGAAGAGTACTTCTGATATAGTTTATTTTCATACAGGACGACAATATGTTGAACAATAGAGGAGCAACTAATTCTCCTTCTTCACTGCATGTAGAAGCCAAAAGCATCTGAATGTCTGAAGAAACTCTACTCTGATTTTATGGCCACAGTAGTACAACATTTATATAGGTTCTACACTTTTTTCATAAAATTTAGACCCAAGCTATATATATATATATCATCTTTTTAGTCTTATTCCTGCAAGTCCAGCATCTGCTTACATAAAAATATATAATATATATCTATCATAATTGCAACATAGGTACAAATAGTTAAAATAGTATCTTTGGCAATTTATTTTTTTAAACAGACTGCATAAAGAATATGAAAAAGTATCTCACGTCACTTTTAAATTTAGTTATTTCTATCTTATCAAGATTTATAGGAAATGATTGGTCTAAGTTACAGAGGAAAAATGAAAGAACCAGGCCCCATTTATCTTTTTCACAAATTATTCACCCAGAACATCAGAGATGGACAGCTGAATACATTAATCTAAATTTAACTTCACCTACTCTATTGTAAGTTATGGTTCATTTTAATCTTTTTTTTTTTAAATGAAGAAATCATGGTTGTCTAGTTTTCTGAGTTGTTACCGGTAGACCTGCAATGGCTAGATTTGGCATATCATTTAAGTTGGATTCATGGTTGAAATTATGTTTAAAAAGCAGAGCCATGTTAGATGCCGCTTATTATGCTTGCTTGGTCTGATCATAACTCCTATGTCCTCTAGAATGGAATAAAGATTGTCCATTATTTCACAACTGTTTGTTTTCATCACTAAAACAAACCAAAGCAAAAAAAAAAAAAAGACCACCATCAAAGATCTTTGTTCACATGCTTTGTTTAACTCAATATTTAGCAATAGCAATAGCAGTTAGACTTATATACCGCTTCATAGGGCTTTCAGCCTTCTCTAAGCGGTTTACAGAGTCAGCATATCGCCCCCACAGTCTGGGTCCTCATTTCACCCACCTCGGAAGGATGGAAGGCTGAGTCAACCTTGAGCTGGTGAGATTAGAACCGCTGAACTGCAGATAACAGTCAGCTGAAGTGGCCTGCAGTACTACTGCACCCTAAACACTGCGCCACCTCGGCTCTTACACAATAGGCTTATTCAACTCATTTTTTTAAACATTACATGACATACCAAACTATAGTCTAGGTCTGTGATGGCGAACCTATGGCATGCTTGCCAGAGGTGGCACACAGAGCCCTCTCTGTGGGCACGTGGGCTGTCACCAGCTGCTCTTTCAGTTTCCAGCGTGCGCATGCATGCTGGCCAGCTGGTCTTTGCCCATGCCGGAGTGCTGTAAATCAGAAGACCAGCTGGCCAGCAAATGTATGCACACTGCCCAACTTGTCTTTGGATTTCTGGGCTCCGGCACATGCACATTCCAGTTTCGATACTCAGTGCCGAAAAGGTTCACCGTCACTGATCTAGGTTCATATAAAATGCAAGGCTAAGATGTGATTATTAGCTCATCAATAGTCCAGTATGTCATTGGAATACAATGAATGAGCTACTCTGACCTCAAATCAGGCTGTCATGGCTCTTTTCTTCTTCTTTTTTCGCAAAATGAAAGCCCAGAAGCAACAGCCACTTCCTACAGAGAATGGCTTACCAGCTAAGGAGCATAAAAACAACAAACCATTGCAGCATTCCCCCCCTCTCCCCTGTTGTCTGGAACATCACCCATAGATAAATAACCACCGACAATAATAAGCATAATTTAGAATTGTAAATGTTTGGTTAAATGCTATTGTTAACATTCAAGGCTAAATGTGCTTAGACCATAACTTTGGGCTCATACACCATGCTAAACTAATCCAAGCTACATTATGCTTAAAGCCAGCATGAACTAATTCATTTTTAATGAAATTTTGCAAATAAGTTTCAGTTAATTCTTTGAAATTTATTTTAACAATGGTCAAGATCAGACTGCCAGTTAAGCTGACCTACAGTTCTTTTTTGACTAAAAAGTACAATTACGTTGTTACCTGATCTGCATTTTAAGCAGCTTTTTTCCTATTACACTTCCCAATCAAATTTTACTACCATTTATTGCTATCTGATCTAATTGTGTAAATATATTTTAATTAAAATTAATTGTAAAAAATGAATGTATTTGTTAATCTTGGTCTAGCATAGCTTTTTAGAAAGAAATATGATGAAGATAGTGATATATTCACTTCTGTTACATATCTGAAACTGAATAGAAAGTACTTTTCAATAATGAATTGTGAGACAATGCTCATTCATCTTTATAGACATTGTACTTATTAAACTATGAAAGATCCAGGAGATTTTCACAATTGAATAATTCAAATTATTGTCTGAGTAACAAATAGTATCAACACTATCATACCTGTATATTCTGTATAATTAAGGCCATATTTTAAACCCAAATAAGTCGCTATGAATACTTAGGATTACAGTATGCAATAGCCACTGAAGTTTTAATCCAATGCAATTTACCTAACTATATACTAAGGGAACGCAATCAGGCTTACTTCTGATAAAATCTGCAAGTTGGTATTGGTATTTCAAGCACTCTTTATAATCACCAATAGAACTTTCAGGGTAAATACACAGGGAATCTATTAATATCACGGATACGTTATTTTTACTATTAAAATGATTTGGACAGCAGCATGTAAATATCTTAACTAAATAATATTCATGAAAAGATCAAAGAGCATTAAAATATCACACACACACAGACACACACACACACACACACACACACACACACACACAGAGAGAGAGAGAGAGAGAGAGAGAGAGAGAGAGAGAGAGAGAGAGAGAGAATGTGTGTGTATGTGTTAGGGTGGCATAATTGTTTTGGAAATAATCTGATTTTTTTCTGTCTGAGACTAAGATGATCATACATCTAAGAAAAAAGATATGTTTATTTTATAATTAAGAAAAATGATTATTATATTACCCAAGCTTTTATTTGAAACTTTCAACAGAACTGTCCATTTCAATAGCGCTTGTTCTCTACTAAAAAAAAGAAAAGAAACCACTCCAGGGTATAATATGTACAGGAAAGATAGGAAGAGACAGACTCAACCAGTTCTATCACTCTCTTGACTAAACGAGCAAGGGCTTGTACAATTTTCTTTTTATTCCAACTCATTTTCCAACAGCAGCCCATCCTAGATGGTTAAGAAAACCATTAACACACAATTCACTCTGTTCCATAAAGTTTTGAATCATGGCGAGGCCCCACTGCACATACTTAAAAAGAAACAAAATTAACAACCCAATAGCGTTGAAGCTAAAGAAGCGACGATCCCCAAATGGTGATAGGGAACAATCCGTGGTTCAAACCATGGCCACGAAAACAACAACTTTCTCGATCGATGGGCTGATTTTCCGATTATTGGAAGCAAGGTGTGAGTTTCATGCGCGCTCGAATCTCAGGCAGTGCGCAAGCGCCCTAGAGACTTAATCATTACCCTGCCGGGCTGCAAAGCAAGAACTGTTCTATTGGAAGCCAGTCAACTCTCCCCCTTTAAAAGTACCCGGTGGATTAACCGGTTCGGCGCAGGCCGTGACAGGACCTCGCTTTTTGCGAGCGCCGAACTTTGCACCAAGCTTCTGCCCCCCTCTACACACACACACACACACACACACACGTGTTGAGCCAGCGGTTGTTGCACCTGCGCCATGTGCTTCGCCTTTCAAACGCCGCTTTCCTCCCCTCCCTTCGCTTACCAACGGTAGCAGCCTTCGCTTGCTTCCAGAGTGAAGTTAATCCTTGCGCTCCGAGAGAAGGGCAGCAACACTTTAGGGATGTTGAGTTTGGAAGGCGCCGCGGCCCAAGGCAGGAGGAAAAGGAGCCAAAGCGACGCTCCGGGCGCGGAGACGGCAGCTGTCATCCTCTCGGGAAGCTGCGACGGAATCCCCTTCACCTGTCTCGAGAAAGACCCGGAGTCGGGCGCGCAGCTTTGTCCCTTCAACTCGAATATATATGTGTATAAAAAAGACGAGCCGCTTAAGTTGCGGCACTTTTACTCCGCCGGGTTCCTCCGCCAGGAATTAAACCCGCTTGGAGTTGCTTATTCGAGGGGACGTCATAGCGCGGGCAAACCGAAGCGCGGCCCACCGTGCGAGAGGCGGGGTGAGAAGGACCTTGGCTGCGAGGCGGGAGAACGAAAGCAGCGGCCTCAGGTGCCAGGCTGACTTCGCTCAACAGCCGCTGGGGACACTGCAGCGGCTCTTCCGGACCTCATGGGAAGGGAGGTTTTTTTCTTCTTCTTCAGTAACCGCTAATGAAGCGGGGAACTTGCTTTTAATCGGTCGGGAGGTGTGGAAAACAGGGAGCGTAGAAGAAAGCTGTCGAAACGGTTTCCGGGGCCCGCCTTTCCCCTGCTGAACTTTGTTGTAGCGATTTTTGTGGAAAGACAGCACAAAAGTTGGTACAATGTATCAGTCCTGAAACTGGCTTGGATTGGTTTTTGGTTAAGCCAAGCTGAATGGGGTAATTTAAATTTTTCTTAATCACCAAGCCCACAGCTATGATTTTATCTCCTCCTAATATTGCATTATAATCTTAATTTGGCTTCATGTGTTTGAATTTGTAAACTATGGTTTTTAGTAAGATAAGCAAATTGCAATGGAAAGACTAAATCCCCTGAACCCCTACCTTTCCAATGCACTTCAGCTACAGTTTAATTTATTTTTAAAATTTTTATTTATTTTGTCAAGCATATATAATAGCAGATATAAGTATAAACATGATTATGAATACAGGAAATGGGGACAATATGGGGACAGTAGGACAGGGACGATAGGCAAGCTGGTGCGCTTATGCAAGCCCCTTACAGATCTCTTATGAATGGGGTGAGGTCAACAGTAGAGAGTCTAAGGTTAAAGTTATGGGTGTTTGGGGATGAAACCACTGAGTCAGATAATGCATTCCAGGCATTAACCACTCTGTTGATGTGTGGCACGACAAAACCGCGCTTGTCAAAATAGCGGTGATAAAACCACGACGTCATCACTGCGATGACAACAGCGCGGCGACAGAAGGGCGCTTTAAAACAGAGTGGCGGCAGAAAGCCGATTTAAATTAAGGTAAGGGTTAGGATTAGGTTTAGGGGTTTGCTTTAGGTTTAGGGTTAGGTTTAGGGTTAGTTTAGGGTTAGGTTAAGGGTTAGGTTTAGGGTGCTGAGTGCTTCGGAAGGCGCGGATTTGCCCTCCGCGGTTATGTCATCGCGGTAGTGTCACCTTTTTCCTTAGCGCTTCGGACGGCGCGGATTTGCCCTCCGCACTTATGTCGGCGCGGATAAGGGCTTCACGGTTTTGTGGGTGAACCCTGTTGATGAAGTCATATTTTCTGCAATCAAGTTGGTTTACTTTGTGTTTGTATCTATTGTGAGATTGTGTATTCTTGCAGTTGAAACTGAAGTAGTCATTGACAGGTAAGACATTGTAGCAGATAATTTTGTGTACTATATTCAGGTCAGACTGAAGACAGCATAGTTCTAAGTTGTCTGAACCCAAAATTTCAAGCCTGGTGGTATAAGGTATTCTGTTGTGAGCAGAGGAGTGGAGGACTCTTCTTGTGAAATATCTCTGGACTCTCAATTCAACACTGTTGAATTTGGCAGCAAAAACTGGTGGCGGGTTAAAAGTTCCCCTTCTGTTCCCCACAATTAGAAATAATGGAACATATATCTTGTTCTTCCTCTTTTGCATAGTTGCATTACTCTTACCTCCCTCAAATGCTACATTCGATCCTAATGAAATTGTCCCTCTGTATATTTTGCTTATTCAGCAAAATGTGATTTAACATCCCCCTAACTAAACTCTTTAGTAGAGCTAAAATTTCCTTGTCAGTTAAAGGGACTACAAAGAGATTCTGAGATTCTCAAATAAACAGTTATAGAAGATAACTAAGAAATGCAGTGCTTATTTAGGACAAAATTTGTCTTAGAGCCTGTTGCATGATAGCCATCTATTTCTGATGCATCTGATGAGAGCTCCAGTGACACTCTTAAGAGCAGCAAAAAGAAAAACAATTTTAAGAAAGCCTGCAACCCTTTTATATCTTGATCTATAAGGAAGAAAGAAAACACTTGAGTCATTGTGATCTGTTTACAAGGGATTTTATTGATAGGTACCTCTATATCAAAATATATGGGATCTTCCTGTATCAGGTGAAGTTGAACATGTGCAGCCTGTCTTCTCTATATAAAACAGTTTCTAGGTAACTTCAAATTATATATATTATATAATATATAATATATAATATATAATATATAATATAATATAGATAGATAGATAGATAGATAGATAGGGAGGGAGGGAGGGAGGGAGGGAGGGAGAGAGAGAGAGAGAGAGAGAATTAAACCTGTGCTGTATTGCATCTTAGGCAGATGTGGAGTCGAGCTCTGTGGCTCAGTGGTTAACACATCTGCCTAAGATGCAATACAGCACAGGTTCGATTCCCAGTAAGGGTATGGCTAGCTGATGAGAGCTAAATAGCTTCAAATAGATCTATACTAGTCTCCCTTTATTTATTTATCAGCACAAATACAAATATATATATATATATATATATATATATATATATATATATATATATATTCAAATATATCATTTAGAGTTGAGATGTTGGTTGAACAATAGATTCTCAAAGGCTCAGTCCCCCTGAATGATATGGGCTATTTCAGCTTACATGTGTGACATGAAAACACAGATGCTGAAATTCATTGGCAAATTGCTAGGGAGGGAGATAAAGTTTTCAAAACAGTCTGAAATGGATGGATTTGTAACTGGCTGACCAACTGCACTCAACATGTAGACTACAATGGAACTGCATCTACATGGAAGGAAGTATGCAGTGGAGTACCCCAAGGCTCTGTTTTAGGCCCAGTACTCTTCAACATCTTCATCAAAGATTTGGATAAGTGGATAAATGGGGAAACTCATCAAATTTGCAGATAACACCAAGCTGGCAGGAATAAGCCAACACTCCAGAAGACAGGCTTAAGATACACAGAAGGGTATTGACAAACTTGAACATTGGGCACTATCTAACAAAAAGAAATTTAATGGTTAAAAAGGTAAGGTTCTACATTTAGGCAAGAAAAACAAAATACTCAGGTACAGTATATGTGGTACCTTGTTCAATAGAAGTAACTGTGAGAGAAATCTTGAAATCATAGTGGACAACCATTTAAATATGAGCCAGCACTATGCAGCAGCTGCCAAAAAAAGCCAACACAGTATTATCCCTCTGCATAAACAGAGGGATAAAATCAAGATCACGTGAAGTGTTAATACCACTTTATAATGCCTTGGTAAGGCCACACTTGGAATACTGCATTCAGTTTTAGTCGCCATGTGGGAACTCTAGAAAGAGTGCAGAGAAGAGCAACAAAGATGATTAGGGGACTGGAGGCTAAAACATAAAGAACAGCAGCAGGAACTGTGGGAATGTTTAGTTTAATGAAAAGAAGGACTAGGAGAGACATGATAGCAGTGTTCTAATATCTCAGGGGTTGCCACAAAGAAGAGGGAGTCATACGATTCTCCAAAGCACCTGAGGATAGACCAAGAAGCAATAGATGGAAACTAATCAAGGACAGAAGCAACTTAGAACAGAGAAGAAATTTTCTGACAGAACAATTAATCAGTAGAACAACTTGCCTCCAGAAGTTGTAAATGGTCCAACACTGGAGGTTTTTAAGAAGATGTCTGAAGTAGTGTAGGGTTTCCTGCCTAGGCAGGGCTTTGGACTAGACCTTGGACTCCAAGCTCCCTTCTAACTCTTATTCTTTTCTATTCTAAATAGGCATGTTATGAATCTAAAGGGCTTAATTTGCATTTTGGGTGGACCCCCTCAGGAATTGAAATGTCCCTTGTCACTGTCATGTTCCCTATAAACATTTGAAGACTGTAATCTTTCCTTACATCCCACATCTGTTCCAATGTAGCATCAGCACTAATTTGTTGTTTTGTTTGTTCAAACCCCAAATAAAGTTAATTTTCAGGATTGCCAGACAGCATTGGGACATTACTATATAATTGTGGCCCCATTCTTTCCTAAATTCTAGAAGGTAGCATT
Source organism: Thamnophis sirtalis (assembly GCF_051295495.1). Lineage (NCBI taxonomy): Eukaryota > Metazoa > Chordata > Lepidosauria > Squamata > Natricidae > Thamnophis > Thamnophis sirtalis. The sequence goes on along the minus strand of NW_028261383.1, from coordinate 69,805,406 downwards.
GGATAATTTTTTTTCTTTCATAATATAGCACTATAGCAGTGGTAGTCAACCTGGTCCCTACCGCCCACTAGTGGGCGTTTCAGCTTTCATGGTGGGCAGTAGGGGTTTGCTGTAACTCTGCTTTATAAATTTTATAAAGTAAAGTTACTTCCCTACTTTATAAATCACCATTACTGTGGAACCGGTGGGCAGTTAGAAAATTTTACTACTAACAGAGATACAAAAGTGGGCGGTAGGTATAAAAAGATTGACTACCCCTGCACTAGAGACATCTTCTACATGTCTTTTCAAATCTGTATGCATGAACATGGAGACATACATGAATGTGGTACTTCAGAGCTGTACTCTTTTTTTTGTTTGTTTAACTTCTACATGAAGCTGCTGGGAAAGGCCATCGATCAACATAGAATATAGTTTCATCAATACACTGATGATCTCAGTGTATATCTTTGCCTCTGACTAACCAAGTAATGTTACTGAGCCTCTGTCCCAGGATCTGGAGAATGTGTAGTCTGAATAAGGACATACTGAAATACTAGAAGTCTGTAAACCCAAGGTTGGAGAATGCTGGTATAAAGGAGGTTGGCTTTTTTCCAAATGGACCCTGCGTGGTGGCGCAGTGGTTAGAATGCAGTACGGCTACTTCTGCTGACTACCAGCTGCAAGCAGTTTGGCAGTTTGGTAGCTCAAATCTCACCAGGCTCAAGGTTGTCTCAGCCTTCCATCCTTCTGAGGTGGGTAAAATAAAGACCCAGATTGTTGGGGACAATATGTTGACTTTGTAAACTGCTTAGAGAGGGCTCTAAAGCACTGTGAAGCGGTATATAAATCTAAGTGTTATTGCTATTGCTAAAGATTATTTTATTCTACAGATTGATAGTAACTGTAATCTCTTGAGAAAGTCTGGAAGGCTAGAAATAAAAACTAATAGCTTTTCCCTTCCAGGGAAATTTTAATTTGTATCTTGAAGATTTATAAAATATGTACAATTGACGTTTACAAAAACTTTAGACTTCATTATATCAGCACTGCAAAGTGCCAGCAGAATGAAAAAGACAAGCTATTATTATTAGAATTTGATTGCAGGCAAGGGATTCCAGTACTTCATTAGAAAACATGAAGCAAAGCAACATAAATATAAATTTTGCTGTGTAAGGAATAAAAGATGTAATTGACAAAGCAAATAGAAATGTGTAAATCAAGGCTTTGAAAATCAAATGAGCTGAATGGAAAAATAACTACCCCAACACTTATCCAGATTCAAGGTTATTTTACCTGAAAATGCTAATATCTTGAACTTCTCTTCATATAATGTCATGCTAGAAAGGTGGAAAAACCCTCTCCAGCTAAACCCTTGATGATACATGAAAGAAAATATTGCTAAAAGAAATCTCATTTGCTTCACTACAAGGATGCAAAATTTTCCTCTACAACATTGAAAGGATTTGCTTTCTTTTTTGGTAGGCTGTACTCTTTCATTAAAAAAATATTCAAAATACAGTAGGTATTACACTATGTCTTTTGAGGCTTATTTTCCGGGGGAAAGCATGTATGTATGTAATGGAAAATTTAGCCGTACAATTTTTGAACTTCAAAAATGGGGTTGACACTTCCATGTAGTATATTATTTTACTAAGAAAATTGGCTCCCTATCATAATCTAGAATATAGTTTATATTTTGTGGAATTTTGCAACAGTCCAGTTAACTTTAAATTATCAGTATACAATAGTGAAGTCTGAAATTAGAAAAAATACGTTAAGTAAAATAATTCCACAGTTTTATTTACAGAATCCATTTTTAATTTTTGCAACCTGTCCAGATCAGCCTTTAGAATGCATTTACACAAACAGGTGTCACGTTCCAGCATTCATGTTGCATACAAACAGAGATTCAGTTTGTTTGGTGAAAAACTTTTATCTCTATCTAAGAAACTACGTGATAACCAGCACTAAGTGACAATGATACAAAGGTAATCAAATCCAAGTCAGTTCTAACCAAGTTAACACCATCACCCATATATATACTATTACCTCACCCAGCTCCACCCACAATTCCACCCAGATGACACCCACCCACCATCACCAATTACCATGACCCACACCCTCAGCCACACCCCCACTCAGTGTCATCATAGCCTCTTTCCTGGTTAGCCGCATCCGAGCAAAAGAGTTATATCAGAGTAGGTAGTTGCACCCGAGTAGAAGAGCCACATGCAGCTACAGGCTCAATCGATATCAGAGAGGCAACATCAACATGGCAGCATTAGTGGCATGTAAGCATGGCCGAGCAGGCATGGTGATGGACAGGTTCCCCCTGGATGGCAGCCTGAGGGCTGACAACAGGTACAATATGTGCCATTCAATTACAACCATTAGAATAATAACAGTTTTTGAAAAAAAAATTGTTTCACTCCGCTACTATTGCAGGCCTCATTCTCAATTGCATGGTACTGCATATCTGAGAGCTGCTCGTCCAAAGAAGAAAAAATTGTACAATTTTAGCTAATATATTTTCATATCAAAATGGCATGTGCACAATATTCCTTTCCCAGTTAAATTTCAAATTAAGAAAATTGAATTAAACCCTAAAGCTTCTCTGGAAAGTGCCTGGCACCAAATAGTACAGAGTCTATTCAAGTGAATACAAATTTTCACTGCTGTATATTTAATATTGCAATTCGATTGATGCACTTCTGAACTACAGTTATGCATTCCTGATATTATTCATGCACCAGAGAAAGCCATAAATATTCCATGGGCATCCAATAGTGTACGTAGCCTGCTGTAGCTTAAAACAATCTGTGGGACTGTGAGTAAATCAGGATCTCTCCTACCAATTGGCAAATATTAGCATGACTATCACCTATTTGCCTGGTAATGCTTCATGTATAACATCCTTTCCTTTCCAATGATTACAGTATGATTATTTTGTTAATTACAATGACTATCTTCAAACTGGTGGTGGTGGGGGTGAGCTGGTTCCAAAGCAATGCACTTGGAGAAGTTTTGAATAGCAACATGTTGGTACTACATCCAGTGCTGTGCAACTTGTTGGAATAATAATGATAATTCAGGCAAGGGCAGTCTATCTGGGGAGTTTGTACTCTACTAATCTACCTAAAGTAATAATTGACTTTCTTACAGGGACAAATCTTTCATTAGTAATTGTAGTAGCAATAATAAAAGCCAGGCATGGGAAGCAGAATCAGTCAAGTACCAATCTTTTGTTGTTTCTTCCCCAACATGCTGTGATAGATTGGAGCTAATCAGAACAGAATTAGTTCCTTATTCAGTGGCTTACTGACATAAAAATTCAGATTTTTCCCCTTTAGGTAGGAACTGAAGTATCTCTTCTTAGCTAAAATTTCTATTCCAGTGTTTATGAACTGTACAGATGGGTATAATGCACAGAGCAGTTTTCCATTAGAAAAGAAATAATTGTAGAAACAGATGGCATATGAGCATGAAGGCATGGGCCAATCTTCCCCA